>NC_088839.1:27074019-27719019 GCF_904066995.2 Poecilia reticulata
CTAATTTTATTAAACGTGTTATGTATTTTTGGACTAATCAATGAAATTATAGAAAAGGGCAATTTTTAAATTTTATTGCATAATTTCAGTTTTGTTTACAAAGGTTCTTTTTTGAATCTATGCAAATTTCTTTGGGGAGTTTTGTACAGTTTTGCCTTAATTACTGTTCTGAACATATTCTTGGACTTTAATTCTTTTTTGTACTCCAGATAACAATTAATTACAAAAATTAGTTTAATTATTTCAATATTCAATTAATCACGATTAATCGTTTCAGTCCTACTTATACGCTTTACCTTCTGTCTCAGTCCATGAATCTTCTGTTACAGTCATCCTTCCATCTCTTGGTATTCATAATTCTGTTTGTATATCCATACAAGAAAAGCATCGGTGGTTAATTATGTTTTTAAAAGGTGTTAATTCTTTAGAGGGCAGCATTTTTAATCGATTAATCTGCAACATCAACGAGGCGCATTCACAGTTGAGAGCTGCAGTATTTATCATGGCCACACGGGGGCAGTCGAACTCCACTTTACACCAAAAAGGACTTCACACAAATAATTAAAACTCTGTTTATTAAAATATCTCAAGCATTCCTCAAAAAATAAAATTAACATTCTGTCCTCAGTCAACTATGAGAAGTCTAAAGTGTCCGCCGAAATGATAGTAAGCAGTTTTATTGTTTATTTACTTTTCAAATGCGTGCAGGAGGGCGGAGAAGGGTCTGTGTTATAAATGGAGAATTGCCAAAATCACCAAAGCGGGATGCAGATGAAAGAGGAAGGGGGATTATAATTTATCCTCGGTAGATTACAGCAATCGACAGCGGGACGGCTGCTGCACCAGGAGAAAGTGTTTTTTTTTTTCAGTTATTATTGTGGAAACATTGACATAAATCTGACCGCGGGCAAAAATCAGAGCTGTGATCTCACTGGCAGATTTATTTAACGGGCGCAGAGGTTACCAATTAAACACAGGCGAGGGAACATGGAGCCAAATGTAGATTTTTCCCTGATGTGGAAATATTTCTGTTTCACTCAGATGTTTATAAGGTGCGTTTGTAAAGTTACACTGTCAAAAATTAACAGCAATAATCTGTAAATGTGTTTAAGAGAAAAAAATGAGTTCATGTTTTCAACGTAACTTCATTTATAAACGTCAGTTTCAAACTAAATATTAGCACACTGAATTACTAGCTAACTACTTACTAGCTACTTAGTTTGAAGCTAAATACTTAGTTCAATACTAAGTAGTCAGCAAGCTAATTTACAAACTAAATTGCCAATTTCCCTCTGAGATTAGTAAAGTATCTTTATTCATTCAAGTACTTGGTTTGAAACTAAATATTTAGTTAGCGCACAAAATATTTTACATCAAATTAAGCATTTAGTTAGCAAGCTATTTAGTTTGAAGTCAAAACTTTAGTTGGCAAGCTAAATATTTAGTTAGCTAACTATATACTTAGCTTGAAGCTGAGTGTTTAGCTTAACTAAATATTAGTTAGCAAGCCAAATATTTAGTATTAAGCCAATTATTGAGTTGGCAATCTAAATATTTTTAGCTAGCAAGCTAAATATTTAGTTAGAAGGCTAAATGTTTAGCTTCAAAGTATTTAGCTAACAAGATAAATATTTAATTTGAAGTCTTATATGAGAAAACTAAATGTTTTAAATAAAATATTTAGCTCACAAGTTAAATATTCAGTTTGAAGCTAAATATGTAGCTTATTGGCTACACGTTTAGCTATCAAGCTAAATGTGTAGCTTGCTAGCTACATAGTTAGCATGCTACCTAAATATTTAGTTTGAAGCTAAATATTTAGCTTCAATAATTTAATTATAAATGATTTAATGACATGATGAACAGATCATTTTCTTTCTTTTATAACATGCTAAATAAAACATTGCTGTTAAATTTTCACTGTAACTTTGCTAACCTCACCCCATGGATGTTTTCTGCAGTAGCTAAAAGGAAAGGTCCCCCTGTATTATGTCTAATTCGCTTCGACCTCGGTTGTCTCAGTCCTGCCTGCAGTCCAGTCGGTTCCCGTGGACCCAGTAGCAGATCTGGGCGAACTTCAGCGGCGTGATGCGGACAGCCACGTTGTAATCCCGGTTCTCTCCGTCGATCTCCAGCCACTGGTGTCCAGAGAAAATCCCGATCACCTTCCTCTCCCAGCGCTCCAAGCCGTCGTCCCACACCCGGCCGTACACCCCGGAGCCGCTGGCCCCGGGCCGCGCGTCGCAGTGCTGATAGATCAGGTCGCTCGACTCCTCCTCCACCGGACAGAACCGGTACACCAGCTCCCCCGGACGGTCGCTGTCGAACCCGGAGAAATGGATGCGGTTCCCTGCCAGGTCGTCCGAAGAGGGCGCTACAGAGAGCCGCATGAAGGGGCGCCGGTGAGGCCACCGCAGTTCCAAAAGGGCGTAGTCAAAGTCCATGCTGACCTCCTGCGGGCCCTGGATCCAGCCCTTCGGCACCCGGGTGCGCTTCACCCGAACCCAGCGGACCAGCGGCTTCTTGTTGGGAATCAACCCGGCTTTGGTGCCATTAACGGACGGAGGAATCAGGAAGCCCACCCTCAACTTCCGGGCTCCATGAACGTAATCCTTCCCGTCGTGCACGCAGTGGGCCGCGGTGAGGACGTGCTGCTGGGACACCAGGACGCCCGTGCATCCGGTGGAGATGCGCACCGCCGTGGAGAAGGGATAATCCATCAGGAAATCGTCACCCTGGATGTTAAAACGCCCGTCCGCTCCGTAGATCTGCCGCTTCCTCCTGCGCTTCAATCGTCTCCTCCGCCTCCATGCGGGCGCGTGAGTCGGGTGAAGAGCATCATCATCACCATCATCATCATCCTCCTCCACCTCCACCGTGGTGAGGGTGCGGAAGCCGTCCGCGTACAGCGTCTCGAAGGCCAGTTTGTCCGTCATTTGCTCCTCCAGCTCGGCTCGGTGGAAGCAGCTGGAGTTGCAGCGGGTGGTGAAGTCCAGCTGGGCCTCGGCGCTGAAGCGCGAGCGGGTCAGAGGTGTCGGTGCGTGCGGGACCAGGGTGGGCACGTGCACGGGTTGGTGGTGGGGAGGTTGGAGGAGAGAGAGGGTGAAGGGGAGGAGGTGATGGAGGAGCAGGTGAGTTGAGATGGTGATCTCACGTGGCGTCATGGTGGAAAACACTGAAAAGATTCACAAAATGATCATTTAAAGTTGGATTTTCCAGACATATAATTACATTTTATAACATAATCAAGTTAATGTTCACTTCATTACATATATATATATATATACCAAACATGACTGAAAAGAAATTTGACGTCATAATTTAACACCTTATTGGACCGCTGTCTCTTTAAGAAGCTCCTTCCACCTTCAGTACATGTCATCACAACGTTTCTCCATTAACCCTTTAAGAACAAGTCAGGGTTTCCCCAGTAAACATGCTAAGGCCGGAGCTTAGGGCAGCCACTTATCCAGCTCCTGCTGAGTTTTTGAGTTAAAAAATGTTACACAAAGTTTTAAGATATCACTTGATAATTATGCTATTGGAAGATTAATATTTGAATACTCATTATAAAGTCTTAAAAATGCAAACATTTAAAAAAAAAGAGAAGTTAAATAACAATGTAATGCTATGCCTGGTGGGGGCCCAAGTAAAGCCTGGTGGCCCGCCAGGCTTATAATACACTGGGGGAAACCCTGCAAGCAACTTTTATGATGAGCTCAGCAGATGCACAGTTCCACCAGGTGTTTGCTAATTGCTGCTGTCGCTAGTCTGAAGGAGCTTAGTCATGCAACTTGGGGGAGGGGAGCTCTGTGAGACCCATAGTTGGTGAGCAAGCGGTTGATCACTCCCGAATGGTTGCCATGGGAGATTAAAATATTTCTCAAACATGTACAAAAGAATCAAAGCAACAATCCAGGTATGTTTTTGAGGAGGGAATAGCAGTGTGACATGATATAAACCTCAACAAAGTTTATTTGACATAATAGTGCTCCTTTTAGTCATATTAACAGAAAGTTGAGTGGAAGGAAAAAATATGAAAACAAAACCCATTTAGGAGTTTGAGGGAAATTTACAAGGTGTGCATATGGCCTTGCAAAAGTGATTGCAAGCCTATACCTTTTCCATGTTTTATGAGCTAAAACCACAAATTTGTAAATAATTTAATGTGATTGTGATGCTTTTGTTTTCTGACCACTTTACTTTGGTGATAATTAAAATAGTACTGTAATTATGAAAGAATTGCACAATCAGGCTCTGATGCATTGTAATGTTAGAAATTGATGTTTTTTATTGTAACATGACAAAATCTGAATAATTTAAACTAATTTTTGTCCTGTATGTTCAATTTGGGGCTGGATAATAAATCAATAACAAGTCTGAACAAGAAGTTATCTGCAGCACTGAACCGCCATCTTGATAGGCAAGTGCAGCTTCAAGACCAGCAAAAAGAAAGAACATTTAAAAGAAAGTTTAAGACTTAATAGTTGTAATGTACTCTTATTGTTTAGAAGTTAGATACGAATGAGGCAAGAGCTGGTTCTGTGCTTGTGGCTTGTTTGTTGTTGTCATAGCAACTCCTTACAGATCCCTATCAAGATGGCTGTCAGCTACAAAGTTACCGGAAGTGTGACGTCACATGAGAACTGTGTATATTCATAACGAACATAGTTCTCATGTGACGAACCAGGAACTTTGTAGCTGACAAGCTGCCATATTGGTAGATATACATAACTACCTGTCATGACAGTTGCTATGAAGTAGCTATGACAACAATAAGCAAGCCACATTCTCTGCATCATACGGGTCGGTCCCAACAGCAGCAAAAATATATTTCTGTCACACATTGGTTAAGAGTGTCAATAAACTTTCTTTTTGTTGATCTCGAAGCCATGGTTCATCTATGCTTTGTGCTGCATTTGCCTACCAAGATGGCGGTTAAGACTTTTGAGATATATATTCACTGAACTTCAACCCAGAACTGCACAGCATCCTGGGAGATATCGTCAGAGAAAAGACTTCAGCCAGCTAAGCAAAGTTGGTAGCGTCAACTCACTCATTCACTCTTTGGTTACCTAGCAACTCACTCACTCTTTGGTTACCTAGCAACGACCTCCTGAGAAACTGGCTCATCAGCAGTTTCAGGTTTCCCCACTGTGCCTCATAACTGCTTAAAAATAAAAAAACAACATCATATTTGGCAATATTTCAGATATTTGAAACAAAAAAACTAATCAATAATTATTGATTTCGACTCAGCCATATTGTCCAGCCTTTATAGCTAAACTTCTGCAAGTAGGTGCAGCTCACACATTTCAGTGTTGCAATCTGGGCCTGAAGTTGGAGCGGCGAGACAACAATGACCCTTTTGTTCCCCGCAATATAGATTACCAGGATAATAGGATTTCACCCGATGGAAGCAAACAAGCGTTTTAATGTCTGTTTGGCTCAACAAGCAATGAACAAATTCCAGAGAAAGGCCTGTAATAAAGAGCCGACCAGGTAAAAAGGGTGGCATTCATTAACAGCGAGGCTTTCAGAGCAGATGAACAGAGAAAGGAGACACTCGATCCCCGCTGTGGATCCCTGGGCTCGCATGGCATGACCATAGCAGGTGTGCAGAAAAGTAAAAAGCAGCAAGTCGAGGCAGGGCGGCAACACAGATCATTACTCCAGAAACAAGACAGGGTGGGGCACGTCCACACACCTATGAGCTGCCACACACAAGCAGAAAAATGCAGACTTTCTTTTTTTTTTCAGGTATAAAGCTGATTTCTTTCGCTTTTGAACTGACAGAAAAGCTGTCTTTCTTAGAGTTTTACATTCACATGCTGATACTACTAAAATATTTGGATAAAACATGCAAAAACAACAACATGAAATTGGTTTGGGCTTAAATTTGTGACATAAATATGAAAATGTAAAAGCAATATGAAGCTCAGTTTGACTATGAATGCAAAATAAGCAACAGCAATTTGTTGTATTTTTCATGTATGATCTTTTTTAATCTTTAAAGAAGCAGCCAAGCACTGATTTGGAGCAGAAAACTAAAAGCGGATTCTGTTTTTAAGTAAATCGTTTGTTTTGATGCCTACCTGCTGATTAGACTGATGTCTGCGGATCGGTTCACATCCCCGTCAGGTTTTCCTCTCCATCAGGGTCATTTCTCCAGGGTTCCTCCATTATATCCGCAGGCAAGTTTCTCCTCTTCCTCCTTTATCTTCCTACTCTCTCTCTTTCTCTTTCTTCTTCTATTCTGTGCGCAAATGAAGCGCCAGGTGCGCAGTGAATGTGCGCAGCTCCTCTGCAGCCTGTGCGGTTCAGTCGCTGATGCGCGTCTGCATGATCCGCTCTGAACACAGGCGGGTTTACCCTGACCCAGACCCTCCCCATGGTCCTAGCGCCCCTCTGCTACATTTGACCCGTCAGTGTCCACCTGGAAAAGAAAAGACTATTCAAATATTTAATCCAAGCTTATATTTATGGTGATAACTCGAAATATTAAATAAGTGAGACCCCAGGATTTGACCTTGCGGTACTCCAAATGTGACTTTGGTCTTTTCTATTGTTGACAGAAATGTCTTGTCATACATTTGCTTCTGATATTTAAGTATTTTGGTTGTGACACAATCAAATTAAGGGGATTTTATTGGGATTTATGGCGTAAAACAAAAGTGATTAATCACACTGTTTTTTTAACAAATATTTTCACATAAGTTCAGTTTAGTCTGGATAATTTATTTTCCTTAATAAATAATTTAAAAACTACATTTACTCATTTAATATAAAAAAAATTTAAGGGGGCAAATATCTTTAATTTGACATTTATGTCAAATTAAAGTTTTGACATTAACTTACTTTTAAATGGGTGAATAGTTGTAATCATGAGCTTCACAACACATTTTTTTGCCCTATTAGATTTCAGACTCATTCTTTTCATTACGTCAAAGACTTTTAACCTCAATGTTTATAAAAAATCCCCAAAATATTCCAGGCAAATTAAGACATAATTTTTATTCAACCAAGAAACTCACAAAAGACTACTTCTACTCACTTTTAAAAGGAGTAAAAGTGCTATATATATATATATATATATATATATATATATATAAAAATAAAATTGTTACTTTTTAAGAGAAAAACTTTATGTGAAGACCAGTTTACTTTTGTCAATAATCATTGGCTACATATTTATTGCCATCACACCAATCAAACCAGCTTTTTGCAAGTTTCTTCTTGTGTTTTAATGGTTTAACTTTCTTCCTTCACCATAATCTTTTTCTTCTCCCACAGAATCATTGCCTGGACTCTGACTCCTTCCAGGCAGATTAAACTTGTTGTAAAACAAAAATATTCCTTAAAATCTAAATAGAGAACTTAATTACTCACAGTTTTTTTAAAATCGCTACATTTGTGTTCCCTCTGTAAAGCTTCAAAGCGCTGATTTGACATTTTTACTTGTGGAAATGTACCTTTACTTGTACATGGGAGGCATTGAAACAGAGACAGCTTCACGTTCACATGCCTCAGTAACAGATTATATGTATTTGTGATAACAGGCCTGTGGCATTTGCTTTGGTAGCCAACAGCTACACCCAAGCAAGAAAAATCTTGTTTCTGGCACGACTGCGCTCCAATTATGGCTCCTGCAAGGAGCTTTGATAGATTCACGTTAAAGACCGACTGTAGCAGCTCAGAGATCATCGCAGCCTGCAGGCAGAGGAGTGCTGCGGCACGTCTGCTGCAGCACTCACCCCATCCTTTGACCTTTAGTCACCTGAGGTCTGATTGGTCCGTTCCTCTGCAGAGTAAAAGGACTCTGGGTAAAACCTGTGCTCAAGTAAGAGGAGAATCACTTTAATGTATTTTTACTCAAGTAGGAGTGAACGATAGTCATTCAAGAAATTAAAAAAGTGGGAAGATCCAACTAAAATATTGACATTGTCAATATCGGTAGCGGTATTGGATTAATACTTTACAGATTCCATCTTGCATTCCATAGATTCTCATCTCTATCGCAAAAAAGATTCAGCTTTGATTTGGTTTTCTATTGTTTTATGTGTTGTTAAAGTGTTTCGTAAACATATCAATTCAGCCCTAATTCAAAGGAAAAACCACAGACACATGTAAAGATCAGCAGTTTGATTAAATGATAAAAAGCTTTTCATCAGTCGCAGCAACACCAGCCCTGAACTTGGTATAGCATCAAAAGGACAATATAGAATATTGAACATCTCTAAAGTAGGAGAATTAAAAGAAAAAAAAGTATTTCTACTCAAGTAGTAAATGCATAATTAGAATATTTGATTAAATTTGTGAAAATGGTGTAATCAGACTCACAGAAATATAAATATACGGCCCATTCTGGTATTTTTTACAAATAAAAGAAACATTTTTACAAAAAAAAAAAAAAATTAAATTAAGGCAGAGGAAGCAAAAAAAAAAAATCCAAATATATTTTTTTATTATAAAAAAAGTTAAAAAGTTGAACTTTTTTTCCAAATAAAATTTTTTCACTGCACAAAGCTACAAAAAATTACACAAAGAAATTTAGAGTAAACGTACTTCAAGGGAAAAGATGGATGGATAGTTGAACCAAAGGATGGATGGAAAGACTGACTAGATGTGAGTATATACGTATATATATATATATATATATATATATATATATATATATATATATATATATATATATATATATATATATATATATATGACACATGACATAGCCTTTGCAGTCCGTCTCCCTCAGTTCATCATCCTGTAGAAAGCGCATACATCCCACCTGTGTCCTGTCTGCAGGTCGATTAGCAGCTCTTAGTTGTTCCTTGTCAAACTCATGTTTCAAGGTTCATTCTTGGTTCACTTTTCATAAGAGCCACCTGTGGAACGTAAAAAAAAAGGGTCTTAAACCTGTTAAATAAACATCTGTTGGTAATATTTCTTTCATTTCCGAAGCGATTTGTTCTGCTTGTCAGTCTTAATTCAAATGTTCAGGCTTTACCTGCTCAGTCTTGTCAGGGGTCACTGGCTGAAGAGCAGAAGCGAGCTCCCAGTATGCTTTGGTGGTGTGGAAGTGTAAACAAAAGGTTTGAGAGGAAGCAGATCTCGAATCACATGGTGGTGGAATGTGATACAGTGTAATTATAACACCATTAAGGCAATGAATAGAGAAGAAAACAAGCTTGTCTTACCAGTTCAGCTCTTAAAAGTCTGAAATCTCTCAAGATCAGTCTGATGAAGTATGTTTCTTTAATATACTTATTCTCAAAATTACAATATTGAAATCTCTGGAGTGAGATATCATTTGAGTTCACGGTCAGGATGAAGGCAAGGATGTTATGCATCCAAAGCTAACAGTTAAGCTAATGTTTAGCTGTTAGCCTAACCGTTAGCTTACATTATTTTCAGAGCAGGTTTGATTCAAGAGTAAATTTTCACCATTTAAAACGGTTCAGAAATAAAAATTTACCCACCTTCACTTTGCTTTGTTTAAACTGTTCATTCTAACCAGTGTCCATTATGCTAACTGTTAGCTTAAATAGTAGCTATGAATTCAACATTTAGATTGAATTCATAGCCAATACTAAATGTACAGTTAGATACTAAATTTAGAGAAAACAAGTTCACAAGTTTGAAATCTTCTATTTCCCCCAACAATTATTTTTCTCATGCTGGCCTGATGCTCTTGGGGGCCCCCTGGTGATGCAGAGGCTCTAAGCAGAGCCACTTGACTTGCACATGTCTTGGCCAGGCTCAGCTTACCGGGTTTTGATAAGCTGAGCATGAAAGCATGGAGTCCATGCTTTCAAGTCAAAATTATATTGCATTTTCTTTTATATTATATTGCATTATATTGCATTTTCTTTTCTTCACAATTGTAGATATAAGCAAAATGAGTGTTCTTTTGGTGCAAAGAATTACTAATTGACTGTCAAGCAAAATTAATGAGGTGTTAAAAATAAATAAGAAAACACCTGCTGTATCCTTTATTTAAACTGCTAGAAACTGAGTTTGACTTATTTTGTGAAGAAGGAAACTATTTTGAGTAGAAATTACCTTGATTCACGTGAGAGTCAAGACTTTTTGAAAAACGTCACAATAATATTGTTGAAATAAAACCAATTTGTATAAAACAGCTCTTTATTTTAACAATGGGAAGTCTGTCAAAATGGTTTCTATTTAATCTTTAAATGAATTTTCTTTAGTCAGAAAGTTATTTTCTCCTTTTATTGCTTCGTAAGTTTTGCTTTGTGGCACTTGACGGTTGGTGGTTGCCGTGGCAACCGGTAACGGTCAGTTCTTTCCCTGTATGCTGTTGCCGTCCGTGTTTTCTTTACGAATATACACATTTTAACATATATTATTTGATAGATTTGATTATATACAGGGTTTCAAGTTTAAGTTTGCCGTGCTTTGTATATATTTTTAACTGTTATGACAATGATTATTGTGCGTTTTAGCCGTGTTTAATTTTACAACTGTCAATTGTGTCAACTTTTCATTGGGAGCGATTGCTCTGTAGTCTGTTTAGGGTTATTTATTGTGTTTTATTTTACGTTATTATGACTGATGTTAACTTACAACTTGAGTTTTTTCTTTTTATTTCTCTGGATCTTAGATGAACAATGAAGGGTTACACTTAGCTACCACGAAAATGAAGAACATTGAGTCATTTGTCAGAGCAGATTCTCACTTGATACCAAAATGTACTTATTTTGCACATCTGAGGCTGTAAATCTGCCTCGCTGTCGTGCCTCTGGTACCAAAAATGATAGAAAATCAACCCAACTGAGAACATGTTGGCTCCAGATGAAAGGAAATTCCTGGACCAAGAGATGATCTTATGACACAGATACACTTCTGCTCCGGTTTGATGGCATATTTTCCCCCCAGTGCTCTGCAGATCTGAAAGGCTACATTGTTTGATGTGACTCCAGGTAGAACCGGGGTTCTGATCGCCATCTTTCACTCCATCAGGTTGACACACTGTTAGAAAGTTTATGACAGGACCACACGTTGGAGAACCAAAACACATTAAAAAATAACCGAGGACAGACTGAACTTCCACAGGAATGCGAGCAAAGGTGTTTTATTTGATGAATTCTCTGTCTGATTGTTCGAGACATGTGGAAAATAATTTGCCAAGAGAGGAAAATGTTAGCGCTACCACGACTCCTGTGTCTTTCCCACAGCAATGCATCCTGATGCAGTCCATGTGTCGGGTTTGCTGCTCATCCAGGGGAATGAGAGCACTGCCATTAATAAAGAGAGGGATCAAAACGCCATTCAAGAGCAGATCGATCCAGCAGTTCAGTCACAGTTTGGTCACAATCGCTTATTTTCCACCATAATGGAGCCTTATATCATAAAATGGCTGAAAGATCAACCATATTTTAACCTGCAGTTAGTTTTCAAAAGAGGTCACCAATTTGACATATTGGTGGATAAAAAAAAAGTTTTTGTGGTTCTATATTTTGATTTATATTAACATTAGCAATAGCACAAAAAAAGTATGAGAACACTAAGAAACTAAAAAGAAACAATAATATGATCAGTCTGGGCCGGCATCCATATGACACTTGGAGCGTAGAATACAAGAGTTATGAATTCAAAGGCTTTTACAGAATGGAGACAAACCATTCACTTAAAAAAAACGACAATAATAATAATGTTGAAAGACAGTAGTAATAAACTTAACACTATTTACAGCAACACTATTTGAAAGATTTACATTTAGAAATGATCATCTTAGTCAAGAGCTCAGCATAAACCCTGAACTGTTCATGCCTTTTTCCAGAAGTTAAATATAAAAGAATACTGGTTCTATGATTAAACCAAGACACAGCAATTTTATTCTATGTTTAGATGTGAGAAGAAAGAGAATTTGCTTGAAAGAAAATATGAAAAACATAATTAAAAAAACTACTATTCAGAAATTTCCCCCAAACACAGAAAAACTGCAAAAACAAGTCATTTTCAAGTCAAGTTTATTTGTATGACACATTTCCGCATCAAGGTACCGTATTTTCCGCACTATAAAGCGCGCTTAAAAACTTTCAACTTCCTCTAAAGCCGACAGTGCACCTTATAATCCGGTGCACCTTATATATGGACCAATATTGAGCCACAACAGGTCTAGCAACTACGGTAAGCAACCGCCAACTTCATTTTCGCCGTAGAAGAAGCGCGCGGTGCATGCTGGGATAGTTGTCAGAACACTGGTTTGTAAATAAAGTTTGACTGACATATCTACTTACCAACCGTCTAACACATGTGTCAAACTCATTGGTGTTGCCAGTTGCGCAACTACACATTATTCAGGTGGATGCGAAAACATAGATCGGCGCCCCCCCTCCCCCCGACCGAGGGAAGGAACGTCAGGGTCAAGGAGCGACGATCACTCAACCCAGAAGAAACCAGTTCTTTGAAACACAGATCTAAAATGCATCTGTTTTGTTTTCTTCAAGCTAACTTCATCCTGTTAGTGGAGAAGTGGCCCAGGGGAGACGATGGGCTACAGTTTGAGACAAATCATCATCAAAATTAATTTTGTCTTTTAACGAGAGATCTAAATGGTGAAGCATTTTTCTCCTCCTATCAAGATTTATAGCTTAAAACCCAACCGAGCTGCCTCTGGGTAGTGTTTGCCTATTTGAGCCTGGTTGAGTTTTCGGCTATAAATCTTAATTTGAGGCAGAAAATGCAGACGACTTTGCCTCTGTTTTATCCCCCAGGAGTAGACCACACTTTGTTTTAGCAATTAGAAGCCAAAAGGTTAGCAGACCGGCATATTTCTTTCCTGGGAGACACTTCAATAATTCCCATTCGTCTTCTGTTTGCAGCTATCTCACTGATCATAAATGATTTCGTGGTGCCAGTTTGTGGATGGCATTCCTTTTAAATGAGACACAGTGGCTTTCCACCAAAAGCAGATGAAAAAATACCAAATTAAGCTTGTGGTGAACAGCCAGCCACAGCAGAGAATAGTGATTCAATGATGGTTACATTGTACCGCATCTTCTGCACGTTTAAAGGCCTCCTGCTCAAACCCTCCTCAATGTCACCACTTTCACTGTCCCATATTCTTTAATTTTCCAAGATTATTCCTTTAATAAAGCCCTCTGAAGAAACAGCTGCCATGTTCATTAACATCTGACCACTTCTCAGAGAGCTGTCTAATTAGTCTGTCAGTGGTTTATGAAGGAGGAATGGAGGAAAACAAATTATGGAAACTGGAAGTGTTTGACTTTCCTCATACGGGTAGCTGGATTCCAGATGAACAAGTTCAAACTGGGCACAAGTGAACATACATACTATAAAACTTACAGAAGGTGGGTTCAGTGGCTATATATATGTATATTATATTGCCAAAAGTATTTGCTTACCCATCCAAATGATCAGAATCAGGTATTCCAATCACTTCCATGGCTACAGGTGTATAAAATGAAGCACAGAGGCATGCAGCTCTCAGGAGCTCAGTGAATTCCAGCGTGGTACTGTGATGGGATGCCACCTGTGCAACAAATCCAGTCATTAAAATTTTCTTGCTCCTAAATATTCCACAGTCAACTGTCAGATGTATTATAAGAAAATGGAAGTGTTTGGGAACGACAGCGGAGCGGGGCTAGCGGATGCTGAAACGCATAGTGCGAATAGGTTGCCAGCTTTCTGCAGAGTCAGTCGCTGCAGACCTTCAAACTTCATGTGGCTGTCAGATTAGCTCAAGAACAAAGAGCTTCATGGAATGGGTTTCCATGGTGGAGCAGCTGCATCCAAGCCAAACATCACCAAGTGCAATGCAAAGCGCTGGATGCAGTGGTGTAAAGCATGCCGCCACTGGACTCCAGAGCAGTGGAGTGATGAACTTCTTCCATCTGGCAATCTGATGGACGAGTCTGGGTTTGGTGGTTGTCTGACCGCATTGTGCCAAGTGTAAAGTTTGGTGGAGGGGCCATTATGGTGTGGGGTTGTTTTTCTGGACTTGGGCTTGGCCCCTTAGAGTGAAAGGAACCATGAATGCTTCAGCATACCAAGACATTTTGGACAATTCCATTCTCCAAACTTTGTGGGAACAGTTTGTAGCTGGACCCTCTCTTCCAACATGACTGTGCACCAGAGCAGAAAGCAAGGCCCATAAAGACATGGAGGGCAGAGTCTGGTGTGGATGAACTTGACTGGCCTGCATAGAGTCCTGACCTCAACCCAATAAAACACCTTTGGGACGAATTAGAGCGAAGACTGAGAGCCAGGCCTTCTCGTCCAACATCAGTATGTGACCTCACAAACGTGCTTCTGGTAGAATATTCAAAAATCCCCATAAACACTCCTAAACCTCATGGACAGCCTTCCTAGAAGAGGTGAAGCTGTTCAAGCTGCAAAGGGTAAAACAACGTCATATTGATTAAAAATGGGATGCAACTCAAGCTCGTACGTGAGTCAAGGCAGAAGAGCAAATACTGATATATATATATATATATATATATATATATATATATATATATATATATATATATATATATATATATATATATGGTGGTGTGGGAGTCCTAAGCAGCTGCTTAAGTCTCATATACCTTGGGCTGTTTATTCAGCAGGACAATGATCAGAGGCACAACTGAATAGCTTAGAAAGGAGCAGCCTAGTCAAAGTCTGGACTCAAAGCTGATTGAGACGCTGTGGCTGAGCAGGTTGTCTGAAAATAATCCAAAGTGGCTAAATGAAAACAACTGGGCTAAAATGTGGCTCACCATTAGACATAAAAAAAGGTTTTACGGCTGGTTTTAGAAGCTTTTTTCCGTTCGTAACTTACATCTTTGTGTATTTACTCGGGATATCTGGTTTTGAGTAAAACTTTGTTTGATGTGAAGCTTTTTCACGGAACATTAGAGCTCAATTGGTGTCGTTTTCATGCCAGCGTGTTGGACCAGTGATGAAGGCCTTTTACACCTGCTGTGAGGGCCCCGCGACCGTTTCTCAAAGCAATTTAGCGATTTATTAACAGGATCACAACGTTTTTCTCTGCTCTCTTTAATCGGATAATTGACTTGAGATTCAAACGAGCCGTTTTGAGTTTTGAAGAGGTGGAACGAATCTCTCAGAACAACCCGGTGGGTCTTGACCTGCTCTTGGCTGGAGCCTTTCTGTCACTTCAGGCTGGACTTTTCACAGAGCAGCTCAAAGAATGTCCCCTTTCTGCTCTCCAGCTTCAGCTGCAGGGTTTTATGTCCCCCTTTTTTCCATCCAGATATATTTATTGCTTCTTTCCTTTTATTTTTTTCCATCCAAGACATCTGATCCCATCTGTCTGTCCTCAGTTTTTCCTCATCCTTGGGTCAAAACAGCATTTATTTTTTCAGTTTTTGCTTGACAAAGTGCTTCACATGTGTCAGGAATTATCTGTGATGAATACTTCCTCCTTCTGGTGGGTAGATCCCCCTTTCCGCCGTTGCTCCCCGGTCCTCCTGCAGGTCCTCCTGGGTATGTTTTCAGCATAACTTCCCTTCAGCATGATGTCATATTAGCTTGGCTTCATGAGCTGTGAGAGGACAAGGGGAAAAAAAGGAGGGAAAGCACGGTTTGCAAAAACATGAACTCAGGAATGCAAACTGACTACGATGAAGTCCATCAGGAAAGAGGAGGGGAGTCTTTCCGTATCTTTAACCAGTCAGGGCAGGAAATCAGAGGGAGTCTTCTGCTGAAGTTGGGTGGCATCCCAAACGGTTTGCTGTTCTTGGAGCTTCTTCCACAACGCTGAAATGATGTGAGCTTCTTTAATAGAAAATTATTCCACTTCTCTTCAAATGAAATCACTCTTAAAACTGTCAGTTTGCACCGGCCAGATGTTGACCACACATCTACGTTTGCAATTTCTCAGCTCAGCTTTGCTGACGAAAACAGGGTGTATTCTAGTATTAATTTCATCATATTACTGCATCTTTTACCCAAACTCGGCAGATTTTGATTATGATGTCAGACCTTGACTCTTTAAACACTTTGGTCCAAAAGAGAAATTACAGCAAAAGCAGTTAAACCCGATCGAAGTTTCTCACAACTGATCAAGTTACAGCCATACATTTAAATGTTCTCCACTGGGACTTTATGTGAAAGGTGCAAATAACTTCAAAGTGAAAGAAAATGTGCAAGGCCCCTAAATAAAATTCAGTGTGAGCAATTACGTTTAGAAGTTAACAGAGTAAACCGTGAAATTCAGAGTGAACTCCAAAGCAGGAAACGAACAACAGCACAAAGCATTCTGGGTAAATGTAGCCAAAACAAATGCGCAAGTCTAGCGCTAGCAGGAGAAATGGGTCGTGGTCTTTTACCAAAGACAGAAAAGAAATCCTGCAACTGCTGAAATCTGAAGCCACTCCATTTTTGTTTACATTTTGTGAAGAAGGAAGTTGCACTCATGTCTTCTTCAGAAGTTTTCCTGTTGTTTCATTCAGTGGTTCATGGGGCAGCGCCCCCGCAGGCAAGGAGGAAAACAGGTTTTTCAGAAGGTTTGGTTCTTTTGACACAGTGCAGTGAGAAAGAGAAAATATAACAAATGATGCAATTTTGGTTGCCAATCGAACAAAGTTTACCGGACTATCGGGTTTAAAAACCACAACAGCCTATAAGGGCAATTGTAGAAAGAAAAAAGGAGTAAATTTCTGCCAGAAAAATAAAATTTTTTCATATAAATCTTAGAAATTTCCTAAGTTTTTTCTATTTTTCTTTAGATGCATCCCATCACCAAAAAACCTGGAACAAACTTTCACCAAAAACCTCAGAGATTTTTGAGGGTACTCTCAACATTTCTGAGTTTCTTCTTGTACAATTTTTACTTTTGGACCACAGCAATTTCCTTGTTTTTGCCAGATAATTTCTGAACAAGTTTGTGTTTGCAATATGACAAAATATGGGGAAGTCCAACAGGTGTCAATATTTAAAGCAAATCTGTCCTGTTTCTTTGTGATCTATTTACCATTCAACCTCCCTGCTAGATGAAAACATCAGAGCTTAAATATTTGTTAAAAACTCTTGAATGACAAGCAGCAGAGTCTGGGTTGAATATTTGGGATACTTTAAATGAAAACCAGGAGGGAAACATTCCTCTGGGAATGCGGGGAATCTTATGAGACATCTGAGATGGTTCAGAAATGTCCCACTGGTTCTGGACTGGAGATGGAAAAGGATTCAGATCTGTGCAACAGAGGGACAAATCTGCTGAAAGGACTCGGTAAACAGCTTAAATATTTACAGACTGGGAGCGAACATTCCTGCTGACACTCCTCTGTGTCAATGTCTACTGCTGGGAATGAGGCAGAAAAGCTTCAAGGATGACTTCAGTGTCCTCGTTTCGGTGGCTCAGCTTGCACATTACCTCCTCTGATTGGGAAAAATCCACATTTTATCTCCAGTTTATAGAAATATAATCGTGTAAAAGTTTAAAAAATAGTCAGAGGAACCTGCTGTGTCATTGTCAAGAGGTCCAACAGTCCACTGGATCCCAGCTGAGCAGTACCTTGGACCTCTGGAAGGTCCTGTTCAGGAACAAAGTGGTTGCTAGGCAACAAAGACACCATGACTGTGGAGAGGAATGTTTGTGTCCACATTCATCCAGCGGCCTTCGAAGACGCAACGAGAAACACTTTTTACAGTTACGTCCAAAAGCATGTTAATAGTCCAGTTATATGTATATATATATATATATATATATATATATATATATATATATATATATATATATATATATATATATATATATATATATAAGGCGTTGGGTTTTGATCGGAAGCGTAATTATTTCATTTTTCTCGTTATTTTTATTGATAGCGCTTTACTTCAGACACGTTGGAAGCCATTACGTTGCTCTCTAATTGACATTTATTGCTGAAACCTGATCTGCAGACAGAGCTGACATTACTGTTACTGTTTCGTTGAGCAGCCAGCTATCTGCTGATAGCTCTCTTGTTCTGGAGGCCAAGAGCTGAATGTTCCTCTCGTCTCTTTAGCCTGGAAAAAAGAAATCCTGTTTCTGCAGATTTATGTTTGAGTCACAAACTCACGCCAGGAGAAACTGCAGCTGTCAGCCAACGTTGAGCTGTGGCTCTTTTTTGATGAATGACTCATAAGATTGTTTGTATATGAGTCTCAGCAGCAGGCTCCATGAAGTGTGGCAAAGATCTCAGCACACATTTTTGCTTTTATTCATCCTCCATAATGGACAGTTTCAGAGATTACTGGGATGATTTTATTAATAAAAAGGTCAAGTGATTCAACGGGAGAGGTATTTTCTTTAGATATCTGTGAAAATAGATAATTTGTCTTCTTTTTTAAAGGGGACCTATTTTTGCACATTTTTGTACTTCCATTTTGATTTCTACTGCCCAAATGCTTCATAAACCACCCAGTTGTCCCCCCTCCACCGACCCCCGTTGAGTTCGACACGTTCCGTCACCTTGCAACACCTAGCCAAGCCCAATCTGTTACCTAGCAACCCCAGCTGAGTTCCAGTGTGTTTGGTCAGCTAGTTTTACCGCTGTATGCTCTGTACAATGGCTGCTGGAAAAAACGGCCATCCAGTGGTTTCTGACTTACCATCCAGAAACCACTTGCTGCATTCCTGCTGGCTGTGCAGGAGGCTCCACTTCTGCTTTTCAAAGACGCATGGTCGTTTAATTGCACGTCTGTTTGCAGCCATTTTCATATGTGAGGGTAAACGTTGAGCTGGGGGTGTCGCCAGCAGCAGCTTATTTGGATTTATTTCTGAGATTGCCTCTTATTACGGCCAGGCTAAGAAAAAAAAATTTAATAAAAGAAAAAAAATCACAATATTACAAGAATAAAGTAATATTGTTACAAGAATAACACTAATATTTCAACAGCAAGTTGAAATAATACGTGAATAAATATTCTACATAGTATTAGTAGAATGAAGGTTACTTAAAGATGAATACATCATATTCTACCTAATGTTTTCCATTAGTGCTGCACCGAGTGAAGCTTATAGCATTTTTTTTTAAAGTTGCTAAATATAGTGACAAAGTTGCTATGTTGGCTAAGTGGATAAAATTGGTTTCTTGTGTAAGAATTGGTTGATCGCCAATCTCCCAAAACTAAGTTGGTGAAACCCTATTTTTTAAGATTTTAATTTGTCTGAGATGATTTTAGTCTTAGTGAAAAGTTTTCATCTCCATCAACCATAATTGCTGCCAAATTTCTTGAATTGCAGCCGTGGACGGCACAAAACCAATCCAGGTGCCACAAATGGCCCTTGGACCTCATTTTGACACCACTGATTTAGTTAATAAGGCAGAATTTGTTGGTCTGTCCCATGAGACCCATCATAGTTTGTGGCTGTAATAGGACAAATTGTGACAAAAATCAATGGATGTGGATAGTTTTGTAAGGTCTTGGGTGCATCTGTTTTGATTTCTGGATTTAATCTCTTGAATCAAGCCGATCAGTGTTGCTGTTGTTCTCAGCTGACTGCCGCTCACACAATCCAGATGCGGCTGTAACAAACTGATTTGCTGCCAGATGGGGACACTTTGTTCTTATCAGTTAACATGCAGCATTAATTTGCTGACAATGCTCTCCTACAAAACGAAACAGCAGCTAAACATGATCACAGAGGGGATCAGAAAGCTGACATTTCAGAGGCGATTTCTCCAAACAGCCTCAACATGAATGTAAAGAATCAGCATTTTTCCTTCATAACATCTTTAAAGCTGGATTCTTCTGCAGAAACACAAAATCTTACTAAGTTTTTTTGGCCTAATTTCTAATATAAATATCTTGAAATGCGACAAGATAATCCTTGGGCTGCCACCTTATCGTGGTGGAGGGGTTTGAGTGTCCCAATGATCCTAGGAGCTATGCTGTCTGGGGCTTTATGCCCCTGGTAGGGTCACCCAAGGCAGACAGGTCCTAGGTGAGGAACCAGACAAAGTGCAGCCCGAAGACCCCTTATGATGAGTAATAACTTTGGACTGCGTTTTCCCTCGCCCGGACGCGGGTCACCGGGGCCCCACTCTGGAGCCAGGCCTGGAGGTGGGGCACGATGGCGAGCGCCTGGTGGCCGGGCTTTTACCCATGGAGCCCGGCCGGGCTCAGCCCGAAGAGGAGACGTGGGTCCCCCTTCCGATGGGCTCACCACCTGTCCGAGGGGCCAAAGGGGTCGGGTGCATTGTGCTATGGGCGGCAGCCAAGGGAGGGGACCCTGGCGGTCTGATCCTCGGCTGCAGAAGCTGGCTCTTGGGACGTGGAACGTCACCTCTCTGGTGGGGAAGGAGCCGGAGCTAGTGTGCGAGGCTGAGAGGTTCCGGCTAGAAATAGTCGGCCTCACCTCGACGCATGGTTCTGGTTCTGGAACCAGTCTCCTTGAGAGGGGCTGGACGTACTTCCACTCTGGAGTTGCCCACGGTGAGAGGCGCCGGGCTGGAGTGGGCATACTTGTTGCCCCCCATTTGGGCGCCTGTACGTTGGGGTTCACCCCGTTGAACGAGAGGGTAGCCTCCCTCCGCCTACGGGTGGGGGGACGGGTTCTGACTGTTGTTTGTGCTTACGGGCCGAACGGCAGTTCAGATTACCCACCCTTCTTGGAGTCCTTAGAGGGGGTACTGGAGAGTGCCCTTTCCTGGGGTCTCCCTTGTTCTGCTGGGAGACTTCAACGCTCACGTGGGCAATGACAGTGAGACCTGGAGAGGCGTGGTTGGGAGGAACGGCCCCCCCGATCTGAACCCAAGCGGTGTTCTGTTGTTGGACTTCTGTGCTCGTCACGGATTGTCCATCACGAACACCATGTTCAGGCATAAGGGCGTCCATATGTGCACTTGGCACCAGGACGCCCTAGGCCGCAGTTCGATGATTGACTTTGTCATCGTCTCATCGGATTTGCGGCCGTATGTCTTGGACACTCGGGTGAAGAGAGGTGCGGAGCTGTCCACTGACCACTACCTGGTGACGAGTTGGCTCCGGTGGTGGGGGAGGAAGCCGGTCAGACCTGGCAGGCCCAAACGTATAGTGAGGGTCTGCTGGGAACGTCTGGCGGAGTCCCCTGTGAGACGGAGCTTCAACTCTCATCTCCGGCAGAACTTCGAACACGTTCCGGGGGAGGTGGGGGACATTGAGTCTGAGTGGACCATGTTCCGTACCTCCATTGAGGAGGCGGCCTATCGGAGCTGCGGCCGCAAGGTTGTTGATGCCTGTCGCGGCGGCAACCCTCGAACCCGTTGGTGGACACCTTCGGTGAGGGATGCTGTCAAGCTGAAGAAGGAGTCCTACCGGGCCTTTTTGGCCTGTGGGACTCCAGAAGCAGCTGATGGGTACCGGCGGGCGAAACGGCATGCGGCTCGGGTTGTCGCTGAGGCAAAAACTCGGGCGTGGGAGGAGTTTGGAGAGGCCATGGAGACAGACTTCCGTACGGCTTCGAGGCGATTCTGGTCCACCATCCGGCGTCTCAGGAGGGGGAAGCAGTGCAGCACCAACACTGTTTATAGTGGGGATGGTGCGCTGCTGACCTCAACTCGGGACGTTGTGGGCCGGTGGGCGGAATACTTCGAAGACCTCCTCAATCCCACCAACATGCCTTCTGTTGAGGAAGCTGAGCATGGGGACTCTGGGCTGGGCTCTCCAATCTCTGGGGACGAGGTCGCCGAGGTGGTCAAAAAGCTCCTCGGTGGCAGGGCCCCGGGGTGGATGAGATCCGCCCGGAGTTCCTTAAGGCTCTGGATGTTGCGGGGTTGTGTTGGCTAACGCGACTCTGCAATATCGCATGGACATCGGGGGCAGTTCCCCTGGACTGGCAGACTGGGGTGGTGGTCCCCCTGTTTAAAAAGGGGGACCGGAGGGTGTGCTCCAATTACAGGGGGATCACACTCTTAAGCCTCCCTGGTAAGGTCTATTCAGGGGTCCTGGAGAGGAGGGTCCGTCGGATAGTCGAACCTCGGATTCAGGAAGAGCAGTGTGGTTTTCGTCCTGGTCGTGGAACACTGGACCAGCTCTACACCCTCAGCGGGGTCCTGGAGGGTGCATGGGAGTTCGCCCAACCAGTCTACATGTGTTTTGTGGACTTGGAGAAGGCGTTCGACCGTGTCCCTCGGGGGGCCCTGTGGGGGGTACTCCGGGAGTATGGGGTACCGGGCCCTTTGATACGGGCTGTCAGGTCCCTGTATGACCGGTGTCAGAGTCTGGTCCGCATTGCCGGCAGTAAGTCGGGCTCGTTTCCGGTGAGAGTTGGACTCCGCCAAGGCTGCCCTTTGTCACCGATTCTGTTCATTACTTTTATGGACAGAATTTCTAGGCGCAGCCGAGGTGTTGAGGGGATCCGTTTTGGTGGCCTTAGGATCGCATCTCTGCTTTTTGCGGATGATGTGGTCCTGTTGGCTTCATCGGAACGTGATCTGCAGCTCTCACTGGAGCGGTTCGCAGCCGAGTGTGAAGCGGCCGGGATGAGGCTCAGTGCCTCCAAATCCGAGGCCATGGTCTTGAGCCGGAAAAGGGTAGAGTGCCTTCTCCGGGTCAGGGGGGTCGTCCTGCCTCAAGTGGAGGAGTTTAAGTATCTGGGGATCTTGTTCACGAATGAGGGAAGAAGGGAGCGGGAGATCGACAGGCGGATTGGGGCAGCGTCTACTGTGAAGCGGGCGCTGTACCGGTCCGTCGTGGTGAAGAGAGAGCTGAGCCAAAAAGCGAAGCTCTCGATTTACCGGTCGATCTACGTTCCCACCCTCATCTATGGTCATGAGCTTTGGGTCATGACCGAAAGAACGAGATCACGGGTACAAGCGGCCGAAATGGGTTTCCTCCGCAGGGTGGCTGGGCTCTCCCTTAGAGATAGGGTGAGAAGCTCGGTCATCCGGGAGGGACTCAGAGTAGAGCCGCTGCTCCTCCACGTCGAGAGGAGCCAGTTGAGGTGGCTCGGGCATCTGGTTAGGATGCCTCCTGGACGCCTCCCTAGTGAGGTGTTCCGGGCACGTCCCACCGGGAGGAGGCCTCGGGGAAGACCCAGGACACGCTGGAGGGATTACGTCTCTCGGCTGGCCTGGGAACGCCTTGGGATTCCCCCGGAGGAGCTGGAAGAAGTGGCTGGGGAGAGGGAAGTCTGGGCCTCCCTTCTGAAGCTGCTGCCCCCGCGACCCGACCCCGGATAAGCGGAAGAAAATGGATGGATGGATGGATGGCGACAAAAATAACTTAGAAGTAACTTGTCTACAAAATATGGTCTCCATGCATGTTATTGTTTATAGCCGGAGATTTTGCGCATGCGCACAAAGCTAGAGGGCAAAAAGACTGTTTTACCTGCCATCCATGTCCCGCGGTTGAACGATTCCGTTAACTAAATGAAACTTGGAAATGTTGGTATTATTAATTTAGTACAGTGCGCCACAACAAAGGGAAAATTAGCCGCTAAAGAATTACTCTAAACCGCTCTCTGTGTCTGCTATCCAACACGCAGGCTCGTTGCCATAGCAACTGACAACACCACCATTTTATGTTTAAGGATTCAACACTCAAACATTTCCACTAATGATTTTGTGTGTTATATTGAGAATGTAACAGGTAAAACCAATACTTCATTGTCCCTGCTAGCAACTTTTTGCTAGCTGCTAGCAGGGACAAGGAGGCGAGATCTTACGCACGACGTCACTCTTCAAGAGGAGCTTGTTTACTCCAATAATGTATTAATATTGATCAAAATGTATCAGTTCTATTGACATATTATTTCACTTACAACAAGAGAAAAATGTCTTGTTATAAGCTAAATAATCTTCCAACAAAACTAATAACATTTTCATCAATATTAATGAATTATTAGATTATTTAGCTTATAAAAAGACATTTTTCTCTTGTTGTAAGTGAAATAATCTGCCAGTGGAACTAGTACATTTTACTTAAAACAAGCTCCTATATCTTGCAGAAAAGTTATTGTAAATTAGTTTTGTCTTATTTGTACTAGAAACTGGAGAAAAATACTTTGTAAGATTTAGTGTTTTTGCAGTGTGCTCACCTTTTGCTCTATATTTGTTTTTCTGCAGGTCTTTATGTTTCAGAAAGCCAATGATTTTTTTTTCTTTCTGGATTGGACGTGGCTTCTTTCTCTGCATTCTTTCCCTCATCAGGAATTCACTGAGGTTTGGCCATTTTTTTCTCTTTTTTACTGGAGCCGTTCCCGGTTCTTCTGTGAATAGGAGGCCACGCGATTCTTGTCCCTGCGGGTTCTGAACTCGGAGTAGCCACAGACTTGGCTGTCCCAGTGCTCAGGGCTACTCAACAATCACTGTTTAATCCTTTAAACTCTGCATTTCACTCATACAAACAAAGCGCTGGATTCCAACGGAGCTCTGAATGCGACTCAGAATAACAATCTGAATGCAGATCAGACGCTAGCTTCGCTTCATGCTCCTCCATTCAGCTGCAGACAGATTGATGAAGCTCCTAATTGGATTCCAGCGTGGCACATTTCTACTCGTAGCTCAGATGGAGCTTATTGTTTCTGCCCAACGCTTAATCTGCGCCTGATTGTGGTCTATAAATTCAACAGACAGGACATGCAATGGAGATTTATAACTCCTAAAGAGGCATCAGAGGACTGACAAAGCATTCCTGGGACAAGAGCTTCATTGTAAAGTAATCCGAAGGTTACCCACAGCCACACAAACAAAAGGTTCAGACGACCTGGGAATTTTCTGTTGATCACAAAATGATCGTCTGTTTGTAATAACAAAGGCAAAGAAAAGAATAAAATAAAATAAAAGACGGTGCCAAGAAAAAGTTGGAGCACGGGTCAGAAACAGACCAGAAAACTTTGATATCAAATGATTGTAAGAGTTGTATTTGTATCAAAATTGACATCTAAAAGGAAAATAGAGTGAAACTATTCAGTCATACATTTATTTTTTTTCTTAAACTATGCTCTATAATAACTAGTACAATTCTTAAATGTGACCCATTATACTTCCTTGAACAGGTTACTACAAAACATGTTCATTGGACTTTTTGATCAAAATAATTAATAATGAGAATTTAGTCTGGTCAGTTATTTTAGGGCCACTTGTCACTTTAAATTCAAATAAACTCAACCGTTACACTCACACATGAAAATGGCTACAAACAAATGCGCAATTATACAACCACACATCTTTGAAAAGCAGAAGTGGAGCCTCCTGTGCAACCAACAAGAACACAGCAAGTGGTTTCTGGATGGAAAGTCAGCAACAAAAAGGCATTGCACTGTGCATACAGTAGCAAAACCAGCTGACCAAACATCCTGGAACTCCGCTTAGGTTGCTAGGTGACCAGCTGGGGTTGCTAGGTAACAGTGCAGTGTGACTCAACAAGATTTTGGAAACTGCTCATTTTCCAGATACCAAAAAAATCATTATCTTTGTTGTCAAAAACCGACTGGAGGTGGTCTGTTTTTGGAAGCAGTAGAAATCCAAATGGAAGTAAGAAAAACTAAATGTGAATTTAGCATAATAAATCACATTTAAGCTGATTCAGTCCCATCAGCTCTACTACAATATAGTCTCCCTGAGTTCTGATCAAAAATCCTCTTTTGTTTCCCTTGTACAGATCCATCTTGATTAATAAGATCATCATTATTCACTCAGTGAAACACATTATATAGCTTAATTTCACAGACGTTTTCAAGCTCAAATGTTTCAGATTATATCAGGCAAAACTAAAAATAAACTCCTGAAGCCTGAATAAAAATAAAAATAAACTTCTAGGAAGAAATGATGCTAACCTCATATTTTCTGTCTTTGATCTAAAGTCTGGGAATGATTATTTTCATTTGAACAAGCAAATAAATTCTGCTTATTTTTCATTTGAGGATCTTAGCGAAAGGTTTTGAGTGAGTTAATATACTGAATTAAATGATTTATTTTTAGATTTAGACCAGTTGTCTGTGATTTTAACTCTGATTCTTATTTTTTAGGCATTTATATTCACTTTTTTAGATGTATTTCCTTTGTGTTCTGCTATCTTAAAATTTATTGTTTCTTTTCACTGCATGCACAGCACTTTTACTTTAACCTTCAAATTGCTTTTTGGTGATATTTTCAGGCTTTCTGGAGGTCTTTCAGAGGTTTTCATTGAAATAAACGTGTTTTCACTCATTTTTAGTGCAGCACCTACAGAGGAATGCTGTTTTGTTTGCCACTCTGAATTAAAGCTTTATGTCAGAGCTATTTATTAATTTTCTGCCATTTTCAACAATGTTCATTTGTGGTAATCAGAAAATTGTCGGAAAAGTTATAACTCTGAAATCCTTTAGAAACATGAAACTACTCTTTAGTAAATCACCTACAGCCAGAGACTGCTTAAAGCAAAGCATGAAGAAATTATTGTAGTTTTAAAACTCAGTTTGGGTCTGAATCTGTTCGACAGCGGTTGTTATGGATGACCTCTGACTTATGCGAGACGAAAAGCAGACCTGATAGTTTAGAGCGGCCTGCAGAGCGGCTGACGACGGTCCGAGATCAAGCTGAGCAGAGGAGAAAGAAGCACAGAAGGTGGCCAAAAAGACGAAGCTGGGCTGCAGCTGTGTGTCCTGACGTTCAACTCCTGCTTAGATCCAGATTCATTACGCAACTCAGAATAAAAACGCTCTCTGACGCACTGCGCTCATGTCGTCTTTATCACATATGAACATATTAACATGTAGCTGCAGAGTTTTAACATCATGTTTGATGGGAAAAAAAAAACATAATTTTGCTGTTTTATCTGTGAATTTGTAAAGAGTGCATGGAAAGTCCAATTCAAAGCAACTAATATTGAAACTGATTTGCATGGAATGTAATTGGAGAGGAAATAGTTTTGAACTTTTAGTATTTAAAATATCCGTCCTTCATTTTGGATATTCACTGAGAGAATAAAAAGTCACACAATCATTTATTTTTACAGTCTAATGTTAATTTAGAATAAATGATTTGCTAAATGTCAGAATAACAAGAATTAAAAATAACTTAGACATAAATTTTTGGATTTCTTCAAATTTAGTTTGTCACATTCACCAAGATTATCATTCGGCTGGTGTCAAGATTGTGACATTAAAGTTAAACAATCATTAATTGGATGAAATATTGGCACATTATGCAGATATTTTGTTTAATATTAGAAATAAGAAAATAAACATTTCATTGTCCAAAATGTGAATGCTTGATCATTTGTAGCAAAGGATGCATCTGCAGTTAAAAATATTCTTATAACATCAACATGTGAAAAGTTTAAAAGCTTGACATAACATCTGTACCAGGGATGTCCAAAGTGTGGTTCGGGGGCCATTTGCAGGCAACGGGATTATTTTGTTTGGCCAAATTGTTTGCAATTCAAGAATGGAGCGAATTTGGATTGATTCGAGATTTTTAAAGACAATTAAAAATCTCCTTAAATATTTATTTATTTATGTAGATACAAAGTATTTTTATTCACTTTGTTTCCGTTTTCATTGATTACACTTCAAAAAATGTTTACCTGTTATACAGCAAACTCTTGTTTATATTCTGGATCAGCAATAAATTACAGATTCCTTTTGTACAAAAATTTAACTACTTTGCTTCATTAGCAACAAGGAAATAAATCATTTCAGTTAAAAAATAAAATAAAATTGGCCCTAATGTGCTCTTGACAATTTTGGCACTTATGCCAAAATGTTTGGACATGACTGATCCATACAGTGGAGTGCTGATCTACTGATCGTTACATAATACCAATTGATCATTGGAAAATTGCTGTCCATTTTTGTTTCTTTTTTACAAAATTTGAATGGTCAAGCTGCCACTTTGGGAGATTTGGGAAGAAATTTTTAGTTTTGTTTTTTTATCTTAAATGCAAAGTGTATGTATGTTTTATGGTTTTGTCTTATTTACTGTTCTGGCAATGCTATTCTTTCATCAAAAGGTCTCTTTTTTTAGTTTGTATACTCTAGTCAATGATTAATCAATCACTAAATTAGTTGATAACATTTCACCCTGATCTTTACGTTCTGCTGAGTAAATTTACTCGTCTTTGTTCTGTGAATACAACGTGGTTCTCTGCGGTAACCAAGGAGCAGGCTGTGTTTTTGTGTTGCCGTCACTCTCCTCCTCTGAAGCCTGAGGGTGTTCTTGAACTCTGAGCTCCTGACTTGACAGAGTGTTGAATAAATGTCAACTTTAAGAGCCTCAAGACCAAAGCAGCTCCACTCACTGCCAAGTTGCTCCCAGTAAACAAACTCAGCAGCAGCAGCGCTGAAACCAGCTCAGGCTGCTCTGTCAGCCGTCATTAGACTCAACGGTTTACACTTTAAAGTAATTATCTCTCTAAATGACAAAAGTTTAATTGAGTTTTCAGGAAGTAAAAAGCATTGTGGCGCTTTCATGAAGGCAAATTTAGATGCAGAAGTGTGTAAAGTATACTTAAAACTGTATTCAAGTAAATGTAGCGCAACTTCAACATATTTTTACTTAAGTAAAGGTAAAAAGTATTTAGTAAAAATCTACTCAAGTGCTGAGTAACTGATCAAATTCAGACAAAATCAGATGGACCAAAAATGTAAAATTAAGTGGAATTTTTGGCATTTTAAAGACAGAAAATGGCAATATTTCATACAAGAATCAAAACATTTCGGTTTCTTTCAATAATAAAAACTTATGAAACTTTAATAAAAAAAGAAGGTGTGTGTCTGTTTATAGTGATTTTTTTTATTAAATCATGTTTGTTTTTCATTTAGTGGGTAGAAAATCCAGAAGTTTCACTCAAGTAAAGTAAAAAGTACAGCGTAGTAACAATTCTGCTACAACTGAGTAACTAACTAGTTACAAGTAGTCATCAACAAACCGTCAAAGGCAAGAGGTCGGACATAAAAATCAAATTAAACTCAAAAGACATGACATCAGAAAAAAAACCAGATAAATGGGAAAGGGAACATGGGAAGCTGATCAATGTTTGATGTGCGAATCTGAGACATAAAGTGAAATCCAAAACAAAATGAATGAGGCAGAACAGAGAGTACAACAACCATCAAGCTAAAAGCAACCGTCAATGATTAAAGCCTTCGTAAAAAAGCGGTCGACAAAGTACCGTTTCATCACAAAACTATTTTGTTTTCTACAGAGAAAACCACCAGTTGATCTGATGTTGTAAAGGAACAACGTGGCACTTTTTACTTTGATAGCATGACTTTTCCTACACAAGGAAGAGGAAGGCAGAGCAGCAATACTTAAACATATTTAACTTAAGTAAAGGTAGCTGTACATAAATTACTCAAGAAAGAGTAAGAAAGTATCTGGTGAAAAGGCCACTGATAAAATAATCTGATTTAATATTTAAAAAATAAAATAAAGTTATGTCCAAATTCTGGTATTTTAAAGATTGAATTAAAAATAAATAACCTTATTCAAATTTTCAGAATGATCAATTTAATCAATATCAAATATTTAGAAACACGGAGTGAGTAGCAAAAGAAACAGAAACAGTGGTAAAAGTGTAGAACAACATATTGAATCCCCATGTTTAATAAGAATAAGTAATCCATAATTTATAAACTAGCAGGTGATTCTCCTGTAAACCAAGAGATGTGATAGAAAAACCACAGAGTACCCAGAAATTATATTCAAGTAACAGCAGCAATACTTTCACATATTTTTACTCAAGTAAAAGTAAAACATATTTGGTAAAAAGTCTACTCCAGTACCGAGTCACTGATCAAATTATCAGTCATTTAATATTTAAA
Organism: Poecilia reticulata; assembly: GCF_904066995.2. NCBI lineage: Eukaryota > Metazoa > Chordata > Actinopteri > Cyprinodontiformes > Poeciliidae > Poecilia > Poecilia reticulata. The sequence goes on from NC_088839.1 coordinate 27,103,724, forward strand.
AATTACAAAATCAAATGAACCAAAATATAAAGTTAAGAGGAAATTTTAGTCTTTTAAGGACCAAAATGAAAGTAATTCATATAAGTAACAAAGAAATAACAAAATTAGGCAAAAGAAAATTTTTCAAATCAGTTTCTTTCAATGAAAAAACTTCAGAAACTTTAACAAAAACTGCAGTTGTGTGTCTGCTGAATTTTTCATCCAGTAGAAAATCCAAAAAATGTACTCAAGTAAGAGCAGAAATACTTCATAATAAAGTTACTCAAGTAAATGTAACAGAGTAAATGTAACTAGCGGACTCTGCCTGTCAGTCACAGCGTGCTAATGCTAATATGCCTCCAGCCAGATTTTTGTCTTTCCTCCAGACACATGAAGACTCCTCCAGCAGATTCGCTGCGGCTCACATGGACAGGAGCGAGGCCAGGTATCCTAATCCCGCCGACCCCGGGGATTCCCCCTCACAGACCCCATTAGTGGGGATAAAGTCCGGAGGGGCTCGGTGGGCTCGTGGTGCGCAGCAGTGACCTCCATCTGATCCCTGACTAACTGGAATTACAGCCCCCCGGCTCCAGCTGAGCAGTGAACTGTAAAGCATTGTGATGTCTTAATTAACAACATACACACAGCAACAAGTCTGGGAAGAGGCGCCTGTAAATCTGAAGTGAGCAGCAGTGTTTACAGATATTACGTTTCCTGAAGTGTCTTGAAGCTCTGGGGGTTTGACAAGAGACGTGGCAGCCAAAGTTACGCTCAAGAATATTTTAAGCATGTTCAGTAACGGAGCTGGACGAAATGGCTTAGCAATAAAAGCTCATTTTTTCATTCCATATCCGATCTTAATCGATTTTATTTTGATACAGAGATACAAACAGATGTGGGCAGTGTCCTACATAACGATACTGAAGTAAGAGTAGCACTACTTCAACATAGTTTTACCCAAGTAAAAGTAAAAAGTAGCCAAGACATTACTCAAGTGAGAGTTAAAAAGTATTTGGTGAAAAGTCAACTCAGGAACTGATCAAATTATTTAAGAATTAGATCATCAGATGAACCAGAATATAAAGTTAAGTGGAATTTTTGGTATTTTAAGGACAGAAATGACAATAATACACAAATAAAATCAGGCAAAAAAATGTTTTACAAATTTGTTTTTTCAATGATAAAAGCTTCTGAAACTTTAACAAAAACTGCAGGTGTGTGTCTGTGTGTGAATTTTTGGTTAAAATATATTTGTTTTTCATTCAGTGGGTAAAAAATCCAGAAAGAGTAGAAATACTTCATAATAAAATTACTCAAGAAAAGGTAAAAAGTACAATGTAGTAAAAATACTCCTAAAAATATTTTTAAAAATAAATAAAAAAACGTTAGTCAAGTAAATGTAGATAGTTACCACCCAACTTTGGATACAAATGATAGAAAATATTTTTCAAAAAGTGTTTTTTATTTTCAACATCATTACGACAGACGGCTTAGCAATAAAATCTTTTGAGAGAAGTTTTACTCCAGTAATAGATACTAGAAGTTTTAATTGCGAGAATATTAACATTAGCAGAAAAAAGATGCAATTTTACCAGAAAAAATGTCTTAGAAATGCAAGAAGAAAAGTTGTTTTAATTAGAAAAAAGCTTATTTATCAGGATCTGATGCAAAATAAATAGTTTTTGCACAATCGTTTCAAAATCCCCCTACTGATAATAATTTGATGCTGATTTTTTTAAAAGTCTGAGTATTTCTATTTAGCATTATCTGTGAAATTGAGGCTTCACACGGTGCTCAATATTCCTTATTTTATTTTTTGTGTTAGCATTCTCTTAAAATTGCTCCTTTATTCTCCAAATATTGTGGCAATTTTTCTGGTAATTTGATAAAACACACTTGTCAAAGAAAATAATAAGCCTTAGGTATGCTGATATCATTTTCCAAAAACCAAAAAAAATCGATTTATTGCCCTAGTTTTGCTTTTATGACGTCTGGAAAAAGATCAGAGCAGGTGGAGCCTCAAAGTAAAAAACCTGACTCACTTGAACATAAACTGCAACAGGACTGGGAATAAAAAAATGAAAAACACACAAGCTTGGCTCATGATTAATGAAATACTGAATAAAACACAAATTACACTAAACAAGCTTTTAGTGTCAAATTCAAAGTGCAGGTACACAAACAATACCTAGCAGGAGCGTAATGAGTGAGACTCCACAACACCTTGGCTTTGGTTCTTGGTGTAATCACTTTAGCATGTTTCCATTCACAGTTTGGGCTTTTCATTTTGAAACAAACAAAAGGAGAAAGTTTGGTGAGAAGCCAGTACCCTCAAGTGACCGGATGCCCTGGCCAAACAGTGAGGACAGCACTGCAGGAGCCAAGAAGGAACTGAAAAACCTTCACAAAATGTGAGCATGATCTGGGAGTCGTGCTCTGAATCAGAGGTTTCCACAGGCGTTTTCATTGTTCTGTCTAATGCTGATGCTTAACCTTGTTAAGACTTGGAACAGTCAGTGGATGTATAGACTCAGGTTCCAGCAACTTGGTGCCAAATCATAAAACATTGTAAAAAAAAGAGAAACGTTTTCTTGCAGCAAGGAGGTTCTGGGTTTGAATCCCAGGTTGACATCTTCCTGCATGATTTTGGACAAAAATAGATTTAGGTTTGTATGTTATTATCGCAACTTCTTTCCAAAATTATCAGAGTTTACCAACAAAATAAATCAACCTTACTTTAATAAAGAAAAAAACCTCACTAAACTAGCAACACTCAACTACTAAGTAAAATACAAAGGAATAATGAAACTAATAAGTAAAACTGCAAAAATATAAAAGAATGGAACCAATAAAATGATGAAATTATGTCACGGTATGAACTGTTGAGTCAGGAAGAGGAATTTGGATATGAGGCCAAATTAGCTTTCAACAAATTTAGATTATGTTGGATCAAAATGTAATGTGGATTACTCACAGCAACATGAAACATGAAATGATTCATAGAAAGACGTATAGTAAAATAACTGTCAAGAATGTGAAAGCTTGAAGACAAAAGTTTGTACTGAAGAATATGGAAATGAAGCCAAATGAATTCTAAGTTAGTTAGACTAAAGAATATTGTAAAAAAAGAGAAACGTTTTCTTGCAGCAAGAAGGTTCTGGGTTTGAATCCCAGCCCGACGTCTTCCTGCATGATTTTGGACAAAAATAGATTTAGGTTTGTACGTTATTATCACAACTTCTTTCCAAAATTATAGGAGTTTACCAACAATAACAAAAAACCTTACTTTAATTTAAAAAAAAACTCACTAAACTAGTAACACTCAACTTAACTACTAAGTAAAATACAAAGGAATAATGAAACTAATAAGTAAAACTGCAAAAATATAAAAGAATGGAACCTATAAAATGATAAAATTATGTCACAGTATGAACTGTCGATGTTGAGTCAGGAAGAGGAATTTGGATATGAGGCCAAATTAGCTTTCAACAAATTTAGATTATGTTGGAGCAAAATGTAATGTGGATTACTCACAGCAACATGAAATGATTCATAGAAAGACGTATAGTAAAATAACTGTCAAGTATGTGAAAGCTTGAAGACAAAAGTTTGTACTGAAGAATATGGAAATGAAGCCAAATGAATTCTAAGTTAGACTAAAGAAAGAACATTTGGTATGTAGTCAAACAACTGGTTTGAATGAATTAATAAAAAATTAATAATTCCTTAATATTTCCAATTAAAGCCATATTTCATTATTTCACTAAAAGTCGCAGCAGTTGTGGATCTAATTTAGTATTTTGTAATATGAAGATGGCGGATTTACGGTGTTGCCTCACAAGATGGCAGTTTAAACGGACGTACGAAGATGGTGTTTTGCTGTTTCAATCGATCTCTTTTAAGTTTTATCTGTACTTTAAGCACCGTAAAGATAAATAAATAATTGTTTGTGAGTGCCAGGGGTCTGCGACAGCTGACCGAGCAGACGGACGCTACTTTTGAACTGCCGGAGAACTAGCTACCTTTAGCATCAACTGTTGGGGTGTAGCTTTTGAGAAAATTAGAATTTCGCAGGTTTAACGGACCTTTTTATGTAGTTTAGTGAGACGGAAAACTCCGATAAAATAGACAATCTCATGTTTCATTATGAAATTGATTGTTAGTAATTATATAAAATTAATCTGCGACTACCACGGAAACGGGCTAGCAGTAAGCCAGCAGTTCGTTTTTGTTAGCCTCGTCACGTGATCACGCGGAGACACTTTTCTTTCTCCTGGAAAGGGATGATGCGTTCTAGTTGTACTCAGAACTCGGAAATTCCCACTTACCAATCGGAAAAGTCAACTGGAACGCTCTCCGAAGTCGGATTTCTCACTGGGAAACTGGGAGCAACTCCGACCTCGCGTTTCAACATGGCCGCTCCTCACATCAACAGTGGTAAAATGAGCGGAAACATGTTTATTTATGAAGACACGCATGTAGACGTGCGTCTAACATCAGAGTTACATGTTGCAAATATAAACCAAAGAAACGAAAAGTGGTGTTTACTTATGGAAAGTAAAGCTTAACATTATGTTTGTAAGAGCTATTGCCAAAACAATGTTTATGGGCGTCGCCATGTTGAAATCAGGGCTTGTTAGCTAGAAGGCTGAAGTCTGACAAGTCCAAATTTCCATTTCCCAGGTAACTGGAATGCAGCGTGAAAGTGGGTCAATGCAGTGCATTCTGGGATTAACAGTTTTATACCAGTCTCTTTGCTCTATGTAATTCCATCCTTTATGGCTGGAGGCCCAACAATGGAGTTTGCATGTTCTCTCCTTGAACATGTGGGTTCTCCCCGATTATTCAAAGTTCCTCTCACTCACCATTTCATTATTAAAAATAAAACTGAACTCTTTTGAGATCAGAACAACCTTAGATAATCAGACCAACATGTTATAGCATTGTTCATATTGAAAGAAGTGGTGAATGAAAGGCTAATTAAACCCTTTGACTCAATAGCTTAATGACTTAATGTTTTTATCATTACTTTTTATACGTTTTAATGATGTAAAGCCACCCGAAAAATGTCCCAGTTAAATGACGTTTAACTAAAGTCTTACGGGGTTCAGAGTCCGAGCTGACAGCGTTTCAACTAAAAACCTAGAGGTTGGAGTCCTTGTCAAACAGTGTTTTTGATTAAAGTCCCAGAGGGTCAGAGCCCCAGTTAAACGACGTTTAACTGAAGTCCTAAAAGGGGTGCGGGTTTTAATGTTTTTATATTTTTTAAATCTTTTTCAAAATCTTTTTCTCTTTCTCACTGTTTATTCAATGTCACATGCTGCTTTTATTTTAATTCTGTAAAGCACTTGGAAATGCCTTTCTGCTAAAATGTGCTATACAAATAAAATTTGATTGATTGATTGAATAGCTCAAGAGAGCATCATAAGCAACACTCTTCAACAATAACTCTTTCTTGTGTCCATCTTTTACATACAGGAGGAGTTCTTTGGTCAGCTCGATAGGTCCCACCAAAGCAGCATGATCCAGTTTGGACTAAGTTTCAGATTACCTCACATTTTGACTCTTACTTTGGCAAACTTTGGGGTTCGGGTCGTTTCAGTGACTACAGAATCCTCATGTTCTGTGCTTGCAAAACCAGCACAAATTATGGCAATAGTGTGTTTTCAAATACCCTAAGGAAGATACGCAATGCTTGACAATTGCTGTGAACCTTGTTTAAAAAAAACCTCAATTTTGTCTCAGCAATGAAAATGGATGAATGAAGCTGTTCTGACTGATAAAGCTTTCTCCTAGCAAAATGTCAAAACATAGGCAGTCTAGTTTACCATTTTCTTCTTCTAAAGCTGCAAACTGTATCAAATCTGAGTGATTTTATTCATTGGATGGTGCAGGAACATCTGATTGTGAGAAAACACGCAGCTGTCTTAAATCTTCCATGAATGTCTTCCAATTTTACCCCTATTCTTAAGTCTGAGCCCAGCTGCCTATAAAGGAAGCTAGCGCCAGCTAATTTGATCCAGGGTATCTTCTTTTTGATCATGATTTATGTCTCTATAGAACAGACTGAAGTATTCAATTCTTAATTTGGACCTGAGGAAAATTTTCACAGACTTTCTGCACATTGTTTATAGATTTTCTTTGGATTTTGACGGTTTTTGTACTTGAAATATTTTGTCAAAGACCCTCAGAAACCCACGCATCTAAAAATATTCTTTGAAGAGATCTGTTGATTTTGCGTGAGTTTTGAAATTGTGAAAAACTTGCAGGACTCATTATAGGTATACAGATAATCAGTCAAACAATCAAGTTTATTTGCAAACCACATTTCAGCTACCAGGCAGTGCAAGTAAAAATATAAAGTCATAGAAAACACCATAAACTTAATTGGGAAAACCAGCAACAGAAAGTACATTTTGATAGGTGGCATAATTATATCATCAATACTTATCAAATATGTTGGTCAATGTTTCATTTATTATGATTCAAAAGCAACTCTGAACAGGTGGGTTTATAGTCTAGATTTAAAGGAACTCAGTGTTTCCACTGTTTTGCAGTTTTCTGGAAGTTTGTTCCAGATTTGTGGTGCATAGATTTATTTAATTCAAACAGGTTTTTAAAAACAAAAACATGTAATCGGTCTTGTTGCTGAACATGCAGGTTGTAGCGGGTCAGATTTGGGCTCTGGGCCTTGAGTTTGACACATAGAGATGTTTACATCTTCATTCTGAGCAGAGATCTGATCCTGTTCTCAGAACTGAGCCTCTATTACAGTCATGCTGCATTTAGGGCCATCTGGAGAAACGAACGGCCCAGTAAATGGAGGCCTCCCTCCGTCGTGAAGCTCAGTTATGGAAACAGTGATGCCGCATGGCTTCCCCAGCCGTCTGACCTCGCCGGTCATGATCCCTGCGTTTGGGAGAAGACGGACTGCAGCAGCTTCTGGAGTCAGCGTGAAAGCTGCTCATTTGCGAACCTCCTACTGGGTTAAATCAACCCCTGCATGAGTGTGTATGTTTTCACGCTGGCCCACTGAACTCTTTCATTTCATGCCATCACAGAACCTCTTCTGTGGACCAGTGAACCCCTCACAGCTGTTGAACAAGAACTGGTATTTCCGTGGAAAATATGCAAAGAAATATTTCATATTTTGCTGCTAAAAATGTGTGACTTTTTGGGAATTGTTAACTGAATTTACACCCAAGTTTGAGCCGGAAAGTGAACATTTTCAGTGTGATGTGTCCTTTGAATTGTTTTCACAGCTGGTTTTGATCAAACTGGACCTGAAGGATCAGAAAACGGAGGGGAAGCTGGGATTTACAGCGCTAAGCACCATGACAGAAAATAAGGCATATATCACAGCCCCCGTTGGTTCAGGCATGCAGGTATTTTCTCTCCATCTTGTGTGGCATCAGCTTGTAAAGGGAACAGAAGCAGCTCAGACTCCTACTAATGAGGAAAGTAGCAAACTAAATGCATGTTACCATCTTTTTAATGCATATCAAGCTTTTGGGTGGTTTATTTTATAGGTTTTAAACAAGTTTTCTTGTTGACTTTTATGGGATTTTTGTTAAATCGGGTTTTATAACATAGCTTTTCATTTTGTGGGTTTTAGTGTTGAATTTTATTCCCTCACTCTCAAGTTTCTTTACTTTTGACTCACCCGGCATGTGCCATGCTACAAACTGTAATCTACTGAGATTTTCTTAGAGGAATACCTTAAGCTAAATAATGTAATCATTACTTAAGTAATTATTGATTTAAAACTGTATATTGCTGTAGTTACTTGTTAGCTTTTTATATAGCAGTCTGTATTACAACGGTTCTGAGGAGGCCTCTGACTGAAGACGCTGTAGTTTGTGAAAAGGATGATCAGAGTTGTCTGTGAAGTTATTTTATTAAAATCCCTTCTCTGAAAAATAATTTCTAGAGGTTCTAGACCAGAACAAGACGGGCCTCGTCTGCTCTGTCTCTTCTTCTAGACGGCAGATCAGGTGAGCTTCCATCTCTGATCCACCCGACAACTGCAGAGTCATCCGAGTATTTCTGCAGATGACAGGAGTTTGTTTAGCACTCTGAAGTGAAAAGAAGTGGTGTGAGCACAGTTCCCTGTGGTGCTCCTGAGCTGCTAACCACCTGGTTGGACACACAGTCCTTCAGTTTCACAAACTGGTCTGTTTGTCAGGTAGATATTGATCAAGGTGATTATTTAGGCCTCTACCTGTGTCTTCTGAGGTTTTTGACAAAAGATCCTGTTGAATTTTATAAAATTTACTGGAGAAATAAAATCTCCACTTAATTCTTATCCTTTTTTTTTGTTTTAAAACCAAGACTGCATGCTAACTAACTGACTCATTCAAGGTTTTAAACTCTTCAATTGTATGGACATCGATGCTGCATTGGAAACAAATATTTAGCATTAACCATTAGATTAAATAAATATGATAAATAATATCTGGACTTAATAAAGTGATGCTAATGCTGCTCCCCATCATAACCATATCAGCGGTTATTCTGTAGTTTTTGCCGTCATCTAAGACTGTTGAGAATTTATCAGTCATATCAACTTCAAAACTCTCAGGCTGTGGGTTTACTGGTTGTACTGGTGTAGACTGGGAACCAGTACTATGGTTTTCATACTCTTCCCTCCAGGAACAAACTCCCAGTTTCTATTAAGAGGCTTCTGGCTTTTTAGTAAAAGACTTAAAACTTTCTGTTTTTCATAAGGCTAACATTTGCAAACTTTTCCTCATTATGTCTATTAGGATTACTAATATTATTTGCTGCTGGTAGCTGTCATGATAATGAAGAAATGTTTTGTTGAAACTGAGACATTTGAACACTCTAATGTTGCTACACCTTGAGACACTTTTGGAAAGCCCAGATGATGATGATGATGTCATGACTTTAATGTCAAACACACCAACTACTCCCTTGTGACATCAGTTGAAATAAAAAAAGAAGAGCAGTGAGAGTTTCCAGAAGTCTGTTTCATCTTTACGCACAGTTTCCAGATGCCTGAAGGGGCAAATGTTGATCTGTTCAAACAATTACTGTGAGTCAAAACATAAACAAAATCTTACTAAGGATTTTTCAAATACTTTGTAGAGGAAATATCTTCCTTCCTGCCCACAGCATCATCATCTGAAACAACTATTTGATGAAACGTAATATGAATTGAACATTTAATTTAGGGATTAATCGATAGTTGACAGAATTTTCATAGAATTTAGTTATTGATTAATCATTAAGTGGAGTATACAGATGTTAAAAAATCGATATGATGAAAGAACAACACAGCCAGAGCTGCAATAAAACCAGAACTGTAAAAAAAATATACATTTTGCATTGAAGATGAAAAACATTTCAAATATATTTTACTCAAAACTCCTTAAGTTACATTTTTAGCTTCGCCCTGTTCAAATTCTGTAAAGAAAATCTAGTAAGCACATTTTCTGTCATATTATTAATAAAAGCAACTAAGGATCATTTCATATGTTGATATTAAAAGTATTTTCTTCAAGATGTAGATGCATTCTTTGCTAGAAATGATTTAAATTCTAACGGAATGCTGCCATATTGTATTTTAGGCAATAAACACTATTTCCTTATTTAAAAAAGAGAATTTAAAGTGGTTATATAAAAGACATCTGCAGAATGTGGCAATGGGTTTATCTGATTAATCAATTGATTGTCCAAATAATCGTTAGTTGCAGCTCTAAGTGAATTAACTTTCTGATTAATAGCATTCTTCTGAAGTGAAATCAGTTGATTTGTTTTTCTGTCAGGTCCTTTTCAGCTCTGTTAAACATGGGGCGACTGTTGCTGTGTGGGTAGAGTCGTTGTCTTGCGACTGGAAGGTTGTAGGTTCAATTCCAGCTTCCTCCTGCCACATGCCAATGTTCCCTTGGGCAAGGCACCCAACCCCAAATTGCCTACTGAGCTGTGTATCAGTGTATAAATGTGTGAGCATTAGTGAGTGCAAATGGGTGAATGTGACTCTAGTGTAAAGTGCCTTGAGTGGTCAGAAATGATTGGATAAAGCACTATATGAGTTCAGTCCATTTACCATGAAAAGTATGTTTTGAATAATATTTGTAGTCCTATTGGCCAAGTTGAGAATCTATTTCTGCAGATTTTCAGAGTCCAAACTTTTTGGACCGATGGCCAAAATCCCCAAGTTGAAAGTATTCAGGGGCCAAATTCCATCCATCCATCTGGAGGGAACCCATCCATCTGGAGCGAGACATTTAGAAAACCCAGAAATATCAGTGCTAATCATTTCTCTTTTACCTGGACAACAATGAATAAAATGTAATATTTTATGTTTGCCTTTTCATGTACAGTCACTTAACTTTTTGGGCTTATTTTAAATCTAAGCCTATGGACTGGTTTTAGTTTATTCCAAGCAACAAAAGTGAAAATTCAAATTTACTTTATTAAAGGGAAATTAAATGTTGTAACTCATTAATTTAGATTTTTCAAAGAGTTATTGAAGATAAGTTTCTTCCACAAACTTTGCTTTATTTAGCCAAATAAAATGGATGGACATAGCAACGTTGGTAAAAACTGGTCAGACTTATTATGAGATAGAAATAAAACAATAAAAGAAAATGTATGTGTTGTACTTCATATTTTATGCTTAAGAAGATATGAACTCTTGATTGAAATTACAAAAAGTGTAGCAGGGTCAAACTTCAACCATTCAGTCAAGGGCCACACAAAATCAATCCAAAGGCCACAAATGGCCCCTGGCCCATATTTTAGTCACCCCTGGTCTTTAAATAAAAATAAATAATAATAAATAAAAATCAGGAAATCTCTTCATTTCGTCCAGACTCTGGCTGCGTACGCGCTTAGAATCATGTCTGCCACTGAAAGTAATTCATCCTGCAGAGGTAGCAGGAACTGTGGGGGATTTCGGTAGCCGACAGCTCAACAAATCGCCTCCCTGGACTCTCGTTAGGACACAGCTGATCTCTGTGGTCAACTCCTGCTCGGACTCCGTCACTCTCTGCAGAAACACCCAGAAAAACAGCTCCAGATAAGTGGAAACTGTGGTAAACGTCTCCTCGCTACATTGTGAAAGAGCCGTTTGTTGAGAGATTTGAGGATTGTTGAGAATCTCTGCCAGAGTTAAGTAGCAGCAGACCAGAAAACAGCTGCTGAAGTTCAGCTCGGTGGAAACTTTAACTCCTCAGCATGCAGTGATGACAGCTTTCCATGCGACACTCAAATTCTTAAATGAATGTTTTTATGCCTCTAAACGTTAAAACACCAAATACCACGCTTTAATAAACATGCTATTATTTCCAGTTCCGAACTACTTAAAAGATTTTTTAAACACCTTATTTAGGATCCTGCATTAGGCTAATAGAGGGACACTGCCACCTACAGGCCAAACAGGTCAATACGCCACCTATCTGAGGAGGATATTCACTGAATAAAATCAGTTTAAACAGAAACTGATGAAGAGTTTTGGATTAAGTTTGCAGCATTAGTTTTTGTATTCATGGACAAAGAGGAGTGATAGTTTCTTTGCTACAGTTCAAATTTTATCCCTCCTGATAAAAACAAACAATAAAACACATTTAAATAAAAATTCATGAATGCTTAAATTTGTTTTGTTTTTAAAATGTTCTCGTCTTCCCTACAACTTTCTGTAAAGTCACTAGACTTTACAGCAGATTTGTTAAACCACATTGTGTTGGTTTAACATGTAAAATCCCAATAAAATGAGCTGAAGTTTGGAGTTGTAATCATGGCTTTAACTATTATTGTAGTAATCAATCGATTTATCATTCTGATAATTGATTAATCAGATAAAAAAGTGCCACATACAAGTTTTTCATTCAACCATTTAAGTCTTTTTTATGCAAGAAATACATAAAAAATAATTCCATTCCTTTTTTAAATAAGGAAACATTTTATGGTCTAAAATTTAATGTAATAACATTCATTTAGTAAATCTGAAACAAGTGAAGCTAAAACTCTGTAACTTCAGTTTTGGCTGAAACTTGTGTGTTTATATATTACATGCAAAATGCAAATATGTTTTGTAGTTTTGAATCAATTGTTGCTGTGAATGTTTTTTTTCAGCAAATTACTTTTTGTTGAGTCAGTTCACAATTAATCGATTACTAAATTGGAAGATAATTTCAATAATTCATCACAATCAAATTTATCATTTCATCCATAGATTTAATGTAACAAAATGTAAAAAAAAAAAAAACATTTTTTAGAAGGAACAAGTCAGAAAATGGGTGATACAATTTTGAATAGAAGAATTTTATAAATTGTTGAACCAATTTAATATCTTTAGAAATGATCTAAGATCCCAACCAGAGTCTTTTTGCAGCATGATTTTCTGCTGGGTTTCCTTTGGTGTATTATAAGCCTGGTGGGCCACCAGACTGAGCATTGTTAATTATCTTAGTTGTTTAAATTATTGTCTTTTTTAAGACTCAATAGTTGGTGTGTTAATATTCCAGTCTTCCAAAAATGCATAACTATCAAGTAATATTTTCAAATTTCCTGTCAACTTTAAACATTTTTTTTACTCAAAAACATGAATATACAAAGGCTGGATGAATGACTACCAAGCGCCCTCAGCTTGGCAAGTTTTCTGGTATAAAACTGTTTCTGTGTTGAAAATTAAAAACCCAAAAACTGGAAAAAAATGAATCTGAACCCAAAGAATCTGCCTTATGTAAAGATTTATTAATTTATAATACAAGCTTTTATGTTGACCACATTGCATTTTAGTTTTTTTTTTACATTTATTCATACTGAGCTAAAACTTCATAGCAGTGACACTGATCGACAAAAACACAAACCAAAGGACACTCAATGGAAGGAATCGAAAGGTTTCCGCAGCCTGTCACAGTGCACCACTTCAAAATAAAAATCTCACTAGTCCTCACACAGTATGCAACGTGCATCACACACCCTCAGACAGACTCGCACACAAACTCAACAAATACCTATACACAAGATAAAAATTGATATATTTAAATTTCCTTATTAATGATATTAATGAATTCCACAATAAAAGGCAAACATGAAATATAGACGGCATCCAAAATGAAAGGGAGATGAAAACCCGCCCTGCTTTCCTGTTCTTCCCAACACCCGTCACAGGGGGGAAAACGAAATATTCCGCCTCGTTGTGAGCCTACATTGGTTGGAAGGAGGATTAAACTAACACCATCTCTCCCTCCCGTCTTGTTTTTCTACTCGCCTGCCGTTATTACAACAAAATACCAAACGAATCTGTGGATCCAAAACAGTTTTTCTTCGCCGAAGCTTCTCCGTCAGAAACGAACAAACGCAGGCGGTTCAGTTAGTTCTGCAGAAAATGTCTGGCAAATTTTCTACTACGCGAGAGAAAAAAAAAAACTATGTTGAAGGAGGAGATTAACCAATAAACACTTCATAATTAGACAGGTTAAGTGCAGCAGGACCCGGGGAATTGTCCGTGTAAATAGTAGAGGCGGGTTAGAGCCCACAAAATCCTTTATAAGTCCGTTAAAAAGCTGTGAGCTTCCGGGTCTTCAACACTAAAAATGCCAGCTTTTTAAAAACACCTCATGTGTGGCAGAGGGCGTGTATCGGTGAAATCTTAAAATTAAAAGGAAATGGCTACAGGAAGTAATGCAGACAGTAAAAAAATTGTGTTGGAGGGGTATATTGGCACGAAAAAAAACAACAACAGGGAAAAAAAATGCCTCAGATCGGACAAGAGTTCAACCAAAGCGTCCACGAAACGGGACTTCCTGCGATTTCTTCCAGATCTGCAGGCGAAGAGGCGAGCAGCAGGAGAAAAAAGTGAGGGAGTTTGTGCATGTTTAGGTGCGCGCTATGTTTAGTTTGCTCGATGTTGGGGTAGAGGAGGAGGGAAGGGGGTTTCTGATGCTTTACAAGAGGAGGCAGCAGTTGCTTTCTGTGGTTTTTTCTCTGTTCCTCTGACCTACAAAGACAAGACAGAAGAGACGTGCAGATTTAAAACCTCGAGTCGATGAGAAACTCCAGCCGTAAACAGGATGAGCAATGAATCTGTGCCTTGGTTTGTTCCAAACATGCAAATATTTACTAAATATTCCAGTCAACAAATTAAAACTGGGAAGGAAAACTCTTGGTTTTATGACAACACTAACCATGAGAGTTGGGCTCGGGAAGAGTCTCCCTGGCAACCAAGTGCATGACGGTCGTTCGTCCCGGTGGCAGTTTCAGAGCTTCAAACAGGAAACAAACATCAGTAAACTGTTTTATTAATTATGCTTCTCTATGCAAAACATGTCCATTACATTTTTTGCACAAAAATTATTCTTAGATAATGAGATTTTAGCCTAATCTTTGAAAAGCAGAAGTAGAGCCTCCTGCACAACCAACAACAATGTAGCAAGTGGTTTCTGGATGGTAAGTGAACAACAAAACATTTGTCGTTTCTAGCAGCCATTGTTCAGAGCATACAGTGGAAAAACCAGCTGACCAAATGTGCTGGAGCTCGGCTTGGGTTGCTAGGTAGCAGGGCTGGGCATGGCAGGGGTTGCCATAGGGATAATTTTGAGGTGGAAAGAAAGGGATTCATAAGTAGGCCTGTCGTGATTACAAATTTTGCTGAATGATAAATTGTCCGAAGTTTGTTCTGTCAAAGATCAGTAAACTTTAATTTTGTAAAGAACCCTTAACACTAGAGATGGAAGATGTTTTAAATATCCAAAAACAATAAATCAGAAATAAAATCCACTTAAAACAGAAACCATAAATAAAATGAAATGCAAGGTTTCTGTAAACAAAATTGTCTTCCAGAAAATATTAACCATCTGAATCAAAGGTTTTTAATCCGATTCTAATATAAATAAACTTATCACTTTTTCATTTTCTAATTGTTGAAAATAGAAATAACAAATGATAGCCTTATTGTCTAAACTTCTCCCAACCATGTTTTAAATGTAGTTTTATCATCAGTAAAACTCATTTCTGGGCCAATAATCTGCGCAGTGATGCAGTTTATATTTACATTCAGTATTGGAAACATTTCTGTTTCATTTCATCACGTTATGTTACAGATTGGTAAATCATACGAGTGTTTAGTCCACTGAAGCCAACAATCAACCCGTTCATTTGACTTCTAGCCAGAGAGCGCAGGTGGAGATCAGGCGGAGAGTAGCAGGGTCGAAAGGTCAACTGCTTAATGAGTTTAAAGAAAACAGATGATCACATTCATTCGCTCCTTAGACCGCTTTGGCGAGGCTTAGCCGTCCGTTAATGTCTTAAACCACAACCTGCTTAGATAAAGGAAGACCACTAGTGCAGCTGCAGGTCTCTTCATTTAACTCAAATTTAAAGTAAAATCCGCTGCCAAAAATGTTCCTAAAATTTTGGTGCAAACCATTTTTATTTTCTCCATTAGATAAACATAATTTGTTTGCTTAGTTTGATAATTTTCGATCATATTTCCTTCTGTTCTGTACCTCTTAAGCACTTTGGCTGTATGAAAACTGCTCTACTGATACAGTTTTATTGATTGCCGGTGTGAGTGGGTTGCATCACAGAAGGTCTCACCTCCCAGCGTTACGTTGCCATGAAGGAAGCGCCCCTGGAAAATGAGGCGCAGTATACTGGGACTGCTCACCTGCTCTTCCTCCCATCCTGTCATAGAAAAAGGAAAAAAGTTTATTGTAAAATGTTTTTCTTCTACACCGTGCGCATAATTATTAGAGTAATTATTTTGACCAAGAAATTGAATGTAGGGTTGTGCGAATATGGAATGAAAAATAAAATCTCCAACTTTTTGGGACCATATCTAATTTTAATCTATTTTTTTCTGGTAACAAGCTGCTGCTTTACAACTATACATTTTTGAAAAGCAGAAAGTGAGCCTCGTGCACAACCAACACAAATGCAGTAAGTGATTTCTGGATGGTAAATCAGCAACAAAACACTTGTCTTTCCCAGCTGCTATTGTACAGTGCATAGATCCATAAAACAAGCTGACCAAATGCTCCTTGAGTTTTGTTTGGGTTGCTAGGTAACAACCTGGGCTTGGCTGGGGTTGCTAGGTAACGACGCAGTGTCCATGGAATGTGACTTACGATTCCAGATTTTTAAAAATTGTTTTTAGAAGCAGTTTAGACCCAAATGTAAGAACAAAATGTTCAAATAGAGAATTTTGTGTAACAGATTGCCTTGTAAACATTAATGTTTAACAATGTTTCACAATGTTTGTTGACATTTAGGATTAACTGGAAAATTTAAAAAAAAACTTTTTTCCCTTGGGGCCAAAACTGGGAAATTTAAACAACTCAATATTTCTTGAATTAAAAATGCAAATGTGATTTTTCTTTGATTTTAGTTTAATTTGCTCAATAATAAGCTACATTTTATTACATGTACATCTTTAAAGAGTGGAAACATAAAAAAGGCTTTAGACTGTTTCCCTATTAAAAGATAGACAATTAAAAATATTTGGGGTTATCTGTAGATTTTTATTTTGTTGGCCAAATTTTTATTCCTCTTGACTTGTGAACAATCAAAATTTCAAGGGCCAAAAATGGCCCCTGGGTCACACTTTGGCCACACGTGGTGGAAATGTAAAAGAGTACTAGATAGAAATGTTTTAGATAAATATATTAGATTTATTATTTGGTGAAGTGCAACATAATTTACAATATCCCACACTTTAGATTAAACGTACTTCAAGACACAGTCGCTGACCACCTGCATCTTATTGGATAAAATTGATCTACTTCTAACAGTTGATGTAGACTATTTTTACTTTGTTTCAAGAATATGTACGCATTTTATCTTATTCTTCAACAATATAAAAACATATACAGGGTTCAGTAAACTGACATTTTGTAAGGCAATGTTAGGACGATAACCGAGGGTTTACATAAAAGAAATGTTCAAATTATAGAATCCATACAACGTACCTGCAGGCCAGTGGTCAAACACATGCTTGGCGATGTCTGTGGCCGAGTCGTTTGGAGAGAAAGTGAAGTCTTGTGTTTTGCCGCTGACCAGGATAAGGCGGAGATGCACCTAAGAAAACAAATGAAAACATCTCAATGCGTCCAAAACCAGAATTCGTACCATCCGAGTCAAACGGCGTTCACACAGATACAATCTTCCCAATTATCAGCGTTGAAACTCCTGCACTTCCTCTAACCTCTTCTGGCATGAGGTGACCTTCCGAAGGCTTGGAGGAGACGGGCATTCCAGGCTAATTAGATTTATCCGCAGCAGATCTCCTCTCTTTGACTGGCTGACTTTGTTTGGAGGGGGCTTACGGTGAAGTGAGCCCTTAGTGCCAGAGACAACAACAGATGAGGGTGGGGTTAGGAGGGAGAACACGGCCCCTTTGGTGTCAGGGTGCTGCCGCTCCGCTCCGGACCGTCAGGCTAATGCGATAACCCCAGGTGTCCCAGACAGCGCCGGGTTATTAATTTAACATGGAGTCAAAGGTTGATAGTGGGTTTGGTTGAGAAGGGTTTGTAACAGTGAGGCTGAATCGATTCATCAAATTTTTGGCATTTGAAGATTTAATTTTTGGGTTTCCATAGTTCAGAGTAATATCAGCATGCCAGTGTCAGTGGCCATCTTGTTTAACAAGCGAGTTTTACAGTTTGTATTTAAAATGGACTTTGAATTATGGTCAACTCTATGACAGAATATAGGGGTTAGATAGGGCTGGACAATAAATCAATAATATATATCGGGAAAGGCATGTGATCAATATCAATAGATAATACCTTTGATAGAATATTCAATGTTCTATATAGAGAATTTTCACTGAAATTCAACCCAGAACTCACTCACTCTTTGGTTACCTAGCAACTCACTCACTCTTTGGTTACCTAGCAACAACTTGTAGAGTAACTGCCACAGTAGCAGTTTCAGGCTTCGCCACTGTGCGAAACCAGAAATGCTTATATCGTGATACGTTTTTCAGCCATACCATCCAGCTACAATTATTTCTTTTATCGTGAGAATAAAGTCATAATATTACAATAAAATTTTACAGTAAAGTCGAAATAATACTAGAATAATGTCATAATGAGAATAAAGTAGCAATTTTATGAGACCTCCATCACAAAAAATATCAAAATGAGGAATGTTGAGCATGTTGTGAAGTTATAATTTGGTATCTGTTTTACAGATAAGGAAATACTTAATCTTTTAACACATCAGCAACAAATTATTGTCAGTATAGCAAAACTCTGAAACAACTGAGGTAAGTAATGAGAGTATTTCGAAGAATGAACCACATGATTTGGATAACTAAGCTTTTCCCCCCTCATTAAATTTTTTTTTCTTTTGATTTAAATTTTTTTTTTTCTGGTAAAGTTGCATCTTTATGAGTCCGCATTATAATGGATTGATAGAGGAATCTATTATAAAGCGCTTCTTATTGAGAGCGACCCAGCTGAAAGCCTTTCCTGACATTTGCCACCGATTACCAGACGGTCCATGAACTTTCTTCTTTTGATAAATCACAGCAAGCAGAACAAAGCGACTTAGCTGAATGAGTGTGACGTCAGGGGGAGGAAGGGGTCGACCCCCGCTTCCTGATCTGTGTACAAACACAACCCACCGCCCCAACACCGTCTCCCCCTGCCCCGCTTCTGAGGGTCCCTGTGAACCGGATAACCTCGCCGTTTGGTTGCACGTGTGTGTCATCATCATCATCATCATCATCATCATCATCATCATCAACAGGCTTTGTTCACTTTTATCCCCAGCAAAATAAAAACAAAGTCGAACCTGCCTGGTTGCCCATGGCAACAGCATACATCACAAATTCCTGAAATGTTTTTCTAATCCGAATAAATGTTTTACAACCGAAACAAGCTTCTAATTGACTGTTCCATGGATTTGAGAGTGCTTAAGGAGACAAAGGTTTGTGTTTGGTTGTTTTTGTGAAAATATGATCAGTTATAACTTCCTAATGGACAGCAATAGAATATGTTAGTTTTTCAGACGAAACATGAGAACATAATATAATCAAGATCTTTGATAAACTGTAAAAAAATTAATTGATGCATTGATGAAAAAGAGATTTATATCTTTTTTCATTAAATAAATCAAAATTAAGAACTGCCAGCATTATTAAACAATAAAAACATTTGTCCCTATATGTTAATGCACTTTTTGAGTAGGCCTGCTGCAATAAACAATAAATTAATTAATTGCATAATAAATTAAAATGACCTCAATAATTTTCATTTGCATGGTTTATTATTTTTCTCTTTTCTGTTTTTGGTCATCTCCTTCTTTTAAAGGAGAATTTTGTTAATTTATTTTATTTGTTGTTTTATTTATTTTATATATTTAAATGTCTTCAAATTCCAGTGTTAAATGTTCATTAAAACTGGAGGTTTATTGATATTTGAGAATGTGTGCTTGTATTATTATTATTCCATCACATTATAATACATGGAAATGGTCTCAAAACAACAATATTATCGTTTATCAAAATTAATTCTGGGACAAGTTATCATCCAGTAAAATGTATTATTACGAGGCCAGTTTTTGAGTAAAAATCAAATGGGACATATATATTTACAATATATTTTGTAAATATCATCATATATGATATTATTGTAAATATCACCGGTGATATTGTAAATATCACCGGCAATATATTGTATTGGTCTTTTGTAGAAATGGTTTTGTAAAACCATTTCTACAAAAAAACCTGCAGAATGTTCAAATTTATGTGTTAGCCTTTGAAAAAACAAAAACAATACATCAGATTTAGCCAAAGTCAAATCAGCAGGTAGGAATTAAAATAAAAACCGGAAATCTTCTGGTTTAGTCATTTGAAAAGATACAATATAAATACATTTCTATTCCAAATTCCAGTGTTTCTTGGCTAAATAACATGACTTAACTTTGGTTTCCCAAATACATGTGACAAATATTTTGGTTGAAATTGGGGGCAGCACACAAAGAGGATACAATCAATTGGTATCTAAACCTTGAAAGGAAAGTAGGCCAGCGTTTAACCGAGATTAGACAGATGGTGTTCACGGGAACAGCCGTCACGATCCCAGATAAGTGTTTGTGGAAGTTGGCTAATCCACAACCCCCTTTCCACGTCCCACCGAAACCCCCAAACACTTAAATTATCCCAACTTCTGCTTGAAGCGACATGGCAATCACACACAATCATGGCTGCTTAAAGCATCATTTTGCTCACTGTTGTTATTGTTCAGTTGGCAAGAGCTTCACTCACCAAATCATTATCCATCTGGGTGGTCATGGCTCAGACAGGAGGAAGGCCGTGGAGCAGAGAGGACAGGACGGGTGCGCTTCAGCTGCTGGAGACGGGGCCAGAGCCCTGGCACAAACAACACCGACACTGTGAGGCTGGATCCCACAGCCTGGCACCAAAACTGCACCGCACTCACACTGCGACCCGCTGAGCTGGCATGCTGCTAACACTACAGACAACTTCACTGCACTGTCAGTCAAATGTAATCTATTAATCAAACAGCTGATGCAGCAAAGCGAAATAAAGTTATAAAGAAACACATTCGCGCAGCTAAGCTGCTTCTGACAGATTCCAGCAGTTAACATGCAATAAAACTAGCTCGTAAGCTAAAATTTCGTTTTTAGCAACAGTAAACCACCATAGCTACTTAATTACTTAAACGGAATTAATATTTATAGATTTCTAGGTGCAAGAAAGAGAATTTTGTCAGAGCATACCAATAAGCATTGTGTCCTGTCCTGACAAATCTCGACTTCAGGTCTATGCTAACGGTAGCTTTAGCTTCTCTGTTAGCTTAGCTGTTACTGATGCTATCGCTGGCTAACCAAAACCTGAGAAATGACGATGTTTCTGGGCCTTTGGCCTCACCTGCATCTGACGAATCGGATAAAATCTTTCATTCAGTTAAAATGAAGGATCGACATGAAGTAGTTTTACGACGTATGTTTTCGAAGGACTGCAGATGGATATCGTTAGGTTGGTTCGGGTTTCTTGGATGCTAATGGACGGGAAGACACCGGATGTTAGCTAAGGCTTCTGGGGATTGAAGTCTACAATAACAAAGCTTCTTTCTGACCCTTAAACTGCATTTTACGGGAAGAGGATTAAGCACACTGTTAAAAAAAATAATTCTGACTTTAATCTCAGAAATTAGACATTCAGATATTTGATGTCAGTGGATCTCTAAGATTCTGATTAAAGTTAGCATTACTTTTTGAAAAAAGTCATATTTCTGAGAAAAAGTTTTAATTCTGAGATTAAAATCAGAATTCTGATCTTTTCGTCTATTCAAAATTTAGACAACCAATGTTTGACCAAAGGTGAGCAGAGTACCCAGAAATTGTACTCACGTAAGAGTAGCACTACTTCAACATATTTTTACTCAAGTAAATCTAAAATATAACTATCCTAGAAATTACTCAAGTAAGAGACAAGTAAGCATTTGGAAAAAGGTGATTCAAATATTGAACTGATCAAACATCAATGATTTAATATTTAAAAATTACATAATCAGACATACCAGAATATAAAGTTATGTGAAAAGTTTGGTATTTTAAATTCAAATTTAAAAACACTTTATTAATCCAAAAAGGAAATTAAATGTTGTTGTAACTCATTAATTTAGATTCTTCAAAGAGTTATTGAAGATCAAGATGCCTGTTGGCAGGAAAGATCTTCTGCAGCAGTCTGTACTGCACTGAATCTAGAGACCAAAATAAAAATAATTATTATAAATATCAAAATCAGGCAAAAGAAAAGTTTCCGAATCAGTTTCTTTCAACATAAAACTTATGAAACTTTAACAAAAAATGCAGGTGTGTGTCTGGTGAATTTTTGGGTAAACAAGCTTGATAGTTGGGTAGAATATCCAGAAATTTTATTCAAGTCAGACCACAATATACACCTAAAAGTACATATTTTACAAAAAGTTATGCAATGTAAAGTAGAATAAATATAACTAGTTACCAACCAACATCTTCGAGTAAAGATTTCTGGATTGGGATCCCAGATATCTGGATCCCAAAATCCTAATTTACAGAATCTTTAATCCATAATGATACTGGATCCAATAGAGAAATCTCACTGACAATAAAATTAAAACTCAAACTGATGGTTGGTTTCCTTTACATCACCACAAGTGCTTTCAGGTTAGTGTGCCAGGAACAGGCAGAGTGGGTCTGCACCTGGCAGTCAGACACCTGGAGCCGCTGGACCGTCCCAAACAGGAAACCTCTCAGCAGCTCTGTCTCAAGCATGACTCAGCTAACGAGGAGCGGCGCAGTTTTAAAAACAAACATTAAAGACGGAGATTAAGTGCAGTTTCGGTGGGGCGTGTTACTATTCATCTCACTGGACGGAAAGAGTCACTGGTATGCAAGATGGTTCAGGATTACAACACAAAAAACTACTCAGAGGTTAAACCACAAACATGTACTGTTAGATTAACATGCAGATAAACTACAGTTGTCACTTCCTAGTATACAATAGTGGAATATTTTTCAGTCTTATAAAGGCTCAGATAACAAAATACTAAAGATAGATGATAATTGAACTATGAACTATGACAACTTACTTATCTTTTCATGGATTTATCCATTAATCAGAAGTGGCTCAGAGATTAAAGGAAGTGCAGTTAAAGGTTTAGCTGGTGCTTAATATCAAGAGTGGATGTGCCATTCTGCTGGGGTGTGTGCTGGATTAAAATTAATAAGCCATTATCCCTTTTTCAAATACAGCATGTGGATTTTATTGATTTGCTGCATAAAGAAAAGCATTAAGAAGCAATGTGCAGCATAGCATTTAGAGTACAATCTAATTTGCAAAACCTATGGCATTTCAGTTACATAACAGGCAATTTAAAACAGCAATAAATTACAAAATAAAGGCATTAAACAAATAAAGCCAAACAATTCATGGAAAAATAATGTTATACCGTCACCAATCTGTTATTCCAGCTTCATTTTTTTATTTAAAAAGTGGCATATTGGAGAATATTTCCAGCAGTGACTTTTTGAGAACAGACATGTGCATGCGTTACTGTTAAAAGTACCCACATTACCTGGAGAATACTAACATGCATAGATAAATAGACCATGCACATCTACACAGGAAGTCCCCTGCATAATACTGCCACACTTTGCAGACCTATAGCATAATTTTAATAAATGTAATGGCAGTCCATAGGCAGTTTATGGGAAATGTTATTTAACAAGAATCATAATAAAGTCTATAAATGTATGCCCTAATGATGATTATTGTATTCTGTATTTAGACCCCAAGCAACAACAACAAATATTGGCTTGATATTTCCTGAAAACATTTTACTATCTATCTATCTATCTATCTATCTATCTATCTATCTATCTATCTATCTATCTATCTATCTATCTATCTATCTATCTATCTATCTATCTATCTATCTATCTATCTATCTATCTATTATTTACGAATTATTGTGATTTATGTCATATGACTACATATAGACTATTAAGACTGCCATAAAATAGGACAAATAAAATTACACATATACATTATACATTTTTATACAATATACATTTTTAACATATACATTTTTCATTTATGACTATTTTTTGTAGTTAATAGTTGTTTCTGTTCACTCTTTATTCCCCTATTTTATATGTGTAATTTTATTTGTCCTATTTTATGGCAGTCTTAATAGTCTATATGTAGTCATATGACATAAATCACAATAATTCGTAAATAAAAACCGGTACTGTCTAGAGCTCTCTGAGCAATTACCGCTCTGAACTGTTTAATTGCCAGTAATCATCTTAAACGGACAAAGTGTACTCAGCAGTCTTTCATAAACAGTTACATAATACAGGTACATGTCGCCTCTTGGAGCTGCTGTTTATGCCAGCGATGTCTGACACATGGGGGGACTCCGTTTCCCAGAGTTCCGTAGGGCGCAGGCGCAGATCGCGTTGCCTAACAGTGGTAAACAGACGTCAGAAAGGGAGTCTTCGTCTCGAGTCAAAACAAAACAAAGCAAAATAAGTCAAAAAGAGAGCGAAGAAGCGGATATTTGGATCGCTACGACGACAGAAAGTTTCTCAAAACTCGTCTCGGATCTGAAACGGCTGCTCGGTGGAGCCTATCTGAGGTTTTTCGCGGACTTTTTCACGGATTGTAAACTCTGGAGTAGCAGGAGCTTAAGCAGCTAGCGTTACGGTGGCTATATCGTGCTGTTTGGAAAGTGCGGCGGCGACTTGGAGCCGACAGACCCGCTGAGTTCCCTGGAACAAACTGTGGGATTCCTTCACCGAGTCCACGAAGGCGACCATCAGACTGGAGTTTAGTTTGGAGCGGGGCGGTGTGTGAAGTGTTTGAACGCCGTGTGAGGCGGCAAGACTGTGGGAGAAACATGGCAGTTGGTGACATGCGCCTGGCCGCAATGTGGCGTATGGAACGGACCTAAGGCACGGACTTCAGGACTACTTTTTTCTTTTTTTTAAAAACAGTTTTCTTATTATTATTTTTTACTACAATAAACTTTATTAAGGTTAGACTAAAGCACACTCCCCTCCCCTTTAGTCTCTTTTAGACCTAAGTTTGGATGTTTAAATCCCAGATGGGACACAGAGACAGTGGACAAAGTCTCAGGATTGTTTGCACTAAGTCGCTCCTTGGACATTTTTACTATTAACTCTAATTCAACCGCGCTGATTAGTGACTGCTGAATTTTATATTCTTGCTCTTTTTTGTTTATGTTTTTATTTGCAAACGTGCTTTTCAAACATAAAAAATATTTTTGACGGAAAAGTAAGAAAAAAAAATCTGCAAATTTGGTACAGAAAAATATTTTCACTCATTTCTAAAATATTACTTTGGTGATTTTTAAAAACTTTTTATACTTAACGAACTTATTTTTTTAATATGAGCCGAAACCTCTGTAGATCCAGATGTTTTGGTGCTCATTGACACTCCTTCGCTGTTGTTTGTGTTTCATTGAAACAAAGAGACTTCTCTATATATAAATCGGAAGGTTTATGATAGTTACTATTAAGGAGATTATTTGGGTTCCCTAATCTCCAATCTGAGGATTAACAGAGGCCATTGGTGTGTCCAGATTATTGCGTCTCCTTTCTAGGCCCCTTAGTTGAAGCCCCCCTGTTGTGACTGAGGTATATATAATTATATATATATATATATTTTTTTTTTTTTTTTTTGTCAGAAACTTTTTAATTTACATTTAAAGATAAAAAAGGTAAATGTTTTAGGAGAACAGAACTTTGTCAGAGGAAGTTTAGAGAACCAGCATGGAGGAGTCTTCAATGCCTCCCATCGATCCCGATTTTGAGCCGCAGAGCAGACCCCGCTCCTGCACATGGCCGCTCCCGAGGCCCGACATCTCGGCTGTCAAAGTAGAAGGGGCGGATGGCGCCGAGTCCGCCGCCGGGACCCCGCCCGCAGCTGACGAGGACAAGCCCGAACCGCAGCAAATCATCTCCGAGCCCGAGAAAGCTGCTGCCGCCGCCGCGGCGGCGGAGGAGGGCGGGGTTGTGGCCGGCGTGGGCGGAGCCGGAGCGACGCCCCGCAAAGGATCCTCCCGCCGCAACGCGTGGGGAAACCAGAGCTACGCGGATCTGATTAGCCAGGCCATCGAGAACTCGCCAGAAAAGAGGCTGACCCTGGCTCAGATCTACGACTGGATGGTGAAAACTGTGCCTTACTTCAGAGATAAAGGAGACAGCAACAGCTCTGCCGGCTGGAAGGTGAGCCCGAGCAAAAGCAAACAACCTGTTGCGCATAATGATTTATTTTTTGCACAACAAATCAAAACAAAGTCAAAACTACATGATAAGATTAGGAAAGATCTATGGTTGCATTTTATGAGATTATTATTGTTTTAGATGTTTCCCACCCTGAACAACTGATCCAAATTATTGCATTCCGTCCTTAGCATGCATTCAGCTGCAGCAGGAGCCTGTTAATCATCCACTCATTTAATCATCCATTCATTTAAGCCATCTGTGCAGCAGCAGGGAAACACCTCAGACATGAAGGGCACCATGATTAAGTACAGGGTCCCTATGCAGTCTGGAAAGTATTGACTTTAATTATTTTGTATGTACCTAGAAAAAGAGCATACGGGAAAACATTTAAAGTAGAAATATAAAACTATATTCTCTACACAACTGTATAGAAACAGTGGTGTTCAAAATATTTTGTCACGCAGGCCAAAATTGTCAAGTCAAAATTACTTGTTTGCCAAAAGAATTTCTAAAACTACAAAAAAGTAGTCATTGTATTTCTCTTTTCACTACTCAACAATAAAATAAACATACAATTTTTCTAATCAAATGAGTAGAGAAGGTAATTTTTTTATATATGAAAGGGAAGATAAAATCATTGTATATCTAAAAATGGACAACAATAAAGTAAACATTAGGAATCTATAAATAGGAAAGAATTTGACAAAGTGAAGTAGCTGTTACGACATTAACAATTAAAAAAATTAATATAGTACAGATTTAAGATTTAAAACATAGACACTGTAAGAGAGAGTGAAAATCTTTCAGTGAAATAAGCTGGGAAATGTGGATTTTTTTCTTACCTCAACAAAATGAACTGTGCTACAGACTTATGAGCCATTAGCCATAAAACATCACTATGTTTTAGCACTAATGTGCTAATTAAAGATCAAGATAATAATAATAAAAAAGTCCTTAAGTTCAAGTTAATTGAAGCTGAATTTAAACTTCGAAAGCCACATCAGTTGCCCTGTAACATAGAAACAGGATTTATTTCTTTGATTAAATCTAATATTATTAAACTCTTTCCTATACTGGGGGAGGTGAGAAACTGCATCCAGGTGAAAAAATAAAAATATTTTTTAAGCTTAAGAAGTTGCATGTTGTATGCTTTTCCAAGCAAAGCCCATCTAGCATTTTTTAAAATTTAAGAGCAATACATGCAGAAGAACATGTAAAGGTTGGTCTTTGCACAGCTGATTGTTTTGTTCCACCTTTAATTTGTTGCCACTCTGTATGGCAAGCCATGCAGGCCAAAACAGTCGCAGGAATTAGGAAAAAATGACTCCTTAATTTTGGGATACCTGTGATTGGCTAGAAAATTGCAACCTATATTGGAAAAAAAATAAAACAAAAATATTGAACATCATCTAATTAGTTTATTTGTTCTCAAACTTAGACTTATGTCTCCAGACACACCACTCAGAGCCCTCTGGTTTTAAAAAAGAGTAATGACTTCCTGTTGCTAAGCGACAGACTTTGTGTTTCTTGAATGCTGTGGAAAAGCGTAGTAAACATCTTTCAGCCAGCTGGCAGGCAGTTTCTCTGGCATCTGGATAACAATCAGGGCCATGAAGCAGGTTTTAAAACCTTGGCCCGTTCTCCAGCAGAACAATATTTAATTCTGTATCTTTGCAGCCATAACAGGAAACCTCCATGACCTTCAGGCTGTTACGTCTGATAGGGAGGCCGCTGTGTTCCTAAAACGCTTCCAAAGATTTCACAGCGACCATCTGTGTTCTTTAGTTTCATTTTTATGCATTGTGAACTTAAATTTAAGAAAACAAATTAGAATTAGCTGGATTTCTGGTCCAGATCTGGTTTTTCCCACATAATGTTCCAGATTCAGAGCACAGCTGCAGCTAAGTTACTTCAGTTAACAATTATTATGATAATTACTGAGCTAAAAATATTTTTACTGAAGCCTTTTTGCACAATATTTTTTAAAAAATTAAGTCAAATAATTCATTTCATTTTTTAAATAATAAACATTTATTGCCTAACATACAGCGACATAGCATTCCTTTAGTTAACGCTTTATCATTTGAAGCAAATGATGCCTCTGCAGATAAAAAATACTCCTAATATACATCTACAGTAAGCCTTTCTACTTGACTTAACATTGTAGGTTGAATATTTTTTGCATTGATTAATAAGTAGGATATTTTAATTAGTTTTTTTTATTTTTTTATTTATTTTTTTACATAATTTGAACCAAGTGCAACTTGAGAAGTTTTGGGTAGAACATATATACAGTTTTTTTAAATTATTATTATTTTAAATGCAAAGTATTTTTATTATTATTTTAAATGCAAAGTATTTTTATTTTTTTGTACAAATCTGTCTTAATTACTGCTTAATTACTTAATTACTGAATATGTTTTTGTTTTTGTTTTTTTTTAGAAAATGTTCTTTCTTGACTCTGTATACTCCAGTTAACGATAAATTGATGGATAATAAATCAATAACGATATCCGTCGCGATAGTCACGTGATCGATATCAATAGATAATCTGATAGAATATTCAATACATGGAATATTCTCTGAACTTTTCACAGTGGAATTAACTGGGCTGCTTATTCTTTGGTTGCCTAGCAACAACCTTCTGAGTAACTGGTGGTTACCTAGCAACAACTCATTGAGTAACATGCCCAAACTGTATCTTGTGTGCAGCTCCACAGCTAAATAGATTTATCACATTTTTGGCTTTTGAAAATAACATTTTTTGAAAAATCTGGATTCCTTTTTTCACCAATGAACTTCTTGGGTTCCCAGGGTGTTTTTATAGCTTGTGATTTTTTGGACTTTGATCGAATATTCTTATTAATATATAGAATAGTTTGGCAGTATTTCATACATTTAAAACAAAAAACTGATCAATAATTATTGATATTGACTGATATGAAATGCTAGTATCGTGATACGTTTTCAGCCATGTGGTCCAGCCCTTTTTTCAGACGTAACTGAGAGTTTTTTGTTTTTGTAAAGTAAAAGTTTTCTGATTTTGCTCTTATTCTTCTCAGAATTCAATCCGCCACAACTTATCACTCCACAACAAGTTCTTGAGGGTTCACAATGAGTCCACTGGGAAGAGCTCCTGGTGGATGCTCAACCCGGAGGGCGGGAAGACGGGGAAAGCCCCCCGCCGCCGAGCCGTCTCCATGGACAACAGCAGCAAGCTGCTGAAGAGCCGCATGCGAGCCAAGCAGACCAAGAAGCAGGCCGGAGCTGCCGGTGGCGGCGGCGTGCTGCAGGGAGATGGCGGCGGCGGTTCTGCTGGCGCTGACAGCCCCAACTCGTCGCAGCAGTTCCCCAAGTGGGGCGTGAACAGCAGCAGCCCGTCATCGCGTGGCAGCCTGGACGATTCTGACATGTGGACCACCTTCCGCCCGCGCACCAGCTCCAACGCCAGCACCCTGAGCGGCCGCCTGTCGCCCATCGCCCCAGGCCAGGAGGACGATGACAGCCTGCCTGACGACGGCCTGCTGGGCCGTTACGCCTCCAGCAGCCTGACCCCGACGCTCACCGAGACTGTCATGGAGGAGCTGGACCTGATCGACAACCTCACCCTGATGACAGCGCAGCAGGGCGCGGCTAGTCCCAGCACGGCGCCTCCGGCTCCGCCCACGCCGCTGCCCTCCGCTTCCACCTTGCTGCCGCGTGGCTCCGGCTTCACCTCTTTCCACTCTGCCGCCCAGCCCGCCGTCTCCCTCAAAGAGCCGCCGGCGTCCTTCAGCAACTCCCTTTTCAACCCGATGAGCAGCTCCAGCGCTCACGGCGGCGGCCACTACGGCGGCCATGTTCCCTCCAGCCTGGAAGTGCTGCTGACCTCTGACTCCCCTCCGCCCAGTGACGTGCTGATGGCCCAGGTCGGCACGCTCATGGCAAACTCTGGAGGTCTGGGTCAGATGGGTTTGGGTGTGCGAGCCAAACCCGCTCAGCTGCAGCTGAACAAGGCGATGGAGGCGAACGCCGTGTCGCCGATGGCGATGCAGACCCAGATGCAGCCGCCACCACCACAGCAGCATTTCCGCCACAACCACCAGCAGCATCAAATCGGACTGGGGATGATCCTGTCCGGACTCTCCCAGGACCCGACTCCCCTCTCTGCTCTCAAAACTCACCACGCGCAAACCATCAGCGCTCATCACACCGGCCCCGCTCCAGCCCCAGCAGCCAATCAGAGCCTGAGCCTGCCGCCGGTAGGTCCGTTTGGCGCTCCGACAGGGTTCCAGCCCGGTCAGGAGCGACTGCCCACAGACCTGGACATAGACATGTTCACCGAGAACCTGGACTGCGACGTGGATTACATCATCAACAGCGACCTCATGGACGGAGACGGCATGGATTTCAACTTTGACCCCATCCTGCCCGGAGGCCAAGGCTACACGGGGCCGACCACCACGCAGGGCTCGGCCCACAGCTGGGTGCCCAGCTAATCCAGCAGAACCTCATCAGGTACGCCAACTCCTCTGCTTTACCTTACAGACGATTCTTATTTAAACCGCTTAAAGACTAAAATGCTGCAAAATCACCACAAACTGGAAAAAAGCAGCTAAACTTTGAGTTAAAACCAGATTTTTTACTACCCATCCGCATTTATACCAGCTGACATCACTCGTAATGTAATGCCTTACAAAAATGTTCAAACGCCTCGAATCTTTTAATATTTTGCCCTGATTTCACAACCGAAGGCAGGACAATAAATCAATAACATCTATCACGATAGAGAAGTGATCAATATCAATAGATTCAATAACTTTACTGAACTCTGAACAAGAACAGCACAGCATTCTGGGGGATGTAGGCAGAGGAAGGACTTTAGCTGTTCAGCTTCCTCTAGGCTGGTGGAATCAACTAACTCACTCATTATTTTTTTACCTAGCAACTCATTATTTGGTTACCTAGCAACTCACTCATTCTTTGGTTACTTAGCAACAACAAATTGAGTAACTTGCGCAGCATCAGTTTAGGGTTTTGCCACTGTGCCTCATAACTGCATAAAAAAAAAAACGACGACGTGGAAACTGGCGCAGTTCCTCCATGTTGTTCAAAGTAGCAGCTTGTCCACATCGTCTGACATATTTTCCTTCTACGTCTCATGCGGGTCGGTCCCGACAGCAGCCATTTTGTTCATGTAAATTTCTCTCGCACATTGGTCAAGAGCGTCCACATATTTATGATCCAGTGAGCGGTTGTGACTCACTCTTGTTTCGATTATGTCTTGCAGAATCTCGCCTCCAGTCAACGTAACCTCACTAAACAGCAGAACAACTGGTGCACTGCCCCCTGCTGGATGAAAACAGCAAATCCAACGTCTGACCTCACGTCACGTGCCAAGACGTGCGGTTACAGGGAGGCAACTATGCACTGCTTTTTTTTTATTTTTCTCTAAATGATTTTTCTTAATAACTCTTGGCAACAATTTGGCTGCTTTCTTAAGAACCGGAACTGATGACTTTATTATTATTATTATTATTATTATTATTTGTGTAAAAAAAAGAAAAAAAAAGAAAAGAAAAAAAAGATATTTTTTGGAGTGTAAAGACAAATCATCAGAGGTTGCTTTTCATGTCATGTTACGCCGCAGCAGCTGTAGAGATGGTACGTCCAGATCAAGCTGGCGCTGGTTCTGAACACTTTATTCTTGTTGTTTTTTGGCCAGTTTTGCACCAGCGCTCGCTCGACGAGTTGCTGTGCGATCGACTGAAAGACGTGCGGGTGATCAAGCTGCATAGACCCGAGAGAGACGGAGAGAGACAGAGAGTTGAGATCAGGAAGACTAACGGACTGGACGACCTTTTGGTGGCTTTACATCAATTTAACTCAATTGGAGTTGTTTTCCTTCTGTTTGGCATTTTTTGACAAGTGTGCTATGATAGAAACCAGCTAGAGGGTGTTTTTGTTTTCTCCTAAATCCCTGAGGTGCGTTTGAACTAACAAAATGAAGAAATCGAACGTGTGTGGGCATTTCAAAGTATTACACGCCACCAGAATGCCTCCGCTCTCTTATCGTTGTTGTTTTTGGGTTTTCCTCCTTGAGTCTGTGCATTTTCAAAGCACTTAGGTTTCCTGCCACACAGGGACCCCAAACTGTAAAAATTAGTTTATATCGTTTCAACAAATAATAATTAAAAAAAGAGTATATAATCCTTTAAAAGAGACAATGAAATGAACACGTTGCACCTGTACTTGACGGCACGCTATGCAGATTCATCAGGAGACGGAAACAAAACCTTGAAGGATTCAAAGGTTTTGTTGTTGAGCGTTCTCCTGGTATGGTTCCTTGGAAAAGTATTCATCCTCACTAAACGTCTCGCGTTTTGTTACAAAAACAAACTGCAGCATGTTCTATTGGGATTTTATGTGAAAGAAGTGAAAGGTGGAACATTTTTCTTTGCAAATATCTGAAAAGTGTGGCATTGAATTAACTTTTGCTATAGTTCTGGTTTTGTGTCTACCAAGTTCTTGCATCTGGAGACGGAGACATTTAGCATATTAAAAATCCAGAAATTATCTTTTTTTTTTTTGGATAAATTTGAAAACTCTGGTTTTCCCGTTTTAGTGTGTGTGTCCCAAAAATATGCAAAAAAACAAACTTTTTCTGTTTCATTTACAAATGAATTCACTTTTGAGGAAAATCTAACAGGATTTTAAGGTGTAAATTATTAAACATGGCCAAAAATAGATGCATGCCACACGTTTCAGATTTATTTTCTTTACCTGATCACATTTTCACATCCATCCATCCATTTTCTGTACTCCCTAGTCCCTAGTGGGGTCGGCGGTGCTGGTGCCTCTCCAGCTAACGTTTCGGGCGAGAGGCGGGGTCACCCTGGACAGGTCTCCAGTCTTTCGCAGGGCACCACTTTATTCTATTTTTCCACATAAAATCCTAATAAAACATTTAAGTTTGTGGTTTTAGCGTCTCAAAACGTGGAAAAGTTTCCAGAAGGATGCCTATTTTCGACGAGGTGCTGCAAAACTGCTTTCTTTTATTGTTTGTACGGAGCGGGAGCTTGTAAGAGTCTCCTCTCACACTTTAATTTTTAAATACTAACATGAAAGCAATTAAATCATGGTGTGAGAGGTACCAGAAAAGAATATATTTGATTATAGTTTTAATATACAATTTAGATTGAGATGATAAATCAGATATTAATACTTATATTACTAATGACAAGTGATGTTTTTTTTTACATTGGAAGAAGCATTCTCAGATTTTTAACGGTGATTTTTCTATACTTTCATTTTTGTAAAGGACAAGATGCATGTGGATTTTTTTTTTTTTTTTACATAACCAAAGGAACACTAATATTTGCATGGCATTTAAAAAGCGCTTGGGCCTGACACAGCATCTTCTGTGTACATAAGCTTCGCAAAGCAGACCTGTAATGTGATTTTTATTTTATTTTTTTATTGGGAAGATAAAGGAGGCGAATACTTGATCATGTCAGCTACGATTCCCAGCCACCTGCCTCAATGCGCTTTTTATTTGTTTTACTCTGAAAATCTGCGTCGGTTCTCATCTCAAAACGAGTTGCCTCTCAGAAGCAGGAAAACGGCTGCGTGCAGATGTAATCGGATATTTATTTTGCACAAGACTGGAAACCCAACATGCCATGTCGAGAAAAAAGAGTTGATCTAAAATTAAACTTCCTGTTTTGTTTTTCTTTAAAGAGTATTCATGTTTAGTTGTTCAGCCATGCGTATCAGTGCTAGTTGTACTTCTTTTTTTTATCTGCCAATATCCAAAACACTAGAGCACGATGTTGCTTTGTAGCAAAACTTAAACCTATCATCTCCTGTCTTTTAACATTTTGTTCTTGTTGATTCTGTGCTCAGAAATAACACCCACCCTGCATCTTGAACTCATTTTTTCACGGTAGCATTGTTAAAAAAACAAAAAACAACAACAAAAAACGTTAAAGCACTCTCCTTCTTTCCCTCTCCACAAATGTTTTACATCTTGTTTTTGTTTTTGCAAATAATGGTGCTAGATGATATCAGTGCAGTCGGTGCATATCAGGGCCTTTGTATTTTGGATTATTATAGTTAGGATGCAACCAGAACTTTTTGTTTTTTGTTTTGTTCTTACATGTACAATTTAACCCAGAAGCAAAAGTTCAACTTCTTTAATTATGCATGATTTGTATTAAGTAATATCAGTAATTATTTTAGTCATATATGCAACCAGGCTTGTTTTTGTTTAATATCTGATAATTCCCAGCTGAGAGGCTGCAGAAGCTTCTTTTTCTCCAGTTTACGATCGCTGCCTTTGTGGTGTTTATTACCTGGCTTGTATCTCCTCTAACCCTGACACAACTTTCTGCTTGTTCTTATTCTTCTGTTATTGTTGGTAGCAGTTAGTTCCTGTATGTTTTTAACTTTCCCCCCATTTGTTACAGCATTAAAAGTTGGCGTAGGGGGACGATGGGTTGTGCAGAAGCCAATTAATGTTTAAGGTTTTTAATCATGTGAATATTTTCTTTTTCTTCTTTTCCCTCCTTTGTTTTTTTTCTTCTTTTCTTTACACTTTGTAAAGTCAGCCAGAGATAAAAGTAGAGACGCAGAAATCAATTCAATAAAAATGTTTAACCCACTTGGTTTCACTCATTTGTGAAGCTGCAAACTTCAAGATCTGCCACCAGAGGGCGCTGTTGCTTCAGCTACTTCCGTTACTTTCTGAGATAAACATTAGTACGTTTAGATTTATATACATTTGTTTTTTGGACAGAGCTACTTCAATATGATCCATAATTGTTTATATCAACGTAATATAAATGTACATTTTAAATCAAACATCTAAATAGAGTCATGGTTTCTGAAATGTCGCAGCTTTTATAGTTTACTGCAGTTTTATAATACAAATTTCAAGATTTTATCTTGGATCAAGTCAAGTTTATACCGACTCTCAGCGATTTACTGGATTTCTGGATCAGATCCTGACTGACCCGTTTGGTTAAAAACCTAGTGATGGCAGGTTTTTATTTTTGTTTTGACGACAGACCTCAGGCTCCCCAACGGATTAAGATCTCGAGTTTCTTAACCGTGTTTATAAAATTCACTCTTTGATTTACAAGAATATTTATAGCCCTTGACATTTTTCTAATTTTTTCCGCATTACAGCTACAAGCGTCTAGGTCAGTGTTTCTCAGCCTCTTTCGGGCCAGCGCCCCCCCAGCCCTTATCCAGGTCCCTCACCGCCTCCCACCAAAGAATTTGTAGGCTACTTTGCACTGACTATTATTTTATCATTAATATAACTATCACTATTGTAGATGTTTTGATTTTTATGCTTGTTTCTGTATTATCAAAAATAATTTCCCAGAGAACAAAAAAGTAATGGGAATAGAAATTATTTTCACAGGTGTCTATGAAAAATGCAATGAACATTCAAGTTAAAATTGGTAGGCCTGACAGCAGCCAGTCAGAGTGGAAAAAATATTATTTTGT
Source organism: Poecilia reticulata (assembly GCF_904066995.2). Classification (NCBI taxonomy): domain Eukaryota; kingdom Metazoa; phylum Chordata; class Actinopteri; order Cyprinodontiformes; family Poeciliidae; genus Poecilia; species Poecilia reticulata. The sequence continues at coordinate 27,138,935 of NC_088839.1, forward strand.
GCCATTTTCTAGTTGTTAAATATTCCACAAAATGACCAGATAGAAGATGTTCAACATGCCAGTTTAAACTTTGAACTATTTGCAAAATGACTGAGCTCTGCAACATTAAAACATGAATAGAACTGTAACTATCCATGTTCTTCTTCTCTTCAGTGTTTCTGTCAGTTTCTGGTGGTGCAGCTCTGTGCTGCCTTCAGGAGAATGGGACATCAGAGTATCATCCATAAAATTTCACCCACATGGCATTTATTGTGCAAACCAGAGCTTTCAGTGGAAAAACAAAAGTTCCAGGTCCTTATAATGCCATACAGATATGAGACAGAAACATGGATTGTATCTTTATATAGACCTGTCTATTGATTATAGATTAATAGTTTTACTGGACAGAAATTACAAAGAACAAATCTGGTTCTTAATCAAATCCTAATGAGTCAAACTGAAAGTGTCATGGAGTCATCAGCCTCATGACATTAACACTGACATAAAAAATAATATTGAAGAAATAAATATATCAAATCTAATTAAAACATAAATAAGTGATCAGTTCTTTACTGTTATGGTCTAAGATATATTTATTCTCAGTATTAAATGTGGTCTCAACAAACCCATGGCACTTCAACAATATTATTTTATCTTTTATGTGGAAATAGTGTCTGTTTATTATTGCCATACAGTCCTCTGTATTAATTATTGCTCGAAAGGTCTTGCCATACCAATTTATTTCTCTGCATTTACTTTAGTTTCTTAGTTTATTCTTGCATTTTGTTCTTCATTCATTTCCATTTAGTTTCATTTGATTAGTATTATCCTCTCCTGGTTTATTGCTATGTCCACGTTAGTTTCTTTCCTGTTGCTAGATTTATTTGATCGGTTATTGACCATCAGTGATCTTCACTCATCACCTGCTGCGCCGCCTAATCGTCATGTGTTTCACATCATGTGTTGATTTTTTCACTGTTCAGCGTAGGATTCTCTGTTTTTATGCCATAATTCACATCTAGTTCTTCGCTCCGTTTTATGTCCCGCTTCTCCTGTTTCAGAGTTTTGCGCAATGTGTCATTTAAAAAAAAATTTTTTTTTACCCCCTAAGGTGCAGGGCGGTCGGGAAGCGTATCGATGGGGAAAATGCAGACTGACAAACCTTTTAAAACAACGGAAACAATTTCTGCATTCTGATTATTGAAATTTAAAAGTGGTGTGTTGTTCTATCACCCCGTTTTATACCGGACCACTTACAGCACCGTGTTAACGCTATACAATGAACGCTCTCTATCGTGGTATCACTCATGGAGGGATTTCTTTATTTATTTAAATGGGTTCATTTTTCAGAGGGATACTCAGTGAGGATATCATGATTTTAGCTACCAGTAGCAGGAGAACAGAGCTGCGCCAAGAAGCTAACAGAAGCTAACAAACACTGAATAGAAGAAGAGCTGCCATCGATACAGTTGGAGCCAAGCATGATTTAATGTTACACAAGACAGTTTTACCAAGTTGCTCAAAGTCTAAACTGGCATCGTTGTGCATTTAAGGTGTAAAGTTTACCTTAGACCAAATGCCCCCCCAAAGGCATCCCAGCGCCCCCTTTTGTAAAAATGTCCGCCAGCGCCCCCTGCTGTCCTCCGAACGCCCCCTGGGGGGCGGTACAGCCCACGTTGAGAACCGCTAGTCTAGCGTTAGCATTAGCATTGAATTGGACTCTGGTCCCGCACTGGACTGGTTTGAGTTTTACCTAAAGAACTGGGATTTCTTTGTGTCAGTGGGCAACTTTTCATCTGAGCAGACATTATAATAACATGTGGGGTACCCCAGGGTTCAGTCCTGGGCCCCCTCTTGTTTAATATCTACATGTTTCCGTTTGTTCAGATAAAACATTAGCTTTCATAACTATGCAGATGATTCATAACTTTATATTATGTCACCAGGTGACTCTGAAAACAAATAAGCTCGGAACAAATCAGAAACCGTAACTTTTTTCCAGCTGAACAGAAACAAAACAGTCCAAACCAAAAGAGGAATGATGTGGAATCAACACACAGCTTAAGTTATTACAGCTAGAAATGAGCAATCAAGCCTGAAATCTGAATGTAGTGATGAACTCTGTCTTGAACCTTCAGAGACGCAGTTACAAAGTCGGCCTTTTATCACCTGAGATTAAAGGATGAATGTCCCCAACAAGATTTTCAGAAACTCATCCACATTGATTTTTTTTCAAATGTATGGACTGTAACATGTCGCATCAACCTTGCAGACCGCTCGGGTCTCTTGGTTCTGGTCTGCTCTACATCCCCCGAACCAGAACCAAACATGGAGAAGCAGCATTCAGCGTCTATTCTGGAACATTAATCTGTAACAAACTTCCAGGAAACCTCAAAACCGCAGAAACACTGACTTCCTTTAAATCAAAGCTAAAAACACATTAGAGTTGGGATTGATTAATAATAAATGGATTATCAATTTGACAATGTGCTTGTTTGTTGCATGTTTCTTTAAATTGCCCAGGTGCTAAAACGGATCTGAAAAGCAAAGCTTTATTCCAGGATTGACGCTTCTCTCTCAATCTGTCCTCTTTTTTTTATGTTTTTGGAGACAAGTGGCCTCTTAGCCGCCCTTCTTGACTCACACCTGCCAGCTTGTTATCCTTGAGCAAGAACTCTCCGGACTTTCTTGGGAACTCTGAAACTCCAGTCCTTGATGATTTGATAAGTGGCTAATCTGGTTACAGCAATAGCTCTGATAAATTTGCATGTTTGCTTGGAGATAAACATGGTGGAACTTGGACTCTGTGCAAACTTGCAACATAAAAACTGAAGCTGCAAACATTTTTTCAGCTCGATGTGTGAAAAGTGGAAGTATGCAGATGGGAGTTGGTTTCTAAAGAAAGACAACAGACGGTTTATTTTGATACCTTTTTTTTTTTTATAGAAAACATGTTTACATTTTCAAAAAAATTTTTTGTCTTTGCACTTATTCTCTTTTTTGTACTTTTTGCTTTAAATATAGTTGTCCGTTTTTTTAACATCCATCTGTGTCAAAGGCTCTTGCTGAGATGCTGGGACTTAGCAGAAGGTGAAAAAAAAACGGGCGTAATATTCATCGGAAATGACGCCGGTCGTCTTGCGGGGGAAAAAGAAAACATCCGTTTCCACTCGGAGAAGCCGTCGCCGATCGATGCCCGGGTCCAGACTCCAGCAGTAACAACCCTCCACTTGAGCAGCGCTCCAGTTTTTTCCCGCCTAAAGGCACCTGTGTTATACCAGCGCTTTTGCTTTGTTTTAAGTCAATATGCACTTGTTTCTTCTGCACGTCGCTAAATCTAACTACAGTCTGTGAAACGTCTACGTCTACTCAGGTTGCAGCGCAACGAGCAGGTCCTACAGTCACACCCAGAACAACACGAAGGGAGTAACGCCAAAAATGTACAGAAAAATGTAAAAATAAGAAAATAAAGACTGAAAAAGGATACAGTTTGCTTATTTTCTGCTTTTCAAATTTAGATGAGTTTTAACCTAATTAGACTTGGAAAAAGTACAAATGCAAAAGCCCAAACATGCAACTCAAACACAAGTTTTCATTCACCAAACTCTTCTGTAACGTGTCGCCAATAACATTCGATATTAGGCGTGATCCGAGTGGCTCAGCTTGTCAGAGGAGTTTGTTTGCAAACGTCCACCATCTTTAAATTCCTTCTGTCTCCATGTAACGCAAGTAGGAAGAAAGAAAAACATCTCAAATCGAGTACCTTCTCAGAAACCTGGGTCGGAAACACAAAAACAGGAGGAGAGGAAAGGTGTCGGACCCACACACTTTGTCTTAATGTCTATTGATGAGCTACATTGCATTATAAATATATAAAGTTTAAAAAAGTGCTTATTAAAAGAAACTATAGTGATGTGATAACTTCCAGCAGTCACGGCTGTTTGTTCTCGACCAGCATCAATACGAAATGTCAGGGAGCGTCACAGTCCAAGAAACATCCTTCAAAATTGACAAAGATTGTCAAAAAAAATAAACAAACAAAAAGCCCCTAATCTCCCATTAACATTCATTCACCTTGTACGACAAAAATCTTTTTTTTTTTCTTTTTTCTATTATGGGAAAGCATAGTTAATACAAAAGGAGACTTGTCTAAAGAAAAAATAGGAGTGTTGGCAACTGATAACACAACGCTGCAAACAAGCAGCTTCTCACAGACTCAACTGGAACACAAGACAACAGGGAAATTTTAAAATAACTACTAATAATTGCACGTAACCTTTAGAGAGGCAGGATGTTTTCTGAGAAAGGTGAAAGATGTGGGGGCAGGGGCATAATAAACACGTTAAATCTGCCGCTTCTCGCCCCGCGTCACCGCTGCCTGCAGTTCAACGTTCCTCGTCCTCTCGGGGTCTCTCTGTACCGGCGGGCCGTCTGAACCAGCGCTTCAGGCGATCATATACCGAGTGATAGCTCTCAGCGCGTAGAGCAGCTCCGCCTGCAGCCGGGCCTCCATGATCAGCAAGTTGACGTGTATCTGAGGACAGAAGAAGAAGAGTCAGAGACAAAGCTTCTCCTCAACTACGCCTGTAAGAGTATCAAATTCAGCTGGACATAAAATGTCCTGATAATCGATAATATTGTCGTTTTGAGACCATTTTCAGGTGATAATGCAAAAACACACCTGCAGTTTTTGTTCAAGTTTAGTTTTATATTAAAAGAAAATTATTTTGAAAAAAATATTTTGCTGCATTTGAAATTATGTTATTTTCTTTCCACATAATTTTATATTTTGGTTCATATTTCGTCTTATTATGTAATTTTAAAATATTTAATAATTGATGTTTGCTCTGTTCAGTACTTGAGTTGAATTTTTACCCAAACATTTTTTAATCTCACCTGAGTAATTTCTTGAACGGCTACTTTTTACTTTTACTTGAGTACAATTTTGGGTTGCAACTAAAGGGAAACTTTCATCAGAAATTAATTTCTGAAATAATTCAAAAGAAACAAAACCTGTTGGTCGACTTTGAAAAGCTGCTTCTAAAGTTTAATCTTTGTACAAATGAATATTGTTTTTTCAGGAAGATCCTGTAAATGCAGCTGGTTTCTGTAAAGTGAAATCCTGTCTTACCCGTTCTGAGGCTTTCAGCAGAGTCCAGCTCAGCGGACACACCGGGGTTTTAGTGACGTCTGGAAAACAAGCCACAGCCTTGATGTACAGCTTCAGGTCTCGCTCCAGCAGCTGGTTCACCTCCACGTAGTCATAATCGTCATAACTGAGAACAAAAGTCGGCAGATGTTTATCTAGTAGATGAGCAGGAGCAGCTCATGTTTTAGTTTCAATTCGGCGTGCTGGTGGTCTTACCGTATTCCTAACACATAATGGATGTAATTCCAGATGGCTCTCTTCAGGTCGGAGCTGTGCAGCGACGGGAGCGACGTGACGCTCCTGAACCTGTCGTCCAGCAGGTGACCGATGTCTGAGTACAATCTGTTGATCAGGGAGAAGCCGTGGACTTCCCAGGAGTAATCCTAAAAATAACGAGACAAAATCCATCAAACGTATCTGTAGTGGATTAGTTTTTCATTTACAGAAGACTGAATGATTAAAACCATCCAAAATATTTAATAAGATATATAAAGACATACATTTACGTGATGATTTTTTAAAAACAGTATTGTGACCCGCTTTCGTTTACCGACGCCCGGCCTCACCTGAACTCTGAGCACCTGGAGGTGATCCTCGTCCCGCCGGGCGAACTCCTGGTAGCAGAAGTCGGGGTCTGTGATGAAACGCGACGGATCGGCGAAGCACAGCATCTCCTCCTCGTCTTCCACATCTAAAAAAAGGGAGGCGGTGACAGGAGCGGAGGGGAGAGCGTGGCGTTCGCTCAGATTTCACACCCTGGAGCGCCGTCAGAGCGTAAACAGCCGCTCTGACTGGTTGTTTATTTCTGCTACCTGTTTGCTGGAGAGTCTGCGCCTGCAGGAGACGCTCCTCTCTCTTCTCTTGCTCCTCCTGGGACTTCTGGATCCTCTCCTTCAGGCAAACCATGTCGCAGCTCGAGTCCAATGACTGTTGGCACGAAAACGAGCCCAGGCTGAAAATACTTATTCCATATTTAAAAGACACAACAAGGCTTCTCTGTTCATAAGAAATGATCTAATTTTGTGTGTAATGTCACAAATGAGACCGTATGTAAAAAAAAACAAAAAAACATTTGTTAGCTAAGGAACAAAAAGTCTTTGGCCAGGATTATTAAATAGATAAAGGCTAGTAATGAATCAGTTACGCTGGCTTTCATGTCTCATGTTTTCATTTATAAGCAGCTTAATCCAGTTAGAAAACAATAAAAGTTCAGATTCGTCTTTCCTTTGTTACGATTACAGCTGAGCCTGATGCTCTCGGGTTTAAATGAGCTGCTTCATGTTTATTTGCAACAGTTTGGACCTAAATGCTATAAATGGCTTTACAAATTTAAAGTTCATTATTAAAGATGAAAACATAAACTAAAAACTGGAGTAAACAATTTTTATTTAAACAGTGTCAGACTGCTGCTTTATTATTTCTTCTTATGAAATTGAACATCATTTCAGATTTTTGTGTAACTTTTGTCAAAGTTGATGTAAAAAATTAGCCGTTATTGTTACTAGGCGATAAATTACCCCAGAAGTTATTGCAATAAACGATAATATTGTTGTTTTGACACAATTTTCAAATAATATAACAATAACAGCATAATAACTCAGGAACACATTCTCAAAGGTTAATAAACTTAAACTTCTAATGAACATTTAACACCGGAACTGGAAGATATTTTAAATATCCAAAATAAATAAACCAAAGTTTTTGGTAGAAAAAGAGAGAAAACTATAAATCATGGAAATGGAAATAATTGAGCTTGTTTTAATTTATTAAGTGATTAATTGTTACAGGTTCATTTTCTAAGCTACAGAAAGTTAATTGTTAGGAATGAACAGATATAAAAATTTGGGCCGATATTGAAGCTGCTGTTGTGGCATTATTTACCAATATTTTATTTGATCAGATTTCTTATTCAATTACTCAACTAATCATCAGAATAACTAACAGATTACTCAATTACTAAAATAACTGTTTATTAATTAACATTTTGTGTCTCCAGGCTGAAGTCTGGTTGGCTTACCCGTCGCCGTGTGATATGTTCGGAGGGTTGCCTGAGCGACTGAGGCACGTTGGCGTTGCCGTTGGCAGCATCAAAGGGGCAGAAGGTCGGCGGGGTGCCGTTGGGAGATTTGGCGAGGTGGGCGAGGTCCGAGTCCGTGTCGCATCCGAAGATGAAGCTGCAGAGCGAGTGGCAGTGGGCCAGGATGACCACGGCCTGCACCAGCTCGGCCAGCGACCAGCACTGCTCACCGGCCTTCAGCAGCGACTGGAGACAACACCGAGGAAAAACAAGACGCTTAGAGCACCGCTCTGATTAATCTGACTGGCTGGAAGGAAAAAAACATGTTTAAGACATTATTAGAGATTAAAAGATACCATGTGAAAGTAACAACCTTTAAAGGGCTACTAAACATATTTTCTATTAAGCAAACATGATCTGATAAAATATTCTGATTTTAAATGTTGTGTTTTTATTATTTGTTAGCAGATAATTATGTGATGAACTTTCAATAGTATTTGAGTTTATTGAATGGGTCTGTATCATGCATTGTGCATTATTGTAGTGAAAACTAATGAATTAGTTATTGAAATAATTAAGGATAGTTAGCATGTCTACTGATAACGGCGGATTAACGGTTTTCCTGGAACGGTAAGATGTTTTTTCACCATTGACACATCCAGCAGCGCATACACAAACATGACTGACAGCACTAACATCCTCCTCCTCCTGGCTCGGCTGTTTTTGACCGGGAGCGAGTCGTAGCTCAGAGACGAGGTGGAGGAGTTTGATCTCTTCAGATTGTCTGTCTCATGTTAAACTGCCACAACATGTTAAAAGGTTTTAACAAACATGTAAAAACTATATTGTTGTAAAAGTTACACACTGCAGCATTAAAATGGACTTTTATTCAACAGTTTATTTCTTCCTCTTGGAGAAAAAAAGTTATTTATCTCCATGGTAGCTCCTCCAGAGCTACCATGAGCCTCTTGTGTCTCAGTGTTTCCGTTCCAGACGATGGATTTAAGTTTAACTTAACTTAGCTTAGCGTAGCTATCAGACCAAAGGGCGCTGAATAAACTCTGCGTACCTGGATGTGGGAGCAGGTGGCGAGCCAGGGCTGGTGGGCCAGCACCTTGTTGATGTGGTCAAGCAGGCGAAGACGAGGTGGAGCCGCTTCCAGACCCTGCAGCCACAGCGGGTCCCCGCCGGCCCTCAGGAACTGGGCCGAGTGCAGGCACACCAAGTAGCTGCAGTGATAACGGGCCGCCGCCTGCAGAGGAACGGTCAGAGGGGAAGTTTTAAAAGAACGGAGCAGCTGAAGCCGAGCACTTCAAGCGTCAGCAGCCAGGTCACCCACCATGATGGCGATGTAATGGCGGTACGGCAGCGGCAGGGGGCCGTCCATGTGCAGGATGTAGTGCTGTGTGCGCAGGAAGCTCTCCAGATACTGGGGGTGGGACGCCATCTGCTGCGACACGGCGTCCACGCTCCCCCTGCTGACCAGCGCCTTCATAAACAGCAAGGACACGCGCTCCTTCTCGCCGTTCACCATCACCTGCAGAAACCAGAACAAACAGACGACAGGTTGGTTTGTGGCGGGGAAACGGTGGAACAAACGACGTTCCACCCATTGTTACAGAAAAACGAGGCTGAGGAAGTAACTATGAAACAAAATCCAATCAGGAGGATCTGACTTTCTCACTGTGAAGTCAAAATAATTCAGAGAAACGCAGTTAGGAGACAGGGTGGGCGATATGGACTGACATTATTTTAATAACAATATAGATTATGAGAAATAAAACCATTTATTATTACTTCTTTAGGTAACTGTATGGCTGTGAATGCATGGCACAGCCTTCATCACGCTACAAACACAACATTTCCAGCTTCTTTAGGATAATATGTACTTATTAAAAGGTAGTGTGTGTTTTCCAGGCACATAGTAACTATGTTACTATGTGCCTGGAAAACTATGTCAACTATGTCAAGTAACTATGTTAAATTCAGTTATTATAAAAATACTGTATATATATATATATATATATATATATATATATATATATATATATATGTATATATATATATATATCAGATATTACTTAAAAGAAATTTTTGTTCCTGATTTAACGCCTTGAAATTGGGCCTCTGTCTCTTTAAAAACTCCTGCTCTTTCTGAAACTCCACCTTCAGGAAGTCATCACAACATGGCTCCTCTATTAACCCTTTAACGGCGTTTTTACCAGCGTCCCAGTGAGAAGTAGCTCAGCTGATGTGCAGCTCCACCAGGTGTTTGCTAATTGCTGCTGGCTAGTCTGAAGGAGCTCAGGGGGGGAAGCTTGGAAGCTCAGAGGAGGAGCTGCGTCTCGAAGGCGGAGCTAAGGCCATCCAGGTGTTTTGCACAGCTGAATGGTTGCCATGGAGATTAAAGGATTTCTCAAACACGCATGGAAGAATCAAAGCAACACTCCAGGAAAAAACATCGCAACATAATGTAAAAACTCTAAAAAGTTGATTTTACATGATACTGGCCCTTTAAAAATTGTGATTTATATCACTAAACTGCACATAGTGACTGTACTTAATATTTTCAAATTTGCTGACATTTATTGATGAACAAACAGTGGAGAAAACAGCAAAAATAAGATTTCTCCTTGGATAAATTTACATCAATATCCAAAATGCATCATGGCAATGATAAGAAAGTTTTAATGATAAATGCTGAAAGATGCGATAAATGCCCACCTCTACTATGAGAGTCAAAAGGCATCCATAAACTCTAAATCCAATGAAACAGACGTAAACATGAGCAGCACAGCGCCGTCCTCCCTTCACAGCCATTACGGCCCTTAGATTTATAGCCAGGAACGTCTTGGCCCGAGATGAAGTTGGAGCTTCCAGCGTCATGTGACGGCGGGCTCAGGCTGCGCTTTGGACCGGAGTCATGTTCCACACCTTAAATCAGAGGAAGAGGGGCCGTTTTGGAAGAAGAGCGGCGGCGCCAGGAGAGAGTTAACGCATTCCTGACTTTCTTTTTCCTAGAAATTCAACAAGCACCCAAACAACATCTCAACAGAAGCAAAGTCGGATTGTGTTCACGAGTGAGAGAGGCTTCTTTAGTTTGTTTGATGTTTATCTAATGTAGTCGAGACGCTGGATTAACTTGTTTATTTGAAAGCTGAAAGTAAGAGTAAAAAAAAGAAAAAGCACAAAAAATGCCGTTTGAAAAGGGGCTTTACACCGAGGAAGCGAAGATGAAGAAACTAATATGAAAACTGAGCGGAGGAGGCCTGAAAGAGGGAAGCTCGGCGAGGATCGAAGACGTGGAGGAGGCCAAAGACTCAAACATGGGAGCGACTGCACTGAGGGGCCCGGGGCCAATAGAAACAGACCAATGTAGAGCGGGAGGCTGGCCGGCCCGCACCAGTAGCTTGTTTTCCTTCTCTCTACATAATATAATGGCTTCTAGGAAAAGGTGTTCAGGAGCCACAGATCCAGTTCCTCTGAGCGGATCAAACGGTTTCACTTCAACTTCAAATGTAGAAACTGTAAACCTTATCTGGATCTGACAGTCTGTTCTGCCTCTGATCGTCACGCTTAAATCAGAGAAACACTACCTGAGAAAAGAAAAAGCATTTTGGGTCTCCTTAAATGTCATTTCTGTGTGGGTGGAGGGGAAAACAGTTAAAAACTTTCCTGTTTTATGAAAAAACATTTCTGTGTTGACGGTTAGAGGCTACATAGTTCTCATTTAACGTCACACTTCCAAGAACTTTATAGCTGGCAGTCATCTTGGTAGGTATCCATAACCAACTCTCATGACAGTTGCTATGACAACAATAAACAAGCCACAAGCTTAGAACTAGCTCTGACCTCATTCCTATCTAACTTATAAACAATACAAGTACATTACATCCATTACTTGATTACAATTTTTGAGTAGTCTTGTTGTTGGTCTCTGAGCCATGGTGCATCTACGCTTTCCGCTTGCCTACCAAGATGGCGGTTCAGTGGCACAGATCACTTCTGGTTCAGACGTATGGGGTGATTACTTTTTCATCCACGGTTTCCGATGGCTACATCTCTTAATAAATGAAGCAAATTGAAAACTGTACTTTATTTTCTCATGTTATCTTTGCCTGATATGAAAATACTTTGATACGATACCAAGTGTGGAGAAATGGGGCAAACACTTTTTCACAGCTCTCCTTGTAGGACGACCGGCGCAAACAGAGAGTAGCAGAGCTTGTTTTTGCACCGACGCCTCGTATGGCTCTTTAGTATTCAGCAGCATGTTTATCTGGCTCAAAGCTCCATGTGGTATTTCACTTCTCCTTGCAGGGGATGATGGTTCCTGCCTGATCCTGCAGTAAGCTCCACCTCATGACCCAAATAGTCCTAAAGGACGCGCTAAACAGCTCGATCCTTATGAACGACACCTTAATCTTATAGTTTCATACAAAGCAAAGTAACCAAGGTGGGTTTGGAGTTAAATGAAACATGCCGAGGCACAGACCCTGACCTTCTCCAGGCTGTCGGCGCCCACAAGAAATAGTGGAGGAGGAGAATGTGGAGAGCACAGGTGGCTGCCAATCAAAGGCCTACAAGAGCGCATTCACATGGGTGTTACTCCTCGAACACAAGCGCTACTGATTAGCATGCCTAGCTGCTGAATCTAGGTTACTGCTCCATGGAGCGCTAGCTGGCCGGATCGCTGAAAGGAGCAGTGTTGCACCAAGCAGCATTTCAGAGGCCTGCGCTGCAGAAAACACGCCTCATTTCTCAAGGACCTAACATGTCGGGAGGCACGGGCCTATTTTTATTCCTCCTCATGGTAGAATGGGCTCAGATTGCGATGTTGAGTGATCACACTTCCATTTTTAGGGTAAATGACACATGAAGCGGCTGATTGAGAAATTTTCTGGCAGAATTCACAGCGGCTTGCGAAACACCTACTCCTGAGATCTTTCCATGTTTTGTCACATCAGTGTCTTTTTGGGATTTTAAGTGATAGATTTACACAAAATGGTGCATAATTCTTCAGTGAAAGGAAAATAATCCATGGCTTTCACATTTCAACTCAACAGCTGTGTTTCCATTAACTATGAAATTGTGCAAATTTGAGTAACAAATTAAATTCAGTTAAAGGAAACACAAATTTAAAAAAGAGAAGTTTTTTTCTCCAGGATGAGGTGTTTTTGAACAGTGTCAAAATTAGTGTATTTTGCAAACCTGCAATGGAAACACTTTTTTCACATCACACAAGTCAAGTCATCAACGACCGGATGCCACCACTGTTACACTAACTCTGGTGTAAAGCACCTCTTGCTTTTGTATAGACCAATGCGTTTAGACACCATCTCTGTGAAATAAATAATAAAATGAAATGGGAAGTTGGAAAACCCAGTGGGTAGCCACCAGCATCAACATGCTAGTTGTTAGCCTCTCCAATGCTACACAAATGAGTATTCTCTTTCTCATTTGCCAGTGGCAGCCAAACATGAATCTGATCACTATTTGGCTTCAGAATAACTAAGGAAGTAGCCTCTGTTGGCAATAATCTCATAAATTTATGTACAATAGCTTTCAACTAAAAGCAGCAGTTTCAGAAAAGAGATCACACTCAAAAATGTGTTAGTGTAGTTGTTGAAAGAAAAAACAAAACAGTTTAAGCAACAAATCCTCTAAATACCACAGTCCATGGATCTGATTTTGAAATCTGATTTAACAAGTGTCAAAAGTTGGTCTTGCACCGGGTGAGGAGATTGTCTTTGTCATCACTGGCATCCCACGTAATTGATTAGGAAATTGGAGGGTTTTTTGTAATTTCTAACATGTCTGGACAAAGACTGACAGAGAAGTCAGACAGAAACAGGAACTACAGTAAAGTTGAGCATTCACAAAGCAGGAAATGACACATCCTACCTCTTAAACAACATCTGTCTGCTGACAGCAGCAAAATGAAAGATGCAGTCATACATTTGGGAAAAGCTTTCATGAAAGTCATCATTGCTGTGTTTAAAAGGAGTTTTAAAAAGACAATTTTGATCTTTATTGGATGAAAACAGGCTAGACTTTTTGATAAAGAATTTCTTACTGCCTGCCTACCTAAATGAAAAAAAATATATCAAACCCACATAAGAAGAAAAAAAAGTGAGAACCATGTGTGGGAGGATGCATAAAACAACAAGGAGAAATCATCTAGACAGCTGTGTGTGCACTACAAAACGCACTCTGGTTACCAAACCTAAATATCTGCTGTGATTTAGTCAGAATAATAAAGTGTTTAAATACTCAGATCACAACAGACTTAAAAAGTTTCCAAACTCTGAAGAGGTCATCAGTGCAGAGCTGAGAAAAAAGTAGGTCACCTTCTAGATTCTAGGTTTTGATATCAGACAAAGATAACCTGAGTCAATATGTACAATTTAAATCAAATTAAATGTTTATTTGATTCATTTGGTAAATAAACCAAATAACCGTCTGTGTGACCATTGGAAGCAATAACATCACTAACGAGGAATTTTGTCCCGCTCTTCTCTGCTTTATTTTAGTCACTTTGAAGGATTTTGTGAGTAGAACAACCTGTTTAAACATCAGCATCTCCATTTGAGTCAAGTCTGTGCTTTAACTAGGACATCTTTTAAACCGTCTTTTGTTTTGTCGAGTTGTTCAGAGGTGGAATTGTTGTTTTGGATCATTTTCCTGCTGATTAACCCAGGTGTGATTGAGCAGATCTTAAGATCATGGACGGACGGCTTTTCTAGAAGAGAGCATAAATCCTACTCCCATTACTCACACAATCCCCTACAGAGCAAGTGAGCAAGTCAAATTTTAGACGTTTTAAGATATTTTTTAATGCCACCTTGAATTAAATTTAGGACCTTTTGAAAAACATGTTACTATAAGAGTTGGTTGGGGGACCTGAGCAAAGCAAAAATGATTAAATGTACGGGATCTGCTGGTGGTCCAGTTTTTGGTACAAAGAAAAAAACAAGTCATGCAAATTATTGAACTTTTTTTTTTTATTTATCGTGTGATTAATTCATTGATTTACTGCTTACCGTGACAGGCCTAGCCAAAACAAAATTTAAGACTTGTGGTTAACATATTTAAGGTGCGGCATCCCTGCCCTAAAGCAGCAAAGCAACCCCAGATCATCAACACTGCCACCACCATGTTTCACTGCTAGGATCAGAGGTAAGTAAAGTCTGCACTGATAAGGATTTTGTTATGCATTCTTTTGTGAATTCATGGATTTGCACGTTCTCTTCATTTGTGTATAATCACTTTATAACATTAGACATGTTTCATAGAATAATCAGGCCAAAAATGTGGATAATCACAACTAATTATTGGTTTAACAAAGTGGACAACTTGCAGACTAGTATTTGAATACATGTTGGTTATATTTGGTGAACTTAGACATTTAGAAATGGCAAATAAACTTAAACTGTGAGGGGGCTGATACTTTCCTTTTTAATGACACTGTGTGTTGATTGGAGAGGTTGCATGAGGCAGCAGAGAAATGAAAAACATGGGTGACGTCACTGAGGGGAGGATAGGTAAATGCAGACAAAGACAGGCTTTGATGGCTGGCAGAAAAACAGCAGCACTGTGCAAGCTGCAATAAGAAGTGGAGCAAGGGTTCAAGATGACACACAAAGAAGTGGAGGAATGATGCAAGCTTTCTTTCTAAGAGTGAACGGTGCAGATACAAGAGAGGAATATTCAATCTGCATTCTGACTGATCCTGGAGAGAATGTCCATCGTTATCAGAAAACATTAACACCCCCTTTCCTCCTTGCCGGAAACAAGCACTCGGGACCGATTTTGGCTCTGCAACCTGAACTCAAGGAGTAATGCAAAACAACCCAGCTGCAGCCCAGAGCAGTTTGCACAGAGCAAGAGGAGGAGGGGGGTTTGGAGCAGCACTGCCAGGAGAAACAAAGAACTAAATAAGCCCACATTCATCAGTGAGTGATCAGATCTGACTGTAAACAAAGCAGACAGGTAGAGCAAGGGAGATTTCACTGATAAGAGGCCATATTTATTGTTGTTTATTCCCCAACAAGAAGCTCTTTAAAAATGAAATGTGAAATTATGTGTCATCAGCTTTGAGGAACTGTGAAGACAAAGGAAAGTGGAGGAAAAAGTGGCACATGCTTGAACTGAAACCAGAACTGCAGCTCACATTGCTGTCTGTTTTATTCCATTTCTGTACTCCACAATCTGCAGCAAAACATGTCTTTGTTGGACTGCGTTCGGCACAGCGCCCCCTTTCTGTTGCAAAGCGGAAAACAACACCAAGAGGAGAAAAACAACTTTGATTGGCAGTCCAGTTCAGGCGAAAAAACAGCACAATAAGGACGCTCACAAGGGCTGCCGTAAAGCTGACAAATCTCTCTGTTAACGCGGTTTAACACAATTATCACATTATTTTGTTCACGCATTAAAAAACAGCAGTAATTAAATGGCACTGCATTACTTCACAGCACACTGAAACACCTTTTTCCTCATCAAACCCTCAGATGATGTCACCTTCACCTGCAGCTTCATCCACATAAACGTCCCCAGCCGTTACTCGTTTATCTCCACTGAGATAAAATTCAAAATATATTCGGCCTCATATTTTAAAATGACACCGAGGAAAAAAAAAAAAAGAAAAAAAAAAAAGAAAAGAGAAAACTGTACAGTAGAGCAGACGTTTCTGTCTTTGTCCGGCCACATCGAAACTAACCTCTCAACATTTTATACTTGTTTTCTCTTCTATAAAAACAGCCGTTTTTAGCTCAACTCTCCGAGTTAACGTTTCAACGCAGATGGCTCGAGCTTTACGTGACATTTTAACGGCTGGTGATGAAAAACCACTTGAATGGTGAGTAAGCCAGAAATAAACCAAATAAACATCATCCGGTCACTTGAAGTGTTTAATCTGAGTTTCTGACCCATTTCCCGAGCGATAGATGTTAACGTTACAAGTTCGGTTCGCCTATTTTCGTTTGCTAGCGCTAGCAAACTACAGTTAACGTTACTGCGCTGAAGTTGGGTTCCGATTCGGAATGACAGTAAAAGGCCATTTCGCAGCTTTCTCAGAGTACTTTAAAAAATGAGTTATAATTTAATTTTGAGGTATTTAGAGTGATCAAACCTGAACTGAATTATTAAACATCGCATAAAGACTCTTTAAAATAACCGTCTGTGATATGATAAACTTACATTTTGTTTGTAAGAACACAAAAAATGAAAATTTGAAGTCGTTTTTGGTATGTACATCAACTTAAATAGCCACAGACTGCATCGTAAGGAATCTAAATTTAATACAGAATAACATTTTCAATCTGAACCTCATAACCCCTCAAAAAAGACGTTTTGTAAATCACAAAGAATCATTGTGTTCAGGTTTGACTAGTCTAGATACAGCAGTTTACGCACATAAAACCTCATCAAAGTGGCCCTCGTGTATGTTAAGAAATATAATGAAGATTTCACACGTCAACTGAGATTTGAAGGTAGTTGAACATTGAAGAAAAATTCATCCTTTCTCTGATTTGCCTATTTATTGTGAACGTAATGCTATGAAAGCTTTGACTTTTTAAAGTTACTAAACAATAATTTCTCATATTACATTTGGTGTTTTTTAAGCTCTGTTCAGTTTAGAATACTTTAACTCAAGATTGAGCTTCCAAATTGTTGACGTTTTCACAAATAATCCAATATTGGGTGGTGCTAATACTAAAAAAGATGCAAGTAAAACACATCATAAACAGTTTCTTTACTTATTTGATTACTGTAGACCATCATAGGCTTGGCTATGATATTAGAAATTTCATGCTTGTCCTAATTTTACAATACAGAATAAAGTTTTCTACATTAAAAAATATACAACTGGTGTTAATTAATCCAGTAAAGGTTTGACTGTCTAACTACTTTGGTTTTAATGGTTGACCGAATCTTACTTGGCCCTAATGCTGCAATTTGGAGAGAAAAAAAAAAAAGCTTTCAAATTGCCCTTTTTGTTGTTTCACTTGTAGAATAAAGGTTTCATGATTATTAAAAAGTGTCCTAAATAGTATCTGATCAGTGTTTTGTCTGTTTATTGTGGTTTTTATAATCCATTAAATCATAATTTCTTATGGTCTCACATTCATAACACGTATTTCGCAACATCACAACTGTGTTTTTAAAACGGGTTCGTCCTTGTAGCATAATCCTTTCTAAGTTTGACTCGTCATAACCATTGTGGTTTCTGACTTGACTATGGGCAAAATGCTTATAAATAGCTTTAAATGGCCTTGTTTGTGTTTTGAGCGATAGAATAAGGGATTCAGAAATTAAAACTGTATGAAACCCTGAGTAACTTGTAGTCAGAGTGACAAATGTCAGTCCTGGTTTAACCTTCATGAAAGTTGAGGCTTTCACAACTTAATGAGGTGCTAAAACAAACAAACAAAAAAAAACATGAAGTAGCCCTTTTTGGGTTTTGAAAAGACTAATAACAGCGCCATGAATTATAAACTGTTTTTGAAGGCTATAATTAACGTACAGTGATAGTTATGTTAGATTTTTATCTGGAGATAATTAAAGATCAGATTCTCCTTAAAGATACGGAATAGCCCTTTACTCAAGTTCCAAATCGAAGGCCAACTTCAACGTCTAGTCTTACACTTTTGTTTCAAAGTTTCCTATCTGAAAACAAATAAACCAAACTAACTTCCAGTTCAACTGACAGCAACGACAATATGTAAGCACCGATTAAAAGAAAAGGGAGGCTTTGTTTTAAGCGCCTGTAAAGAGTGGAGCCGTTTTCCTGACAGAGAGACAAATGAATGAACGGTTTTGACTTCCCAGGCTTACCCGTATAATCCCAGCCTTACCTGCTTCTGGACCCGCTTGCACTGCGATATTAGGGGGTACTCCATTTTACTCGTACAGATGATCATTTTCCAAAAACTGTGTCGTCCTGCATGGATCCGGTTGGAGCTGCTAACAAAAGGGAGCGCTTCTGCCGCTGGCCCCCGGTCAGCCTGTCTGAAGCTGCAGCCTGGACTGAGGAGAGCAAAGCTTCCCGGAGCAGAGCTGACAGCTCCAGTAACAGCCCGGCCAATCACCGCGCAGGAGGCGGAGCTGCTAGCCGGAGGGGGTTAGCTACATGCTAATGAACATCTGCAAAACAACAGCGGAGAGGCAGGGACACGGCCAGACTATCAACTTTTTACCAGCTCTGTGTGGGATGAGCTTCTGTCTCTGCATCTCTGACCCAGTTCGTTGTCTTGGAAAAAAATATTGCAACTATTTTTTTTTGTAACTTTTCCACGATTTGTGACAAACTTTCCAACATTTTTACGGAGAGTTTAAAGCTGAAATATGTAACTTTTACAATAAATGTGTTTGTTTTTGTTAAAATTATCATTATGTCGCGATATAATGATAAAAAACACGAGCTCCTCTGCCTTCTCCCAGTGCTCCCAGTACTAATTGCTAATATGGGTGAGCTAAAGGGGGCAAAGGGTGGGACCAGATCATTCCTGTACACTGGTTGGAATCATTGCAATCTACCCAAATAGGAGAAAAAAGGATAAATGTTTGTGGTGTAGAGAAAAGAAAGTGTATAAAAGTAGCCTTGGCTTCTCTTTGGCTTTGCCACTGACTGCTAGAGGTGTAGGAAAAGAAAAACAACTCCATAAAGATTCACAATTCCTAGTTCTATTTCATATTGATTCAAAATGCTCAAAAACTGTTTTTAAATTGTGTTTAAGTTGTACGTCTATTTGCGAATATATTGCTTCTCATATTACACATCCACTTGGCCACCGAGTGTATTTTGAATAATTATTTGATACTCTTATTTATGGAAAAAAGTAACGTTTTTTAAACCCAGGAGTTGGGTTTTAGCACTGTTGATCACTCTCACCCTCTCTGCTAGCTCTTTGTTACAGCTGGCTCACCCCAACATAGCCTGCCAGGAATGCTAAGGCTAATTAGCTTAGCCACTGATGACGGCGGATAAACGGTTTTCCTGTTGATTGTCTAATATGCTGTCACAACATGGTGACAGTTTAAATAAATATAGTAAAATATTATTGCTAAAGTTACATAAATATACAGCTGAAGGCAGAAGTTTACATACATTGAATAAAAAGAGACATTCATCTTATTTCTGGCTTGTGAAGCTAATCTAAACAAGAAGCAAAACGATTCCAAATGTATAGAAAACTTTTTTTAAACTAAACACAAAAGTGGAACTTAAGATCACAAAACCTATAAACCCAAACAGATACCAGGTTCAGTTTTTATATGGATTCCCGGAAGTCGGTTCTTTTAGGAAAGTGGTGTTCAAAGTTCAGTCAGTTTTTATGCAGGGAACAGTTAATGTCTTAAACTGCAGTATTATAACTCAGAGCAGTGCATGAGGACTGACCGTTCAGTCACTTACCTTTATATTAGAAAAACTTGAACACACCTAAATGAAAATATTTATTTCTCTTTAGGCCCCTAATCAAATATCTGCTCCAAGAAAAGGACTATTTTTAGGTTTTCCTAATTAGATTAAAGCAGCTGCACTACTCTGACTCAGACACCAACACGTGTTGGTTTTTGCTGGAGAGTTACTTTTAGGCATAAGAAATATGGCCACAGAATTAATAAAAGAACTGAAAGCCACAGAAAAAACGCTTACTCACTGAAGGCAGAGTTTGTAAAAACAAAAGAACTAGAAATTTATGTTGCCATTTGTCATATCTTTATGGATGAATATAATATTGTAGAGCCCGAGAACCTCAAAATCCCCAAATTACAAAATGCATATGCATTTTTAGTGCCCACCAAAGCAATACGAGGTTTTTGAGGCACAGCAATTAAAACAGAATGACTCTACCTTAAATGGATTGTGACATAACAGCACTCTACAACAGTCTCTGGCTAAATAGACTGTTTTCTGTTGTTTTCACTACAAAATGTATGTTTTGGGTTGGATGGATCGTTCAAGGAAGGAGTAAAAAGCATAACATGGAGGCAAATGCAGCTTATATATTTATCAAGTGATAAAGATCTTTATTTCACTAAAAATCATCGCCAGCATGATCAGCATTGTTTATTTCATCTGTGTCTGAGCCTAAGAAGCCTAAAGAAGGGGAAATTTAGCTTATAGAGTTTGACTGGTGTGAAAGAATAATGTTTTGATAGCTACTTTGCAATAGTGCATTTAAACCCTCAGGTGAATTAAAGGAGAAATGTGAGAGTTGCACAAACATCGCACAGCTCCCAGACATAAAGCATTACAGTGAGAGATGCTTGGGGCATCAGAAAAATGCTGGTCAGAATTGGAGCAGAAATTACATCTGAAACAAAACACGTTTGTTAATGTTTTGAATTATTTTTCATCATTTTTCATCTCTCATTATGTCCACACTTTTAAATTTCTGGGTAGGATGTCTTAGATTTCTAAGTTACTGCTTAGATTTGCCTTGATCTCTTTCTCCAGACTGGACAAATCATATAAATCTTACTTTTCTAAACTCATATTCGAGCTGAAGACTTTGCTAACACTAGATTTGTCTTTAGTGAGAAAGAAAAGTTGTAAAGCGATCATATGTGGCATTTAAACGCTCTTGTGTTGCAAACTTTTAAATTTTTCCTTCTCAGCTTTCACCAATGTGTATTTATGTGTTTGTGTATTTAAAATCTTAAACCGTTTGCTCCTTCTTCAGACAAATGTAGGAAAACATTGTACAGTTGGGTGTGACCGGTGATCAGTGCACTGACCAAAACATGTAGGAGGAGCTTTCACCTGCAACATATAATTATATTTAGACAGTAGCATGCTTTAAACTTTACCCCGTCTTGTAGGTGGGGAAGAATTTAAACCAGAGCCAACACCTTAAACCTCTACATCCAAAACAAACATTGGGCAAAACCTCCCCACAATGGTGACGGCATGTACTAAATCTAACTATAGAGAGTATTTTACAGTAAAAAACAGGCTGAGAATCATGTAATGTTTTGAAGAAAAAACCTAAATAAACAAGGTTCCTTTGGCGCTCTTCTTTTCCTGTGATATCCACTGTTGACCTGCCAGTCGGGATTTTCTCTGCCCGGTTGAATCGTGTCCACTTGGGTCAGTCCTGACTTGTTTTGATGAAAGAAACATTTGTATGGTTTCCAGAAAGCCAACAGCTCAACCGGCTCAAATTACATTGTTTTCAGAGAACACAAGTCACAACCTTTAGATCAATTAGATGCACTGATGGTCATTTCTGATGGTAATCGGATTCAAGCAGCTGCAACAAAGAAATGGTTGTTTAAGAATCAAATTGGACTTTCATTTCCTTTTGATAATTCAGATTTTTCTTTTTTTTACTCAAGGCTTACAGAAAACAGAAAAAAGGTTAAACAAATTGTTTAGTGACTATTTTTAATACATTTCCTTCCCAAACTCATTCCTTGTCTGAAAAATTGCTAAAATTTTTCATTTTTTACTAATATTTCAGTCGAAAAATAAATGAAAATTTGGCCATGAAATGCTGAAGGACTTGTTATCTTCCTCTTTCCGTAACTGATCTATAAATGTGCTAATCTGGACCTTCTGGAACCAGGCCTTGCTCTCTCCTCTGTATCTCAAGCAAGGCAAAGTTCATGACTGTTATTAGGATTATTTCAACAAGTCTGAACACAATACCTGTTTTTATAATGACACAAGGTTGTGTACAAATGAAAGCATCTTATTATAACGGATTCACATTTAAAGGTTCTGAGGAAGAGTACGTTGTGTGCTCCCACTGGGAGCAGACCAGTAAGGACATATCAGGACAGCGTCTGTCGAGAGGAGACTGGGACGAAACCACTGGGAAAACAACAGCTGCTTTACTTGCTTCTACTTACTCACTGGGAAGAACTGGGGCAGAAAACGGGTTGCACCCTCTTGCTTTGCAGGGCTTTGCCCCACTGACTTGTCGCTAACAGGCCCTAAAGGAAGAGAAATGTAGCCACAAAGGTGGCCATTTCTTTTATTTGTAGAATGCAATTTTCACTTTTGTAGTTTCGTCTGAAAGTTTTAAATGTAGAGCAAAACATAAAGTATTTGCCTTTTAATTGTAAAAAGCACCACCACTATTCAGGGATTTTAACAAAAAGCAAACCTAGTTGCACTCTCTCATTAAACACAGCAAGAGAACAGACAGAAATATAATAAAGAAAAATGCAATAAATTTAGGAAGTTTGATGCATCTTTTATAATATGGCAAATGTACAATACCATTTATTGCACAAAATAAGACTTTATTTTATTAAAACATTGTACCGTTTACCGTTGAGTAGGTAAAACATAAATACTTTTAAAGCTTTTAATTAAAAAAATCAAGTGTTTGTGGTGTGCATGATCTAACTGTAGTGGAGATTTTTCATTTTGTTTCTTCATTTAGTGGAAATCCAGAATGCTTGGTTCCAGAGGCTGAAGCAGACGTCTGGCGCTTTAAAACAACAAGAACATAAAAACAGCTTAATTACACCCATTAATTACACTAAGTGGAGGTTGGAGGTGGAGCAGCACCAAAAATCTTCCTGAGTGAAACAAGTACTCCAAATGGAATAAGTTAAGAATGCATTTCTTTACGTTTGCATCAGTTAGTCTGACCAGAAACAATTTACGTTTCATTTTCAGTATGCGTTTCTCGCAGGAAGATAATTAATGGCACACAGCCTCCAATCTCCATTTCCCACATATGCAAATGTGACGAAAGTTTAAAGGTTTTAAAAAGCAATCAGATAAACCAGCCATCATGTTTTTGAGATTATAAACCCCCTTCACACCCAGCAACTCTTGGAACAAATAATCTGGATTTACACCAAAAGAAAAGAATTATCTACTGCACTTAAGATATTATATACTTATATCTTTTTCACAGGACCTCACTTCACAAATTCTCAAAATCAGCTGGTAAATATTTATTTTAAATGTGTTAAGGTTACAAAGTTTTTCTCCAGAGATACAGCGTCAAATAATGCACTGCACGCGCATTCGAATCGCTCGAACACGGCCTCATTAGAGAGAGAGAGACACTTGTCTGTGTCCTTACACTGCAAAAACTGAAATCTTAGTAAGATTAAATATCTTAAATTAAGGAGATTTTTCTTGTTTTCTTTCTGTCAAGATAATTTTTCTCACCAAGAGGGATTTATGTAAGAATATTTTTCTTATTTTAAGTGTTTTTGTACTTAATTATCTCAGTAAGATATAAAAGCTTAATGTTAAGAAAATATTACTTATTATGAGTAAATATGTGCTAGAATCTAGAATATCAATATTTACCAATCAAACTTCAAGTCTAGAACTTATTTTATATAAGTAAAAATTTCTTATTTCAAGCACAGAAAGCGAAATCACATACTTAATTAAATGTATTCAGATAATTAAAACAGACTATGTCCAAATGGAATCCTTTGTGTTATTGTCAATGAAAAATAAAAAAAAACCCATGAACTTATATTCTTGTATAAATTGGCAGAGTGTACAGGAAATTATAATTTAATATTTAAACGATTGACATTTAACACAACAATTTCAGAAACAATATCAGTTTATATATCAAGATAATTCTTGGCATGTTTCCATCTGCTAAGGACCTTCTTAATTTGATCTTCTTGATGCAACCTCTTACTGACATGTCATGAAATTTCTATTGATGTGTGATTTGAAATGGCTGGTATTCCACACAATGAGATTAGAATCAACAATATTGATTAGCTCAATGTCATGATAAATATTTTAACTTTTGGTTTATATTTCAAATTCTTACTTTATAAGTTACTAATATTAGTTTGAACAATATTTTATTCATCATGTTTGTAACCCCTTTTATGACATCATACAATCCACATGGGAAAGCGCCCAAAATGTCAGTGAGATAGTATTAATGTTCGATACAACAGATTTTCTTTCTGATCCAATCGAGTAAAATTTAAGGTGGTATTGGCAATACAGATCCCATACTTTGTGCAAAAGACAATTAATTTGTTTCTTAATTAAATAAAAATAAATGTAATCCATATCTTGGCTTCATAAAAAGAACACAATGTACTTTGATGCACTCATTTTAAACTCAGAAGTACATTGAGACAACAATCTCGTTCACTATAAACTTGTAATTCAGCAGAAATATACAAAATATGTGAAAATGGAGTTGCAAAATAAAAAAAGAAAATTAGTAAAGTAATAACCCTACTAAACACATCCTTGTTTAATTATTAAAACTACTATAAAATGACAGCTGAAATGGCTCCATGTCACTTTTTTAATAATCTGTCAACATGTCCATTTCTGAGTGAGTGAGCGTCAGCAGCACGCTGCGCTTGGGCATTACGTCCTTACACATTACATACTCACCAGGCGGAAGAAAAAGTAGTTCCCATTAACAACGTTTCATTTCGGCAAGATCTCAATAATTTAGTTACTTTCTAACTTGCTCTTGTTAATCTACATTATCTCAAATTACTAAAGTGTTGAAAGTATTGATCCTTGGATCTGACAATAGATTTTAAAGAATTAAGTTCTGGTATCGGAAGAATCGATATTTCAGTATCAATCCGCACATCACTAACGGCAACGCCAGAGATCATTTAACTGCCCTGATTAACCGTTAATTCAGTTGTAACAGCCTAACTAAGCTTTTATCTACTGTACTTTTATAAGATTTTCTTTTGGCAAATTCTCTAATCTCGGTTGGACATGAATGAAGATGGAGGACTTTTTTACGTGTATAGACCCTACAGCTGCTGTACTGAGAGGTAAGTTTAAAGTTGTCTGTCTTTCTAAGATAAGCTAACTGAAGCTAGTTAGCATGTCGTGATATGCCAATTTTCATCCGTGGTTAAAGAGCCGCTCTTGTGAATATGAGCTTTGAACAGTTATTAACCACAATAGCTGTGGCTTAAAAATATCGACACGAGTTCTTGGTAGCTTCCGTTTTTTAACATAGCTAAGGTGGCTTCTCATTCGTAGCTTATGATTCGGGAAATGGTTAAAGAGCAATTCCGCCTAGTATTTCACTAACTTTGAGGGTGTTTTATGTGCTGTAATTTAAAAACTTAAATGCAATGAGACTAAAGCCTAGGTTAGATATTCCACACTGTTACCAGGATATTTTAAACACTATTTTTGATTTGTGAATTTAAGTAGTCCTAGTTTGATTTAATTAAAATAACTTTCTTGCCATCTTGAATTCATGTAATATTGTAATTGAGCACATGAACTAAAATAAGACTTGTTTTATTTTTCAAGTAAACCAAACTGTTGCCATGGTGAAGCCTATGCCAGACACATCGTCAATCACGTATTGCACCATCTACAAGAAACTTTGGGAATTGCAAGTGACGGCATCCTTCACATTCTTGAGGTAAGAAATTTATGATACTGATTCATCATTACACTGATTAGACCCTAAAACGTGGTTTGTTTTGTGATTGTTTTTCTGTCTGTGCTCCAATTAGCAGATGACCCAACAACTTCAAACAAGACCACTTTTCAGCTCTGTGGTGATCGTGAAACTAACTTTCTACTGGCCATTGGAACCATGCTGCCTGCCCTGATCTTCTGAAAGGAGGACATCATAGCTACTACACCTTTCAGCATCCGTGTGTCTGGGGCCACTCCTCTCTGTGCTGCTGACAGACGTCTTGAGAACACCGTCCGTAACTGAGGCAAGACTTCCGCATATAAAAGGCTATGGCTTATTGGAAGAAGTTCATTGCGGGGAAGCTCCTATTGTTGACATCTAATCCCAAGATTTTTTTTTGCTTTGGACAATTTGGTTTGCTTGACTCTTAGTGCAGCAGATGTGTCAGATCGTCATTGTTCTGTCATTTTACAGGATTGTTTCAGAATCAGATGCCCATCCAGACTTTAAATTCTGACCAGTAGTCATGTTTTATTGTGTTTATGTGAAACTTAAACGTAATAAAGATGTTAAAAGTAATTGAACTTATGTCTTCATTTCAGCAAGCCAATAACATATCTTGTTCCAGTATTCACAGGATCAATTTTTGGATTTTTGTCTTAGCATAAGAACCTTGAGTAAGGCTATGATAAAATATATATTTTAATCCTATGCAACAATAAAAATAAACTAGATTTAGGTATATCACTGCAAAAAGTCCCCTTTCAAAAACAAGAAAAAAAAGTACAAAAATAGGGTATAATTTTCTTAAAATAAGAAAAATTATCTGCCAACAGAACAAGAAAATTTATCTTGTCAAGATTTTCCAAAACAAGAAAAAATATCTAACCAAGATAAACCTACAAATATCTTAAAATTAGTGTATTTGTACTTAAAACAAGCCAATTTTACTAATACAAATAGAATATATGAGATTTATTTTCTTAATACATAGAACATTTTTCTTAAAATAAGAAAATTTTACGCTATTTTAAGAAATTCAGTGTCAAGTAACATTTTCTTTACTTGAGATAATTTTTCTTAAAATAAGATAATATATCTTACTCGTATAAGTAAAATTGGCTTGTTTTAAGTAAAAATACACTAATTTTAAGATATTGTAGGTTTATCTTGGTAAGATATTTTTTCTTGTTTTAGAAAATCTTGACAAGATAAATTTTCTTGTTCTGTTGGCAGATAATTTTTCTTATTTTAAGAAAATTATACCCTATTTTTGTACTTTTTTTTCTTGTTTTTGAAAGGGGACTTTTTGCAGTGTACAATTTGATTAACAAACATCATGTGAATCACATTGTGTCAGACAGGACCAGTCTGCGCCAGACTGACTAAATCAAGAAAAAACAAGACTGCTGTGAGACCCAACCTGTTTATGGTGAGGGTTTTAAGTAAGTGGCATGTACTGCTGACTATCTAAATGAGATTTGATGGACATAATGAAAAGCAGAGAGTTAAACGAGTAAAACTAGTTTTGCTATTTGTTGGAAAAGGAAGCACTATGTCCTCTACGAACTGTCTGCATCCTGTGTTTGTCCCTGACTTGAAGCTGTGAGAGTGAACACATTTAGTTTGACTTTTCTGAACTGCTCTTTTCAAAGCCTGCTGGATGATTTCTGTGAGCTGTGACTCGTTTGAAGAAAGGAACTGCAGAAAGCCGCACGTTCCAGAATTACAGCAAGTCCTGTTCCTCTGAAATTCAGCTGCCAACAAAACAAGAAGGGACTTTCCTGTGAGGGAAACCTGTCAGTCTTTCTGATTTATTCCTCTTGTACAACATTCTTGACAGTTTAGTCATTGGAAATAACTAAATACAAGCTGAAGGAGGTTTTAGACTTGTTCTGTCAGAAAGACTTTACTTTCACATAAAGTCACTGGTTGAAAGGACGAGATTCTCAGTCGAGTGTTAGTGCATCTGACGTCTGCGTAGCAAGAGCAGATGAAAATGTTTCCTGTTGTGGTTGTCACTGTTTATAGGTCGAAGGGGCAAACTACAGTACGTGCAGCTTTTCAGTCAGCTGTGTTTCAACATCCAACCCGTCAGAAGTTAACTCATCAAGTGCTTCTTATCTGGGTTTGGGAACCATTGTGAAATGCATCTTCTAATTGGGAATAAAAACATTAAAGTTGTTGTATATAATTCTGGATCAAAGCCGTTGAACATTGATATCTGTTCTTGACTGGAGGAAGATTAAGTTGTTCTGAAAGGACGGGAGATAATCAGACCACAAGGTTTTGCTTTTAACACCCACTCACCTCTTCCGGCATGTCAACAGTGCCCTTTAAAAGAATTTATCCTTTTCACTTTTTCTCACAAACTTTATGTATTTGTCTTTATATTTAGGACAAACATCTGAGCTAGAGCTGCGTGTCTTTTAAAGCATTTCTCTATCAGTTTTCTTGGGAAATATTTTTTCCAATCTTCTACAGCTCAGTTTGGCTGGATGGAGAGCATCTAAAATCCGTCAAACTCATTTTCATTTTGGGCCATATAGAAATCAAGAACCTCTTCATCTTGTCTCTGCATTTGATGAAAACCTCTTGAAATCAAATAACATTAGACATATTTTCACAGTAATGTAATTTGGCACAAAGATAAAAATGCAGATTTGATCAGTAAAATATTTAAGCTCACTTATCTCACAGGTTCTATTTTTGGAGTCCACAGGGCCACATAGAAACATCTGGCGCGCCGTATTTGTCCCACAGGCCTCAGGTTTGACAACTGTGCAATAGATGAATGTCTCTGACCCAATTAAATTAAAAAATATTTATATATATCCCAAAGGAAAATTGGATGTTGGGGAGTCAGGATGTGATCTTTGCCCATTATGATGGGCAAATTCCTGCTCTCCGTTGCTGTGATTCCAGTGAAGTCTCCTTTTCAACTTCTTAAGTTAAGTCTAAACCTTTTTACCCGTATTATCAAAACTAGCAAATTTAAACAACTCAAAATTAATTAAAAAATGCAGAAATTAGTTTGTCATTCTGTTTTTATTTTCACCTGCTCAATAATTAACATTTTTATAAAATCTTATAGATTCAAAACATAAAAAGGCTTCGGACCATTGCCTTATTAAAGGAAAAACAGACAATTTCCAAATTTTGGAGGTCATCAGTTGTTTTCTATTTTGTTGGCCACATTTTTCTCATTCTTCACTTTTGGTCAATGGCCAATCAAAGTCATTTCAAGGGTCATGAATGGACCCTGGGCCACACTTTGGACATCACTCTCTCTGAATGTGACACGTAGGCCAGAAGTTTAAATGTTTTGGGCTGATCAGAGCTCTTCTTTCATGTTTGCTGTGTCAACCACAGAGGTCACAGAGGACTTCATAAAGTTTCCTTCCTGCAGTTTTTCCATAAATGCCAGATTCGTGTACTGCAGAATCATGAAGACTTTAAATTTCTTCCTGTCTGCTGGTTCATCTGTCTTCATGATGCTTTTTGTTCTCTGTTTTCTAAAAACCCCACCTGTGGCCTTCACAGAACAGCTGCATTTATGCAGAGATTAAGTTACAAACACTCAGGTTTTATTTACTGATTATGTGACTTTGGAAGGTTGCTGGTTGCTCCAGATTTTATTTAGGGGTATCAGAGGTAAGATAACCGCTGTGTGAGGCTTTATTAGTACCAAACATACTTTTTGTCAAGACAACTTTTTTAATTCACTTATATTCATAAAGAGGTACACTGTGTAGTTTAGGTTACCCAAATAGCAGCTTATATTATATTAGACTTGTTCACTGTGATCAACCTTTATTACAAAGTTTCAGATGCAACAAACAAATTAGAATAATGCAAAAGAGCTGACCTTCAAGCAAAGATAATTTCTATCTAGTGGAAAAAAATAATAATGAAAATAT
This sequence comes from Poecilia reticulata, assembly GCF_904066995.2. Taxonomy (NCBI): domain Eukaryota; kingdom Metazoa; phylum Chordata; class Actinopteri; order Cyprinodontiformes; family Poeciliidae; genus Poecilia; species Poecilia reticulata. The sequence goes on from NC_088839.1 coordinate 27,168,368, forward strand.
TTTCTGAAGTCTTCAAACTAAAATATTTGTGAAGATAAACTCTCCCAGAGCAAGTAAAATGCTCGTCAGTAAAATGCTTGCTACCATCAAGCAATGTAATTTGAACATTTAACAAAAAGGATGTAAGAGGTTATTTAGTCTAAAACTGAGCGTTATCATTAGTTCTGACCTTCTTTGTTTATGAACTCGGCTGCAGCGGTCAACCTCAATGACAAAATGCATGAACTGCATAAAGATTTAGAAGTTCAGTCATCTTACTGATGGCGATTTTACATTCGATTTAATGCTTTACGTAACAGTTTCTGCAAAGCTTTGTCATAAAGTCCTCAGGCTGAGGAAGTATTTAACTGTAAAGTCATTTTAAAATGGAAATATAAAAAAAACGAGACAATCATAGGATCTCATGACTGATTACATACATACATACATAAAATAAAAAAACACACCTGTAACATTATAAAATTATGATCTTTCACAATGTAGAGTCAGCACTTTCATGTGTAACATAATCCGCTGCGTTGTGGAGTTAAGACGTCATTTCACTCCGAGCGCTTTGTCTAAAAAGTTTGCAAAGTTCTTTGGCTGTCCAGGAGGGAACGGCTGCAGAACAGAGAGGTCCATGTTCTTCAGCGTTTCTATCAGAGTGCTGGACATAAAAGCACACCATTAATGCTGGTTGGCTTCACATCGTTACGCTGCGGACAGGCGTGTGAGACGGACGTACCTGCATGTGCAGTACAGCAGGTGGTGGTCCATGTGCAGCTGCCGGGCCAGCTCCAGCTGGTGGTTGTCCATCAGTTTGTCATTGACCACAACTAGCAGAGGTTTGCCCGCGCCGAGAGCCTCCAGACAACTTCCTGCTCCTGAAAGGAGGTTTTAAAAAGTAAAAGAGAATTAAAGTTGACCTTTAAGTTCGCTTATTTGTTTGACTTCTCTTTAATTCCTAGAGTAAATATTAGAACCCATAAGTCTGGATTTCATGTTAAAGAAAGTTCATATTTTTGCAAATTTTTATACTTACATTTGGGTCTCAACTACATCTAAAAATAGCCTGAGTGGTTAAAAAAATGAGTCATTTAAAGATCTTCCCGATTGTTAAGTAATGGGCACTGCTTTGTTACCTAGCAACCCAAGTGGAGCTCCAGCATGTTTCGTCAGCTGATTTAACCACTGTATGTACTGTACAAAGACCCAAAAACAGCTAATTCTGGAAGAAGCTCAAATTAGGACAGACAGACCGACCAGACTAAAATATCTAAAAAGGATGATTCTGTGCAGCAAAATGTAGTGAACATGTTTTGTACAGTCTATAAACTGTACAAAACCTATCCTAACTTGTTTAAGGAGCATTATAGGTCACAGTTAAGTTCCTATTGTGGAGTATAAACTTTATGGGTCTTGTTGCTGACATCGTTTAAGTACCTTGTCTTTGTTGTTTCAGTTTTTCATAATGAGACATAATCAGTCTCATTGAAGGCTTGTTTAATATTAAGCCCCTTAAAGCACCGGGTGATAACAAAAAAAGATTCTGCTAATCTGAGTAGACTAAATCAAAGAACAAAGTCGCTATATTTTAATAATCGATTATTTGTGTAGAATAACCAAAGTGCCACGTAAAGAGAGACGTAAAATATGCAACTGGTGACTGTTTTGTTGTTCTTTGTTTGTTTCGTTTTTAAGAGGTCTTTGCCCCTGAATTACCTGCATGACTGATGACAAGATCAGCTTGCTTCATGTCTTCTGTTATTGAGTCTTTGAAGCGAAAAGCCTGCACGCTGAGGTGAGCACAGCTGTCAGCATCTGGAAGCAAAGATCCCTTTCCGACCTGAAGAACCAGACGCTCATATCCCCGAAACTTCAGCACCTGAGAGAGGGAGCGAGAGAAAAAACATCATCTTAGTTTTAAAATATGAAATTCAGCTCCGTACCAGACTTATAAGAAGACGCCTGCTCACCTGTGTGGCCTCAGAGGAAGTGACGCTTTCGATCAACTCATCAAAGCGCGTGGTTCCGACGGTAACGAACACCGTCTTCATGTCTACTCCGGTTTTAAACCCTCACTTTTTACTTTAAGTTAAGATTTTAGCTTGTTTATCTTCATCTTACAGAGCACAGATCTGACAGCTGCTTCCGCTTCAAACGTCATGACGTTACCAGCGTCCATGAGAGACGCACAATGTCGCCATCTGGAGGCCGGAGGTCTTAGTTGCAGCCATTTGAAGTTAGGAAAAGGAACAAAAAACAAAAAAAACCCTGAAATAAAGGTAAGCCTTGCTAAATTAGGAAGAAAATAAATTTAAACGATACATTTTCTTTTATGGGAAACTGGGCAACAAAGACAAGAACAACTAGACTAAAAAACTGTTTCTACCCAAGAACTGTTACCCTGAACACCACCACAAATTCATTCAAACCCTGATCATGTTAAGCTTTCTCGCACAATGAGAGTAAAGGAATTATTATTCTATTTTGCACATAAATACACTAAATAAATAAATCTTCAAACTGTAAGACCTCTTTGCAGTTAAAAATCTAACTGCAAAGTCTTAACTAAAACTGAAGCCGTAGAGTCTGCAAAACTCAACTGTGGATTTCCGTCAGCAGGTGCACCTGCATTCAGCAGGTATAAGTACTCTATACATCACAGCCGCTCCTCTGAGCTGTCAGACTGGTGAAGTTGTAGTCCACTGAAGACTTTGAGTAGAAAACAGCTCACAACATTTGCATGGCTTCCAGCACTGATACTCAACTGCCTATGAATAGTCAAGGCTAGGGTGCAACTTTAGATTTTTATTTGTTTTAACATATGGAACAGAGGGCTGCCTACCCTTATTTTGAATCCAGCTCCTACATGTATATGTGACATTGCATGAGTGCCTTGTCATTCTGAAGGCGTCCTCTGTCCTCTTTAGTTAGTGCCAAGCTGTCACTCCAGACTGACAGCTCAGAGGAGCGGCTGTGATGTATACACCTGCTGAATGCAGGTGCACCTGCTGACGGAAATCCAAACAATCAGGGCACAGGTTTGTACTCGACACTGACAGTAGGACTGTGTGTGGGTAGATTGTCACGGCTGAAGATTTTTCAGTAAAATACAGAAGAGCCAGTAGCTTATACAAACACATCAGAGGGTTATATAGATGTTTCTGCTGCATGTGGCCATCAACCACAAATTTCTATTTATATCACTGGAGTTTATGCAATAGACAAGCAGAAAGTATGGCTTAATTATAAAGTACAAGTAATGTTATCTGTATATGTTTTTTTTTCACAAAAATGGCAAGCATTTCTGTTCACCTTCTACTCAATTGATCAATCAACCAATTTTACTTGTATAGCGCATTTCAGCAAGTCCTAAAACAACATAAATGAGAAACCAGTGACAAACATTACATTTTGATGGGTGCCATCATTAAAATAGTCAATACATGAATATATTGGTCAATGTTTCATATATTATGGTTCAAATGCAACTCTAAACGGGCGGGTTTTTAGTCTTGATTTAAAGGAACTCAGTGTTTCAGCTGTTTTGGAGATTTCTGGAAGTTTGTTCCAGATTTGTGGTGCATAGAAGCTGAATGCTGCTTCTCCATGTTTGGCTCTGGAGATAAAGAGCAGACCAGAACCAGAAGACCTGAGAGGTCTGGAAGGTTGATACAACAACAGCAGGTATTTCATGTATTTTGGTGCTAAGCTTTTCTGTGATTTATAAACTAACAATATTTTAAAGTCTGTTCGTTGAGCTACAGGGAGCCATTATAACAATTATTACACCATTTTGTGCTGGTCTATGAGAAATGTAAATATGGTGCTTTACAGCTTTTGCTAGGTGTTTTAAAATAGACTTAGACTTATTTTAGTGCACTGAGGTTAGAATTTTTAGCATACATGCATCAATTATCAGTGTTTAGTCTCACCTTATTTTAGTTTCGAGGTGATGACCTGCTGCTGTCGCCCCCTTGTGGTCGAGTAAAAATCTGAACTGTTTTTTGTTAAGACGACACAGTCGTAAGAAGTTTGTTTATTTTTTACTTTTTATTCTGAAAGCTTCATCCAAGCTACACCTTCATAAAACCTATCATTTTGACCTGCATATGACCAAAAGCTAAGAGATTTATATTCATTTGGCCTTGGTGCACAAACATATATGATCTAACTTTCCTCATTCCTGCTGCCAAAAAAGTTGTATTTTCTCCAATGTTTGTATAGTGCAAATTAATTGGTATCGAGTTTAGTAATAAGAAGTTACATTTGCTCAGTTAGTTTTTATACTTTTACTTGAGTAATTCTTTTTATGAAGTTCTCGAGTAAAATTTCTGGATTTGACCCACTGCGAGTAACTTCACAGAAGGAAGAACAAGTTGGTTTTAACCAAAAATTCACCAGCCAAGTTTCATAACTTTTAAATGGAAAGAAATTGATTTGAAAATATATGTATCTTTTTACAGAAGAGGATTAGGGCCACTGGGAAAAAATAAAATTAAATTCTGACTGTAATCTCAGAATTCTGAGATAAAAGTCAGAATTCTGAGATTACAGTCAGAACTGTTTTTTTCCAGTGGCCCCCCCTTCCGTATCTTTTGCTCGATTTTGTTATGCAGATTATTTTCTTATAGGTCTATAAAATACCAGAACAAAGCAAAAATAAGTACATGGAGTGACATACACGTAGGCTACATGTCCGTATTAGCTTGCAGATAAAAGCTACATTTGCTAATTTAGCTTTTTCGGCAGTACAGACTACTCAAAAACTGTAATCGAGTAATCGTTGTAATGTGCTCATATTGTTTATAAGTTAGATATGAGGCGAGAGCTAGTTTTAAGCTTGTGGTATGTTGAGTTGTCATAGCAACTGCATAGCAACTGCCTGCCAAAATGGCTGTCAATATAAAACAAACTACAGGTGAGCACCAGTTATACCTCGAGTTATTTCTTGGATGGCTACTTTTCTTACTCGAGTAAAAATATGTTGAAGTAGTGCTAATCTTATTTGTTTAAAGTTTTTGGGTACTTTGGTCTCATTATCCAACTTCTTACATAGTTGGCTTACGGTCAGGGATGAATAAACTGCACATTTCTGCTTTTGGAAAAACCCTGGATAACATCCATAAATCTGGATAAACGTTACATTTGTTTTTTTTTTTTTTTAAATCTCTGTGTTGTTTCATTGCAGCTCACCGACCTCAGCTCGACACCGCGGGCGGATGCCAGTCCGGAGAGTCGGCGGTGATTCTCGCTGTGCGGACCCAGATTAACGCAGCAGGACTCGGAACAAAAGGGAAACTTGTTTCCGTCGTGGAGTTTGGAGATCAATGTTTAAAATCACTGTAAAACTATTCACATTTCACCCATAGCTGAACGAGCTCATGTCGATAGAAGAAAGAGCAGCCTTGGTGTTCCTCCCACTATTTGATGGGAATGCTGCAAGTTCTGATCTGAACAGGCTTCCGTTGTCTTGAACAGACCGAATCTGCATGTTTTTCAATCCGCATCTCCATCGCTGCATAAAGAGGTCTTGTAGAAAGAAACAAAGAACCCGTTAAAGCTAAAAAATGCGGCAGTTTCATAAATTCATGCTGAATATTTTGGTGCACATAATTGTAAAAGTAAAAAAATAGCCATCCAAGAAATTATGTAATAGCAAAAAAAGTATCTAGTTAAACGTCTACTGAAGTACTGAGTAACGGATCATAATATTTATAAGAATGATATCAGACAGACAAAAATGTAAAGTTAAGTCCAAATTCTGGTATTTTAAAAACTAAAGTAGAAAAAAAAAACTAATTACAGGACTACAAAATAAGAGATTCAGGTGTTGCTTTTCCAAATCCTAAAAAACCAACAATGAAACTAAAACAGTTGGTAATGCAAATATACTGTATCTTAGAATAGGGTGAAATATTTCCAGAGCCAAATGGCACAGCAGATAGAAAATAACAAATAAAAACAGATTGTGCAGAAAAAGTCTGAGCTTAAACTGTAGGTGTTTGTGGCTCATGCATCTTTTGTCTTCATTCAGTGAATTTACTCACAGTGGGTAGAGTATCAAGAAATGTTACTCAACAGAGTAGCAATACTTTATAATAAAATAAACACCTAAACATTAATTTTTTTTCCCTAAAAGTTTACTGAAGTAAATAGTTACAGTTTACAGATATGGTGTAAATTAATTCAAATATTTTCATTTTATAAGCCAGAACAACGAATTAAAGAACCTCTTTTTCTTTCTTAATATTTGGCAGAACTTGCATTTTTCAAGCTGCATTACTTTCAAACATTTTGAGTATCTTTACAAAAGATTTTACAATATATTGCTGGAAGTTTGGCTCATTTTTCCTGGCAGAACTGGTGCAACTGGGTCCAGTTTGCCCAAACAGCTTTTCAGCTCTGGCCACAGATTTTTCTAAAGTAAAAATTATGAGAAAAAAAAAAGTCAGAATTCTTAAAAAAATTAAATAAATAAATAATCTGGTTTAAAACTCAGAAGTCTGTGAATTTTGACTTTAATCCCAGAATTCTGCAAAAAAAAAAAAAAAAAGTCTGGGATTAAAATCAAAATTCTAAGAATAAAGTCAGAATTGTTACAAAAAAATAAAATTCTCATATTAAAGCTGGAATTCAGATAATTTTTACTTTAATCCCACAATTCTGAGAAAAAAAGATCTTCATATTAAATTCTAAATTCTGAGAAAAAAAGTCTCAATCCTGGGTCTAAAATTCTGACAAAATCTTTGCTCATCTCATGACGTTTTCTAGCCAAAATTAAACTTTTAACTGTGACACTGTAAGTAAATTGAACAAAACACATATTTATTTTCTTTTACTTACAAAAACTAATTCACTTTTTAGTAATATTCTAATATATTGAGTCAACTGTAGACAGTGGAAAGGCTCATCTTTGACTTAAAATCAACTTACTCCACTCTGACATCCAAAATAATCAGCCGGTGCTCGTGACTCATTTAAAGATAATACTTTATCTGTGTGTCATCACAAAAAACAGAAGTTCCAGCATGTTTATTTTCAAATAATTACAGTTGTTTATCTTAGAGAAAATAAAAAGACAAATGACAAAAGGGTGCAGGGGGGATGAGGAGAAATTTAAGGCTCTGTTAAATTCTCTGCTTAGAAACAACAACAAAAAAAGATCCCGATAACGCAGAAAAAAACTGAAGCTAGTATAAAATTAGGCTTAAAACTGGCTACCCACGTCATGTTTTAATAAATATGTTACTGTAATAAAAAGAAAAATACAAAAAGCTAGAATCGGATGAACTGCACCAGAACTTTCACCGGACGACTTTGTAGCAGGAGTTATTTGTAACGAGAAATGAGTGCGTCCCGAACGTGAAGCAACGAGTGTTTCTCGTCTCGGAGTGTTGGACGACTTTGGTCGTTCCAAAAACCTAAATGAAGAAAAAGTGGAAGTGGAAGACAGGCGTCCGGGCTAGCCTTGAGTTCAGGCCAGAAGCAGAAAAATAATGGCTCATTTAGACATTTTCACTTTGGAGCAGACGATACTCAACTGTCCGTAACGTAAATATTACCAGTTTCTCCGTTTTCACGAGGGTCTAAAACACCAAAGAGAAAAACATAGCTGAGGTTTTGTGAAAAAGAACAAAAAACAACCTCTGAGATAAGATGATCAGCACACCTGAGCAGCACACCGGTTTAAGTATGCATGCTTAAAAATCTAAATGTTCCATTATAATGAAATACTTTATCAAATTCCAAATTTCAGACATGACACAAGTAATATTAAAGAATATAATAGTGATTAAAGCAGCTTTAAAAAGATGCTGCAACCTCACAAAACACTTCTGCTTAGTATGTCAGGAAAACCTCCATCTATAAAGGACAAAAGAAAATATTAAAAATAATAAGACAGAAATTCACAGAGGGCTGCTCCACGGAGTCAGTCCGTATGACTGCGTTCAGGCTCGTCACGAAGGCCGTTGAGGTTGCAGCAGAAGCATCTTCCAACACTTATCAAAAATAGGTCTCTTCTGTCTCTGCGACAGAGCGTTTTACCTGAAGCGGTAAGTTTTAGTCAACGTCAGGTTATCCTCAGGCGCTCCGAAATGCCTGCAGGGGTCCAAAGTAACGGGCTCTAATTAGAAAAAAGAACAAAAAAAGCAGAGGAGGAGAGTAAAATAAATTAGGAAATGCAACAAGTTTGCAGCTGGAAATAGACGCCACAATGAACTTCCTGTTTTGGACCATCAGGATGTGACGCCTTCCTCTTGCTGCCGTCTCCTTTCATTGCTCTCGGCTCTTTTCCTCTCTGATCTGAGCTGCTCAAATAGCCGTGTCCTCATTTCAACATACTTTCAGCGATCTTATCAAAACAAGCTCAGCCAACGGACTGTAGCACCACCCACTCCCCTGTCTCTCTCTCACACTCGTTCGTTCGCGTGTTACTTTTTCCTCTAGTTTTTCTGCACAAGCGCTGCGGGAACATTTCATCACATTTTTGTAAAAATATAAATAAATCAGTGACAATCCGACAAGGAAAAGTTAGAGTATTTTATTTACACTTTGTTGCTGATTTATTGTCCAAAATTAGCTTGGATTTATATTTATTTATTGTTATTTCCTTTGATGCATTAAACGTATTGAAATGTCTGATTTTGTATATACTTACATATGAATATATTATTTATTCTGACAACTGTTTATGAAGGAAAGTTAGTCAAATCCAATAACAAAAAAAGCAGAAAATGTGGAATATCGTCTTCATTATCGTTAGGTATTGCAAAAAATATATTGTGATGTGATTTTTGGAAATATCTAAAGCCACGGCAAAATGTAAGAGCTATGATTAATGTATTTAAAGCCAATTAAATACTTTTTTATGGACGCCCTGCCTACCTCTTCCTCACTGCACCACGCAGGCCGTGCAGCACTGCTCCTGCTTCTCCGGCAGCGTGGAGTAGTTCATCTGTCGGACGATCTCGGCGAACAGCTCGTCCACCATCGTCTTGCTCTTGGCGGACGTCTCGATGAAAGGGCAGCCCCACTCCTGAGCCAGGGCCCGGCCGTCCGAGCCGGCGACCTCGCGCTCCGACTCCAGGTCCACTTTGTTGCCGACCAGGATCAGCGGCACTTTCTCGAAGCGCTTGACTCGCACTATTTGGTCTCGCATCGGCCTGATGTCCTGGAAAACACATGAAGGAGAAGTTTAAAGGTTTGAAAGGGGTCTGATTTCCATCAGGTTATGTTTTAATGCAATATCCTCATCAGCTCCACTCTTTTATTGTTAAATGTTGGATTAATATGTTTTCATGTTAAATATTTTCATCTCACTAATTATTATATTTAAAAAACATTTAATAAAGGCTGCATCTAACAATTATTTAATTGATCAATTAATCAATTGATTATTCTGATAATTAATCAGATAAAAATGTGGCACATTCTGCTGATTTTTCACTTAAGCTTTTTTTATGCAATATTAGAAATACATTAAAATGTGCAAATAAATGAATAGATAATGTAATGCTGTTTTCAAATGAGAAAAATAAATATATTCTTGGATAAAATGCAACATAGCATTCCTGTAGTGAATGCTTGATCATTTTTAGCAAAGGATGCATCTGCAGCTAAGACAATACTAACATGTGAAAAGCTCAGCCCTTTCTGCTCGACTTAACATCAATCCTTTTGCATGTTCATGTTGGAAATATATTTTATAGCAGTAGATTAATTTTTTGCTACAAATAATCAAGTGTTCAATAAAGGAATGATGTGTTATTGCATTTTCAGACACAAAATATTTATTTTCTTCTTCAACAAAAGACCTGAATTATTTATTTGCATTTTTTAATGTATTTTAGAACTGTAAGCTTCAGTGGTTTAATGAAAAATCTGCAGAATGTGTCAATTTCAAAAATTTGATTACTCAATCATCGGAATAATCAATAGAAGTCTTGATAACTTAAATAATCACTAGCTACAGCTGGAAAATAGAGACGAAGGCGAGATAAAGACATAGACTGGATAAGAAATGAGAGGGAAATGATTATTAAACATTATTATGTTCCGTCATTAAACTGCAATTTTATTCTGTTGAATTTATACAACATTTACCATCTTTAATGTGGTAGGTTGTGAATGGTTTATAGAATAATGAATATAAAATTGGTTTGATAAAGAAGTTAAAATGTTAAATGAACAGCAAGAGAGCACTACTGCTGAGTAAAAACAGGCAAGAGCACAAAACGTATCAGCACAGTTAGCAATATTAATTATTTCATTTATCTACCAAATTTTCCACATATCCCACTTCTTTTGCAAGCTAATACTGAAGTAAACCCATTCATTTTAAGCTCCAAAACACTTTGACTATTTAAATAAAGTTGTTATGAAAGAAATGTACAAAATTTGTGACTATGCATTTTAATTTTTCAGGAGTTGATCCAAATTATGTTTCATCTCCTTGCTGCAACTTAAAAACTGACCATATTTGATAATAAGTACAGAGTGGATAGAATTAGTGTTTCTGTTTAAGCTGTCTTTTAGAGATGATTTAATCGCTAACAGAGAGAGGAAATCTCTCAAAGAGAATCGCTGTGATACAGACTGCTACAGGAGATCCTTCCTGCCCACAGCTCTCAGCGTCCTCAACTTGTTACATCGTTTAATTTCCCTCTGGGATTAAAACTGTATTTTTAAATAATAATGAGAATATCCTGAAAAATCGGTATTGGCCAGAAAAAGGCTGATCGTTGCATCCTTAACTGCAATGATAGGATGTTGTTTTGTTAGTAGATGTTGGGAATTATCCCACGTTTTTCTGTAGATGTGGTCAATTTTAACATGTATATATTCAAATAATTCACAGTTCCTGAGTCTGTATGGACTAATTATCAGCACACATGACTGTCCTGTTTACCTGGAAGGACTGCTGGTTGACCAGGCTGTAGACCAGGATGAAACCTTGGCCGTTTTTTATGTACAGGTCTCTCATGGAGGCGAACTGCTCCGTCCCCGCCGTGTCCAGGATCTCCAGCACGGAGGGCGACGAGTCCACCTCGATCTCCTTCCGGTAGAAGTCCTCGATGGTCGGGTCGTACTTCTCGATGAAGGTGCCGGTGACAAACTGCACGGTGAGCGCGGACTTACCGACGCCGCCGCTGCCCAGCACGACAACTTTGTATTCTTTCATTGGGGCGGTGGAGGCTGGCTAACGACGCAGCTATACTCCCTCCATAAACGCTGCTCAGGCCCGAGGAAACTGCTAACAAATAAAAGCGAAATAAAACCAGCCCTGCTCACTCACATAAGCCCCGCTCCGACACTCATATTTGTTTTCCCGTCTTTCTTTCTGTCTGGCCTGTTAGCGACTGAAAGTTGATGTCGGTTAACTCCGATGTTAGCTCACGGTGAAGCTAGCTCCTGTCTGGCTGACTTCCAGCTGAGCCATCCCGGAGCTTCGAGCCTTCACAGCCGATCGGATGCAACACACAAGTCGGCCTGGACTCGCTGGAGAACTCGCCGCCTATATACAGACAGCAAGTCACGGTGATCCGCGTTTAGCCTCCCCTAACCACAGCATGCCACTTCCCTCACCCACACATCGACCCTCCGGTGTCGCAGCGCTGCTTACGTCCGGGGTCCAGTCTGGGGCCTGGTTCTGGTTCCGGACCCGGCCCGACAATTTGGCAGCTTCGCGTCCTATCGACTAAGGATTTGTGCAGTTTTCCAGCGGTCCATTAGCTACGGGATTTTAGCTCCTTCGGCCTTTGTTGGGCTCAGTGTGGAGGAGTTTTTTCCTGGAGAAGGAAAATCTTTTTCCTCCAACTGGTTTCCTGAAGCTAACAGTCTGCTTCCGCATAGAGGCAGATTTCACAATAAAAGCCTCTGCAGACTTTGTACTGAGTTGCCCGTTACACCGGAAGTTGGAACGCTGATTTGAGAATTACGTCACCCCCAACATAACATGGGATTTGCTATTTATGCGAACTTTAATTAGAAATTCAAGCCAATAACTAACAATTTATCTACATTTTATGTATTTAAACACATTTAAGGCACTTTTCTGTGAATCAAATGTAGTACTGAGACTTTTTTCTGACTATGAAAGTAAAGAAACTACAACTTCTGAGTATAAGTGAAACAGTACATCAAAAAGTCACACAGAGTATTACATTGGATCCAAATTAACCGTGTTGTAGTTGCCAGTCTTAAACATGGTACCAATAATTTTAAGTCAGATCAGACTGACTGAGCCAATCAATCTCACTTATTTATGATTTATGATTGAGGGTTAGTGAAAAACCTCCAACTTTCCCTCTTTGATTTCTGGGGATATTCCAGTTGATTTGAATGACCCAGAACTAAAATATCCCAACTTCTAAGCAAAAACAGATTCCAGTACCGCAGGAGAAATCTAAGATCACATCTGGGTTTGACACCAGTAAAAAGTCAGAAAAGTAGAGCTTCTAGCCATTACTGCCAGGTGACCAGGCTAACGTCAATTGAAAATACAATGAAACATTTTATGCCCTTAACACTGTAGTTGAATTTTTATATCCGATTGATGGAAATGATTGATGGAAATTTTTTGACTTTTCCATCTTTCGGTGCAGTTCCAGTTGATTTTGCTAATCGAGAACCAAAGCATTCCAAAATATAAGTACACATATTTTGCACTTGTAATTTGAGTTGCTAATTGTTATGCTGTGTTCAATTTTAATCAAAACTTGAATGAAGGAATTGCACCACACTCAAATTAAACATCTTCTGGTTGCTTGTAGAAAACAAAACTAAACAGTGGAACTGGGCTGAACACTCATCCCTGAGGTACTTCTCAGGGATGAGCTAAGTTTGAGGATGAAGCTTGACATTATGTGCAAATGACATTGTTGATTTTTTTAAATGTTTCATTTTGAAGTGTAACATTCACCCATACATATTGTATACATAGTACACTCTTTTTTTATTATATCTGAAGTGGTGTGGATCAAGGCCTACTACTATCAATGACTAGTCAGACTAGTGTCAGACTCCTTGGATGCTAAACCCCCCTCCAAACATTATTGATGATTTAAATTTCTGGGCAGTGCTGTGAATATCAAATCATCTGCCTGTAAAGCAACCAGATGAACAGTGAAAATCACAAGACTGCAAGGGGATTACCATGATGTGTTTTATTTAAGGTCAAACAGAAACAGCAGAACTGATTATAGGCACATTAACTTTCAATACCTATACAGTGCAAAGTAAATTTGCGTGGAGCACAGCAGCACATACAAGCACCACAAGCAGAAAGCGAATGAAACAATAGATGAGTTAGAAACAGCAGTCAGTCTGTCCTAAAGCGTCCGGGAAAGATTTTCTTATGGCTTAGTCCTCAACAGCTTTAGGCCTTCTTCACCTCCAACAGGCCGACATTCAGTCTGTGATTTTTGTATTCAACTTATACCAAAACGCAATGAAGCACAGACAAAAGACTTGGAAAAAAAACCCCATACACACATTCAGTTCACCGTTGTTTGTGAATTCAACAAAAAAATTACACTTTGTACTATGAAGGCACAATAACAGCAAACAGACAATACATAAACTTGAGAAATTATTCACCTGTAAGTGGTAAAAATAACAAAAAAAGCCCCAGTATGGAGATGCTGAGAGTATGAAAAGAACGACTGAAGCATCAGGGAGTTTGCTTTGATCAGAGATCCATTTCAACACTCAGCTGTCGCAGAGCTGTGAACCAATTCAGCTGCATGACTCAATCAATCCACAACATGGACCGGAGCCATGGCAACAAAATCACTTGCTCCAACAGCAACGCAATCGCTTGGCATGTCAGTTTCTGATAACATCATGTCTGTGTAAGAATGCTTCTGCAGAAGTAAAATCAGAATTTCACATTTAAACCATGTAAGCACATCCGGCACGCTCTCTCCTCTTTTTTTCTTTCTGCTCATCCTTTTTTTTTTCTTTTCTTCTGGCCATTTTCAGCTTCAGGAGGTGATTTTCCTACATGTTGTAAATAATGACATGGATTTAAGGGCAAAGATGGCACTGATCTCCTAAAGTTATTGCAGACTTTGTGGTAATCCACCTGTTCTTTTCAATGTTAGAGAATAATGAAAGAAATATTTCTCCGGAGCGAAACCAAACACAGTTTACAGTTGACACAGTTTAATGCGTGTCATCACCAACACACAAACAAAAGGACAGATACCTCAATTGTTTTCACACTGTAATAAAACAATAGACACACCGCTAACAATACGCTGATTGGTTATTTTTAATCATCTCTTTTATCTGTATTATTCAAAATAAATTTGGAGTATTTATGTACATAAGTGCAAACGAGGTGAACATTACACATTCTTGTACATGTTAGTCAGGACTGACATCACCCTGGACACGCTGGACATCAAGAGACTTCTGGACTCTATTTTTGGCCCAAACTGAAACACAACTTGCCAACAAAAGCTCTGCAGCGACAGACTGTTTGGTTTGCAGGAGGTGAATTAGTTTGACTTTACAGTTTGTCCAAAAAGCCTCTTTACCTCACTGACAGAAACACGTTTGCTTTAAAAGTCCTTTCTTGTTTCTGAAAAAACCATAATGAACAAGAAGACAAACATTTATGGTCAACAAAAGCAAACAAAGCTAAACCTGACCTGACTTTGGAAATCACAAGGATTTAAGCTGTCTATATAAAATATTCAAGCACAATACAAGCTAATTAGACATTCCTTTTTTTCAAATAAAACAGGTAATTAAGTTTATGAGAATAAAAATGATATGATAATAGAAAGGTAGCCATGTTGTCATTTTGTTGCCATTGATTTTACATTTATATTATTTTGCAGTTTGGTGTTAATTAGTTTTTAAACTATAAGGTGTGACATTTATTTAAACGTGTCACATCTTCAAATGGTGGGGGAAAAATTCAAGCAGTTTAGCAAGAGGAGTGAGTTTTTTACTTTCTTGGCATGAAAATCCTTTTTTCTCAGCCGTTTTTGTTGACTTCAGAATGATCTATGAGAAGATTAAGCTGCTCATTTTGAGGTAATAGGCTTGTAAAGCACGTCCAGTTTAACTCACTGTGCAAACTTGCAGCACCAGCCACAATTATTGGCACAAAATCCTTGAAGTAAATCCTCGTTTTGGAGGCTTTGTGAGGCCAAAATTGACGGATTTCCTCAAACAGTGAGCTTTTGGGATTTTCTTATCTTCTTTACTGCCCTGCTTTCTGTGACTTATTTGTCACCAATCCAGTTGTTTCCGTCTTTTCACCATTATTCTGACAGTAAATATGAGCTAATTTAGGAGAGTAGCTACTTTCTTGTAGCCATTCCTGTCTTATGTAGATCAATGCACAACAACTTCACTTGAGCGGCATGTTCTCTTGTCTTTCCCGTGTTAAACAGTGGCTAAAAGTGACATTTGTCATTTTAACATCAGGAAAAGATATCTTTTTAATTCACTTAAAAAGATATAAATTAACAAATTACAGTTATTTCATAGGAAATCATAAAGGTAAAAATAATTGTGACTGTTAAAAAAAATAAAAGCACTTAAATTAAAGGAATAATTTTCTAAAGTTTTTAGTTGAAAATTGTGACATCTTTTGACACAGGTGTCAATAATTGTGGAGGGTGCTTTTTATTTACTTTAATAGGTGCGTTTTATTTCTCAAATAATAAGAATATCCTCATTATAGAGCTGAGAAGACACTGTTCAGTTTGACAGCTTAAGGTCCACTTATTTAATTAAATAATTAAAACATATTAATTAAAAATTAGAAACATTTACTGAACATTTTTACTGATAGTCTGCGTTTCTCTGTTAAACATAAATGTGGGAAACTAATAAGGATAATTCAGTGTTTATGGGCTAAAAACCAGAAGGAAATTACAATTTCGCTGCAGTTTCTCAGTCATCTTCCCTCATAAGACGGGAAAAGAAAAGGAAGAATAAAAAAGAAAAAATGGATGAATGGAGAATGTGAAAGCTGCAGAGGGATGAACTGAATTTTGTTAGAATTAAGTGTGCCACACCGACTTTCTCTTTGTCTATCAAATATGCAGATTTGTTTTTAGTGCACCTTTTCCCACATTAAAAACAGAAAAAACAAGCTCCACTAAATATGGGACCAACCAAAAAAGACGTGCTTGAAATGAAGTTTTAGACCTACAAGTATACATAAGTTTGTAAAGATGCATGTATGTTATTGTGCATCCACAACTTCACATTTAAATTTAGTCTTAGTTTTGGCAATTAAACATTTAATCAAAGTCTGACCTGCAAAGCAAAGTTCAAAGAGAGACGTTGTGAGTTGACAGAAATAAACTTTGGACACATTTCCAAAAAAGTTTCTTACAGATACATAACCTGTTTACGTCTTTATAATTTGTGTTCTCTAAAGAAATTATTTTCTGCTGCATTTGCACCTCAAACAGCACAACTCTGATCAAAATTTTCTAAAGGTGAAAAATATTTCTGTTTGTAGCCACACCACGTAATGACATTAAATATAAATCTATATAACAATACATACATTTCTATACATCTTAACACAGTATCATCATGGTACCTCTGAAATAGTTTATATATGGTGATAGTAACATTTCAGCATGCCTGTCGTTCAGGGGGGCACATGTATAGTTTTTGCATTAGGTACATTCACAACACATCAACATTATTCTAAAATGGAAATGCTGGAACATATGCAGCACTTAAAACCAACTAAATCTGTGTGAAACTCATTTTCTCACATTTTACCCCCACCACTCACCTCACTGGTGTATGTACTTATTACACTGACAATAAGACAGCACAGCTGTCTCTGAGAAGAAACTAGACGTGGTTTCGTACAACATTAGCAACGTACTAAATGAGCGATGCATCTTTGAGCACTCGTAGTTCTTACAGTGTTTCGACAGTGATGGTTTAAGGAGACTTGAAAGAGGCACATTTGAACTTGAATGAAAATGCTTCCCGCCCACCTTTCCAAGTTCAGTCTCACACACAAAGAAAGCAGTTCATTTCAGGGAAAATAACAGGTGTGTTTGAATTTTTTACCCCTAACGTCTGATTGATTTCTTCCATTTCCTACCTCTTCTAATGCTTCATCATTCAGCTCTGACGACTTCTGACAGAAAGGACACAGCAGTAGAAAAGGTGATGATATAAAGTCGGACACGACATTTTCAAGTTCTAAGATTTCTCCCTGAAGTGCCTTTAAACAATAAATCTTGTGCCACTTATTTACTTAAAAAGCAGCATGAAACTAATAATACCACAAAGAAATTTCTTTTTTAAGATGGATCTCTGCGTTCAACATTTGCACATTATTTGGAGGAATTAACTTGGGTATTGCGATAAATGGGCAACTTCTTGCATATACAGACTTTAGGCACAACATTAGGAAACAGATCCAGCTTCCGTCTTGTGCAACGGCTGACATCAGATGGGAAGAAAAGGTGTCAGTGTTAACAGTTTGCAATATTTGAGCTGACTCAGGATTATAATCGATTTATTATAAGATTTATGTAGACGACAGAAACAATTATGAGTTCTTTTAAATCAAATACTGAAAGAATGAAAACAAACAAACTCTTTCTTTTTAGTTGTTGCACTATAAAACCTCACAAACAGAACAGATCCGACAAAAAACTTTTAATAGTAGAGTGGTCTGATCCAGAACTAGAGACAGGCCCCCAAAGGTAGAACATTATTTAAGGCAGTTTGTTTTTCGAGACCACAGTCCGAATCCCCCCTTCACACTGGACTAAGATCGGACGTCGACGTTCATTATTGTGGGATTGGTAAGGAGGATATGATTAAAACATGTTGGTTAAAATCATCAGCATTATTGTGACGCTATTGGCAGAACAGTGTTTTAAAGATCTTACCTTGCTGCATCAATTCATGCTAGCAAATAGGCCTCTTCACTAAACTACTGCAGCCAGTTGTGACAAGGTGCGCACCACCTCCAAATTGTGTCTATCCTCATTTGTGCTTGTTGCTGGCTCCAATTTAAACTAAACATTGGTACAAATTTGGCCTTAAAGCTCACACAGTCGATATCAATGGACACATTTTAGCATTTTGGATGAGATTTTTGCTAACAAACTATAATTTTTGTGAAACAGTATATGTTAGGTATATCGCAAAGTATTAGGGTAACACTTTATTTGACGGGGTGTGAATAAGACTGACATGACAATGTCATAAACATGACATAACACCTGTCATGAACATGAACGAGTCTTTATGAATGTTTATGACTGTTGTCTTGAAGTGTCAAATAATGACACTTTAAATACAAAGTTGCTCTAAAAGTTGCACTAAAAGTCCATTAAAAATGCCAACGTTGCATTAAATTGTCATTATTTACAAAATCATGCAGTTGGCACTTTTAATGGACTTTTAATGCAACTTTTAAGGCAACTTTGCATTAAAAGTGCCATTATTTACCGAATGACACTTCATGACAACAGTCATAAACATTCATAAAGACTCGTTCATGTTCATGACAGGTGTTATGTCATGTTTATGACAGTGTTTTCCACTAACATGAGACACAACTGTTGGTTTTTATTAAACTATGGCCATTTACTTTATAGTTTAACTGGTAAAATACATTAAAAATATTGGCAATACAATTATTTTGCGTTTAAATTTGGACAAAATTACACTTTTTGTGGCCTGCAATTATTTTCAGGTCAAATATTTCTCTATTAGCGATCAGGCTTATGGTGTTAGAAAGCCTGATTTTCCTTCAAATTGTCTTGTATGAAAAAAAAAAAAATCAATATCAGAATTAGCTGATTCTGATTGGTTTTTGACACTCAACATTTCTTCTTGACCTACAAATGCATTTTCACATTTTAAAAAATAGATGGGGATTCTGCAAACTGGCAAAAGATGTGCTTTTTATATTTTATTAGTAAGATTGTTTTCATTCCTTAATTTGGTTTCAGGATAGATTAATTAATATATTTAAATGTAAGATTTAAAGAACTTTGCAAAAATAATCTTTATTGTTTAATTGCTGTGTTACAGTCACACATTAATGCTAAAAGTACAATTTTTGCTTTCTGCTAGAGCTCGGTTTGTCCGTAAATAATAATGATATAATTATCCTGGATTGAATTAAAGGTCAGACAATTAAACTCCGTTTTCTCTCCCAGGTTACACCAAATCTGGATTGAAATTCCTGTAACAGGAAGGGGCCCCCAAATAAATTTTTGCTGTAGGCCCCCAAAAAACCTAGGGCTGGCCCTGGACTGAATTTTGTCCCAAATAGTTTACTGTAGGCTCGTCTTAATCTGGTGTGAAGGGGGTTAGAAAACCTCTTATCTGCCTCTATAAGTTATAGTGAATGCAACCTAACTTTACATGTTTAATGATGCCTCATTTGCTGTTTTAATCCAGATATTTAAAATCAGGCAAAAACCTTTAAATCCTGCAAATAAACCTTCGTTGTTTAATACAATCGTCCTCCACTAGCAACCACTCGCTGATATGCAGCAAACTTGAAATTGGTATTGCCTTTAATTTCACATGTGGACATCTCTTTAATCGCTGCTGTTTAGTTTATTTTTTAAAATCCTTTTTAGAAACCAGGTCTTCTCTGCAGCTCAGCAGGAAAAACTCAAAGGCACAAACAAATTAACAGCTTCTTTCTGACGTTTCATCAGGCATCAGATGAGAATAAACTGGATGATATACAACACATTCTTTCATTTTTAAAACGAGTCATGGTTGAAGACCGGCAGCAGGTCCGTTTGCAGCTCCAATGTTCTGAGAATCCAGAATGAACTTTTCTTACTTTGGATCAGTCAGGTGTGTTGGGCTGCCTCAGGTAATGGCTGCAACCCATAAAGGGCTTCTAGTCTTCAATGTGTGTGTGTGTGTGTGTGTGCGCGTGTGCACACGTTTAAGGTGTGGTGTGTGTGTATGGCTGTCAGAACGAGGGAGCTCTATTGCTCATCACGTCAGGATGCATCGTTACGGCTGCAGTGAAGCAGCTTTGAGTTCAGGCTTGTATTGCGTGAACCATTGCAGCTTATTTTTTACATTTTATTTTATAAACATTGTATAAGAAGTTTCACACTGACGCTCGGTCGGTGCGCACTGTGGGCGAGGCACATGTTTGCTGCAGAGCTGCAGGTTTTCAGGGACTCTAACTGGGGTTTCGTGAAAGGCTTACTGAGTTTATTCCCACTGGAGCCGCCACCAGCAGTTTGGGGACGGGGCAGAAATGGTTTTCCATGGGAACGCACTGCAGCTCCACCGGATCGGGGGTCAGAAGCTCGGAGGAGTCTACTGAAAGAAGCAGAGAGCAAAGAAACGGGGAGAAGTGAGATTTAGTGATTATGTGCATATCCAAAGCTTTAACTGCACCTGCTGGGCACACTGGTGTGGGCTGGTTTCCTGTAAGTGCAGCAATGTGTTTCCATGGAGCTTTTAGTTACACAAACTGGAATTACTAAATTAAATTTGCTTAATGGAGACCTGGGAATTTTAATAAAAATCAAGTTTTTTGATAAAAAAGGTTTTGAGCTGGGAGGAGGTGGTTTTTCAGCTGTATCAAAATGAGTGTCTTTTTTTCGTATCACACGATCAACAACTGGAAAAGACGAAGAAGATGACAGGAAGTGGTAGGAAGATGATGGCTTACCGCTTGAATAAATGTATTCACGTGTGATTTTAATTGTGTTTCTTATTTAATGGAAGCACCACAATTGTGAAATTGTGGGGATATTTTTTACATTAGTGGAATATCGACAAAGTAATACGTAATAAAACTTGATACACTGAGATGAAGAGTCACGGTAGCAGAACCAAAGAACCGCTCTGAACTCTTTAGCTACGTTCACACAGCAGATCTTGATGCTTATTTCCAAGATTTTGCTGAAATCAGAATTTTTTAATTTTGCATTATTGTTCATACTGTTGAATGGCGCAACTGTAATCAGGCTTCTGTGTGAATGTTTTACGACCCAAAAGCGACCCGCATGTGCAGAAGAGAAACAGCAGCAAATCTTTTTATGGAAGTGATAATGGATGTAGTCGTTTATGGATCGATTTTAAAAGACTTTACAGGAACAGGAGGTGACAGGATCGTCACAAAATCATTACAGAAACAAAGGAAGCTGATAAAAATAAAGCACAACTAATAGTGATCACCTGTTGTGGAGAATTGACAGTAACGTCTGCAGAGAAATCTGTTTGGATGTGCAGTCAGAGTCAAGGGTGGAACAGACGACTGTTATAAGTTAATTGTGACTTTTTCAACCAAATCTGAGTGACTTATGCTTTTTTGACAAATACGTTTTGGATTTTTAGTGGTGTTCATAATTCTATAGATCTTTTCTTATGTATAACTTTAGCTATTGTTTTATTCCTGTCCAGTCCAGTACTTGAGCATTTACCGATAATTCATTTGGTTTGTAAAATGAATTAAGTCAAGCATAAAAATGACCCAAACTCAAGTGATGAGTCACTTTTGCTCGCATACAGCAGATGACTCAAAATGTTAAACAGGATTCTAGGGTCTTATTAAAAGCAGGCTGCAATCTGATAAAAACAGTTTTTTCTTGGCATGGTGTTGATGGTTGATAGAAAGATGAGGAAGGATGATAGCCCTTAGTTACACTTCCTCTTTTTATATTAGTAGTCAGAGCTACAAAATACTCACAATAATGTCAGATAAAAGGACAAGATTGTCAAACTTCCAAGAAATCTCAGAAAACCTGGAGAAATATAGATCAAGAACGCTTTAAAAAAATGCAGCAACTCATCCTTCAACCTTTGGACAATAATGTAGTTTTAGATTTATAAATTATTTCAAGTAATTAAGCAGGCAGATAAAAATAAAAATCCATTTTGTAAATGATTGATTTCACTTTTATTTAAGAGACAATGTGTAGTGCCGTGCAAAAGTATTCCCTATAGTTGAATTTTTTCAGATTTTATCATGTTACAAAGACAAACCTTAATGTATTTTCTTAGGATTTCGTGTCATAATCAGCCACAGACACGAGGTAGTGGAAAGAAAATGCTACCTGGTTTTCACTTTTTCCTATTTACAAATAAAACTACTTCTTATCTCAGCTTAAATAGAGATGTTCTGTGGAGGGCTGGGAGATTTTTAGAGAACATTTTGAACAAAGAGAATCATTCAAGAGTTAAGATTAAGGTAGTTGCTTTAAATTTAGGCAAATCTTAATAAAATGAAGCAAAGAACCGAAAGTCTACATCAACTAAAAGATATCGTTTCTTGAGAAAATGAGCAACATTTCTGTTGAGGTTTAATTAGGTCATAGAGTAAGATAGATGTGATGTGGTTAAAAAAAAATCTAAGCGACTTCCTGATAAAATAGTTTCCCACTTTAAGAATTTCCTGTTTTAATTGGCTCGTCTGACAAAAAGACTAAAAAGGGACGACAGATGAAATGTGAACAAAACTCAGTACAAGCAGATGGTTTAACCGACTAAATAAAAAGAAACAGTGAACTATAGAGCTAAAATAAAACAGAACTGAAATGAAAGAGCAAACCTGATTCGAGGCGGAGGATTCAGCGAAAGGAACATTGGTGACGGGGGTCGAGGCCGACGAAACAGTGGAGGTGGCACCGTGCATCATGGGAACTTTAATTCAGGCGAGTCAGACGAAAGACAGAGGACGGGGAATGAGGGAGGGCAGGGAGGAGGAACAGGAATGATATGGTTATCATGGCAAAATGTGCAGAATAAAAGAAAAAAAGAAAAACATGAGATATCAAGTGATGAAGATGAGTTTAAACGGATATCAGGAGACATGCAAACAAAAGAAGAGAAAGAAAAATACATATTTCATTAGCTAACCACTTATCAAATAAAATACTGACCAACAAATAGTTAACCAAACAAGGAGGTACACGACCATACAATCTGATCAGACTGAAGAATCTGATAATTGTATTCAATGAACTGGGTATGAATATGGAAAAGAGCCATTAAAAATACAGATTTTCAGCTAGAAGACAATGTAAGGATGGGCTGTTTGGCTTCTTCTGGTGCAGAATTATGATGCATGTCTCACATCAGTAAAGTCAGATAAAATAAAACATGGAAACTTTAATTGAGACTGCAGACAGAACGTCTACAATCAGATCTGAAAACAAATGGATAAGTATCCAATTTAGTGTTACACATGGAAGTGGAAAAAAATCAGATTTTTTTGGGGAGTGAAAATATCAAATTGAGCCGTTCAAAGTGCTGTGAAAAAGTCGGATATGCGTCACATTTGTCTGCTGTGTGAACATGTTAACTATAGTGCTGATTATCATAGGATGCCGCATAAGTCCAGTTGTTAAATCTCATCGCTAGTAACGGTGTTTTCACAAAGATTCATTTCCATTGGGGACCAAAATCGCAACATTTGTTACATTTGTAGCTTGTGTGGTTTTCTTTATCACTGCACTGTGTCAAACGAACCGAACACTTTGAACGACCTGTTCCCCTCCTCACCTGTGGGGGCGCTGCACAAAAACCCAACAAAGGAAACAACACAAAACCTCTAAAGAAGACACTTCCTTCTTCTAGAAATGCAAAGAAAAATGAAGTAGCATCATATTTTTGCAGTTGTAGAATTTCTCTTCTGTCTTTGGTTAAAAAAAAAAAAACACAAGCAATTCCTCCTGCTAGCTCTAGACTCAATGTTTGTTTTGGTTGTTTTTACCCAGAGTGCCCGGGTGCCGCCGTAGTCCACTTCCTGCTTTAGGAGTGGTTTCCGGTCTGCTTGGCAGTCATACATGCCAAACAGAGTTCACTTCAACCAAACCGAGACCGAGGTTTTTAGACGGACCAGAGTTTGCTTGTTTGGCCCAAATTAAAGTTTGACTGTGCATTCAAACCTCCACAAGCGAACCAGACTTTCTAAACTTTCTAAACAGGGCTGGTGTGAATACACCCTAAATATTTCAGCTCCTGCTGTTAGTGGTGTTAGTTAAGGGTCTTCAGATGAACTGCTCAATCCAACCTTTATATCACCAGGTCATTAAAGTTGGGAGGCTCTGGACTGTAGAGAAATGGAGGAGTGCTCCCTGGTGTGACGAAGCTTGCTTCAGTCTGACAATGGCATGGGCGAGCCTCGTCTGGCAGCAGCACTTGCCCGGCTGCATTGCATGAAAGGAGGAGCAGCTTACCAACATTTCTTTAGAGAACTTTATGCTCCCAGCTTTGAGGGAGCAGTTTGGGGATGGGCTCTTCATGTTCCTACAAGAGCACAAACTAAAGACAATGAGAGAGTCTGGCCTGCATGTAAGAGCGACTTGGAGATGAATTAAAGTGGACACCGTGAGACGGACCTTCTCGTTGTCAGATATGCCTTTAAACAAACTCAGAAACCTTGTGGAAAGCCTTTTGAAAAACAGCAGAAAATGTTATAGCTGCAAAGTGTCGAACAACATCATATTAAATCAGAAAAATGAATGGAATGGCACCAAAACTCAGGTCAGCATGAACGCAGATGAGGGAATAAAGTGTATTCCTCACTTTGACGATTCATTTACCAAAGATAACACCAGAATTAAAAATAAAACTAAACAGCTAGTAGAAGCACCTTTAGACTTGAGTTTATCAGTCTCATTTTCAGCAGCATTGGGTTGTTACTTAAATGACCTGTCAGTTTCAGCTGTCAGAGGATTTCATATTTGACTCCACAGGACTTTGGTGTACAGACGAGTTCATGGTCAGGGCTGGAAACAAGCCCAAATCATCACCCATCCACTACCGTGCCTGACAGTTGCAACAGATTTTCTCCAGTTTGTTTCCTCTACTGAGCTTTTACACTTCGTTTCCTGAGGTCTGTAGAGTCCAACATGTCTCTGTGTGACTTCAGAGTAAATCTGCTGGTGCATGCCCTCCTGGGAAGGTTGTAAGCTATCATGAATGTTAATCTGTCTTATTGTAAAATTATAAGCTTCAAATTGTTTGGAAATGGCTTCATATTACTGGTTAGTGCCTAACCTTGTTGGCACTCTGTTCAGAAACATCTGAACGCTGCAGAAGAACAAACTGCCTCTATATTTACATTCACTGACATTCAATGACTTGCTTGAACGTGATTAACAGTATCTGGCTGCTAATTTCTCTATAAAATCCAAAGGAAGCATGGGAATCTATTTCTAATGAATAATTTCTGATTTTAAAGGCAGTTGAGATCCAGATGAAACTACAAAAATGTGCAAAAACTGAATATTGAATAATAGATCCCTTTTAAGTTTTGTTCTTCCCTTTTGATTCAATTTTCTTTGTGAAGTGCACCAGTCCCTCCTGCAGTAACACGGCCACAAAACACAAAGCTGCCACCTCTGTACTTCAGAGATTGTCTTCTGGGACATTTCCCGTTTTGATACAAATGTGGCAAAGCATTTCTGTTTTAGTTTCAAAACTTCTTCTTTGCTGAGTGGCCTTTCAGTCTACGCTTGTATGGAAGTAATTTCATTGTGGAAAATGACTTTTTACCAATCATCAGACGTTTTGCCTCATGTTCCGAATGCATGAATGCATGAATACATGAATTTAGCACCAGAACACATTGATGTCTGGGACAGAGACTCTCTTCCTGACCAACATGGCGGCATGATGTTGCCATAATGTTTATGCTTTAATTCTGGCACCTTCAGCCATCCATAAAGTAGGGCAGAGCAATAAATTGATTTAATTGATTAATCAATTTTTTTTTCTGTTTTTGAAGATTACATTTTTGGGAAATCAGAATTGTTTTTTCACCAATAAGTTTGAGAATTACCATCTTGGATGACAAATGCGTTTTACAGTTTCAATTTATTTCGACTTTGAATTCAGGTTAACTTACAGAGGGAGTTATTGAAATAAAAGCCAGTTTTTTAAAAGATATTTTCTGTTGTTTAAATTTGTTAAGGGTAAAGAGTAAGAGAAACATTGACTTCAATCAGAAATCAAATTAGGTATAAAAAATTATATTTTATGTTTAAGCCATACTGCCCACTGGAAAGGAAACCAGACCAGGTTGAATTATTTTTACTTTTGCATGATGTCACAAAAGAGATGATGCCTTAAAATACTATAAATGTCACAGTTTTTCAGAGTCATATCATGTCCGTCTCCTCCATTTAGAGGTTTTGTTATATTTTAAATGTGATGTTTTTGCTTTAGCATGCCGCTGGGCCCGGATGTTGCTGCTGCACCCAGAGACTCACCAGTGGGGATGAAGGCTGGCTGCTGGAGCTGCATGTTAGCCAGGGCTTGCTGGTAGTGGAACATGCTAGGGTTGAAGACTGCAGCTGCAGCGCCGTTGCTCTTCTCTAAAATCGGCCTCTTTGGCAGCGACTGCATGCCGCCTGGAGCTAAAGCCTGGCCAGGTGGAGAAATAAAGTGTGAAAAAGACTGAAAGGATTTCAACAGACTTTGTTTGTACAGAATATAAATACTTAAAAAGTATTCCAAGCCTGCATTGTTGTCTCTACTATGGCTCCTGAGATTGTAAACATTTCTACAGCCACACGGGGGCGCTGTAACCTAAAATGTGAACTGAATGGATGCAGCGCCACACCAACATCAAATAAAAATTAGAATATAAGCAAGTTTTTATTCTCCAAAAGGGAAATTGCTTCTAACTGCACAAAAGGAGGCACTAAAATGAGAAAAACACGAATAAATGATTCACATGAGATTAAACTGCTGTAGGATGTAACGACAACATGACCCTGAGATATATTTAGCTATTTTTGATTTATGTCAGGTCAAATAGACACAACCAGCAAGCAGAAATTCAGTATGTAGCATTAGGGAACAAAAACAACAAGAAAAACAGAATATAATCTTAATCCAGTGATCAGAAAGTTTTGTTTCTTGTTTACATACATGTGCTGTAAATGTATAAGTATTTATTATGATTTAGTGATACAGCTAAGGACCGACATCAGTCAGAAATGTATAAACATAGAATAGAATAGAACAAAATGGTGAGTAGAGCAGCCAAAAATTTTACTCCAGAGTAGCAATACTTCAAAAAATTTTTAACTCAAGTAAAAGTAAAATGTAGATGTCCAAGAAATTAATCATAAAAGAGTAAAAAAAAGTATTTGATAGAAGGTTTACTGAAGTACTGCGTAACTGATCAAAACATAAATTATTTGATATTTAAAAATTACATAATCAGACATATCAAACTATAATGTATATGGAAATGTTGAAAAAATAAACACAAAATAAAAATGTGTACATTTTGTATTTATGGGTAGCATAAACACAAAATAAATACATTTTTATCATTATAAAGCTTATGAAACTTTAACAAAAACCGCAAGTGTGTGTCTGTGTCTGGTGAATTTTTGGATAAAAAACAAACAAACAAGTTTGTTCTTCGTTCAGTGAAATTACTTACAATGGATAGAAAATCCAGAAATTTTACTCAAGTAAGAGAAGGGATACTTTGTAATGAAGTTACTCAAGTAAAAGTAAAAATTCATAAAAGTTAATTTTTCCATAAAGTTACTCAAGTAAATGTAACTGAGTAAACATAACAAGTTACTACCCAATTCTGAATATTACTCAAGTAAAAGTAAAAAAACACAGAGCAGTAAAAGTACTTCTAAAAGTATTTTTTCCCTATAAAGCTACTCCAAGTAAACCAAAGTAAATGTAAGTAGTTACTTACTACCCAACTTGAATATTACTCAAGTAAAAGTAAAGAATGCAGAGCAGTAAAGATACTCCTAAAACATTTTTTTTTCCAAAAAGCTAATCAAGTAAATGTAACTGAGTAAATTGAACTAGTTACTATCGTACTCAGGTTCAAGTGTATATCTCAACATCTTAGAGAATGGTAGAAAATATCTCAACATCTTGCATGGTCACAAGGTCGAAGTATTTCCTGTCGCATTCCAGGGAGGAACTCACCAAGGGAGAGGGCGCCGTGTTTTGACTGGCTTGGTGCTGTGAAGCCTTGATCCTGGCCTGCAGGTGAGCCGGCGGGTGGAAGTACTTGCACTTGTCCCTGCTGCAGCGGCCCTTTATGTAGTCCATGCACACAATAACGGAGTTCTCGCTGCAGTCCACCATGCCGGCCTCCAGGGGGTGAGCGTAGCGGCAGTCGCTCTCGCCCCGTGTGCAGTTGCCCCGCTGGAACTCTCTGCAAACCTGGCAGGGCCACCGGGAACGCCGGTCAACATCTCCCTTTCATCGAGCTCCGACTAAACTTAGAAACGCAACAACTGCCCATGGGCTGCATACCTCCAGCTTGTCTGTGCGAGTGTGCTTCTGCGCCGAGGTGCCGTTGCCCATCGCTGTGAGGCTGGTGGGACTGCCGGGGACGAGGAGGGGCGTGCTGGGCAGCAGCTCCGGCATCAGGCTCACGGCTGGGCCCATGTGGCTCAGATATGGACTGAACGCCATGCTGGGACTCGTTGCCAGGGATGGAGTCACTGGAAAGGTCGTCTTTAAGCGAAAGGAACCAGATAGTGTTACTAACAAAGCAGAAAGAATATGAAGCGTTTCTGATTGTTTCAGGTGTTTAAAGAAGCCTACAGCTGAAATTACATAAAAATGTTCATTATTGTTGTGGAGAAATCAGTTGATAACTTGATCAATCCTGGGTAGAAACTCAAACGTTTACTCTTCTCACTTGTTGTGTTTCTATTGGAAATGTGCGCGAATCTTTATCTGTATTCTGTTAATCTAAAAAAACCCCATAATTTCACAATTGTGGTGTTTCCATCAAGTAAGGAACACACAGGAATGAGACTGTTCACATGTTAAGTAATTAAAAATGCTGGCAGAGATGTATGATATACGTTTATAATTCAGCCATGGCGCCATCGTTCATCAGCTATCGTCTATCCGAGGAGACGTTGGCGTTGGAGCCACAAACCCATTACACTTGGAACAGCTACGTATGCAGCGATTTGGGGAAATCTGTGATTTTATAACTCTTGTATTTTGTTTTTGCATAATTTTATGGCAAATAGAAACGCAGCTACTGATAATCGTTGTGCCAGGCTGAGGTAACAACAACACTCTTTGGTGTAGATGATGTTACTGAGTGAAGCAGACTCAAAATGAATCATTGTCTGTAACAGTGAGGTGTTTAAAAATAGTCAGAGATGGAAAAAGTTTTTTAGACGGGAGTATAACAAGCTGTTCCCTCACATCAATGAAACTAAAACATGTTGAATCCCTTCTCAAAAAGGCTTAAAATACTAATGAGAAACTTGTAGTGTCATGAAACTATGGAGTTGAAGAAATTTTTAAAAAGTTTAACTTTGCTGTTGAATGTACAAAAATATTTAGTGGTTAAGATCTAAAACATTTAACAACTACTAGTAATTATACCACAAATACCACAACAGTGGGATGTATTCAGAAGACCATTGCATCTGTGTAAATTCACCAACATGTGTCAGAAAAAAGTTCTAGTCTCTGTTTTTTTTAAAAAAACTAAGAAGTAAAACATAGTTAAGGTCAGGTCAGAGAAGTAATCCCACATAATCTGCGACTAAATTAGGCGGGATGTTCTGAACTTTATAACTTCCAGCCCACAAGAGCCACAAAATCTTAAAAAATAAGTTCAACTCTGTTTTACAGCAGTTACAAATTTCACATGAATAACACAAACAAAAGCAGGTAAATCTTGCATTGGCATGTCGAGGTTTCACAAAAAAACAATCCTGAACGATGCAGTTCTAGTTTTGAATCATCCTAAGTTTCTCCATGTTTTGTTTAAATGAATATTAAACTTTTAATATGATCTTAGTTTTCAGCTCTCCAAGCTTTCCGTTTGCTTTCTGGACTACATGCGATTTGCCAATAAAGTAATTTGACTTCATTAAAATTTGTTAGACTTCAAACTGCTCCAGCTGTTGTTGAATATGCAGGAACAAGTGGATATTTATTCAGAAAGGCTGAGGCATCAGTATTAATGCAGATTAAAGCAGCGCAGGATGAGAATTCTTTAACTAAATATTCTGAAAAGCACCACATTAGGAGAGAAATCTTAGATCCGTCTTGGTCAGAGTTCATGTGTGTTTCATTCTCAGCTGCTCACAATCGGCTGCAGCTGTGCTCCGGGCAGCATGAACTGCATCTGTTGAGCCAACATGGCCGCCGCGGCCTTCTGCTGGATCAGGTTGTTTCTTCCATTTATCTCCAGCTGGGTTTTCAGGTGCGGAGGTGGGTGCAGGTATTTACAATTTTCTCGTGTGCAGCGGCCCTGAGGAGGGAACAGAAAAAAAGGAGGCAGAGGGTGAGAGCGGAAGAAAAGAAACAACAAGAGTGAGAAACTAAATGGATCAAAGCTGACGAATGCAAACGACCACAGAACTCTCAAATTAAGCTGGACATTTTTAATTATTGTTAGAACTCAATTCAGTCGTGCACAATTTAATTACATAAGTAGTATTTTCATCAATTCACACAAAATCAGCAAATTTTCTGCACAAATGGCCAAAGACATTGGATTGAAGTGATACTCACTCCTACCTGCAGGTGGCAGTATTTATTACCGCTGCTACACGGCAGACTTACTGGATGTCAAGTCATACTCTGATCAAAACAGCCAGTTGCAATTGTATGAAGGCGTATTAAGGCCATTGTAGATATTGGAAAAAATAGTAAATTTCCACCAAAAAACTCAGAAATGTTGAATTTAATTTTTAAAAAAACACTTGAAAATTTCTGAGTTTGAAAAGTTGAAAATATGCTAGAAAAAAAATAAATACATTTTGAGATTAACCTCAGAGATCTTCTGGAATAAAAATTAGGACATTTCTCAATTTGAAAAGTCAAAGATTTGACACAAAAATCTCTGGGATTTTGAGATTAATTTCAGTGATTCTGATTGCACAAAAAATTTCACAAACAATTTCAAAGAAAAGTTCTGTCTCAATTATATCTTATTATGAGTTTGACTTATTTTTACAGGTTTTCTAATGCGAGAAATGTATCAAAATGACAGAAAACATTTTTAATGAACTTTCAATCCAAGAATATCTAATAGATATTTGAACCAGGTTTATATTTTCTATCCTAACACAGGAGGAAATTAAACTCCCAGGGTTCAGAAATAAACACATAAGGTGAATAGTGCTGCATGAACTCTGCAGATCGTCACAGCTAGAGAAGAAACTGCAGTCTTCCTCTAACTCCAGGGCCAACAGCGCATCTCCACCGCTGCAGAAAAGCAGTAAACCTGCTAATCTGCCTCCTCAGAGCATCAACCGGGCCGTATAATGAAGACAGCACTAAAGGAAGGGAAAATTAAAAAGTCTGACGATGAGCTGAGGTCATATTGCGGGTAATCTGACAGTGATGGATGGGGACACATAAAATGGTTCAGCACCATGCAGGAGGACTTTGCATGACAACAGGAGACACTGCAGAGTCTGCGTTGCCAGAATCCTTTCACATCAGAAAATGAACACACAGGTGAGCCTGTAGCTGCGTGACAAACGGTCCGACAATACGGAGGCTAACGTGAGCACCGGCAGCCGAGATGCGAGCAAGCTTTGCGTCAGCAGTGCTTGTGTGCTTGGGGATGAGTTAATAATGAAGAGAAAATCCCAGGAGCCCAGCACTCCTGCTCCATCTCGGAGGGGACAGAAAAGCACCTCTTAATGATCTAATGTTTCGCTTAGAAAAATAAACTGCATCAGTGTCTGAATTTGGGATCTGGCAGACACACAATGTGCTATGTGGCTACAAAAACGAGAGAAAGAAGCCTGTGGAAAGCGGTGCTGAGGAGACGTCAGGAATCTCCTTTTTTCTGGTTGCCGCGGCAACGCGCTATGCAACACAGAGCAAGGCCGCACACTGACAGAAAAGAGAGAAATGGGAGATTAATAAATACGATCTCTGGGACTGCTGCTCACATTTTATGCCTTTATCTGAGACATAAAAGCAGGAAAAGCTCAGATGGTTTTATTTAGTGTTTATTTAGCTGGAGAAAAGAAGATAAAAAAGTGCACCTTTATACAGCTAAAGGTATACAGTAAAGCTTAATTAGCCATCAGTCAGAGGAGTCCAAACTTTTATGTCAAAATAGTTGGATCAAAAGTACTCAAAAAAATGCAAAGAAAACTAATATTATGCAAATACTCCAAGTATTCCAATTTATTTTTTATTTCTGGTTATTGGAAATGGATGTTATTCATCGTAAATACAAGCATAAATGAAAAGGATTTTGCTTGTTTGCTATATTTAAAGAATCATCTACTTTTCAGATAATGTGGGAAAAAATGTATTCTCAGTTGTAATAGGTTTTGAGTCACTTTCTTACAAAATGCGTTCTGGCAGATTTTTTCACTTGAAACAACATTTTTTCCATGTAATAAGTAAAATAATCAGAAATATCAGTACCGTTGGAACTGGTATTTCTGTCAGTATTCCAAGAATTATTTACTCAAAACAAACTCTTATATCTTGCTGAAAAGTTACTTGTAAGTTAGTTTCGTCGTATTTTAAGTATAATAACATTCACACAAGAAACTAGAGAAAAAGATACTTGGTAAGATTTTGTGTTTTTGCAGTGTAACTGTGGAAAAGGATATGTGGCAACTATTAGCGGTTCATTTTGTTAAAATAAGCCAAGGAAAGTCCAATATAAATTCACAAGACACAGATTGGGCGCTCTGCCTAGCGCTAGAGGAAGAAATGTTTTAGTTGGTCCGCTTTAGTCTGTTTGCCAGGCAGTCCGGTTTGTTTGGGGATGTGTGAATGCATAATCAAACTCTGATGCGGACCAGAGTTCCTACAAACCTCGGTTTGGTTGAAGTGAACTCTGGTGCGGTTCAAATAGATATGTGAATGCATATGTTTCTTTGCATTTTTATATAAAGCAGCTCTACCTAGTCTAAGGATAATCTATATGAACAGAAGTGATGCCATTCAGATCTGAGATTGCGACTGAATCTGCTGTCTGATGATGGACAAACGGGATTTCCACACTAATCACATGAGATGACAGCAGCACTCCAGCTAACAAGGTAAGAAGAACTAAGTGGAGAGCTGCTCTCTCCCTCCCGCTGAAGCCCATTCAGGCAGGGCCGACAGACCTAATGGAGAAGCAACGGGGAATGACAGCGGTTGGCTTGTGTCGGCCTGGAGATGGCACATACGGGAGGGAAACCATTAGCAGATAAATCCATAAAATTAACGTGGAAGGGAGGGGAGGAAAGAGTGATGCCATGACGGACAGAGAGGTGTTTCACAGTTGACCAAAAACAGAATCAGCTGAGTGTAATCATCAAACACACCGAGGCTAAGGGCTCCGTTTCCGGAGATGTTTGTTTACTGCAGCCCTCATGAAGAACAGACTGGTTCGACCTTCAGCTGACTCCAACCTCAGTCCTCTCCCAAGACGGTCAAATGAGGCTTTTAATGGTTCCTCGCTACCTTTGGTGTACATATATTTATAAAGCGGCTCCCTCTGTGCAACCGGTACAGAACCAGGCTGTTGCTCTGTGCTAAAAACAGCCATGCCACTCAGAAAGATCAAACTATCCAATGGGTGTTCAGTCCTGTGCTGTTGCTAGGCCCCCTCTCTCTGTCTCTCTTCTCCATCTCCCCCCTCTGCTCCGTAGGACATAACACAGAAAAATGGCTGAATAATAAATTCTAACTCAATAAACCAGGAGACAGCAGCTGCACTCAGACAGAAAGCCCCTTGTCTGGGTCTCGATTCTTCGCTGTAGAAAAGCTTTGAGAAAAATCCCTCATGAGGCTGGGAATCACAACAACAGTCTGTTTAGAGGCTAAAATAACTGGCTTTTTTCAGCTGATGCTACCTTAAAATGTTAGTTATTATCACTAACAGGAGTGGCTTGTACTACTGTACAGTGTTGATGTTGTGGTTATCAGGTGGAGGAGAGAGCAGCAGCAGCAGTAATGGAGAAGCAGATCACCAGTACATTAGCATTGGCCGTTTAGCTCAAATAACAATAAATTCTACTTGGAAACACTAATATTGAGTTAAATATGCATGTGGATTTAATTAAAGTAAATCAGTGATTTGATAAAAACTATGTTTTGCTTCGTCCAGAGGGTCTGAACTCTCGACTACTGAGAAACGATTACGTCCTGGAGGCGTGAACTCCACTAAAGTTTAAATTTCACCCAATCACTAACGTTTGGAAATTTTGAATGCTCTCACAGCTGAGAGAGAAGAGCCGATCCGAACGAGGCGGCTGCTGATACTAACTCAGTATCTGCACGCGTGGTCAATTAATTAATTTTCAAAGTTAAGAATGAAGCTAAAATATTTCCCTCGTCATGAATCTGTGCATGTCTTACTAGCTGGCTGCATTCACTTAGTGTCATTATTTCACTAATCAATTCATTACAATTAATCAGGTTAATAGTTTCAGCCTAAGTTATGTTATTTTAATGTTTGAGTCTAGGAGTCTGTATTTCACCTCCTACTCAGAGGTAGTTTATTTAAAATGCATCATTAATCAGATCAACGCTTGGTACTTAAATCTGTATATTCCAGGCTGGTTGCTATGCTAGTATCTGCAGTGCAGTATTTTAATAACCTGAGCCGAGGTTAGACACTTTAGTCCCACCAAGTTTGTGCCTGAAGGATAAATGCTTATCAATGAGTCACAACTGAAGTACAGGCATAGAAAACTGAAGAAGTAAAGAGGAAAACTCTCAATAACTGAGCTCAACCTAGTGGAGAGGAGGCGTTTTCTACCGCACTCCCTGAAATTAGACCTAAAGTAAACTGACAGGCAGTATATAACT
Source organism: Poecilia reticulata (assembly GCF_904066995.2). Taxonomy (NCBI): domain Eukaryota; kingdom Metazoa; phylum Chordata; class Actinopteri; order Cyprinodontiformes; family Poeciliidae; genus Poecilia; species Poecilia reticulata. The sequence goes on from NC_088839.1 coordinate 27,203,111, forward strand.
AGTATACGGTTTCTTTCACAAAATATTTACATCACAACGTCTTAAAATTAGTAGAACCTCACCTGGGGATGGACAATAAACTAAAAATAAATAATAAACAAAACCCAAAAATAGTGATCAATATACATCTGATAGAACATTCAGTAATTTCACTGAACTTTGATCCAGAACCGCACAGCATTCTGGGGGATGTAGGCAGAGGAAAGGCTTTAGCTGCTCCCACAGTCAGCTAAACAAGGTTGCTGGAATCAACTAACTCACTCTTTGGTTACCTAGCAACTCGCTCACTCTTTGGTTACCTAGCAACTCGCTCACTCTTTGGTTACAATAAAGAAGAAACAATGACAAGAAGTGAAAACTCTCAATAGAACAGCTTCACATATTTAAAACAAAAATAACAACTCAATAATTATTGATATCGACTGATATGAACCATAATATGTTTTTCAGCCATATTGTCCAGCCCTGGCTGTAACTAAAGTTTATTTTAGTAACTGATTATTCTATCTATTATTCATTTCATTTACTATTAGAAATACATGAAAAGATGCAAATTGAACAATTTCTTTTTGAAATTGTTCAATTTCAAAAAGAAATTGAACAAATAATTCAATTTCTTTTTTAAATAAAAAACACAAACATTTTGCAGTCAGATCGGCGCAATCAGTGCCATAAAAAATCCCTAATTGTAAGTCAACTTATTGTAGTAATCTAAAAATGCTAGTAAGCATAGCAACAATGAAAACTAAATATAGATTAGATGGTTATTTTCCCTTACAGATAAATATGTTTGGTAAGATAAATGGAGTGAGAGCCATACAAAGAGTAATGGTTATAGAGGATACCTCCTAGGCACTTTTCACAGGTTTAAATTTACTCAACAGCGAAACATATGGATTTTATTTCTATGATGTTGGATTGTTGTATATAGTTTTATCCTTTATAAAGTGGAGCTAATCCCAACGTTTATCATCATCAACAACATCAACAGGTCAGCAGCCCAACACAGGGAGGACACAGAGACAGAAATATTAAGAAAAACTCTCCGTCATGCTAGCTAACATGGCGGAAACAAACCAGCCACAACCCACAGCAGGAACAATGACAAAGTGGAAACTTTATATCTAAATCAGGGACTTTCTGGCTGTGAACAGACAATGCTAACCACCACACCACCATCCAGACCCTGTTTTCTCTGTACTTTCCTTATATTCATCAGGGAATGATCTTTAATTGTGTATTCATCCTTTTGAAATGTGTGATTGGCCTAACATATCAGGACAGATAAATGGAGCTTTTCTTTTTACAGCATGCGTCCTGCTTTCAGTTTCATTTCAATGCTTCCCATTCGAGAAACAAAAGAGACGTTACCCACACATTAATCAAAGAAACAGTCCTCCAATTTTCTCTTTATTGTTCACAAAAAAACCAAAAAAAAACAAAAAAAAAAACAGTCACTCTATAATCAACTCTGCTCCCAACAAACCAATTGAATACAATATATAAAATATCCATGTTTCCATCTTCAATTATCTGCACTTACAAGCAATAACTCTATTTAATTACAGCTATGTTTTATAGTCTGCCAGTTTTCTGAGAAAACAGTTTTAGGCTCAAATTCACTTCATGTGAAAATATGTTTCATGCAAAATTTCCTTGTATTTTCCAGAAAATGTAGCCTAAGCATATGCTTCCTTAGGAGAAACTCATGCAACTATATTCAGTGTTCTTCAAAATATGATGTTCTGTTTTTGCACACTTGTTATTTTAGTATTAATATATTTTTAGGCATCCTGTACAGTATCATTTACAATATACAAAATATCACTTAGCAGCAAAATTCCCAATAAAAGATTATTGTAATTTGTTCTAAAATAATTATTTTTGTTAAATGAAACTTTAATATGACAATTTGTCATATTTATTCAGAAACTCTTAAAGGGGACACACATTTTTTAAAATCGTTATATGGCAAAGCAAAAATCCAATATGTATGTATTTTTCTGTAAATACTAAAGTTATAATAAATGAGACTGAAAGCAATAAAATTAGCTGAGAAACTTAAATAATTTCTGAAGTTGACTTATTTCTGCCACAGTAGTATTTAAGAGAAACATTCATTACAATTAGTCATGAATAATACCATTTATAGTCAGTCTGATATGAAATTGATCACTAAATATTCCTCTGAAATGAAGCATAAACCTCTATTTTATCTGTCATCATTATTGTATAAATAAACTGCTTACTGCCACTAAATCAAAACATTCTGCTTAAAGTCAAATATGAAAACCAGAATTATTAATATTTGTTAGACACATTGACAAAAATATGTTTCTGGTAGGTCAGTTTACAACAGTTGAGTTAAACGGAGGAAAATATGTGGTTGTTTTTTAGAGCAACACCTTTAAGTTGCTGCTTCTTTGAGAGATATCATAAAAGTTACCCAAGACGTCAGTTCAAGAATCATGGACCTCAACGAGTTTGATTTGATGTCCAGATGCCTGAAGGTCACGCACTCATTGGTTCAAACACATATATAACCAGGTCAAACACCAGGTGAATAAACAAACATGACACCTTCCAGGAAAAGACGAGTTCTGTGTCCCAGGAATTGAGCAAATTTAATGTGGAAAGTGAAAATTAACCCCAGAACCACAGCTGGTCCAGGCCCAGCATGAACTGAAAGGCCATTCAGCGAGGAAGAAGTCAAAACTCCAGACAATTATAACAAGAAAAACAAATTAAAGACAAAGACCCAAATATTTGAAGGCACATAATGAGGTTTGATGAAACTTAAGTTGAAGCATTTGGCCACAATTTAGTTAAAATCTAATCAAATCTAGTCACAGTCACTTTTTACAAAGTAACAACAGAATAAAAAATGTGTGCAGTCGACTTGGTAAGGTATAGACATTAAAATGCAGAAATTATTAACAAAGCAAATAATAATACTAAAATTATACAGGATATACAAAAGTCCAGCTATGTAAATAAATAGCAGTGGTTAAGTTAAAGTCTCTATTGCACATTATAAAATTATATAAAGATGTTTTATTGTTAATTCAGGGTCATTATTGCTCCTGGATAAAGCAAATTAGCATTATTTAGATTTGTCTCAATAACATTTTGCTGGATGATAAACTGTCTCAGTAATTATTGCAATAAATTATAATAATATTGTTTCAGACCATTTTCAAGTAATAAATTGATAATGGCATAATAATGCTAATTCACCCTCTCAATGACCAATAAACAATCATTAAAGAACACTTAACACTGGAACTGGCAGATATTTTAAATATCCAAAGTAATAAAATAAAGAAAGAGTAATAAACACTTATAACTGAAACCACAAATAAAACGGATTGATAACCAATAAGCAATTAATTGCATATTGCAACAGGTTTCTTGCTATTTGCCTTCGAGACTGGGAAGACCAAATAAAGTTTGAAGTACGGAGGTGGCAGAATAATGCTGTGTGGCTGTTTTGCTGCAGGAGAAACTCAAGAACTTCACATCAATCAGAAAGTTCACGCTGGCCACAAATGGGCTCTCCAGAAGAACAACGACTAACACTGCTAAAGGACAACAAAAACAACGTTTTGGAGAAGCTCTGATCTCCAGATAATTTGTGGGCAGATCTGAAAATGTGTGGCTAGTGAGGCTACCTATAAACCTGAATCAAATACATCAGTTCAGTCAGGAGGAATGGGTCAAATTTCCAGCAAACTATTGAGAGAAGCTTGTCGAAGGAAAAACCTAAACACTTGATCCAAGTCATACAGTTTAAAAGGCAATGCTGCCAAAAGTTTCTCTACAGTTTATTTTAAAAATCGATTATTCAAGATTAATCATGACTAATCTGATTGTTTCAGCCATAAATCCCACCTGACTTAAACCAGGAAAAAATAGTCAAATTTAATGCGAGACCGTGAGAAAAATACTGTTCTAGTTTATTTCAATAATCAATTAATAACGATTAATCTGATTAATCGTTTCAACCTGTATTCCAGCCTGACCTAAAACAGGAAAAAATCATCCAGTTAATGCCAGACAATGAGAAGATTGTTCTAGAGTTTATTTAAGTAATTCATTAATCATGATTAGTCACGATTAATCGTTTCAGCCTTAAGTCCAGCCTGACTTGAAACAAGAAAATATGGTCAGATTTAAGGTCAGTTTATTTCAATAATCGATTAATATGACTAATCGTTTTATCCCTATTTCCAACTTGACCTAAAACAGGAAAAAAATAATCCAATTTAATGTCAGACAGTGAGAAGATTGTCTAGAGTTTGTTTAAATAATTGATTACTCATGATTAGTCACAATTAATCCGATTAATCGTTTCATCCCTAAGTCCAACCTGACTTAAAACAGGAGAAAATAGCTAAATTTAAAGCCAGACAGAGAGTAAAAGGTTGCTCTACAGGGTATGTAAATATGTGGTCTGAGTACTATAAACTTTCCCAGACGATCAAGAGCCACGACTGAAGCCGACGTGTCTGACACAGAACCGGAGGAACAAACAAGCTGTAATGCGGCAGGAACTGATGCGTGTGTGATGTGCGCTGCGTTGTTACCTTGAGCGAATCAAAGCAGGCGATGACTCGGCCGTTCTCCACATGGCAGCTCCGGGAGGGATGTGCAAACTTACAATCGGTGTCAGACCGCGAGCAGGTGCCTCTCTGGTACTCGCGACACACTTCCAAGGTCAGCCATTTGGTGTCTCGTCCCATGGTCATGCTGACAGCCATCTGAGATGCTCACAGACACTGAGCAAGGGGTGGGAGTGAGTGGATGGAAAAAAATGGTCTAATGCGAGCAGGGCTGACTAATAGTGATTCAAGAGAGAGAGAGAGAAAAAAAATCCCCTTGGGGAAAAAAAAGCAAAAATATTTTTCCTTCAGAGCAAATAGGTAGCAAGTCCCTTCAGACTGGAGTATTTTGGGGGATGTTTATTAGCTGTTCCTGGGAAAACTGTCAGCTGAAGTTTTACTGGGTGAGATAGCAGAGGTTAACTGGGAGCAGAGACCAGCTCTGTCTCAAGAGAAAGAAAGAAAAACGTTCAGAAAACATCACCGTAGTCCGCTCAGATGCGTCTCTTTTACATTCATGTCAACATGGTCAGAGCAGAGGAAGTCACCGCAGCTCTGTTGTAGTTGTTGTTCTCTGACAGACAGAGAGGAAAAAGCAGAACCTTACACCCGTAATGTCCTTGTAATGACGAGACAAAGCTTCAGCTCAGCTCTGGGTATGTGGGGACTGCAGCTCAGCAACGTGGGATGGATGACTTTGTGGCTGTCAGGACAAAATATAGCCTCCATTCAAGGCCAAACGCACACCGAGCCCTCTCTCCTGCTGTAGGACAAAACCGTACTGTAGGCACTTTGGAGTCCCGCTTCCTCCTCTTACTTGAGTCTGCTTCTCATCCCTCCGTCTCCGTTGCCTCTGTTGTCATCCTCACTGACCTCTCCGCTGCATGTCTTTGCTTGCCGTCTCACTGTGAATTGCAGAAAACAGAAAAAGCGACCGTTTAGGCTGGAAACGGCTACAGCGTCTTTAGGATCACGCTGCAGGAAAAGAAGAAAACAAGCAAAACAGAGGAGGGAGGGAGGCAGCAATGAACAGGAAAGGGCAAGCTATGTCTTGATTAAGTGATACAGATAGGAGAGAGAGAGGAAGAGAGGGAGGATGGAGGGAGGTTGCAGGCAGGGCAGAGACGTCACCTCAACTCATTTACTTTCTGCCCTGCGGAAACTGGACATCAACGCGAGACGCGGTGAGTAATATTGTCCTTGACGTGGCAAAGTTCAGTCGATTCCCCCGAATGAAGACGTACGGAAAAGACGACACAGCGTAGTTCTTCACAACTACAGCTGCTGTGTGTAATGCAAAGCAGCAGCCAATCACGCTGCGTTTTACAGCCAAGCAAAGCATCTCACTGATCAATGAGAGAGCACAGTGGAAGGAAGACTCCTCCTTTCACAGAGCCTGTCCTTGTTCCTCACTTTTTCACACTGGAGCCAGCACAGTCATGACAGTCACGTCTGAGCCACATGCTAATATTCAAACTGTGCAGCAGCTCTGCCTGCACATAGGGACGGAGGAGTTTCTCACGTCTCGCTCAAACATACTGCAGCGTGATGCAAGGATGATGCATGCAGACCTCTGTTCTGCTCACAGTCAGGGAGCAAAGTCACGTGGCCAGACACTAAGTGAATACAGATAATAAGACACACAAGTGCATGACGAGGGAAATGTTGTAGCTTCGTTTTTAATTTAAAAGCTGAAATGTAAAGGGAAGTAGAGCTGGAACGATTAATCAGATTAATTGTGATTAATCGGTTATTGCGATAAACTGTAGAACAACCTTTGTTCTCACGGTCTGACATAAAATTAGACTTTTTTCCTGTTTACGTCAGATTGGATTTAGGGGTGACACGATTAATCGTGATTAATCGATTTTTGTAAAATCGTCAACTAATTTAGTAACTAATCAATCATTAACTGGAGAACACAGACTTCAGAAAAGGCTGTTTCCTGAAAGAACAAAACATTCAGAGCAGTAATTATTCTTCAACTTTTATTTAGCCAGGATAAAACTCCATGAGATTAAATATCTCTTTAAGAAGTGTGTCCTGTTAAAAAAGCTATAGTAACACATTACAATATCAGCATCACAATTAAGCCACGTGTACAAAGATATAAGAATTTTGCATTTAAGATCAAGAAAAACGTCTTTGTCTGTAAATATGTTCTACCCAGAACTAAATTAGCAGTTTTACCTTCACTTGGTTCAAATTCTATAAAAGAAAATCCTGTTAAGCACTTTTTGCTACCTATTTGTTAATCACTTAACCCAAAGTATAGTAAATATAGTTAAGCATCAATAGGTGAGTTTTCACATGTTGATGTTAGAAGTATGTTTTTGCTGCAGACCTTTTGCTACAAATGATCAAGTATACGCCAAAGCAATACTATGACATTTAGATGATTAAATGTTTATTTTCTTATCTACAAAAGGAATTGATTTCTTTATTTGCAAATTATAATATATTTCTAATATTGCATAGAGTGAAATCTGCTGAATGTGCCAGTTTATCTGATTAATCGTCAGAATAATCGAGTACTAAGACAATCGTTATTTGCTGCCGTAAAGGTAAGGGAAACGCTTGGTATATAAAACCTCAAGCAGCTCAATAAAGGACAGAACAGGAGGAGAAGAGGGCGTTGGAGCAGATATTATCAGCCTCTATGTCTGATGGAAGCAGACACAGACGGAGGAAGCAATGGGGGGGACCACGGCGAGGGAACGAATGTGTGTGTTTGTGTGTGACGGCATGCAGATACACAACATGGACGGGTAATGCTGCAGCAGGGACCGATGGACCAGCAACACAAAGTCACGTCCCAGGCCAAACAAGAGAGGCAGAAATGAGAGAAGAGCAGGTATAACAATTGCTTCGCTTGCTGAACCATTACGCTTATCGGTGCATCCTCCTCCTCCAAAGGCTACAGATCAATACAAACTTTTCTCTGGGGGGGAACCAGACAAGCGTTCCTCCTGCAGCTTCGCCCATCCTGCGTTTATGTCCACGTCAGTGTCAAGAGTCTGTGCTTATGCACACCCTGACGAGGCAAAAAGCATCCAACATCATCAAAAAGCTCCTTAGCAACACTCCGAACACCAAATGGTGCACAGCTGCCATTGCAACCGCTCGTGGAGAGATATGCAGCAACACTGGCTCCTCTCCAAAGCTATCCTAGTTTACACTGCAGCCGGTACCTGTGAAAATAAACAGGAATGACCTTTCACTCACTGATAAAGCGCTCAGGAGTCACTGCAGCCTTTGGATTAAGGATTTTTCACTTAGACTCATCAATGATTCCTCAATTCAATCCAACTGCGCAGATCAAGCACTAAAATATCTCTAAAAATGTAATTCTTGTTCACTAAATGCATCACACCACATTTATTTTTATGGACATTGTTTGTTACATGTAATTGAGGCATTAAAACTAAATTTACTTTTCACTTGGCAGACACTTTAGACAAAATGAGACACAAACACCCTTTCTCCTCACTTTCTGAAGTTAAATCAGACTTGATTTCTTGCTACCAAAATTATTTCTATTTACTAAATGCTACAATGATGAGAGAGAGAGAAAATGTCAGGGATTTATTTGTTAATCAATTCAAAATAAGAAGTTTTCATACATTTCCTAAACATTTGGAAGCATTTTGCCTTAAAAATGTATGATTTGGGTCAAACGTTTTGGGTTTCTTTCTACAAGCTCCTGACCCGTTTCTGCTGACAGAACTGGTGGAACCAAGTCCAGTTTGTAGGACTGAGGTTGGAGCTTTGTGATGGCAAAACATTGACTTTGTTGTCCTTAAGCCATTTTATATATACTTTACCTGAATGTTGAGTTATTGTCGTTTGGACCCAAGCTTTAACTTCCTGGTTGATGTCTTTGGATGCTGCTTTAAGTTTTCTACATAATGTCCTTCCCTCATGATGCAAAACAGCCCCACAACATGATGCTGCCACCACCATGCTTCACAGTTAGAATGGTACAAGCATCCCCATTTTTCCTCCAAATGCAACAGCGGTTCTCTTCCTGATATCTTGGCTGATTTATTTTTGATTTTCCCCATCAAGTCAAACAAGAAATCATTGTGCTTCGGGTGTGGCCTTAAAATGTATCCACAGGTATGACTCTAATTAAATCAAATGTGTCAATCAACCTGAAGCGATGACATCACCAAGTTTGAAGTGGTAGCCATCGGTCTGTATGTAAACTTCGGACTTTGAAGGCATTAAGAAATAAATATTCTCTCATTATTGTGGTATTTAGCATGTAGAAATAATTTTCATAATTCTAATTGACATAAAACAGGAGAAGTTTGGTCTGATTCAACTTGTGAGAAAAAAAGGTGTGTCTTTTATTCTGTGTATGTTCAACTGTATTCATGTTACTCTATAAAGAGCAGCACAGAAAAAAAAGACGTAATATGATGCTCAATGGGAAACTGCACTTGAAAACTAAAAATATTTGCTTTAGTATTTATAAATAAACGTCTGAGACAACATTTTTATAAATACATTTTGCAGTAGAATATTTATGATTTCATGATCGTTTGACCAGATTAGGTTCCCCAGTTTTGTTTATGTTTTCATTGTAAATGCTGTGAAGCTCTGGTATTTTTACTTAAGGTTATTATGCTGCAGAAATCTCATAACCAGACTGGAAATGCCCCAACAGAGTAAAAACAAAATTAACCTCATAAAATAATCGTACTGGTCCATGAAAACCCTGATCAGTGCATCTATCACAGCATATATGAGAGATGAACAAATCTTCAGATAAATGACCAAGCATTCAGTTTAAACATGTTGGTTCATACTGATCGAGTAACAAAGCTCGATCGTTTCTGGTTAATTAACGATGCATTTATTATACAACCTCACTCCTCAAGTCACCAGACAATGAAGAAAGTGTCATTTAAATATTACTTTTACAGTTCATTTAGAGCAGGACTTATTCTCCTGAAGATAAAGTTCTCCTTTCAGACCTATTGGGATGTAACACTAACATTTTTTTTTAACTTCAGTAATAAGATATAAGAGCTTATATTTGCCCAGTTTTTGCTCTGCAGTCTAAAGAATAAAACTGAATAATTAAACAGAGGAGGGAGTCTGGAGGTTATGGGGGTTGACACGCAGGTGGGACCTGGCTGGGTGGCACAAGGTGGACAGACGAGAGCAACAGTAGCTGACACAACTGTGCAGCGTCCTTCATCAAACACGGAGCAGCAGAAGGCTCCCGACAGCGTAACCTTCAGCTGAGCTCTGACGTCTGCATTATGGCTGCAGACTGAGGGCCATCTAAACAGGAGGGCTGCAGAATGGCACAGAGGAATATCCTCATTTTCTCTCCAATCTAATCTACTGCAAGACTTCCTGCAGAACGTGTGTGTTTATGCTTGCTGTGTGTTTGTGTTGAGCATCTGGAGGACAACAGTGGAAATAAGCTTTTTGTTTTTATCCTTGGTGACGATATTTGATTGTTGTGATGTTAATGATGCTTATTTGTGTTATTGCCAAATAAAAACAGGTGATTTTTTCCCCCATTATTAATAAAAATGAAGAAAAGGAATAAAAATAAAAAAAGAGAATCAAATACATTTAAAAATTGATGACAATTCAAAAATATTTTTGAAGGTATGGCAGAATTATCGTGTCTTTTTTATTATATCTTTTTCAAGTTAGCCCTTATATAAATTTGCTTCTACAATTTTGCCAACTATTAGAAATGTTCAGCCTTTAATGTCTGAACAACAAAACATGTATTTATTATTCTAATACAAAAAGTAACAGAGATGTTAACATATTGTGGTTTGCAAAACTATCAATGCCTCTTGATCATTGTTTATAATTTAATTTACAATCACAAATAATGTATTTCTAAAAAAAATAACTGAATAAAATCAAATGTGAAAGGTTTTGCTTGTATTTGATTCACTCCCCTCTATTTCAATGCCCCTAAATAAAATACAGTACATCTAATCCAGTGGTTCTTAACCTTTTTTGAGGTACCGAACCCCGCAGTTACATATGCGCATTCTCCGAACCCTTCTTATTACAACCAACCCCGCGACACACAAAATACTTTGCGATATTCTGATTATATTAGCTGTGTAACCACCTCCACGCCACTAGAGGCAGTAGCAATCCCAAAAAGATGCGTCGAAGGAGCAGATTTAGACTATAGAATTAGGTAAAAACGATTAGCTTTGCTGAAGTAATTAAAAGACAAAAGTTCAAATCCATGATGAGAGAGGAGCTCCTTCAATCAGGGCTCCTCCGCAGCTCTGATTGGCTAAGCAATGTAGTGTGATTCTGTGCAGCAAGTGATGGCAAAGCGGGGCGCGTCATTACGACTTTACACAAGTGTGTCTTTACCTCCACGGCAGAGGCTCCACCGAACCCCTGAGACCGACTCCTCGAACCCCTGGGGTTCGATCGAACCCAAGTTAAGAACCAGTGATCTAATCGCCTCAATTCAGAGCATATTCTTTTAAAAACAGATTTTTGAATCTCCTTAATCAAATCTGTCTGAGCTATTTAGAAAGACAAAATTAACACAAATTATAGTTCCTTCAGGTAGTAAAGACACCCAGTCAAACTTGAAGCTGTAATTAGAGCAAGAAGGTTCCACAAGGAAGCTGGATATAAATGCACACCACACTTTTCAGATTCATATCTGTAAAAAAAACCCTGAAAAATCTTGAAGGTCATGAATGATTTTCCCTCCCACTTCACAATGATACACTATTCTGACATGGTCTATCATATGAAAATCCCTAAAAACCATTTTAGGACATTTTTAGGATGTAAAAATCTAAAAATGTTCAAAGGTATCTAAGACACCATGAAGTGAAAAATGCAGCAACTTGAGAGGTGGGGATCCACCCATCCATCCATCCATCCATCCATCCATCCATCTTCTTTACGCCCTTGTCCTTTAGTGGGGTCGGAAGGTACTGGTGCCCATCTCTCCAGCTAACGTTCCGGGCGAGAGGCGGGGTTCACCCTAGTTTTTAATTCCCTTTATTGTAAACAGCGCCAGTCAAATTTTCACTTCAGGTTTGAAAACATTTGGGTTTTTTTCTTATGTCCATTTTGGTTCCATATGAGAATACGACTTCCCTGTGGGAGTTTTTTTTTATTCAAATTGGAGTTACCTCACTCCAAAAAGCTTGGTGAATTCCAGTTTTAGAGGTGAATGTGGTTGTGTAACAGCAACTACAGCTGCGAAAACACGACTTTAATCTTCATCAGCGTTATCTCAGGGTTATCATTCACTAACTTGAAAACAGGTTTTCAAGGATGACAGCAGAAACAGTCAAACATCAGCCACCAAGCGATTGATTTAGAAAGCGCAAGGAAACCAATCTATAAATCACAGGGTGAGAGAAAGGCAGCAGCTTAAATGGAGAGAGCAAAGTAATTAGGTTAAGTATTGGTAATCCTTTCAGCTCGTTAAAAGCACCACAGCTTTAGATCACACAACCATGCAGCGCCTTACTTCGACAAACAAATCAGCTTCACCTAAGCATAAAAATAAATAACTTTGGCTTTTACAGTGTTTGGCGCAAATTACATTAAAAAAAAAAAACTGGTCACTACTCCGAGGAAAAAAAACACAAAAACATTAAAAGCGATCAACAGCAAGATATCTGGATAGTGACCAAGTCGTACGTGCGAGAGGAGAAATGAAAACTGGTTGCGTGGGAAAGGTGACTCCACGCACGCCTGTCAGTGTGAGCCTGGTTTGTCAGTTTATCTGTGTTTATATTAAGTAAAGAAAAACTAGCCAGACAGGTACAGAGTCCACAGCCGGGAGGGAGTGTGAACTTGTCTTGACTGGCTGTTTTGTTGAACTAGACAAGATAAAGGGCAAACGACCAGTAGGATTGCATACAGTGTATGCAAACCAAGAGACAACGCATCACGCTATGGTGGTTTAAGTCTGACCCCTTACAGGACAGGCAAGGACAGGACTTCATAACTCCTCCACTTGTTGTATGCACAGACACCGATAGCGAAAGCCTGCAAACCTGCAAGTCAGTAACGAAAACGCAACCTGGCTCTTCATTTCACCTTTGCATTCATTTAACTCTTACTTAAAAACCTAAACGTGGCAACTGCAAAGACAGCTTATGCTATCTCATAATAAAACAAAACCCCTTAATGCTGGCTTGGATATGGAAATTTTTCACCACATCATTTGTATCCAGACAGAGAAGTCTCAGACCTCCCAATCCATGTTTAAGCAAGAGCGCTATGACTAATTTGCCTGAATTACGCCCATCTTCAACAACAAAAGCCAGCTTTTGCGCGGCCATGCAACAGGCAGGAGTTGCAGAAGCGAACAGACGAAAAATACGAACAAAACACAATTTCTTTTTTTTTTTTTTATAAACGCGTCAGAGCGAATTCATAATGCTGCAAACGCACCAGGCGTGCCGCGGCCGCTCACCTGTTATCAGTCCAAACAGATCAAATGTCTTCCTTCAAATCAACGTCGACTGAAATGAGCTTCTCGGTTCGGTATTTTCCGTAAAGACTTCCTTATTTATCTGTAAGAGACTATTACAGCGCTGCACTGAAGCGTAGGAAGGCTGGCTGAAATAAAACGCGCTAGCGAGAAATAATGTACATTTAAAAAAAAATAAAAAATCAGGGCGAAAAGCGCGATGCAGCTGCAGAGGGACAGGGAGGCGGCGGCAGAATGTCAGCTGTAACTACAGTGGCTCGGCAGCAAAGCAGACTGCTCTCAGCAGATAACAGATTTGGTCAAAAAAAAAAAGACAGAGGGAGGGTTTATCAAATGGGAGGAGTTGGACGACAGGGGAGTGTTTGTTTATTATTTATCATGAAGTCACGACTAAATGAAAGATGGTGCAAACTGCAGGTAATAGGAAAGGTGTGGAAGTCCATTTCCGCCAATTCATTCGTCCTTTAGTCATATTTTTTAAAAAAAACTGCTACTGAAAAACAAACCTGAGACTAAAATTTATTCCAGTTCAACATTAGCATTAATATTCATGTTCATCTAAAATGGCTTCATGGCCAGTCACAGCGTGTAATGTATTTATTGAATATATCTGTATGTATAGTGAAAATACTCGGGGTTTTTTTAAATTGAGAGCAACTGAATCAAACTTGTATAAATCCATCGGAAAATTATCAAGGAAGCAACCAAAATTATATTAAACCAATTTTTCAAAATGAGTTATGACTTGATCCAATTTCTTTTGCTTACGTACTAAGGAGATTTCCTAACATTAGAAGTGCTTTACCACCCCCTGCTGGTAAACCCCAGACTTGCAACTGAGAAACCTATAAAAGCATGAGAGTAAAAGAGCAGTTTGATAAATGTAAAAGCATAGTTTATATAAAAAGAGACAAATTCCAATGTTCTACAACATTAGCAGATAATGCCACAAATTGAGGTACTGATGAACTAATTTTCCTTTTCTGCTGTTGAAAAGACACAAACGAGTACATTTCAAAAATATTCAAGACAATATTTTGGCAAACATAAAGATTGTTGATCACAAACCTGTAGTGTTTCCTGAAATAAGAAAAAAGTCATTTTCTTCCAAGCGGCATTGTCTGAATTTCAATGTGGTTAAGGTCCAGAGAAAACATGCTGAAGGCTGGCGTCATGACGAAAAGAAAAACCGTCCTATTTTTTGACCCGATTAGAAAGTCTGTTACAACAACCTGTTTAAAGGAGACCTATTATGCAAAATTCATATTTTGCAAACTTTTGTACTTCCACTTGGGTCTCAACTACTTCTAAAAGAGGCTCAAGTTCAAAATAAAAACCTTCCAGACAGTTTTTGGCAGTAAGTTAGTGTTTCTGGAAAATGAGTCGATTTAAAAACCTCAAGTTTGTTGAGTCACTCTGCGCAGTCACAAGCGGAGATCCAGCACATTTAGTCAGCTGGTCTTAACGCTGTATGAGCTGTACAATGGCTGCTGGATAAGACAAGTGTTTTGTTGTTGACTTACCATAAAGAAATTACTTGCTGCATTCTTGTTGGGTGTGCAGGAGGCTCTACCTCTGCTTTTCAAAGGCGGCATTCCCAGAATGCTGTGTGGTTCTGGATCACAGTTCGGTGAAATGATTGAATATTCTATCAAATGTAATATCTGTTGATACCGATCACGTGTCTATCACAATATATATTGTTAAGGGTTTATTGTCCAGCCCTAGATGTACGGTTGTATAATTGCGCATCTGTCTGTACCCATTTTTACCTGCGAGTGTTTCACCAGCTTATTTGGATTTAAAGTGACAGAGGCCTTTCATTCTGAAATGAGCTCAAAATAGGCAGAACTGAGCAGGCTAAAATCTCATTATCTAAGAATAATTTTGTGTAAAAAATCCTACAAACAAGGTTTGTATAAGCTTTAAACATAACCTAACTGTTCAAGGAAGCATAATAGGTCACCTTTAAAATAAATAAATTAAAGTCACATTTAAAACATTTCATTGTCACAAAAGAATAAGAGAAGAAGGCATGTACTGAAAATAACCTGAATTAGCAAAAACTGACAAGGCAAATCTTGGTACGCCTCCTACAAAGACAGCCGTCTGCTACCACTGCTCCACGTTGCCTATGTAGTCCTCCATGGTGCTGTTCTCATCTACATCCCACCAGTCTGACAGAAGCACTTCTGACTCCAGGCTGTCCTCCGCTCGACGCTCTTCGGTCGAGCGCGTCGTTTCAGTCGGCCTCGGCCGCCGCCCTTGTTTTGCTGAGAATCTCCCCCGGAGCCGCCTCCTCTCCTGTTGTCGCCGCTCCCTGGCCTGCCTGCGCTCCTGCTGTCTCGCCACCTGGAAGCGCTGCAGGAAAAGGTCACGGGCATACTCATACAGCTCCACGTCCCACCGGTTTAGCTGACGAATCCTTTGCTGCGTCTCGGAGGGCACCTCGACGCTGGAAGCTCGCGTCCCGTTCAGCTGCGTGAAAGGTGCGATGAACTGCAAGTTGAAGGTTCTCTCGAAGAGGTACTGCGTCTTACGCTGGTACTCGGTCAGGCCAAAGAAGGCCATCCCCTTCAGGTTGCGCTTGGCGCTGTCCAGAAGCACCGCCCAGCGTTCGTCTTCGCCCATGGCGGAGACGTTGTAGCAACCCACCAGACTGAGATCTGCCAACATGCGGGTCTGTCGGTTGTTGGCCAGGTTGTAGGGGCAGTCCATGAACTCCTGCAGGGAGCAACCCGACCAGTCGTCTCCTGGGTAGCAACTCGGCAGCTCTGACAGCGTCGGTGAACGTCCGTCGCACACGTGGAGGGAGGCTTTCCAAGTGGCTCCGCGTTGCACGTGACGCCACTCGCTCAGGTAACGCGACACAGGATCTCTTAAGATCGTAATGTAGTAATAGTTTCGACTAGAAAGAGAAGGAAACGGAAATTAGTATTTGCAATTAGGACAGTAGCAATAAGAGATAAATCAATAAATTGTATGATAAATTAAAACAAACTCAATTTCCATTTGCATGACTTATCGTTTTTCTTTTTTCTACCAAAAACTGAATAACAAAAGTTTTCAATCTGGTGCTTTGGTTTCAACTTCTCCTTTTATTGAAGGACTATTTTGTTTACAGAGAATTCATAATTTATTTTATTTATTGTTTCTTCCATTTTTATTTATTTTGGATATTTAAAAGATATTCCACTTCTAGTGTTAAATGTTCATTAGGATTTAAAGTTCATTGATCTTTGAGAACATGTTCTTGTATTATTTTGCCATTACGACTATATTAGTTGAAAATGGTCTCAAAACAACAATTGTTATTGTTTATCAAAATAACTTCTGGGACAATTTATTGTCCAGCTAAATTTGTTATAATTACAGGCCTAAATTTCTAGATTTTCAATATAGTAGGTATTACATTTTTGTCTTCTAGGGATTAGCAGAAACTGAAAAACCTGTAAAATGTCCATACTTTTCTAGAATCATTAAACAGTAAAACGGTACCTAAGTTACTGAAATCAAATTTCTTTCTTTTATTCATTGTTCATGTCATGTTTGTGTGTTTTCGCTTTGCCTCTTATCACTCTCTTCTTTCATTCCAGTTTTTTTATTCCATTTTTCCAGACTCTATAGGCTCTATATTTAGAGCCTGTCAATTAGCTTTCTGCTAAGTTCATCATGATACATTATAGAGTCGACTAAATTATTGATTAGGTATTAGAGATCCTGCTCTGAGTTTGTTCAAATCTTGTCTGAAACTTCTAGTAATAATTCTTCCAGTTCAACTCCTGTTACTTGTGGTGTTCCCCAACTATTATTTTCCATTTATGTGCTACACTTGATCAAGTTATTGATAAATTCAATATTTTCATTTATATGCAGACAATTCCCAGATGTATTTGACCATCAATCCATCAAACCTCTCTACTCTCAATAAACTTCCTCTTTTTCTATCAGACATCAAAACCTGGAAGATAAAAAACTGCTAAATGATGTGAATTTAACGCGATTTTCCTCTAACCTTGGCTGGTTTTTCTGGGCCTCTCTGGAGTCCATGCGTGATGGGACACAGTGGGTCAGCTCAGTCCAGTCCGCATGAAGCCCGCAGCTCCATCCGGTGGAGAACCGAGAGAAGAGCCAGGTTTCCTTCTTACCTGGCCGGAGGCAGGTGCACTTCTTCTGGCCTGCGTGGCACTCACAGGGCCTCTCCAGCTGGATGTTACGCACCAGGTGTCGGCCAAAAGTTGTGCCACCCGTTTTCTGGATGTGCAGAAATACAATGACATCATCCCCTTTGATGTTGAAGTCCACCTCTCGGTTCAGGTCGGCGCTGGTGAAGTTGAAACGAGGGACAAATCGGGCCAGAGCGCCGTCTTCTGCGATGTAGGGGTCCTTCTGGAGCCCGTCCTGCGACTCACCATCGCCGATTCGGATGCCAGGTCCGCCCCCGAGGGTGAACCAGGCCCCCAGCTGGTGGAGCATTTGGCACTCGGAGCTGCTGGGACAGGCATACTGGATCATAAAAACGCCGAAAACCGCCACCATGAGCAGGAAGAGCAGGAGCCGCTGGTGGCTGCTGGTGGACTTCTCATCCATCTTCCCGAACCCGATGAAAAACCATCCCTCGGGTCCCCGTTTCAGAGCAGCAGACAGGAAACAATAACAATGCAGCCAAAAGCCGAGAGCGAGCGGCGTTAGGTAACCAGGTAGTCAGTCACAGCGCCGCGCTGTCTGGGTCCATCTGGGTTTTAACCGGCAGAACCGGGCGGTTCTGTTTACTCTAGCGGACAGATTAGTGGTATAAAAATATTAATCTTCTTAACAGGGCTAATGCTCATCTTCAGCACCAATCGATTCTTGACCTTTCTTCCCGTGAGTCACTGCGCGTAAACGTGCGTCATCCCGCTACGTCAAAATGGACTTCATTTGCAATGTAGTTTTCTTTAGGGTAAAAATGCAAGGGATTGCCTACAAATACGTTTTAAATAATACAAAAATAAAACAAGAGGTTTCTGAAAAAACATTTTTTTTTACCAAAAATGTTATTAAAAATACTCAATGTTACTCAATACTGTTACATGGACGGATGGATGGATGTATGGATGGATCATACTTTAGTTGAAATAACATCATAAGAAGAAAATCTCGCCAGGAACTGACAACATTTGTATAAAAAGCAGTTTAAAAATGAAATCCCTGTCATTCATTCACCAGAGGTGTTAACATGTACTTTTGAAATAAATGTCTCCAATAAAACTTGGGTAAAATGATAAAAATTTAGTTACTTAGTACAACAATGAGTTACTGTAGAAGAAGGCTCAGCAGCTGATGTGCTATAAAAAATAGCATATCAGTTATCGAAAAAAATGGATTAGGAAATGTATTTCTTATTTTGAAATGAGATCATTTATTTGAACGATTTTTTATTTTATTTTAGTATTTAAAATACCAATATTTACACATAAATTTATGTTTTGGTCTGACTATTGACATAATTTTTAATATTAAATCAGATTTTATATTCAGTTACTACTCAGTACTCAAGCTGTTGTTTTTGATCAAATACTTTTTACTCTTACTTAAATTATTTCTAGGGAGCCGGTTATTGGTTTGACTTGAGTAAATATATATATTTTTTCATGTTGCTTTTACTTGAGAACAAATATGGTTTCATTCTGTCTTCATTTCTGTGCTGGACTCTGAAGTAAGATTGCAGTTCTGACAATGAGCCAACAGGTGGCGACGTTTAACAATCACAAACCTTACGCCAAACCAAAATCAAACTGTTTTTCTCTGATTTATCTTGCTGGCTGTACATATAACCTGTACAGACATAAGCTACGTGTACAGATCATAGACATAATATATCCTATTGTGACATATTCACACTTTGAATTTTTATGACACATTGTGTGTCATATTCCTATATGCCTTATATTATGTCTATGGTGCAGATAAAAAAGATGGCGTTTTTAAACAAAAGAAGAAGACAATGTCTTCTGTGATTGGCTTTAGAAAAAAGGAAGTGACTCACCTTTCAAGAACAAACTGTTAAGCGGGAATAAAAAAGTCCATATGTACAACCTGTTGAAACAGAAAACGAGTTATAGATTTAGATATTGTGCACGAAGAAGAATAAATGAACACCATAGTAAGACGGGACTGAAAGGTAAGTAAAGTCTGGGAACGTCTGTGGATGACTGGAATCCAAATTTAGTCGATCCTGTCAAACTGCAGCCTTTGACAAGATGCAGAAAAGCAGTGGGAAAAGGAAGTCAGCCATTACGTTTGGGAAAATGTTTGCTTAATAAACAGACTTTACGCAGTAAGTGAGTGTAAAATAACTGATACAGGTATTTTGATTTTCTAATTGCATAATCGGTAACACTTTATTTGAAGGGGTGTTCATAAGACTGTCAGGACACTGTCGTAAATACGACATTAACATCTGTTATGAACATGAAGGACTCTTTATGAATGTTTATAACTTTTGCCGCTAAGTGTCATTCGGTAAATAATGACACTTTTAATGCAAAGTTGCTTTAAAAGTTGCATTAAAAGTGTCATTTTTCATTAGTATCATTATTTACCAAATAATGCAAAGGTGGCACCTTGCATTTGAATCACAATATTTCCAGTTTTTGGACGATTATGTTTGTGCTCTAGTATTACGTCTCGTGACTGTAAGTTTATAGTTGTTTAAAACAGTAATTTAACAGATTAAACCGAGGCTCAAAACAAAAAATCCAAGCATCATATTTGAACAAAACCTCAGTACTAAATCCTGGATATGACGTCAACAGAATTAAAAAATAGACTACAAATAATATTGTGTTCTTACTTAAACGTATTTCTATAAATATTGAAAACTGCAACATTAAAATGGAAATTAGATTTTTTTTTTCCTCTGATAGTAATGTTTATTTTTGGGTTTTCTCCTTTATATCTAGCAGGAGCATAAATGGCATGAAAAACAGACAGTGTAAGAAATGGAAAGTGAATAAACTATTGTCATTTCCAGAGTTCATTCCCTGTCCCACTGTGCTAGTCATCCATGCATCACTTGAATCTTCTCCTTTTTTTATTATAAACTTTATATTAAAACAGAAAATAATAGTTATTTATAAACTAGGCATAATTTCTGTTGTTAATCATTTCAAACACACCTTCAGATGTACAGTGCTCTGTTATGACTGATGCAACGTCATTTTGTGTCTTAATAGGTTGTTTTTGTGAGTGTTTGGTATTCTGCTATGAATCAGCTTCAGCTGGATGTTCTTGCAAGGGAAACATTGCCACCTGGGGAGGATGAAACGCAAAGGAAAACTCAAAGGTCAGGCCAACTTCCGATCAGAATAATGGCTTATTTATCTTAATCTGTGCTCAGTGTAATTATGTTGGTGAACAGAGTTTGTCAGCTACAAACATGTTGTAGGTTGGTTTTAATTTTAAAATATTAAACACTGGCTTTATATCATTCACATTTTCTGTTGTTCTGAAGGTCAGAGATCCAGCAGCACATTGAAAATTCTGTTAAACACGAAACCGATCTAGGACCGGTTCCAGTCCCTGACCCAAGCTGTGTGTCCATGAAGAGTGACTGGTCCATGCAGTCTCCTCCCTATTTCAGTGCATCCGTTGATGAAAGGTGCAATAGAAAAAACATTTTATATAAAAAGAAAAATGCATTTTCTTTGAAACATGCAATGAAATATGTCAGAATTTCTGTGTTTTTGTTGCAGAATCAATGCCAAAAATCACCTTTCAGGTGTTAGCTGTGCTTCGTCCTGGACTAACAGCTCAAAAGAAGACATCATTAATTTTAAAGCACTTCCATCTGCTGATCAAATGTAAGCTACAACTCATTCTACCAAAAAAAGCAGATTTTGATACGATTAAATGGTTACTTGTCTTTGTATGACCTGAAAATTAAGTTATTTCAAAACGTTCATACCAGTGTTATAAAGAAGTGGATTTAATAATGTAGAGCTTTTGTTTTTGTTGTTGTTTCCTCTGTATCTTTTGTTGTTGTCATTAATTAATTTGTAAATTTGTATAAAAGTACTTCTGTTATGTTAAAGTTAATGTTTCTATCCAATGTTTTTCCTCAACAGAAGTCATCATAGAAAAGACTTATTTTCCTTTCAACCAAATGACAGTGACTGCCATCTAAAGGGATGTGAACCTTCTACAAAGAAGTATGCTGCTGGAAATTGTTTCATATTCACAGGCTTTTGAAGTGTTATTATATATAGAAATAGAAAGCAGATTTTAAAGTGATATTAAACTCACTGTATAAAAATAACACACATTAGTTCAGTTAATTGGTGAATATATCAATTAAATCTGGATTTTATCAAAGCTATGTGATGCATTACCGCTATAACAGTAGTAGTTCAAGTGTGTTTAATGTCTGTGTGTCCATTAGGAGAAAACTGGCCTGTTCAGACTGGACTGAACCTGATCTCGAACCTGGATTCAAAAATAGTGATTCACGCTCCAGAAATGGACTCCATGATGCAAATCACAGGTGAGGATTGGTTTTAAATCCTTTATCATGTGGGATTATGATACTTCCAGCTGTAAAGTCTAATCTTTGCCATTTGTCATTCTGTGGAAAGACAAGTAGAGACTCTTTATCTACCACTATTCTTTTAAATTTCTCTCTCAAGAATCAATCCCCTTCAGAGTTTCTGAAGGTCTTTCAGATAATGTTTATCGGTTTGCTTTGATTTAGGGATTACTTAATTGCAATCCTTATACTTGACCATTCTCTCTATTTTGCTGGTATTCTGACCAGCAAAATGGCCAACAAATAATCTGCATAGTGCGGTAAGAGCAGGATGAGAGAGACCGCAGGCTAGCTGATGGCTGCTATTGACTTTTTTAACACTGCAGAAGAGCTACAGACTGATCATCTCTTATTGATGCAGTAAATCATGCAAAAGGAGCCCCAACCAATCATTGAGGGCTTATATTATACTGTAGATGGACATACAGTACTGTTAAATAATGGTGGTGTCATCTAATATTCTTATTTTCTGACTAGCTGAAGTTTCTGTATATTAAAATAAATTAACACTCTGAAAGCATCATTTGTGCATCAGTTTTACTTTTTAAATTGAGAAATAAGTAAACTTTAATAGTATTCATAATAGGAGGAAATATTCTGATCTTTTAATCTAAAATTTGGAAAATCCTTTGAACACATGCAGAATTGTTACTCAAACCTGTTTATAGACTTTACAAAATGTCTGTAACTGAAAGTCAATACTAAGTAATGACGAGGGCTTTGGATGATACTGGAATCTGAATGTTTTTACTTTGATTTCTTTTGAGATTTGAAAATGAGAGCATGAAGTTTACGAGGCACCAATCAACCCAGCAGCACTTCAACTCCATATTTATGGTCTGTACATCAACGCCAGGTCTTTTCTAATTGCTTTACTGACTAAAAATAATTTGGTTACCAAGCAGAAGCAATGTTTAGATATTTTTTGTTTGTTTTCCTTCCATTTCATCCAGCCCATGTAATTAGTTTTCTAATCTGTTTCAGGTTTTGGAGGAAAACATTGTTGCTTTTGTGAAGAATGAATTGAATCACATTTCTA
Source organism: Poecilia reticulata (assembly GCF_904066995.2). Taxonomy (NCBI): domain Eukaryota; kingdom Metazoa; phylum Chordata; class Actinopteri; order Cyprinodontiformes; family Poeciliidae; genus Poecilia; species Poecilia reticulata. Next base: position 27,225,787 of record NC_088839.1, read on the forward strand.
AGGCTGTGGCTTCAGGTTGCCCAGAAGACGGTCAAAGCAATGTGAAGGATGTGTCGAAGGGTGAGGATGAAGAGCAGAAGAGGAGCAGCAGAGAGGCAGTTCTGAAACTTGCCATGAACTTCCTGAGGATGATGAAGCAGGAAAAGCTGGCTGACCTTCTACAATGTGGTGAGGATTTAATGTGTTGGCTAAATAATAAAGTAAAATATTTTTTTTGTGTTTTTTTGACTGATGTTTTAAATATTCTGACTCGTCTTTCAGGGACTAGTGCTGCAGTTGGTCAACGTAAGCTTAAATCTAAGCTGAAAAAGAGCTTCCAGTGTGTGTTTGAAGGGATTGCTAGAGAAGGAAACCCAATCTGTCTGAATCAGATTTACACAGAGCTCTTCGTCACAGCGGGCGGGAGAACGTCAGTCAGCGATCAACATGAGTTCATGCAGATCGAAACCGCGAGCAGAAACCCAGACAAAGGAGAAACCAAAATCACGCACGAACAAATCTTTGAGAGTTCGCCTGAAAAACTTCGACCGATCAGAGCGGTGATGACGAAGGGGGTGGCTGGCATTGGCAAGACAGTCCTGACACAGAAGTTCGCTCTGGACTGGGCTGAAGACAAAACCAACCAGGACGTCCACTTTGTGTTTCCATTCATGTTCAGAGAACTAAATGTGCTGAAAGAGAAGAAGTTCAGTTTGATGGAGCTTGTTCATCACTTCTTTACTGAAACCAAAGAAATCTGCGAGTTTGAAAAGTTCCCAGTTGTTTTCATCTTCGACGGTCTGGATGAATGCCGACTTCCTTTGGACTTTCACAACAACGAGATCCTGACGGATGTGGCGCAGTCTGCGTCAGTGGATGTGCTGCTGACGAATCTCATGAGAGGGTACTTGCTTCCTTCTGCTCGCCTCTGGATAACCACGCGTCCCGCAGCAGCCAATCAGATCCCTCCCGAGTGTGTTGACATGGTGACAGAGGTCAGAGGGTTTGCCGATCTGCAAAAGGAGCATTACTTCATGAAGAGAATCAGGGATGAGGAGCAGGCAAGGAGGATCATCTCCCACATCAAAACGACGAAATCGCTCCACTTGATGTGCCACATCCCCGTTTTCTGCTGGATCACAGCCACAGTTCTGGAGGAAGTGTTCAAAACCAGGGACGGAAAAAAGCTGCCAAAAACTCTGACCGAGATGTACATCCACTTCCTTGTGGTTCAGACCAAAGTAAAGAGTTTGAAGTATGACGGAGAAGCTGAGTTGGATCACTGGAGTCCAGAGAACAGAAAGATGATCAAGTCTTTGGGAAAACTGGCATTTGAGCAGCTGCAGAAAGGAAACTTAATCTTTAATGAATCAGATCTGGAAAATTGTGGCATAGACATTCGAGCAGTCTCCGTTTCTTCAGGAGTGTTCACTCAGATATTCAAAGAGGAGAAAGGAGGTCTGTACCAAGACAAGGTGTTCACTTTTGTGCATCTGAGTGTTCAGGAGTTTCTAGCTGCTCTTTACGTCCATTTGATGTTCTTCAACTCTGACGTCAATCTTCTGGAAGACGAGAACTCATCTGAGTTTGAGGATTTCTACCAGAGTGCTGTGAATATAGCCCTCAAAAGTCCCAATGGACATCTTGACTTGTTCCTCCGCTTCCTTCTGGGCCTTTCACTGCAGAGCAATCAAACTCTGCTGCAAGGCCTCCTGAGAAAGACGAGTGTCAGTCCACAGACAGATATTAGCCCAATTACCATTAAAAATACAAGTAATTACATCAAAAAGAAGCTAAACGAAGGTATTTCTGTAGACAAGAGCATCAGTTTGCTTTACTGTCTGAATGAACTGAATGATCTTTCATTAGTGGAAAAGATTCAAGAGTCTTTGGCGTTGGAGCAACTTTCCACAGATGAGCTGTCACCTGCAGACTGGTCAGCACTCGCGTTCCTTTTGCTGTCCTCAGAAAAAGACCTGGATGTGTTTGAGCTGAAGAAATACTCTGCTTCAGAAGAGGCTTTCCTGAGGCTGCTGCCTGTGGTGAAAGCAGCAAACAAAGCTCTGTAAGTACCGCTATGTAATCATAGCGGTAAAATCAGTAAAATCTACTAGTTCACTACCAAAAAATTATTTATGCAAGATATGAAACTGTGATCAAGTCGACATAATTTACAAAAATACTACATTCTCTGATGTTGGCTTTTGGCCTTCCACATTCTCATATTGTTAAAAAATACTTGATTGTGTTGCAGTGTGAATGAAAGTAGCCCTTTCACAATAAGCAATAAATCAATTAGTTGCATCCATCCATCTGTTTTCCTGCACCCTCGTCCCTCAGTGGGGTCTGGAGGTGCTGGTGCCTCTCCAGCTAACATTCCGGGCAAGAGGTGGGGTCACCCTGGACAGGTTGCCAGTATGTCGCAGGGTAACACAGAGACACACAGGACAAACAACCATGCACACACACACACACACTCACACCTAGGGGCAATTTGGAGAGACCAATTAACCTGACAGTCATGTTTTTGGACTGTGGGAGGAAATCGGAGTACCTGGAGAAAACCCACACATGCACAGGGAGAACATGCAAACTCCATGCAGAAAGACTGGGGCCGGGAATCGAACCCAGAACCTTCTTGCTGCAAGGCAACAGCTCTACCAACTGCGCCACTGTGCAGCCCTCAATTAGTTGCATGATAAATTAAAATGAACTCTTTTCCATTTGCATGATTTATCTTTCTACAAAGAACTTGATGACATAAATCTTCAATCTGGTGCTTTTGTCTCAAGTATCCCTTTTTTAAGACAAATTTGAAACTTCCTAATTAGTTTTATTTGTAGTTTATTTTTTGTCCATTTATTTTGGATATTTAAATTGTCTTCTAGTTCCAGTTAAAATGATCTTTGAGAATGTGTTTTTGCATTTTTATGCCATTGCCATTTTATTACTTGAAAATGGCATCAAAACAACAATATTATCGTTTATCGCAAAAACTTCTGGGACAATTTATCATCCAGCTAAATGTGTTATTATGGGCTTTTAAAGCTGCAGTATGTAACTAAATACTTTTTTCACATATTTGTTTAAGCTCTCAGTATGTCCTGACAGTATACTATAGATAATCTATAGATAGAAAATCAAACTCTTCTCCTCCCCCCATGTGGCTCTACTGCCATCTGCAGAAACATAGTCCCTATTATGTTTTTGTTTTTCTTCATAGTACACATTCCAAAGAAATAGCTTATTGTATAAAATCAAATAGACAATTTCTGGAAATAATTTCTACAAGTATTTATGTGTAGAAATTGATTTTAGCCTGACACTTTTAAAACCTTTTCTTTTCAGGCTGAGTGGTTGTAACCTGTCAGGAGTGTCTGTTACTACCCGATAGTAAGTCCCGCCCACTCCTCACAACTCTTTGGACTCACTACGGCCCAGTTCTCTGTCCAACAGGTCCGGAAAACCCCCAGAAACTCGGGTCTTACCCTAGCAATAGTTTGTGGAGAATAATCTGTTTAAACTGGGGTCGGAAAGGATTCGTCTAGCTCTGACTACCTTCGATCCAGAAGTTATGACCTTTTACAGTTGAGGAGCAATCCGCTGAGTAGCCCTCACAGCGACATAACCCCTACAACCACTCCTGTTAACGGTAGCTCCTTTCCTAAAATAACGGCACTTGTTAACGGCTAGATTAAATTTAGTGACTTAGATTTAAGTCCCAAGGTCATTATTTTAGTTTTGGCTAAAAGCAACCTATAAAACATTTCTACTGTTTCCTCCCAGAATCAAACTTCATAGCTATTTCACAACCATCAAAGAACTTTAAGGTGACTCATTAATTGAATGTCCACAACATCTTTTAGATTTTCTTAAATGCTAATTATTTTATTAGTAAGGCAATTTTTGCAAGGGTCAGTACAGCTTAATTCAGTAGCAGAAATAATCAAATAAGTAAAATCAATAATCTAGCCTATCTTTCCCTAATGCTGACACTGAGAGCTAAAAAAGGGAAACTTTGAGAGAGACGGACAGAGTTTGGCATTTTGAACCCCAGAACTGGCCTGATGATGAAGAAGGTGTTGCAGCAGCAGGAGGTTCCCAGTACAGGAAGAGTACTGACTTAGAGCGGCAGGTCTCGGGCCTCAGGGTGACTTCCTCATGCGCGTAGCGGTCCTCAGCTTCTTGTCTTGCAGCTCTGTAGCTCCCTTCTCCTCGTCTCACGATCTTCCTGGTCCCACGGAAGGAACACACCAGTTCTTCCTCTTTGCCTTTGTTCTTTGTCTTTGTCTTTATCTTTGTCTTTGCCTTGGTCTTTGTCTTTGGGGGTCTAAACCCAGCTGTTGAGAGAAGTGCGATTTGAAGCCACATGTTGCGGGGCTAACGGGTTGGTCCCCATGTGCAGAACAGTCTCCGGTTCTGTGGCCCCGGCTCTTCTTCAGCTGCAGAGTTCTTTGTCCATCTCCGTCTTGGCTCGAAGCTGCCTGAAGGATCCAACCAATGATTCCTCTGTTGCACCCACCTTATAAAGGGTTTATCCACCCTTTTGGTGCGTTTACATTGGCTAGCTTTGTTGCTGTGCCTGTCTCATTGGCTGACTGCTTGGACAGATGATCTCATATCCGTCACTTTGGAGACCTCATGACCTGATGTCTGTTCTAATGTCCCCAAGTTGCTCAACAGTTCCTCCTACCTCTGTTTCCTGCCCAACCTTTTCTTAGGCAAGTTGAAGTTTAGCAATAAGGCCTTATCTTCTCCGTTCTCCTATCAGTTCCTCTTTTCCCCTGACCTTTCACCTACCATCTACCTTCAACACAACATCAGTGACCTTTAATTACAGTTACAACATTTTACACCTTTTCAAGTTCAATGTCAAAATCACATTTATAACCTTTTAGTTTATCTGATTCAACATTCATTTATAATGTTATAATAACCATAACTTATTAGTTACTCTTATTATAATCATAAGGTGAGTTATTACAGACATTTCTGAAAAGAACCCAATAATAATCCATTATTCTAATTATCTGATACCAAATTACAGTTTCTTGTTTCACCTTTAAGTACTTCCACAAGTGTAAGAGTAAGTGTAAATATTCTTATAATCAAATCAACATCAACCACTGGTTAAACCAATATTAATTATTGCCATAATTATAAGTCACTATTTTAAGTATTTTACTGTGGGTTTTATCCAATTTCTCAAAATGTTTAGATTTTATTCTTTAAAAACCTTTAATGCTTTAAAATAAGGAATGGTCTGAATTATTTTTAGACTGATGCAAGAAAGAAACTTCCGCTTTTCTTCAGGAAACCAGCTTCCTGTTTCATGACTCTCTTTCTGCCTGACTTTGATTTTTTATGATTAAATAGAAAGAAGTAGAATTAAAGCAAAGTTTGCAGGACACAATAACAACACACACAACCAGATTCATTTTATTACCGTCTGACTCTACTGTTGGGTCTTGATGTCACCTATGTCATTAATTTTAAGGTAATTTTATTTATTATTACTATTAAACTAAAATCTCCAGCATGGGGAAGTGGGATGAGCTCGACTTTTCTCGACAGGAGGAAGCTTTGAATCGTTGTCCTTGGTGCTCAGCTCCCACCCATCTGTCCTGAGAGAGCTTGACCTGAGTAACAACGACCTCAAGGACTCAGGAGTGAAGCAGCTGTCAGCAGGTCTCAGGAGTCCTAACTGCAAACTGGAAATACTCGGGTCTGGTTTCATATTTTTGTTTGATATTTTTATTATTTTAAATAAGATATAAAATGGGCAGGTGTGCTTTATTTCACAAATAATAAATACAATTGCTGTGAACTGCTGTCTTCGCTGTCGTATCACATTCAGTGTAGTTTGTTAAGTAGTTGTTTTAAGGTGATAAAAACGTTATTCTTATGATTCTCTAATAGAAAACTAATGGGTAGAGTTTTTGCTGAACAGTTGTCCAAAATGTCTTTTTTATGTCAACAGGTTGAGTGTCTGTAACCTCAACAAGAGGAGCTGTGAGATGCTGTCCTCTGTGCTCAGCTCCAAATCCTCGGTTCTGAGAGAAATGGACCTGAGCAACAACGACTTGCAGGATGCGGGAGTGAAGCTGCTCTCTTCTGGACTGGAGAGTCCTCACTGCAAGCTCCAAAAGCTCAGGTCAGCTTAAGCAGTGGTATTCAATATGAGGTTTAACAGACTGATGGTATATGAACACACCCATCGATTATTATTCTCTCTTTCAGATTACTGTAAACCCACACTTGACCCAAACGCTGTTAACAGACAGATAAATATGTACTGCGCAGGTTCAGAGTCTCTTCCTGATTAGGTTGTGGTTTGTCTGCAGACTGTCTGGGTGTTTGGTCACAGAGGAGGGATGCAGGTCTCTGTTCTCAGCGCTGAGCTCCAACCCGTCCCATCTGACAGAACTGGACCTGAGCTACAACCATCCGGGAGAGGCGGCAGGGAAACTTTTCTCTGCAAAGCTGCAAGATCAAAACTGGAAACTGGATGTTTTAAGGTATCAGCTGGATGAATGGAATGATTTCTATGTGTTGATATTAGTAGATCATTATTGTTATTTTACACAGCTATGTGTGTTGTGTTATAGAGTATATGGTATATATACATTAGGGAGGAGTTGGTAATTATTCTGATTGTTGCTATGCGAGTCAGTTTATTATTTCTTTATGTAATGTAATTTACTTATTTCTTTGGCACTGTAAATTATACCACAACATGTTTTTAATTACACATTTCTGATAATTATTCAATCGCTAAGATGTATTTTATTAAATTGGATTACATGTTCACTTCCTCTTACTTTTTTTCAAAGAAATAGTGGTAAGCTTGTTATTTTGTTCTTGGTTACTTGTTAATAAAACTACAAAAAAAACCAAACCACTTGTTGAAGGTTTATCTTCTCGACCATTTTTAGAGATGCAGCAACTACTTTGAGCTTAAAGAGACTGAATTGCTTTGTCTTTTTTTTACAGGATGGAGCCTTTTGGAGAACGATGGCTGAGACCCGGCCTGAGAAAATGTAAGTGTAGTTTTAAATAAACTTTCTATATTTCACCTGAAACTGTACGCTGCAAAAACACAAAATCAATCACAAAAAGTATTTTTGGTTTAGTTTCTAGTGCAAATATCTTAGTATACTTGAAATAAGACAAAACTAACAAATAAATGTTCAGCAACATGTAGGAGTAAGTAAACCACAAAGTACTTTACAAAAGACATAAAAACAGAAAATAAAACAGATGAAAGGCTTGTTTTAAGTTAATAATTTTGATTAAAAGTGTTTGTTCCACTGATAGATTATTTCACTTATAACATGGTAAAATGTCTTATTAAAAGTGAAATATTCTGCCAGTGGAACCAGCACTTTTTAAAATGGATATTAATGAATTATGGACCTAAAACAAGATCCCATATCTTTCTGAAAAGTTACTGATATTTGTACAAGAAACTAGAAGAAAATTACTAGAAAATATTTTGTGTTTTTGCAAAAGTAAATTAACACACCATCAATCATTATTCTCTCTTTCAGATTACTTTAAGACCACATTTGACCCAAACACTATTAACAGACAGATAAAACTGTCTGACGACGACAGTAGGGCCGTTCATGTGAGAGAGGACCAGTCATATCCTGACCACCCAGAGAGATTTCAGGACTGCCCTCAGCTGCTGTGCAGTGAGGATCTGACTGGTCGCCACTACTGGGAGGTGGACTGGAGCGGCTGGGTGGATGTTTCAGTGAGTTACAGAGGAATAAGCAGGAGAGTGGAGAGAGCAGACTGCAGGTTTGGTGGGAATGAGCAGTCCTGGAGTCTGAGCTGTTCAGATGGGGGTGGGTACTACGTTTACCACCAGAAAAAAAGATCATTTATCTCACACTCATCCGCTGCACCCAAGAAGGTAGCGGTGTATGTGGATTATCCGGCTGGAAGTGTGTCATTCTTCAGAGGCTGTGGTGATGCTCTGATTCACCTCTACACCTTCAGCACCACCTTTACTGAACCTCTGTGTCCGGGGGTCGGCTTTAGATTCAGGTTCAGGTCCAAGACTGATTCCTTTGCATTGTTATACTCCGTGTGATTACGTTTTACAATGACTGACCCGATGGCTCAGTCTACCACCCACCCACTATGTATTGATTTATATTTGATGTCTGTTTTGGTATGTTTTACTGTTTATATTTTTTTTTGTACTTGCTGCAGTGTCAGTTGCCCATTTGGGACCCAAATAAATGTGAATCTGAATCAGCAAATTAATCATTCACAGAACAGAAATACATAAGAGTATTAGGGGCACAATAAGAAAATGAAAAAATAAAATAAAGTCATAGTATTACAAGAAGAAAGTCATAGTATAACGATTTTATTCTTTTAATACTAGAGCTTTATTCTCGTAAAACTGACTATTCTTTTAGGTTGTATTCTTGTAATGTGACTTTATTCTCATAATTTCATTAACTCTTTCTTATTATGGTCCGAATACTCTGCTGTAGTTTAAAATAATATTCTAAGTAACTCTGAAAATATGTCATCAGCAAAAGCATGAAAAGTGATAAAATCTATTACATTTATCTTTAACGTAACGTAACGTCAGCAGGTGAAATAGCTGGAATACTTTGTGTTGTGCGTGCTGCCCTCTGGTGGACATTATGTGGAAAGACATTACAGCTGGTGGAAAAAAAAAGTTTTTACTGTAGAAATGATCTAAGAGACATTATTTAGCTGTGGGGGAAAAAAACTAAAAATCCCTGTAGATTACTTTGTAATAAAATAAATGTATGTTTTTTGACCAAGCTTAGTCTTTGTCCGGATCATTGCACAAACATCTCTTCACCAGTTAACACAGTGAAGTGTAAAGAAAATGTATGGAATAAATAAAAATTTAATTTGTAGAAACATTTTCTCTGCCATTTTATAGTTTAATTTTTTTAGTTTTATTTTCCTAAATAAATGCTTTAGCTGGAAATAACTGATGACCACATATGTTGGTCAATAATATTGATTTAATTTACATTATCATTTAAAATCAAAGTGGTTTTATGCTGAATTAATGATCCATTTCTTTTGCAACATGAACATCAATCTGTTATGTAACAAGAGCAAACATAATATAGTGACTTTAAATCAAATCTGACGTGTAATCACATTCTGGCAGAAGCAAATTCAGAACTGAAACAAGGCTCATAAGCTGTTCATAAAGATTTATTTAAGTACAATAAGACACATTAGGCTTTTCAACATCCAGAAAAGCAGTTAAACATATTTACACCTATTTACATGAGGATAAAGCTATGTAAAATGTTAATATTTCCATTTGAGTTCCCTTCTGTGACGGTAGTGTTGATTTAGTGGCTGAAATCTGTTGATCTGAGATTAGCTGAACTTAAAACAACGTAAATGTGCCACTGTGGCTCAGTTACATCAGCAAAGTTATTAGAAAGTTAAAATTAACTGAAGTAAAAACTCACTTTTCTTAATATAAGAAACACAGATACAAATAAAAGTAGACAGTATCACAATATTGAGTTTGATAATCACATTGTGTCAAAAATGTCACATACATTAAAAATAATATATATATTTTTTCATTTTAGTGATTTCTAAAAATTGCACCTCAACCCCTTTAATCGAAACCTCCCAATTAAATCAGTTATTTAAAATTCATTAAGAAATCCACATGTCTCAGTATCTGTATGTCTAACTTACATAATGTCACTAAAATATCATTTCCAGATCTTCTTGCCTGCTGTATTTTTTATCCAACAGATTATCACATGAATGCCATGTAACACTGCAATAAAAACCATTATGTGCTTTGTAATTTCCCCCACAGATAGGAAAACATGACATCACTATAAAAAGCTGCAGATGTGCAAACACAGCTCAGATTCAGCTGCAGGACTGTCAGTTTACTTTAATATTGCAACCTAAAAAGAGTTAAAATGCAATTAGAACATGAATGTAAATCTCAGATTTATCTTACTATGAAATACGATTGGCTCATAAAGTGTAATTGTGCTACAAATAGTGTAAAATATCCACAGAACAGCTGGACTCATAAAATTATTGGAGAAAATGTAAAGCAACATGGATGATCCTGTACAACATTTTGCAGTTTTTCCTTCATTTTTCTTTTTTAACACTTTTTTTAAAATCAAACTTACTAAACAAGTTTGTCCAACCAGGCAAAACTTCAGTTTTTTTGACTCCAGCCAGTTAAACTTTCTCAAAGACCTTCAGGCTGCGCTTGGCCTCCATAAATGTATTTTTATCATCTCTTAATAATTTACTAAATTGTGCAACAATTCTTTGTGCAATTTCTTTTCTTTTCTTTTACAGCTGCTCATTCATTGATCATTTAAACCTCAGTTTCACATTAGAAACAAATTTGTTAAGAAATAATTAAAAATAATTTTAAAAACTTTTCAGAAACACTTTCAGAAACGTTTCTTAGCTTATCTAAAGTGTCATATCTCTGTCTTCTTTAACACCTGTGTGTGTTTTGTTAAATTAAAATGTTAAAAGCAGAAATCTGCGCAGGAACACATGCGTGACTTTGGTGATCCGAATAATCAGACTCAGATTATTAAACAGTAAAAACATCACCCACATGGTAACCTAACTGTGATAAAAAGGGTAAATTTTGGCTCAGATCTAAAACATTTGACTAAAAGCTGCTGACTCAGCCATTATAAAGTGCTCACAATCTCTTGTCTTAAGCAAACGGGCTCCGGTTCGCTGGGTTTCTGGCCGAGCGTTTCCGGATTCCCAGCAGTCCTAATGACTCCTGAAGAACTGCAGAGAGAGTTCATACATCAGGAACATGGTGGAGCTCATCGGGAAACCTCGGATGGCGTTCACAGAAGCTCCCCGGAAGAAAACCTGCACAGGAAACAGTTTCAGTTCTGAGTTAAGGAACTGCATTTTGAGCTTTCAGTTTGGGTTTTCCAATGGTTTTTATAGTTCAGGTGGAGAGTCATAGATGCTCTTTCCACTCTATGAAGACACATTTGCAATTACATGAGCAAATATAAATATTTTTTTCAGAAGTATAAACATTTGAAGTCTCTAGGTTAAAGTATTCTGATGCAACACATCGACGTTCCTCTTCAATCATCTACCAATTAATGACCGTTGGTCATTGCAGGTGTTTTGCAGCACCGTCCATCATCCACCACTCTGAACATCAGAGTTCATAGTTCTACCAATTATTTTAATGTGATTAAAAAAAGTTAATCCACTTTAAAACTTCACTGTGTAATAAAATGTTAATTCATTTCATGAAACTGTTCTAGAAAACTACTGTTTTTAGTCAGAGGCTTCTTCAAATTGGTTGTAAAACAGACTGCTACAAGAAAAACATATATTTACGCATTGAAGAATTTGAATTAATATGAGTTACAGCAATATTTAATTTTCCTTTGTGATCAATAAAGTGTTTTTGAATTTAATTTGTTATATTAATATATTGTATATTACTTTACATATCAGCACAAGTAGGCCTGTCACAATAAGCAATAAATCAATTAATCGCACAATAAATTAAAACAAGGTCAATTTCCATTTGCATGATTTAGCATTTTGCTCTTTCTGTCAAAGACTGAATGACATTTTGTTGAGACAAATTTGTTTACAGACTTCATAGTTACTTTTATTTGTAGTTTCTGTTGTCTTGTTTATTTATTTGGGATATTTAAAACTTCTTCCAGTTCCAGTATTAAATGTTGACTAAAATTGATAGTTTATTGATCTCTGGGTCTGTGTTCTTGCAATATTATGCCATTACCATTTTATTGGTTGAAAATGGTCTCAAATCAACATTATTATTGTTTATCGCAATAACTTCTGGGACAATTTATCATTCAGCAAAATTTGTTATTGTAACAGAAATAAAGTATTAAAATAAAGTACCTAGTACCTTCTTTCAGACTGTACTTTCTGGACTTTTGGTTGTCTTTCTGAATGCATGCTGTGGGAGGAACACCAGGTCTATGGTGAGACACGCAAATAAAAGTAAAGACACTCAAGCGTTTATAAGCTTCCTCAGCAGTGTCCTTTAAACTCGGCTCCTCACTAAAAGGTCTTAAAAGCACCTTGTAAGCCATTATATGCATTCTAGCAAACTTTTATGTTACATCACAAGGTAACAGTCACAGGTGATATTTGCTCACCTTGCTTAACTTGTCTGTGCTGCAGAATCATGACAGGTTTTATAAACCCAGTTAAAAACGGACAAGCTGTGAACTGCACGCGGTTTTCTGCCTGAACATGTTAAAAAAATTATTCTTTGACATGCATTCAATGTTTACGTCACTTAAATATCAATCTTTTCTAAATGTCAGAGCTGGTATGACTATAAAGGGTAAGTTAAACAAAGCTTAGCAGTATCTGAAATTAAATTGCAACTTTATATATATATATACACATACACACACACACATATATATATATATATATATATATATTACTGCCAACTGGTGCATTACTGCCACCAGTTGGTGGCAGTAATGCACCTTATAGTTCGCCTGGCAGCCATCATTGAACTCCAGAAGAAGGAAAAAAAAGCCACAAAAATAAAATAAAAAAACAGTGAAAAAGGTTAATTCAGGTTAATTTGGGCTTTCTCTGTCATCTCATTAAAAATGACTTTATTTTGTGTAACCTCAGCTTTTAAAATCCATATTTAACCTGTTTTTATTTGGCTTTGTGATTAGTTTCCTCTTTGTGTCCGAATGGCTTTTTATCAGCTCTGAAATCAAACAGCAGGACTAAGATAACCGACTTTTATCTGCTTAAAATAAATACATTCAGCTCGTACAGACCGACTTGTTATTTAACTTTGCAGGACTCTGACCCGTTTTAAACCGAGTCATTGATCAGCGAGCGTCAGGCTGCACTAACAGTCCAGTCCACTTTCTCAGAACGTCGATGATCTTCTGGTATTGATCACATGACTGCTGCTGTTTTTATCAGCACAGATGTGGTGACGTTTCTCCACTGACACAACAAACAGTCCGAACATCTGGACGCAGCGTTCAGCGGCGGACCGGGCCAAAAACGGGGCCGAGTTACAGCCAGCTAGTCACCTGACGAGCCCCCCGCCATTCAATCACCAAAACACGTCCTGTTCTGGAACATTTGCCTCCTTCAGTCGTCACTTGTTTTCCAGTTAGAGTTGTTGTTGTTTTTTTTAGTGAAGTTCAAAGAATTAAACAGGTTTCAGGGGAATTCACACACAGTTTGTCTCCAATTGGGATTTTACTGTGCAATAAACCAGTAAAAGGTCAGGAAATAACAAGTTTAATGATTAATGCAAAATGTTTCCATGTGAACTGAAGCATATCCTGTGGTTTGTAGTAAAGAACAAATACAAAACTGAATGGTGGCTGTTTTATCCTCAGTTTAATGACACAAAACCTAAACTGGAATATTCTGCAGCTTAATAATACTGTTAAATATATTGGAGAGTATTCACACCCCTAAACTTTACCACAACCAGGAAGTTACATTTACAACCATCTTTAATAAATTTGAATATACATGCCAAAGATTCTAGTTTGTAACTTTTGAAAATAACTTTTAACACATTTATGTTTTTAAAAATAGATTTCTTTATGTTGTTCTGATGAAATATTCTAAATGTCATGTTTTCATGGAAAAATCATCATAATTAACAGAAATAAAGGTTTTCAAACATCAATTTGTCTGTAATTAATTTATATAACATGTTTCACTTCATAATAAAGTTACTAAAATAATATTTTTGTTTATTGAATGGTTCTGTATTTTATTGGAATTTCAGGCAATTAATCAACAGAACATTTAGAAAGAAGAAAAGAATATGTTCTGGTCAGATGAGACCAAAAGTAAACTTTTTGGGGGAAAAAGAACAATAGATCAAAGAATATTTATTTTTGAGTGGTCTAATCAAAGTTCACACTTAAACTCAATTGGAAATTGGTGCAAGACTTTGGATAATCTAAAACAGATAATCTACATCAAATCTGGAAGAGTGCTTCAAAGAAAAAAGGGCAAAAACCTCAAGACTTTTCACCTTGAAAATGTTAGAAAACATTTCCAATGCTTCTTAGTAATACTTGGTACTTTATATTGGTCTGTCACTTAAAACCACAACTTATTATTTGTACAGTAGAATAAAATAGTTGTAATACGATAAAACGCAAACAATTCAAGGGGTATAAATATATTTAAAATAGTTGTAAGATGCAGTGAGAAGACTAAGTTTTACTAACTGATTACTGTTCATCTTCTCACCTCTGCTCCCTCGGCTCTGTAGCTTTGGACGATGCAGTGTAAAACTCCCTTATACTTCTTCTGCAGCTGGGCGTCGGCCTGCATTCGGCTCTTCACCACGTCGGCTGGAGTGGCCGTGACCCAGGAGATGGACCCTGAGGAAGACCAGAGAAATCAGACCAACCAGAACAAACACCGTGAAGGTTAAACCGGAGGAGATGCTTGATTCAGGAAGGAATTCACCGAGGAATTCAGAGTTTATGCCCATTCATTCATTTCCCACTGCTTATCTGAAGCTCAAGCAAAGATGCTCCTCACTTCCTCTTCCTCCTTTTCCAGTGATGTTCCTGAGATCCTTCACATATAATCTCCACAGAAAGTTCCAGATCATCTCCAAGGTTTCCTCAGGGTGGATCAGATCTGAGGTATCTTCCTCAGAATTAGAAGCTTGAAATGCAACACTACTAGTTTTGATTTCCTTTGCGTATTTAAGGGCAAACCTTTCCGTAAAGAGGAAAAACTGTGGTCTATTTAGTCCCCACCCAGAGCTGATGGCCACAGGTCACGACTGAAAGGTGCATTGACAGGTAACGCAGCAGGTTTAACTTCATCATTTAAAGGGGATCTATTATGCATAATTCACATTTTGCAGAGTTTTATACTTCCATTTGGGTCTCAACTGCCTCTAAAAACAACCCATTTGTTTTTTTAGCAATAAGTTCATATTTGTTGGTGTCTGGAAAATGAACTGTTTCAAAGACCTCCAGATTTTTGAATCGCATTCAACTGTAGAGTTTCCTAGCAACGCAGAACTCCAGCATGTTTGGTCAGCTGGTTTAACAATAGCTGCTGGAAAAGACAAGTGTTTTGTTGTTGACTTACTATCTAGAAGCCACTTTCTGGATAGTAAGTACTTGTTAGTTGTGCAGGAGGCTCTACTTCTGCTTTTCAAACATGTATGGTTGTATAATTGAGCAACTGTTTGCAGCTACGTTCATGTACGACCATAAATGTTGACATGAAGGGGGGCTGAGCGGAGGGTTGGAAAAAAATAGAAAAGAACTTGGCATGTTACTTTTTAGTTTGAAGACAAAATTTTATTCAAACATGACAAAATGCTTAAAGAAAAACATTTTGGATCAAGTTTAAATGCGAATAAGTGGAAGATAGATGAGATTATTTCAGTAAATATGACTGGATTCAACCACATGGCCTTACATTTTCTGTCAGCTCTGGTCGTTTACTGGGTTTGAATCCTGGTATTTTCTGATTTCTCTTATACTGTCCATGATTTAGACCGTGCTTCAGTTTTTTCCAACTTGGACCCGTTTAAAAGGCGAACCTGTTCTGGCCCCACTGATTTACAGCAGCTGACTGAGCCCCCCGCTCCGCCATGCTCTCACTCTGTCACGTGTTCGCAGCTGGTCGGCCTGCATCTGGAAGCAATCCTTCGCTACCACACGGCGTTTATCTGCTCTGCACATACACGCCATCCGAGCCGCCTGATTGGCTGTCAGCTGACACACCCGTTCTTTTTCACGCATCTGGGTCTGGAGTTTTTCTGAGTCCAGATCCTTAGTCTTTCCATATGTTGTTTTCTTGGAGCTACATTCCCCTGAAATGGAGGTCACTGCACTTTTAAAGCTTACAGACTGCAGTCATGTGAATTTATGAGAATCACGAGGGAAAAAAGATGATACAGTATCAGGATGTAAGACTGAGCTAAAATGTTACATTTAACAAGATTCTGACAAATGTGAGAGCAAATGTGAAAGAAATACTAAAAATGTTGGGGTGTCGTAGAGGAAATGGCAGATTTTTGTGCTCAAAAGTAAAAATAAAAATATTTTTCTTAAAAATGAAACTGAAATATGAATTACAAAAGCACAACATTTATTTTTGGTTTAACTTCTGGTGAAAATATCCTATTACATTTGAAATAAA
Organism: Poecilia reticulata; assembly: GCF_904066995.2. Classification (NCBI taxonomy): domain Eukaryota; kingdom Metazoa; phylum Chordata; class Actinopteri; order Cyprinodontiformes; family Poeciliidae; genus Poecilia; species Poecilia reticulata. Next base: position 27,241,984 of record NC_088839.1, read on the forward strand.
TCAAAACTAACTTATAAGTAACTTTTCAGCAATATATAGCAGCTTGTTTTAAGTAAACAATTCCTTAATATTGATTAAAAAGTACCAGTTCTATTAGCATATTATTTCACTCATAAGTGAGAAAAATGTCTTGTTATAAGTGAAATAATCTGCCAATGGAACTGGAACTGTAACTTTTTCATCAATATTAAGGAATTACTGATTTAAAACAAGCTCATATTTCTTGATGAAAAGTTGCTCGTAAGTTAGTTTTGTTAGCATCACATAATCAAACTGGCATGTAAAAGTTTAAAATCCTAATAAATATTCAACATTTGATCATTTTGATCACAACTGAAGTTGATCAAAGTATCTAAACAAAAAGCAAGAGATAATATTAATCTGTGCTGTCTTAATAGCCACTTTTGGAAGTGGAGAGTCTTATCCATAATAACCAGAAGCTACAAAAAAAAAATTATGCATAAAAGTTAAGATGTTGGAAGATAAGTGATTTCTTTTTTATATAAGTAATGTGACGTTAATGTGCCTAGAAATATGAATATATGCTACATAATACATAGTTTTAGGGACTTTAGTTGTTTGTTCAAGAGACAGGAAACTGAAATCAACTGGTAATTGGTAATAATTAAAAAAGGGAAGGAGGATTAAATTCTTCCTACTCCCTTTCGGACATGTTGCTCTTTTTGTTGTTGTTTGACTATTTTGATTGTTGTTAAATTGCTGTTTTTATCAACTAAAACACTTTCAACAGCAGATTCTTAAAAATCAACATGTTCTAATCCAATCAGGCCTATTTTATGAGCAATTTGAATATTTAAGTTTATTTGCAACATCAGAAACCAGGTTATTCATGTGTCCTTAAATCTCTCAGCCTCATATCTTGCAGTCTGGTTCAGCTGTTTTCAAACACGCTTCTTGCATATAGAGTTGAATGTAAAGAGCAGGAATGTGCGGTTAGACCATGCATTCCTTCAGACCATGTGTGCACATTATGATGTTAGGTTATGGTGACGTGAAGGGAAAATGCAACTTGACCTTTTACTATCACTTTTTCCCAAATGCTTATAAAATGTCTAGTTTTTGCAACAACTTGCATCTCATTCTAACCTGGATGTCTTATTAGCTGTTTTTGATGTACTTTAGTTGCTTTTCCACAGACCAGATAACTGACATTTTTAAAATACATTCACTTAATGAAAAGACGTCAATTTTGAAAAAAACTCTTGTTAGATTTATCACCAATAAATCAACTGGATTGAATTGAACATCTTTAAATACCTTTTAGTCTGTTGACCTTTTAGTTTGCGGCTACTTTCATAACCAACTTGAGGTGAATAAACAGCTCAGAATCCAAATCTTTATAGTACAAGTTAGTGTTGATTCCACTATTTACCTGCTAAACCTCCGGCGAGCCAGATGGAGCAGGGATGAGGGCTGGACGAGCTGGAAGGGGTCAGCAGGTCACAGAAGACGGCGTAAGGGATGAAGTAGAGTGCGTATCCAGGGACGTCCCTTAGGATCATGGCCCCGGCGCCCCTGTAGAGTCCCTGTATGCCCTGGGTCTGCAGGATGCTGCTGATGCAGTGGATCGGGCCTCGGTAGAGTCGCTGGTTGGGAATGTCAACAGAGCGAAGCGGGATGTTGGTGCCGTTGGCCACATTACCAGCCAGCTGGAGGTTCTCTGGAAAAAAGAAAAAATAATTTCTACATTAGTTTAATAGAAGTGACAGGGGCAGACTGTGATGGCACAAAGAAAGAGAAAAGAAAATTTTATTTATTTTGTAATTTAAAGAATATTTTTGGATGTCTAAAGGCAATAAATACTTTTACTTTTGTAACTTTCTTCTGATTTTGTATTTTTGTAATATTTAGATACAAGTGTTTCCACTAATGTGTGTAAAACTTTGTCAATATTGCGCTAAAGTTGCATTTGTGTTTTTTCCATGTGAATCAGTTATCAAACATGCTGCACCATCATGCTCTATCCCGTTGTCTTTGTCTTATCTGGTGAATGGAAACGCAGCTAATGTTCAAATTATGAAACAAATCCTAAAATAAACACACAATCTGAGTTACTATGAATCAGTGGAGATAAGGAATAAGATGCATTCTAAGCAGAAAAAAGATAGTCAAACCAGGAGGTTACAAAAGAACAACATCTAAATACATTTTTAACGTGATCACTGCAAAAACATTTTACCATTTAGTTTAGTACAATAATTTTAGTACACTTAAAATGAGACAAACGAACTTACAAGTAACTTTTCAGCAAAATGTAAAAGCTTGTTTTAAGTAAATAATTCCGTAATATTGATTAAAAAAAAACCCCAACTAGTTCCACTGCAGATTATTTCACTTATAACACAAAACATTATTCCTATGTTATAAGAAAAATAAACTGCTAGTGGAGCTTTTTTTTTTTTTTTTTTAAGCAATAAACAAGCTCCTATATCTTACTGAAAAGTTACTTGGAAGTTAGTTTTGTCTAATTTCAAGTGTACTAAGATATTTGCACAAGAAAATAACAATACTGTTGTGTTTTTGTAGAGAAGGCAAAAACATCGGGACAGTTTGGACTTTTTAGCTGCTCCAGGATCAGGATAATTTGATTAAATTATGCTCATTTGCAGGAGGATATTAATGTAAAACACATAAGTAAGTTTTTCTCTAAAACAATCATAGAGTTTTCAACAACTTTTTTGTCAGGTTGCCTCAGTACTTTTTCACAGTCACCAGTAAAAATCTGACATAATTTTACCACATGACCAGCTGTGCACCACTGCTTTAACAAGCTGGAGTTTATTAACCGCTCAGAACCATCACTTCCACGAAGCTGACGTCCAAACCTTGTCCTAAAGTCCGACTTAACTTTCTGGCCCTTTGCACCACTATAAAATAATAAAAGAGATTTTAGAAACCACAACCAAAGTGCCTTTGAGGAACTATTAGACGAGGTCAGGAGTAAAAGGCGTGAAGCGGCTATAAATGTTTCATCTACCATTTTATCTCAGAGTTGACCTACATCAACCTTGAATTTATTGGTTTACTGTTTAACAGATCACAGCAGACCAAACTGTCTGCCACAGATATGACCTTGCAAGACCCGATAATGGTGAGACTAAGAAATTTATACACCCTCACAAAAAAACTCAAATATTTAAACTTGGACATCATAGAATAAAAATATTTCAAAGAGGAAGAAAATAGAGTTTCTGGAAAGGGGGGAATTTTATACACGTTCAGTTTGGAAATTGGCTCTGATGAAACTGAAAGTGACGTATCTGGAGGAAAAAGGAACCAGTTTGCACATTTTAAAAGATTGCTGCCAAGACAAAAAAGTAGTTTTTACATTTTCCTCAGTAAATTACAGAAAAATTAAATCTCCAAACAGGAAAAAAAACAAACACACAGATTTACCTGCCAGAACCATCTGTGTCTGCATTTGCAGTCGGATCTTGACCAGGTCCACTGGAGCGCCGAGCCCCACTGAGATCAGTCCGGTCAGCATGCTGGCCACAGTCAGGTCCAGCATGCCGCAGGGATGCCGTCCGTCGCCATAGCGATACTTGCTTATGAGCCTTTGAGTGTTGCTGAAGAAGCCAAACACAACTGAGTTGTAGACAGTGATGCTGGCGAGCGGGAAAGACATGCCCTTAAAGAACCCCATCACCTGAGCGTCGCATTAAAAAAAGAAGAGAAAAATCAGGACTTTTGGTCCATTTAAACAAAACAAAAAATAAGTGGAACAAATAGAAAAAGAGGCAACTAAAAACGTTTTGAGGATCAAAACACAGCTGTCCACAGAGCTGTAATTATTACAGTAAACCAGTAAAACTGGTGAAAACTGTCCAAAAAGAGAAAAATAACCAGTCATGATGTAATGAATCAACAGATGTTTATGTGCCATAAGATGGAAGTCATCTGCAGTTAAAATGGCGGCTGAGAGGCAGTTCAAAGGTCAGGTGTTTACCGTCTCCTTCCTGTAGATGGACAGGATGCAGTGCAGCGTGTTCTGGTAGCCACTTCCTGCCTGGAGCCGCGTCTGGAGGACGAAAACGTCCAGAAATTAGAGAGGAGCATCCAACCGACCGACCGACCAAAAGACTGACCGACTGACCGGCCGATCAACCAAAAGACCGACCTAAAGACCAACCGACTAACCAAAAGACCGACCTAAAGACCGACCAACCAACCAAAAGACTGACCAACCAAAAGACCGACTGACCGACCAGCCAATCAACCATCCGTCCCTCCATCCATCCATCCATCCATCCATCCATCCATCCATCCATCCATCCATCCATCCATCCATCCATCCATCCATCCATCCATCCATCCATCCATCCATCCATCCATCCATCCATCCATCCATCTTAAATCATTAAACGTTTTTATTCAGACAAACATTTCCATTTTCTTTTCTGTAATGTTTAGTATCGTCACTCTGTCTGAAATGGCATAAATGTTAACCCTGTTTGTTGAAAAGAAGAAAGGATTGTTGTGTGTCCCCTCCATAAATTTTGTAGCTGCACATAAATAAAATCAATGCAACGTGTCTAAAAGGTTTTAGTGCAATGAGGTAGAAGTTATTGAGCAACATGTGGTAGTGTCTTTATATTGACTTTTACCATGCTGCAATCAGGAGGAGAGAGTTGTAAAGATTGAAATACGGGGAAGTTCAGTCTTAATTACCTTCACTGTGTCCAGCGGATGTCCTACGACCACACTGGAGGCGCCTGCAGCCAGCAGAAAAACACAAACAGACACAGTGAATACAGAATGTACCAAGAGAAGAAAACAAGAGGTACCTTGTTGCTGAGAAAAAAACACGACCTGGTAACTTCCTGAGAGTTTTGTTACTTCTTAAGACAAAAACATGCTCTCTCATCAAAGAGAGAAGAAAGGAGTCAGTAAATTTGCTACATTTAAATTGTAGCTTTGTGATGAAACATTCAGAGATATGCAGAAAGGTCTGCATAAAGAGTACGTTCTGGTCAGTTGGAGCACGCAAAGTGGATTTATCTCTACTGGGTCTTACAGATAAAACAGAGACTGTTAAATGGGTCACAAAAAAGAACTGTTAGCAAACAAACCATTCAACGGCAGAGTTTCCAACCCTGGGACCAAGATAATGACATGTTCTGCTAACCAAGTGGGCCCCAGCAAACATATTTAGGACTCAACATAAAGCTTTTACATTGAGTGTGTGGATTTTCTAAGCTCTGGGAGCAATGCTGCACATGCCGCTGCTGACATATCTGAAGATAAAGCCTTCTTTTATCGCCCTGACGGCTTGGTATGTCAGAAAGTATGAATATGAGGCCCAGCCACACATGCAGCAAACTGTTCCTGATGCCGTGCATATGATCCCACAGAAAAACCCCATTAATCATCCGTTAGTCTCCTGTGGATCTACTCCAGTGTTTTTGTTTCCCTGGGAGAACTAAAAATAACCCAGAAAGATGCAGCGTTGTAGAGAAAGAGCAGTCAGTCCAACTGGGGCCCTCACTTTAAGTTTAGCAGTAAAATGGGAAATGTCTTAAATACCAGAACGTTTCATATATTAGACACAAGAAAAAAAACACGAAGAATGAAATGCTTCCAAAGATAACTCATCACAAAGGAATGTTATTTGCAAAAAGTAGCAAAACTTAGAGTAAAATTGCAACAAGTTTTGATTAAATAACATTTTTATGATTTGGATTTTAACTCCTTAACTTATCAGTTAACAAAATGACACCCTTAAAATGAAAATGGAGTTTGGAGCTAGTTCTGCAGCCATTATTGTATCTGAAGCATAAAAAAAGTTAACATGAACAGTTGTATTTTTCATTACTTGAGCTGTTGGGAGTTGATGAGTAATTTTTTTAAAATCAGCTAAGTCCACGTTTCCAAGAGTTTGTGCAATCAGAAAATCCAGAAGAGCTGCAGAAAAGTGTAATTTGTAATCTTGGCTCAAGATTCTATATTTTTGTTCTCTACTTGATCTGAAAGAAAGATGTGAAATTTATCAGAGGAAGGGAAATATCCATGTTTTTCTCAGTAAACATTTTTCTGTTCGGCCCTTTTCAATGAGATTCATATAATTCACTCAAAGAAAGAAATCTAATCTAATAAATCCATAAATTAAGTGGTTCTGAGTTGAATTACAGATTAAATATGTACTGGATGGAGGAAATACTTGAGATTTGCCAAGTGTAAGTAATTTTCTTGAGGTATTGTAAATAAAATAGAAACACTTTTTATATTTTTTTCCACAATACAGAACAACCAACATGAACATCAAGATATTTTTGCCGATTATTGATTTTACTTTATTTAAACCAATTTACTTTTTGTCTCCACATTTTTGCAGCATTAAAATTTTTTTTGTCATTTTTTTTACTATACAAAATAATATGAATATGATACAACACTTTTTTTAATTGATTAAAAATAATTTACTTATCTTTATCATTGTATAAAGTTTTATTTTAAATGATTGGCAAAACCAAAACGTTCTGTTTACTGGACAAACAACTACTTGATTCCAGATCCAGACCTACTTTTTTATTTGAGTTACGCAATGTATGAAAGTAAGCAGTAGGGCCCCCTACTGGCCATATCGTTCACTGCAAGCATTTGATTAAAAGCGGATTTCAGAGCAACAGGAACAATTTGTACGCAACGAGTAAAGCACAAACAGTCAAAACATATATTATATAAGCAAAAATTAAACATTTTACAACTTTATTTAATTTTTGGTAATAAAAGGAGGGAAGGAGAGAGATTTTTCACCAGTGTGGTGAAAACGGAGGAGGGAGGAGGAGGAATAGACCCCCCTTTGTTTTTACAGGATGTGGATGCAGTAGTTTTCCATCTTAAAAGTTGCTGCTGGACATTAACGGAAGATTGTGCAGGTGTCTAACTTAGCAACTTATTTTGCTAAGTTATTTTGTAACTTAGCAAAAATAATTCATGGTTATAGGAGGGAAAATATTAGAAAATAATTCCCTTCATCATTTTCCTCCACTGAACAACGCTTTTCTGACCCAACACAATAAGCAGAAGAGTTTATTTCTCACCGCCGATCCATCCTGCGACGAAATCATCCAGACGAAAATTCTTTGAGGTCATTTTTTAAACTCAGAAATTCAGCTCATCGGTCCAGCGCATCAAAACTCCGCCAAAAATCCTCAGTATCTGCGAAAACAGGCGAGCATCGCCGCTTATCAAAAAACAACCGACTTCACGCCTTTCTGGGAAAACAAAACTATATTTTAGGCACTGTCTGAATTGATAAAGACAGAGCAACGCAGCGCTACGCAACCAACCAATCAGGATTAAGTGTGGGTGTGCGGCACAGCTCCAATGCCCAATCAGGGGCGGGGTTTAGAAGCCGAGCAGCCAATAGGAAGGCCTTCATGGTAATGAGCCATGAGGAGGAAACAGCAGAATACCAGAACCGTAGAATAAAGATGGATTTTGAAGTTCATCTTGGAGATACGGATCTTTTGGCTTAACTAACCCGAAAGAACCGGTTCTTTCAGCTCCCAAACAGATTTTTTTTAACGTAACATAATATTCAAAATTCAAACTAACTGTATATTTAAAAAAAAAAAGTTTTTCAAGATGCATAGTCAAAAACCGTATTTACAGTGTTTTATTATGAAATAAATACGATAAATGGTAAGAATGAACAGTTGAATGAACAGTTTAAAATGTTCTTTTAAAACTTTAAAGATCTGGAGACAGCCTGTGTCTCACAGGTTATTTATAAATAGCATTTTGTTTCTTGAATATAATTAATAATAGCGTAGAAACATGACATTAAAAAAATATGGAATATACTTAAAATTTAAAATCAAATGTCATCTTTACTTGACAAGCAGACACAATTTGTACCCAGAAATAGACAATAAAGCTATTCTAACTTTACATTAGAGTTAAATTAAGTTTAGTAAAACGTTGTTTATGATTGGAAGCCCAGCTGGTTGGATCAGGTATACATCAAAATACAAAACTCTTGTTTTTAGGTTTTCATAATTGGTAAAGCTGATTTCCTTTTGTGTCTACATAACACAAAATACTCTGTATTCCAAAAGCACCATCTACTGTTCATATCAGTGCATCGGCACACAGAGTCCGACACACAACCAATATCAGCTGTAAGCTATAATCCAGGCTACTGTCTGCTATGTGACACTGAATATTTTTACAGGAACCAATGAAATGTGTTCCAGCCTTTTAGATGCTTCTTGTAAGCGAGAAGAACCAGCCGAGTTAAAATAAATCTGTTCTCAGGTCACCTCCAGGAGCTGAGGGAAGCAGCAGGAGGCCAACCTAATATTTAAACCAGTGAACCTGCAGAAAACTCACACAGCCATGGGAACAGACTGAAACCGACCCGCACTGAAGTTCAAACTCTCACTAAGGTGGCACATAACTGCTCATACAGGAAAAGAAGCTCTGATATGAGACCTTATGTATTTGCTTTCCAGCTGTCACACAGACAAGATTTGTATAGATTTCTTCAGCTATTAAGTGAAAAGTCTGACTCCTGTGTCGTTTTATACTTTTAAAAATTATTTCAACATCCACTTTTATTCTAAAAACCTTAGAAATTCACTTTACACCTATAAACCTACGGTAACACCCAAAGCAATACTAAAGAAACACTCCCTGACCCAAAGCAATGAACCACTCCACACATTCATAACATCCAGACTGGACTCCGCTTCCCAGAACTTCCAGTTTGACCGCTGAAGGCAGAGTTTGTAGTTTTGAAGCGTCTCTGCTAAAACTTTCTATACAAGCTAATCTTGATTAATGTCCCCGATGGCACCCCATAACTCTTTGTCTGTTTTTACAACAAAAATCACAATCAATAAATCTCTTATTATTTTGACTCCTGTTCTTTGGAAGCACTTTAAAATGAATATTTGCCTCGAGTACCTATAAATAAATAGTATCCAGGTTGAATTTATTACAAATTATGACAGAAATGTTGCCCAGACATCTTCTTTACCAGTTGAATAATTCTTAAAAACAAAAAGTTGCTGCCTGGTTTTAGGCACATGGTATTTAAGGGGTTAACTGGTCTGTAAACATATAGTCTCTATGAAATAGCTGAAGTTAATGTTTAAGATAACCACTGAAGGACACTCCCAGCACACAAATCCCAACACAGAGATGAGGCTGAGATAGCAAAAACTTCTAAAGAATAACCGGAAATAAACAAGATTTATCTGTTTTTCCTCAGGGCTTTTAACTCTCCTATCTAAAGGCAGGACTAATAACTATCCAAGCAACTTATAGGAAGCTATGTGATTTAAAATGTATAGTTATTTTTCCTGTAACTCGCGTTAGTTGTGTCTCCTGTTTTGCTAGAGAGTAGTGTAAAAACCCTCAAAGTTGTTGTGAAACCAAAATATTGTCAGAAACCCTCAAATAATTTATTACGTTAATGTTAAACTTTTCGTTTCAGCTTTACGTATCAAAAATTACCAACACATGTCCCAATAACCAAGAAATGCAACTATTATTGTCTTGATTGGGATGTAATGTTTGTCACGTTCTACAGTAACAAGTGTTTTTGTGTGAGGTACTTTCAGAGAATTGACAAATAAGAACCTGCTGTTCACATGTTTGATGTTAAGGACAGGACTTTCAGAAGACCGAACAAATTTGAGTTGTTTCAAAAAGTAAAAGAAAATGACTGCATGAGATTGGTTCAGAAAGTTGCATCTGAATGAACCAAATGACCTTTGGAACGATGAAGGTAGAAATGTTTGTCCTCAAGATGTTATGAGGGAAAAAACGCAGCAATATGTTCACAATCCTGCAAGCCCACCAAGCATGGTGGTGATGATTTCGTCTTATTTTGCAGCCACAGAAACCAAACCGATTCCAGGCACTGAGTTGACCACAAATAACCCGAGATACCAAAAAATTCTGGTGTCAACAACACCGCAGAAACACAAAATCCTACCAAGTATTTTTGTCTAGTTTGTAGGACAAGTACCATAATATCTTGTTTTAAGTAAATAATTCCTTAAAATTGATGGAAAAAAGACTAGTTCCACTGGCACTTTATTTTACTAAAACAAGACATTTTTGCCCTGTTATAAGTTCATTAATCTGCCAGTGAATCTAATACTTTTTTATCAATATTAAGTAAATTATTGACTTAAAACAAGCTCCTATTTCTTGCTTAAAAGTTAATGGTAAGCTAGTCTTGTCTTTTGTCAAGTGAACTAAGATATTTCCACTACAAACTTGACAAACATAATTGGATTTTTTATATATATTTTATTAATTTTTTTTCTTATTGCGAATTTAGTTAATATAATTTCCTTATTTCTCTGACCTTCCAAGTATTTACTCTAAATTATAACATAAATAAATTCAAATGTCGGTTATTTAGGAGACGATCAACTATTTACAATACCGTCAACTTAATAAAATAATAGACTAAGTCATTTTTTACCTAAATGATTGTCTGGAAAGAAATTATTTAGTCCATTATTATAGGAAGGTGAAAACATCACAGTTGGACTAATGGAGAGTTTTAACAGTAAGTGTAGTTTGTCAGCTGCTCTAAATAATCTTAGGCAAAATGTTTCGCATGATTAAATATTTCACATGCTTATCACATGCTACAAAGTAAATCTTTAACCAAACTATTTATTTCTGCTGTAAATGAGATTTATAGCATCTGAATAGCCTCCAAGACAAGCTGTCCAACATAAATCTGGCAGAAAGTTGCAAAAATATTCAGAGCATTAGAAAAGTTTTTCAATCTTTCATGGCGTCTTTGAAAGAACAGATGAAATCCTGAAATGATTTTCGTCTCTACTGCAGGGATGTTTTAGATTTTTGTGTCTTCCTCCACCCCATTAAACTGGATTATTTAAGTTTAAGAGCCTATTGTAGTTTAAAGGAACAGTTGATTAAATGAAAGAATAGAGATTAGATAAAACAAACTATCAAAGAGTTTATCCAGCAGTCAAGTTATCTGTTTACTTTAGTTTTCTAATCTCGACTAAATATTAACTCATCAATAAAATAAACCGACTTCTATCGTCTCAGATGACTTTTATTCTTTTGTTTTACGTTACGTGATTTCATAATGCACATAATTAGTTTCATAATTCAACACATTTGTTCGTTTTGCCCAGATGAGCAGCACAGAGAGTGTGTAAGGAGTGTTTGTGTGTGAGTGTTGGTTTGCTGATGATGCGTCTCGCGTTTCCTCAGTGTCACCTTTCACAGAGCTGCTCCTGATTATTGACTCGGGTCAATAAGGTCAGAACCAACCAGCAGCTGAACCCAGCAGTCCAATCACAGGCAGAGTTTATTTCTTCTGTTAGACACGCTAAAAATACAACAGCTGTCAGTTTAACTCAGATGAGGTTTAACTTCTGAAAACAAAATTCTGAAATTTTATTCATGATTTTAATCTTAATTTGTAAAATGCATCCCGCTTGTTAGAATAAGCCTCACCTCGTTCATTTTTAGATTTAGCCACACACCTGGTTTTTAAGCAAAATAAGAGAAATTATATTGTATATGGACTTAGATTAAAAATTTACTATATGAGGTTTTGATTTCATAATTGTTTGAGAAATCTCAATATTTTTCCTCCTTTTCATGTGTATTTGTGGATAATACATTTTATCATCACAGGGCTGTCTTTTGTTATTGTTCATTATTCATTAGTTTCTACTTTGTACAAGTGTTATTTATTTATCCTCTTTATTTTGGAGTCTGGGGACTCGTTTGTGGGTTAAAATCTTTTAAACTCTGATTACTATTCATCCTTTTGTACAATATCTATACTTCTAAAAATCAAATAAAAAGAAAAATGTAAAGCAAAGAAAAGTTGTGTAATTGAGATTTTAAAGTTTGTCGGTGTAAATGTTCAGCGGTTCTGGTGTTCAAATCCAGTCACAATTGTCTGTTTTTGGTTACAAACTTTTAATCTGTAAAATTTTGGATAATTTCTTTCGATGGCTCAGATTGAATTTAATGAGATGCAAGAGAAAGTGCTCAGAAATTTTATCCAGTAAATGTAGCATAGACTTTTACAGAAGAGGACTGGGGCCACTGAAAAAACAAGCAAAAAAATCTCACTTTTTTCTCAGAATTTGACTTTAATCTCACAATCTCCTCTGAGATTAAAGTCAAAATTCTGAGTTTAAAGACAGATTGTGAAATTCTAGTCAGATTTTTACAGTGACCCTAATTCTCTTTCACACACTTGTGCTCTTCCTACCCCACCTGTTGCTATCAGTTGTTTGTCATTTGGCTGAACGTTTTCATCATCATGTATGATGAGTTTAGCTACTTTTAGCTATACTATAGCTAAAAGTAGCTAAAGAAAAATGAAATAATCTGCATAAAGGTTTCATCATTAAATAGGACAACGTTCAGTTTTTGAAAGTTACATTGAACCAAAAAAGCTGAAGATTCTCTTACAGTTTGCATGTAACTTTGCACATCACCACTTTCCTAAAATAATGGTCAAAGGGCATGATTTTTTTTTGGTCAAAATCACTTTTGAAATAAATAAAACAGGCCATTATTTTAGGAAGGTAACAATATTTTGTTCAGATTCAGATGACACACATTAACCAGTCAGCATGATTCCTGCCCAGTTTTATCAACTGAGCCCAAAGTTCAGGTGTTGATAATAACATAAGAACTTTCTAACATCCCAGCAAAACAAGAGCACATGGTTGTCCTCTCTGAACCCTGTTTGGGTCCGACGTGCGGATGTGAGGTGTGTGCTGAATCTGACTGCTGATTGGTTTCTGATGTGCAGGTGTGACGTATAACAACAGTGCAAGTGAGGTTGAGTTTGTCCTTTCAATAAAACGGGGTCATCAACAAACAGTGGCTGGACGCCACGTGCAGAACCGAGTCAGAACGGCGCTTTTTAGCTTCAGCAATACATAAAGTTACACTAAACAGGACGGTGTTAAACTACTTCATGTTTAATAAGCTTTTAGGTGGCAGCGGATTCAGGAAAATCTGCTATAGTTCTATCATGTTTTGATTAGTTGAACCAGTCCTTATAAGCTGCATATCTGTATGGCAAATTAAAGGTCAGGAAAAAACTGCAATCACTTCCTGTAAAAAACACGAGACAGCAAAATATGAGAGTGACAGGTTTTCCCTGTGGGTGAGCATCAGAGTGGTTGTGTCACCCATCATGATTAGGAGTACTTTTAATCATATTATGAATGAGATAATAATAATGTTTGAATGAGAAAAGCACCTTGTAAATCAAATCTTTAGAAAATCAACAGGTTAAAGCTGCAGTGTGTAACTTTTATTTAAAGGATTGGTTACCTACACCTTCTACCTGAACTGCTGTTGCTCTCTGAAGAAACTCACTGCCTCCAACTAAAAACAACCAATCAGAAACAGGGGGAAGGTCTTAGCGCTGTCAATCACCCCTGTGAACAAGCTGCATACTTTTCCTTGTGATTCCGTCTGTTATAAAACTCTTATTTATACAATTTATTTAAAAATATTTATTTAAAAGTTAACATGTATTAATGCAACACACAGAGTTTATTTATTCATTTATTTATTCATTATTTCAGCAGCTTGTTTCTAGGATCTCTCTTCACAGGAGTCAGAAGGACTTGATGTGCTTTCAAGATTAAATTAAAAAATGTGAAATAAAACCTCGGCTAACGTGCAGCAGGATGATTTTTTTAACGAGTTTTCTGACAGGAGTGGGAGCTGCTTGTTGCATCAGAGGAGAGCTAGTAACAAAAACTCCCTAAATGATGTAGTTCTCCTGTTTTATAACGGTTCTGAACAAAGTGGCCGTCATGCTGACTTAAGTATTATAATTATAGCAACACGTCTGTTCTGGGGCTGTGATGGAAGCAAATCACAGTGACCTGAATCTGCAGCTGCCTGTTTGTTCATGTCAAAAGAACATGTTGTCTGTACTGACAGAGAAACTGTGATCAATGATTTTCTCTCGGGTCAATACTGGAATCTTGTCCCCCCCAAGTTCATCCTTTATACAATTTTTTAAATGTATTTTTTTACAGCGAATTAAAAGAAACGTAAACTCTCTTCGATTATTAGGGAAATCTTGAAGTTATTTAAAAAAAAAACACTAAATCTTACCAAGTATTTTTTATCTAGTTTTTAGTGCAGATATCTCCATATACTGAAAATGAGACAAAACTAACTTACAGGTACATTTTTAGCAAGATATAGAAGCTTATTTCAAGTAAATGATTCCTAATTATTAATAAAAAATAAGTAGTTCCACTGACAGATTATTTAAATGTCTTGTTGTAAGAGAATGTGTCGGTGGAACTACTACTTTTTCATCAATATTAAGGAATTATTTTGCTAAAAAGTTACTTGTAAGTCAGTTTTATTTTATTTCTGGTGTATTAAGATATTTGCACTAAACCAGATCAAAAAGAGAATTTTTATTTTTGCAGTGTGGGATTAAATACTAGAAATACTCTCTTAGTTTTTTTTTTTTAATTATACACAATGTAGTTACTGAATTATTCAGAATTAACTAATAAGCCTTTTTCAGTTAAAAAGCTTTAAAATTATTTATTTTCATATCAATCAGATACATAAGTTTGAAGCCAGGAAGCCTGGCAGAAAGTATGGCGCTCACGTTTCCACGAATCAACAGTTTGTAGGGTCAAAGGTCGGAATGTTTCAGCGCATTTTATAGAAACTCCCAGAGCTGCATTTAAACGTTGCTGAGCATTTTAAATTCTTCATGCCTCTCATGGGTGGACATGAACTGCTGCTGACACTAGGGGGCAGAATAGGTTCATGTTTAAACACCGGTTTGGAGCATTAATTACCGTCCTGTCCTGCCTTTTCAATGTCACACTTTCAATTATGGACGACCTTTTTTGCCTTGCACGGCAGCGTTCGTGCATTTCGATGGAATTCCTAAAGCAGCTCCGGTAAATATATGTGACCTCAGAGCAGACGCTCAAAAATGAGGAATTACTTGGAGGCTGATGGAGCCCTTAACAAAACACAAAGGGCATTCAAAAGGTCTTGGCTGCCTTTTTGGAGCTGTAAGCTGCCTGTAATATAACTGGGGACAGAATGAGTAAATAATTCAAGATATATGATCATATAGTTTTAAAATTATGATTTGTATTTGTATTTTTGTTTGCACATAGCAAAACAAAACCGAAAAACACTTTAAAAACAATCCAATATTTAAACAATTAATTTTTTTAAATCCTCAGCACAGACAAAGCATGCTATGATCACACACAGGTGGCTCACGATTCTTTTTGCTAGCAGAGAAAATGATTAATCTGAAGCTGCAGTATGTAACTTTTTTTTAAACAAGTATTTTTACATACTTGTTGAAACTGTCATCATGACAGTATGGTATGAGACAGAGAATCTGTGAAAAAGTGAAGCTCCCCAACCTTAAGACCCGTCTCTTGGCTCTGATTGGTTGTTTTGGGTCAGGAGCCGTGGATTTTCTCAGACGGCAATAGTAGCTGGAGGAGGAGATCGATCTGTTCACAGGTTATCTGTCTCATAACACGGTGGTAGTTTTAACAAATACTGTACATTATAAAAAATTTGTTCAATAAAAGTTAAATACTGCACCATTAATGTCAAACAGCAAGAAAAATGAAATGAATTTCTTTTATCTGGGAATGTATATTTCTGGACACCACTGCATTTTCTGTTGTATTAAACTTTATGTTTAATGCATTTGAGTTGGTACAAAAACATCACTCAGACTAAGATGTTGTGATTTAGTTACACTGACTTCTATGAAAGCTGTAAACACAAAACAACTTCAGAGCCATTGCACTGTAGAAACACTGGAACTGCATTCGGTTGAGGAGTTAAATCAATTCCACACTAAGCACCTTAAGAAGATTAAGCTACTATTCTTTATGCTGTGCATGCTACGCCATGCAAAGACATATTGAGACATGGTGCACCGGCAGAATGCTAATTCATGCTAAAAGCAAGCCAAACATATGCTCTGCTTTGTGTCTGTAGCTGCACTATTAGATCAGTCACTGGAAACGAATCCAGTCAAGCTGAGAGACTCTGGTGCCAAAAGATATCACTGCAGCATATGAATTAACGTTCGTCTCACTTATCAGAGCCATTAGGACAGGAGTTATGATTTCACATCAATGTCCAGAGCTCAAGGTGCCCACATTGTTTCCCACTTTACAAAATTAGCAGACTGAATTTCTTCTGGAGTGTTTCATTATCATCCATTTGAGGCAAATAAGAGGACGCTGAGCCAATTATGCTGTGAGGCATCTTTCTCAGCTCATCAAAGGAGGAAATTTGAAAACATTTTCAATTTTCATTAACAGTGGCGGAGCTAGACTTTTAAAGTTGGGGGGGCCAAGGGGGGGCCAGGACTACGTCTGGGGGGGCAAAATTTAAAATGTGTGTGTGCACATATTATATATATATATATATATATATATATATATATATATATATATATATATATATATATATAGTTTATATATAAACTAACCAAACTGAACCAAATATTCAGTTTGGTTATTTAAAAAAATAACCAAACTGAATATTTGGTTATTTTTTTAAGCCCCTCTGTCATTTGGCAGGTTATAATTAACACCTTTGACTGGCCCACATGGAGACATGATAGACTTTATGCAGAGTTCATCGCATAGGAAACTAAAATCAATCAATAAAAAGATCCTTTCTGAATATCATCTCATGGACACTGAACTAAATGTCTTTCTGACCGGGAGCTGACAGCGTGTTGAAGAGTTATGGACACCTTGGTTAGGAAGCTCTGTTTGGACAGGTAATTTGACAGCTAAAAATATTTCGGATCGGACCAGAACTGTTTGCCTGATGGTGGTTCGGGCTTCTAATGAGTTTACATTTAATGAGTTTGCAGCACACAGAGAAAACCTAAAGAGAATGTGATCTACTTATTGTAGTTTATGTAGAGGAATAACAGCTGACTGTTGAGAGAGGAAAGAAATTAAAGTGCAGATCCGTTAGAAACAAGCGCAGAGCGCTGGGCGATAAATGCGCATAAATGCTCGTTACGCTCAAATTAATCACAGATGAGACGACAAACGCAAAATCTACAATATATAGTTACACTGCTTACGTTAATGTTTTAAAAACAAAACCACTAAAAACTTAACTGAGTTAATATGTCAGATTCCCTCCTCACCCTCATCTTGATATGAACAGAGAGCAGTTAGCTGGTTTCTGTCCAGAATGTGATCAAGCGCATGCTGACCACTTGGTGCGCAGACAGTTGGTCCACTGTGCGCAGACAGTTCTCTGTACATCGTGGAGCTCATTATTAATCATTATAAGAACAATATCTGTCAGAGAATCATCTCTGATCTGGACGCTTTAACGTACCAGAGACTTTGGAGCGCCTAGCGCAGCTGATCTGCTTCTGGAGGAAGTGAAGCGGGATCAGGAACCGATCAGAGTTCTGTAGTCTTCGAATCACGTCATTTTGTGAAATGTTACCTGATTTCAAAAACGTTCTCGCAGAGAAATAGTAAATGTTTCGTTTGATGACTACAAATTGGAAATAAAATTATTTTTTTCTTTGACGGACAACGAAAAAACTCCAGCGCCACCTCTGCTCCAAACTACGAATATTGTCGACCCCTCTTCGGTTTTTTCTCTTTTTTTGCGGAGGATCAACAAATAACTTATTGGTGTTTTACCATCACCACCAGGTATGAAGGGCTTTAGCCTTTGAGTTGCAACCACAGCGCAGCACAACTGAAACATCCAGGAGAAGAATATCAGCTTGTTGTTATGACAAAGGAGGCTGGTATCGCGCCTGATCTAAATCTATTTATTTATGTCACATGGACTTATATAAAGTTTTTTACATTTTCTTTTCATATATTTATTATTGTTTTTCTTCTTTAGATATTAGGTTGACTATGATTCCAAATAATGTACAGGAATAACCTGGTGCTGTTACGTCAATCATCTGGGGGGGCCACTGGGGGGGCCAATCAGATGACAGGGGGGGAACTGGCCCCCCTTGGTGTCTTCACTGCTTATATTTCCCCCCAGCTGATACATTTTCTCCAATATATACCAATTATTATTCCCTTAAATATTAGACTCTGCTTGAGTTGACTCTATTATTTATTGAGATTTGATCCTGATCGTATGGTATGTTATAGTTCCACGTTCAACATTTCCCCTCACTTTGTTTGATTTTCTTAGAGTTTCAAAATGACATTTTGCATGTAGACAGAGAGAAGTTTTTCACACGGAAAGCTTCGGAGAAGAAAAGATCCCGTTCAGTCTGGGCTTTGAATTTGCAATGCTACAATAAATCCTGCAGGTGAGGTGGGAGTGTTTGATAGGAGATTGAGCACACACCGAACCACTGAGAGCATCTGGTGGGAGCAGGGAGCTGGAATCAAACATTATTATAAACTGAAAAACACACAGTTCTGGGGGCTGGCTGGAACAACGATGCGGTTTCAAATAACTGTAGACCAGCGCTTAAAGTATTTACGTTTTGGCCACAAATCACAGAGAAAAAGATATTACATTCTTTCCAAAAATCAAAAATACAAATTGCAGATTTACAGGCAAAGCATTGCAAATGCAGAACTAATTCATGGTAGCACAGACCAACTGGTTCACAACAGACTAGGGCTGCAGCCAGTGATTATTTTAGAAATAGATTACATTTATTTTTCTAATTGGATTAAAAAAAGGCACATTTTGCACAGTTTACATTTAACCATTTAAGCAGTTTTTATACATTAGAAATACTTTAAAAATATTTACATAAACAAATAGAATTCAATTCCTTCTTTAAATGTAAATTATTTTAGTGAACACTTGAACATTTGTAGCAAAGGATGCATCTGCAGCTAAAAAAACCCTTCTAACACCAACATGTGAAACGTCCTGCTTCAATGCAGTGTTGGACCGATCTATTGATTATTTTTGGATGAACCGACTATTAATTGGGTAGCAAAAGGTGCCAAATATAATTTTTTTCTTCCCAGAATTTGAAGTTAAAATTGTGTCACTTAAGGGATTTTAGGTAGATCATATTTACAGATAAAGATGTTTTTTTTTTTGCAAAATGTAGATATTTCTGTACAGTTTTGGCTTAATTTCCGCTCTGACTGTGTTGTTCTTTCAGAAAATATCTGTATACCTCAGTTAACGATTAATCAATTACTAAACTAGTTGCTGATTTCCATAATCAATTCATCACCATTAATCATATTAATCATTTCAGCCCTACAACAAACCCACCAACTGCTTACCAAAGACAATGCAGCATCCAGAGAGTGTCAAAAACGGAACTGGAGTTGAATGAATATATTGATTAGAAATCGACTTGATTTGAAATAATGAAACTCCTGGTAAACACAGCAGCAGCATCAGTACCTCCAAGTCACTTAATGAGGTATTCTGATTATTTTACATGGTGCAGAAACCGTAACAGTCACGGTTTACAGGATCTGGGTCTGCAGCTCTATATTACATTTTATAACTCAGCTTGTCTGCAATCCAAAGGCCGAAGTTGATTATCTGTGAGCCAGTAAACACTCACACCACACGACTCCCAAATACATTTAAAATGTGTTGTGAGGCTCAGCCATGTGTGTGAAAGCTTAATGATGATATATGTGCAGCACTCGGCTGGTGGAGGCACAGGTTTGTTCTCCAGCTCATTTTGGCCACGACAGAGAATGTATTCACTTCTCTGATAGTCAGTTTTGTGGAATTAATTGTTTTTACTGACCTTTAGACAGTAATCAGCTCAAACGTTTTTTATTCTGTTTGGATCCTGAAGAGAGCAGAGTAATGAGTAAATCTGTGGGGGTTCTTTTTTTAGCAACAGTAGAGTTTTTGGGCTTCCAGCAGCTGTAAGAGAACCAACAACGATTTTATTTTTACCGGTGGTTTGATTTTCATAAACTCAGCATTTCACAAAGCAGCTGTACCCCTTGAAATTTCAATCATTTTGTCACATTACAACCACAAACTTTCACACATTTTCCTGTCATTTTACCTGATAGATCAACAGAGTAGTTGATAAATGTATTACGAAACAAAAAGCTGAAAAGTGCAGCATGCACATGTGCTCATCTCCCCAAGAACAAACTTTATTGGAACAACTTTATCTACATCTCTTTTGGGTTACATCTCTGCCAGCTTTGCAATTCCAGAAACTAAAATTATTCCCCCATCCCATATTTTTGCTAAATAAAATCCCAATAAAACTCACTGACATTTGCAGATGTAAACTGGTACAATGAGAGAAGGTAGCTGAGGTGTGAATGCTTAGATTTGCAGCCTGTAACAGGAGTGGATACATTTTCACAAATATTTTGTCCAATGTTTTCTTTAGGCAGCCTCGTGGTTTTCATGTCAACCAATAGCCGTCTTTAAAGCAGACCCATTATGGTTCCTTGAACAGGTTAGGATAGGTTTATGGGTGAAACTAAACATGCTTATAATAGTTTTGCACAAAATCAATCTTAGATCACGAGATTTTAATCTGATCAGTTCTACCTATTTATAGCTTCCTTTCAGAATATTAAATATTAATTTAAATCAAATTAAGCTGCTACTGGCCACGACGCAACTCAACATTTACACTTGCATGTGGAAATGGTTGCAAACAGATGTGCAATTATACAACCATGCATCTTTGAAAAGCAAAAGTGGAGCCTCCTGTGCAATCAACAAGATTGCAGGAAGTGGTTTCTTAATAAGTCAACAGCAAAATAAGTGTCTTTTCCAGCAGCCATTGTCTTGCAAATACAGCTGTAAAACCAATTGACCAAACATTTTGGAGGTCCACTCGGGTTGCTAGGTAACAATGCACCAATCAGGAGGTTTTTGAAACACGTTGTATTCCAGACACCAAAAAACATAATTTTTTTTGCCTAAAAAAACAGCTGAAGGTTTTTGAATGCTTGGGTTGTTCTTAGAGGCACCTTAGATGAAAATGTTTTACAATAATTGTGCAAAATGTGAATTTTTTTTGTAATAGATCCCCTTTAAGCCCTTGTTGCTACAAAAGCTACAGTTTTCTCATTATTCTTTGACCATATAGACCACACAGACTTGAGTCATTTTACAGCAGAACAACATAGTCTTAACAAGAGAGAGAAGCATCATCTTATCCAGAGATAAAAATGTCCCTGACTCAAACTGTGGCATCTTGGGAGAAGACGAACTGTGTGTGTGTGTGTGTGTTTAAAGTGGCAGTGAATTGGTCCCTTCCAGCTGATGTCAATCCCTTAAACCAGGAGACGGTGTTAGAAAAGAGTCGCCATGGGCAGATCACTGAAAAGCAGAGGCGCCTCTGCAGGGTTACGTTAGACAACTGAAGGCGAGATCGCACCCCGACTCGTTCTTTCTTTAGCTCAAACGGAGGCAGAAAGATTGACTTTGATTTATACAGCTGCACAGAATAATGGCTCCTGGAAAATAGAGCAAAATGAAACTTTCCTCATTGTGTTTGGCTGTTTAAAAAGGAGCTGGAACAGTTTTACAGAAACTCAGCAAAATTACATGAGTGTGGCTGGGTAATCTCTAATCTTTGTCTAGCAGGATTAGCACAAGATCAAAATGTGGAGCAGGAGGACTCTGGGCAGAAAGGGTTTGTACCAGAGAAGAAACAAATGAGTTTAGCAGGAACCTGCTGAACTTTAATGGAAACTTCTGTTCACCAGTCGACTACGTCCCTGTTCAAACAGAAACCATGATCATTAGACATCAGCTAGTCATCTTTACTGATAAATGTAACATTGTTTATATCATTTGTTACAACAAGGTGAAACATCAGCTCAGCTTAATGGAGCTGAAAGTGGTAAAATCACAGTTTTATTTGTGGTGAAGGTGTGTTTTGACAGGCAGGATCACACAGAAAACTGAAATGGATGAACATACAGAGTTCAGCTGGATACTGAATACACATCCCAGACATACTGTGTGTTTTCTAAATACATGCAAAGAAATTAGCATACATTTGAATTGTTGTGACATTAAAACTGGTTGGTACATAATTCATGTCAGGCTCATGGGCTGATGAGGAATAGATCCCTTTAATGTTATAATGCTTGATAAATTCTACTATGTACAACAATGATAGCAAATAAAATGGTTGTAATTGATAAAATGTGGAAAATATCAGGTGTCATGATTATTGGATCTTTGTGTTTTTATTTATGTGTTGATTTGTCACTCTTGGTATTCCATATACTGTCAACTCCTTTGTGTTAATATTGCTAGTGCTGTTGTACTTGAAGCATTTTTATGTAATTACCTTCTGATCTGAATTGCAGTCTTCCCACAGCATAATGCAACCACTACCATGCTCTTGCTTCCAAGCAGTAGAACGTCTTTCTGTGGAATTTACAGTTATTTTCATTTTCTAAGATGAATCAATACATTATAATGATAATAATAAACAAATTAATCAGAAAAAATGAAATGTTATTCAGCTGAGAACTTGGAACAGAGATGATCTTTAAAGACATGAATTTCAATAATTCTTCAGCTGCTGCAGTTATTTTCCCCTTTTGTTTAATACACTTTTTTATCAACACAAACAACACAATATCCTGTCATGGTCAGGCACTGGAGTGAAAATCACTATAAAGCAGGGTAAGGATGAAAACCCATTAGAAAGCCTGAACTATTGATCAAGCCGTTTGAAAAGGTTACGAGGAAATCTGGAAGAAAACAGAAAGAAAATGGGGTAATTTTAAACTTTTGTGTAGCAAAAACATTTCAGGATAATCCCACGGTTAAACAAAAGTTTGAGCAGATTGGCTGAAGGAAGTTAAAGACTTCAACAATTCTCTGATAGGTTAAATAAAATTCACATGTGTAGGTACCTTTTGGATCCTCAGTTGAACTACCAAACATTTTTTAACACATGAATCCATATTTTGTGGGTTTACTTTTGGGTTGGATTTTTACACCTTTCGCGTCTTTTTGCATAAACTCAGGTCATTTCTGGAAGCAGGGAGCCTCATGTGAGGTCCAGTTTTTCTGTTTTTGGTGATTGTGTGTGACAGGAGGTCTTATGTAAAACAAGTTTATTGCTGCAGCCTCCAGGAGGTGGTTTGAGGGTGAGCATCCTAAATGTGGAGTGACAGAAGTAAAAAAGAAGAGGCTTCCTGTCCTTTGGCATCAGTTCCTGACATGTGTGCTGGCAGAGATTAATGTGTTGACTCTGTGTGGGTTAGCCACGAGGCTGGAGAGGAGCTGTTTTATTTAGGGGAAAAAAATGGTTAAAGTTTAGTTCAGGTTTTTTCTTGAAGTTTATTGCATATTTGTATTTAATGTCTGCATGCCTTGAGTGAGTCAGTCAGTCAAATTCCTTGACCAATAAAGCAGAGACAAAAAATATTTTAACACTGAATAAAACTTGTAAAGATACTGCTTAGATCTTTAATAAGACAGAAGAAGAGCAGTTACTGTTTTAGTGAGAACTGAAAATGTGTTCTTAAAAAATGTCCTGATACTGAAATTTGGCACTTTATAAAACAATTATCAAAATTAATTTGAAGCAGTTTTGAGGATTTTTCACTTGCCAGTCAAAATATCTTAAAAGTTTTCAAAATAGAAAGACATCTACAATGAGGACAAGCCACAAAACAGCTGGTTGCTCACAGAGAGTTGTATGTTGAAGGAAAGTTAAGTGGAAGGAAAAACATTGGTAGAGAAATGCATCTATATATCACTCTGTGTGCAATGAATCCATATAATATATATGGTTCACCTTTTAAACTGAATTACTGAGAAATTGTAGTTTTGTGGATATTCTAATTTACTGAGATGTACCAGCACATGAACAAAATTTTAATATTCAAACATATGTGGAGGACTACTGGTGTCAAACCATTTAGTGGTTGTAAACATTAAGAATGAAGTGAATACAACTTATACAGGAACTACATTCACTTTTTAAAGTGTGTGCAACAGATAAAACCTTCAAAAAACAAATTATGTTTCATTTACTTTGTTATCATCATCATTAATCCCCAGTTTATTACCTTGATGTTTAAATTATTTTTTATTACATTTTGTCATGATGTGCAGTGGTTGGAGGTGAGAAAGACGCTGGTGAACCCAGGTAGTAATTAAAATGATGATTTAATAAAGAACCACGAAAACAAACTCAAAATGACAGCAAGCACTGGGAGTAAACAGACGACAAATGAATGACGTTAGATGAGGATCCGACAAGAGACAAAGACAACAGGTGGACTTAAATACAGGAGGAGGGTAATCAGGAAACTAGACACAGCTGGGATCAATCAACAGGGAGGACAGGACAGAGACTCACAGGGAAACAGGACTAAACACAGAAAATCTCCAAATAACTACACAGAAAAACACAGATCACAACACATTTACTTCTGTGATTCTGCATTGTGTCCATTGAGGATGTCTTCTTGTGCATGTATTTAATTTTTGAGAGTAATTTCCTGCCCTATTGTCCTGTATCAGCCTCAAGCTCAGACAACAACTGAAGGTTTCACTCTATTTTTGTTCAACATATCTCTTATCCTGTATTTGTCAGAAAGTCTTTACCTGAAGGGAAATAAAGATTAAAACAACTCTGGACTACAAAGGAAACAATAAAAACACCAAACATCCTGGAGCAGAATGTTTCCTCCATGTTCATTCAAATGCTAATCTGTTTTGTAGAAGATGCTCTCAGTCCACTTATCAGTAATTTTTAAGATTTTGTTTTTATTTCCAACGAGAATATTCAATCAGAAAACTTAAATATCGCTCTTTTGCTCCATTCTTCAAGCAACTTTCTTTAAATCTAACAACCATCAGTCTTTCTCCTCAACCTCACCTTTCACCATTTTACTTTCTTTGCCTATTTTATCCTTCCTGTCTGCTTCCGAACACCTCCTACTTTTAGTTTGCTTCTCCTGCTCTCCACCCATCACTTCCTGTCTTGCTTCTCCCTGTTGCCCTGAAGACCACCGGGATGAATAATGAATAAAAGAAGCTTCTTTTCTCGGTTCCTCCAGGTAGTCTTGTTTTTGTGTTTGGATGTGTGTGTGTTCTCGTCTGATCTCCCCCCATGCCTGTAGACACAGAAAGTTCAGCCTTTGACTTGACACCTGAATAGTAATCAAGAAACAGACATGAGCTTTCCAAATCTGGTCAGGCTGTCAAAACCTGTGAATGCAGTACGAGAACGAGTCTGTTGCATGACATGGATTTCTGTTCTTGTGCACTTCTGTTTGAAAAGTGAGATTTTAAATCTGATATCCAAGCAATAATTCAATTATGTGACGAAATTCAATTTGACAATATCTACAGGAAATAATGGACCTCACTATCCACACATCCCTGCCATAGCAGGTGAAGCAGAACTCAGTATAAAAGGGACTTACTCCTTGAACAGGCTAGGAAATATCTGTAAAAATATTGCACAAAATTGTTCTTATAAAATGAGAATAGGGCCTCTGTCACTTTACATCCAAATGAGCTGCTTCTGGCTACGCCCCCCAACTCAATGTGGCTGCAAACAAACGCACAATTATACAAAACACATCTTTAGAAAGCAGAAGTGGAGCCTCCTGCATAACAAACAAGAATGCAGCAAGTGGTTTCTGAATGGTAAGTCAACAACAAAACACTTGTCTTTTCCAGCAGCCGTTGAACAGAGCATACAGCAGTAAAACCAGCTGACCAAATGTCCTGGAGTGCCGCTTGGGTTGCTAGGTAACGGCGCAATGCCCCTCGAACATGACTGAACAATCGAGGAACTTTTGAAACGTTTCATTTTCCAGACACCAGAGAATATCAACTTATTGGCTGGGTGTTTTTTAAGATGCTTTTAGAAGTGGTTGAGACCCAAATGGAAATATAAAAACGAGGTCAGCACATGAGCATGGTGGTCAGAAATAAACTGAACCATATAAGCCAGCTGCAGATAAGCTGAGCAGCGTGAAGGAAGGTTGTCCGTCCGCTGTGTGTTGTGTAAGAGGCAGGAGAGCCTTCATCATGGCAGGCCTCTAGCTCTTTATTCTACTTATTAACTTCTTTATTTTATCCAAATAGCAGGACAGCAAGAAGCTGCAACACATGGAGCCTTTAGGTTCCACACTAATCTGATCCCCAGAAACAATAACAGGTAGGAACCAAAAAAACACAAGCTCACTAAGAATTCAAATATTTGAAAATTATCTGAAATATATTTGCAGCAATTGAAATTAAACATATTACCAAGGTTACATATAACTACAATGTAAGCAAATGTCTGTTCCCACATCATGACTGTTTATCTTTGACATTTAACTCATAATGAATTGCTAAAATATGTTTGAAATTGAGATCAAACAATCTCAATTTCCTAAGCAAAGCAATGTTTTGTTCTTCACAGCTCAGTCACATTAGCTAAAGCGCAACAGAAATAAAATCTGCATTATTTTTGTAGCTCCATACATCTGGGTGTGGCTCTCTGGGTTCAGGAAACATGAATCAAGGCAACATGAAACCTCCCAGAGCATCTGCTGAGTTACAATTCCTCTAATCCTGTTCAGCTGATAACACAGAGGAGAGCAGGGCTCCAACACTGCCAGGGTTAAAGGTTTACTGTCCTCTGAGGGGCTTTAAATGTTCCCATCACGGTCCTGGGAGGCAGCGCAAAAGGCTGCGGCTGCCTAAAGGTTCATGTTTTCCAACCATCAGGTTCCCATTAGAGACAAAACTCCAGCACCACGAAGCTTCTGCTTGAAACGTTCATATTTTCATTTAAAGCAAAATGGATCACTGTAAAAAAGATAAACCTTCAGCTCCTGTAAAAAAAGTACCTGGATAAATCTTCCGTAATTGAATCTTGGCTGTAAAAGAGAAGTATAAACTGTATTTCTGCACCTGCCATTTTCTTTGAGTAAGAAAATCTAACCGATATAAACAACAGATATTTTTTTCAGGGAATTTTTTTTCTCTGAAATTCATAAAAATGCACATCTAGTTTAAATTTTTGATACATCTATGCTCTGAGACACACAGAGAAAGCGAACTAGGCTAAAAACGTTCAATTCCTTGTTTTTTCACCCTGCATTTGTTAAATATATTGGATATTTTTACCCCCACAACTGAAAAACATATAGATGAAGTTACTCTAGTTTTTTCCCTTTCTTTTGCACTTGATGGGACTCTACTTAGATGTAAACTAAAAGAAATCTGCTGCATGATGGGTAATGTATTGCAGGTCATTTTTCTCTCAGCCCAGCTAAATAAAACTTGTTTACAGCTGCATGTTACACAATCTTTTGAAAAAAGACTCCTTGTAATGTGTGATGAATATCTACTAAAGAAAAAACATTTTATTTTTCTTTTTAGACTTCAAAACAAAGAAAGACAAACATTTTGAAATAAAGTGGATGGAGCTTTATGCATCTCTGTAGCTGCTCCTTTAGTAAACTAAATTAAAAACATTTAAAGGCTTTAAAATCAGACTAAAACTTTGCTCCAAGACCTAATCTGATTTTATTCATTATGTTCAAGTGTTGCACAAGATATGATGCAAGTGATTAAATTAGAAATGTAAATCAGAGAAACTTCACAGAAGCAGCTGATGAGAGACTTCAGACAAACTCTCCCATTTTAGAGATGAACTTCATCTTGTTGCCGTAGTTGAACAAAACAAACTAGTAATAAACGTATTGAGTTTCAGCAGGAACTTACCTTCCCCATACTCCTGATAAGCTGCACAAACAACTCCTAAACCTGCCACGCAGACCGCGCTGCTCATCCGTTTCAAGGTTGATATAATCTGTGAATCAATACGGCCTTAAGTCACCTGAAAAACAAATGTGTCACAGTGGACTTAGGTAATGATCAGGGCTGATCGCAGGCAATCCCAGGCGAGGACATCATTGTTTTTCTAATGTGTGTTGTACCTTTTGTATTCACTTAGCCTCACCTGCACATGTGTGTGTGTATAGGTGTGTGTGTGTGTATGTATTGTGAACACTAAATATTCCTCAATGTTCCTGTGGGGTCAGTTTCTGGTCTAAAAGTAATCAGCGCTGCATGGGTTTGAGTGGAAATCAGTGTGTAAGATTTAATTCAAACGATGAAAGAAAATAAAAAGCAGATGTACTGGATGTTTTTTTTTGCAATGTAATGTATCTTCCATAATAGTGGAAGGAATAAAAAAGGAAAAACCACAATAAAATCAACAGGATTGTTTTGATCTTTTCTGTCTGACTGCTGGTGTTGAAGTTGTAAAAATCAGGTCAGAGGTAAAGTTGTGAAGAGTTTATCTGTTAAACAATATTATATGTTTTGGAAATCCCCAAAGGCATTGTTCAATCCATCATCTCAAAACAGAAAGTGTTTATCAGAGAACCACTCTAGAGGCAACAAGTCACTCTGGGGGAGCTTCAGAGATCCGTAACTCATGTAGGAGAATCTGTTGACTGGATAACTTAGTTTAGCACCATGAAATATATATTTTTTATGGAAGACAGCAAGAAGAAGGCTCTTGTTGAAGGAAAGCCATAAGAAGTCACATTTGTCGTCACAAACCACACAGGGAAGTAAACAAGTGAAATTATTATTCCCTGAACAGAATCTGAATCAGATTAAAAAGGGAATTAAAAATAAATGATCTGTAATATTTGCACCATCTTCTTCTAGAAGTGAAAGTCTCTAATTTTACTCTGGATGTAAAAATGATTCTTTTCAAAAGCCAAGAAAGAAAACTTAACTAACCTTTATGCCAGAACCAAAACCAAACATGGAGAGCAACATTCAGCTTCTATTCACCACAAATCTAGAATAAACTTCTGGAAAATTGTAAAACAGCCAAAACACCGAGTTTCTTTAAGCCAAGACTAAAAGCCCACCTCTACAGAATCGATTTTGTACCATGATAAATGAAACACAAACCAACATTTTGATGTTTAAATGACGACAATCGGCAAAATGTAATGTTTCAATTGTTGATTTTTGTGTTTTTATGATGTAAAGCACTTTGAGCTACCTTGTTGCTGAAATGTTTTATGCAAATAAAACTGATAGATTGGCTACAGGTAGGTATCAGTCTTCAGCACAAAGCAGGTAAGAAGCTACAAACAAAAAACATCCTGGTGGCCAAAACTGTTCTCATGTAGAGATCCAAGGCCAGTGTGTGTTTATCAGTTTCCTCAACATCTTGTATCGTTTTGATCACCTGATGAGCTTCCTCGTGTTGTTTGCCATCCCAGCGTGAGAGGAGGAACAAGTATGAAGACTGTAAGGCTCAAACGGGGATGCTTCATACTGAAGAGCAGCGTTTACCCATCTGCTTAGCAAAAGATGCATCTGGTTGATCTTTTCTACTCTTTAAAGACCTTATTGACACCTGAAATAGTTGGAAAATGCAAACAGTTACCAAGGTAGCAGATGAGTAGAAATCAATGTTCTTCAACAAGAGCATAAAACTGAAAATTTTGACCTGAAAAATGATGAAACGTAGAGTTTTATTAAGTTATCTGGAAGACCATCTTTGTTTTATTTCTCCTTCTGCCCCTGGCAACAAGCTGGAATCACGGTGTCCCCTCTCCGTTCCCTCCTCAGTCCTTCCCAGATGGCAGATGAGCTGAGGTAATTAGCATAATTTCAACTTGCAGGGGTTTTATGGAACAAGCATCCTAAAAATCTCAGCGGGAGGTTGGTAATTTGATTTTGGGCAGATATAAACACATCCAGGTCAATAAATCTAGTCAGTCATCTGGACACTGAAGTGATTAACTGCTGACGGAGATGGGAAGTCTTCTCAGAGCTCTGTAGGTTTTGGGAAAATAACGCATAATGAATCCTAATTTTATCTGCAGACAAGTTTCTTCTAACTCTGAACTGTGAGCAGGAAAGACATCCTGTAGAGGTCTGTATTACATCCTTGCAGAAGAAGCCTCTGACTGAAGACATGCTGGTATTGTATGAGAATTGGATAAAGCGAATGCTCAGGGTTGCCCATAATCTTCATCATGTCTTTACAGATCAGAAAAAAATGAAAATGTAAGCATTCTTAGAAACAGAAACCTCTTAAAGTCTTCCAAGTTAAAGTGAGTTACATGAATCTACATCATAAAGAGACGCATAAAGTGTTTCAATTTACAGAAATCAAACAATGACAGTTGTCTTACTGTTTTACTTTAAGCTGAATTTAGATCATATATATAATGTGACGTAACCAGATCCTTTTGGTCGTATTTGAATTTAACGCTATGACAGTTTCTGACTTCACGACTGGTGAAAAAAGCATGTCATGATTTTCATTTCATCTGTTTGTGCTATGAAAGGGCAACTGCTGACTCAATAACTAATCAGATAAAAACATAAAAAGCAGCTCAGGCTTTTGATTCATTAGTGGGAAATAAGCCACCCTGAGGAATCTTCTGGATTCTTCATGAGACAGTCACATTTTCTAATGAACTCATCAATTTAAAATGTAAATGTTGTGATTTGTTTTCAAGAGAGAAATAAATATCTATAGAGGAATACTGGTGCCAGTATCTAATATCTATTTTAACCTGAGTTAATTATGATATATTTACAATACTGTTTCAATCTACGACTGATGTAATCTGTAAGAGTTTTTCAATTTTATTTTTATAAAATGACTTCTTTTTTTTGGAAGAGGATTAGATCCACTGACAAGAGAAAAGAAATCAGACTTTTTTCCCCCTCAGGTTTCTGATGCCCGATCTCAGAAGATTAAAATCAGAATTCTGAAAAAATAAAATAAATAAAATTTTTAGAAAAAAGTCTGAATTCTGTAAGAAAAATATTTTTTTTATCTGTGGCCCTAATACTCTTCTGTATTTAATTTTTTTTAAAAATAAAATGTGTTCTACTTTTTAAAATACATTAAATAAATCCCAATAAATGTAATACCAACTTTTTTTTAGGTAAATCGATGTCTTTATTTTGTAAACTTTAAAAATCTGAATAAATAACAAAAAGGAAGAATAAGTAATTTGCGACAAAGTTAAACTGTGAACAAAGGGCATGAAAAGTTAATTTTGAGGTTAAATGTCATGTAATTTGCAAATTCATTGTGCTTTTAAAATCATAAAAGCCTCTGATCACAAACAGCTGCAGGCATAAAGTGAGTTTTTATCCTTTCAGCTGTTATCAGATTTAATAAAAGGAGATTTGTTCGTCTCTGGTACTCGTAGAGCTTTTTATTTGAAGATGTGTCTGTTTACTTACTGGTGTTTAAACTGGCCGGTTTCTGAGCATGTGAATGAAAAAATGTTTGTTTTCCTCTTTGAGTTGTGATGGTAAAGAAAATGGATATAATAATTATTCCTGGTGATGCTCCTGTTCTTTTACAGCACAAAGAAACAGTTTTTCAATGTTTCAAAGATGAAATAAAACATTCCTGGTTGGAGTTCATCAGTATGTCAACAACATGTCAACAAACTAATATTTCACAGATTTTTGTTGCTGCACGTTTCTGACCTGCTGGCTTCAACACGTCTTATCACGCAGAGTGAGACATCAGAGTCTTGAAGCATATAAAATAACAAGCTGACCGACTCATAACTAAGATATTTCTGACTTTTAAAGGTCAGCATTAGTTTTCTCTAATCCTCGCTGGGTACCAAGCTCTGAAATAACCTCAGCTTCACCCGATTCTTGCTCTCCACTAGGAGGAACGAAAACATTTGCAGCTCTTGAATTACATTAGAAACATGGTCTTGTCTGTGCTCAGTTTAATTGGAGCTGCTGGTCGACCTTGAGGAGGCCAGGTTGTCTCCGCGCTCGCTGCTCCTGCAGACAGATTTGAGGGATGAAAAGCTGAAAAGCTCCTGTTTGCTGAGAGCAGACGTCAGGAAACAATAAGAATAGGTTATCTGCGGCCGTTGCTGGCTCTGAGGAGCGGGTTGTAGCTGCTTTAGCAAACATTAAAATCCTTGTTGGCATTTGGCTAGTTTGCTCTTGGAAGAAGCTCCAATCTTGTTTTGAGGAAGTTACAAAATGCCCTTGGATGCTGCAGGCCTGTAAGTATCAGCAGAGACAATGGAAAACAATCAGTCACTCGGGATCCGCTTTAGAAAACAAGCAGAGACTAATTAGTTTTGTAAAAGCAAGTCTTCATGTACTTACAGAGGCTCTTTGCAGGCGGGGGTAATCTCTGAGGAGAGGGTCTTAAGTCTCTTTGAGTGTGTGCTTCTACTGCTACCATCTTACATTAATGTGGAGGGTTTGTCCTTAAACTTTTGTGACTCTTTGCTGTTTAATTTCCTTTTAGTTAATCCCCCTCTTTAAGTTATCGTGGACACGGGCTACAAACTGTATCACCATCTGATAAAATAAACTGCTTGAGGAACTGGCTCCATGTTGTATCAGTTCCTGACTTTCTCCCATTTTAGTTAGCATCATCACAGCTCTACACAGGTCTTCCGAGACCTGGGATTCCCTTGGATACATGGAGAATATTGATAAATACAACATGTTAGACAATGTATAACATGTCTAACATGTCTAACTCAAATAAGCTACTAGATGCAGTTAGTCAGCATGGGGTGCAGCGCTGCTCACCGCCTTGTCACTGTCATATCACACTCATTTCAGACACTGCAGTGCTGAGTGTGCATGCTATGTATCAAAATAGTGTTTTAAGAAACAATAAAAGTTCTGCAACTCACAAACAATATTCCTGCAAACATGAATTTCTCAGATCATATCAGTTGTACTGCTGTTGTTTTCTTTCCGCCGGTGTCTTTATGGTGGATGTTGTCATCTCTGAAGTATTTTTTTTGTAACAATTTTACTGCTGTGGGTTGAATGAAGTGTTTACTTCAAACTTGCAACTTATTGGCAGAAAGCGACTCGACTCTTTGATGTTCTTCAGGAGGATCAACATGAAAACTGCGCTGCTGACCGTCTCCTCCCACTGCACAGAGTTTGCTCTCATCTTGCCTCTCTGAGTGGTTCTCCACAAACTGAGGTACTACAAATTGTCCTAACTAAAGCAAACATCTGACCTGATCTAATCAGCTTTCTTGCTTCTCGTTAGCCACTGGCAAAGAATATAGACCACCATGCTGGCACATTTTGTTTATTTCTTATTTACTCTTGCTGCACATTTCATTCATATTAAATTTTTCTCATGTTGTGTTTTTGCTCAGTATTCAACATTTTTTCATAAACATTGTTTAGTGTATGTTATTATTTGGTATCAACATGGTTGCGGTTCTCTAATTTTATTGTATTGTATAAAGAATGACTGCAATCGCAGGAGTTATGTTAGAAAAGTAGGTGGAAACTTATTATTCAAGCTTTTGTATTGCACAGTAGCCAGATAGAGAAAAAGTTAAAACAGATGAGCAAATAGAATATGAAAATAAAATAGCTAAAATGTTATTTACATAAATAACTGAACATTCTTGATGGAATAAATCAAGGTAATGTCCATCTGACTATGCAGTTTATATTTAATTTTTCAGAAAAATGTAACATTTGTACATTTGTGAAAATCACATAAATGGTGAAGACTTGTATTTCCTGAGGGCAGCGTGAATCACGTTTGAGCCGATTAGACATCTGTCTGTCAGACAGGACGGAGGGCACGCAGCCTCTTTAAGGCTCAGTCTCAAAGGTCAGAGAGTTCAGTGATGTGATCGCTCTGACAGGCCTTCAAATCATGTCACATCTGCAGCTGTTACAGACACTTCATCGCAGAAACCGTCTTTAGCCGATCATTGGAGCGTGACGACTCAATCAGCTATGTAATCGCTGTTTCTATCAGAAAATGTTCGTTGAACTTTCACCATAAACCTTTGCTGTGTTGCTTTTTCAGCCACCTTTGAACTTTGCCAAGTCTTTCTCAGTTAGTTGCATCATTATCAACTGATTATTAACTGATATTTATGGGGAATATTACGCATACCCTTGTGGTTTCCATAGGATTTAGTCAGGTGCATTGATTAAATCTGCATGTTTGACCACATTGATAAAAGCAGGAGTTTTGCTTTGGAGTATATAGTTACTTACTTACTTACACCAAGATGGAAAGAAAAGCAACTTTGTACATAAATCTTAGAAGAGCTATGAAGCCATTTCAGGTCATTATTCTGTATGCCTGCTTCTCTGTGGAAGAAGGCAAACTCAGACTTGTTTGTCTCAAGTCTAAGCTACCTATTAAATTTAAAATAATGAGAAAATAGATCCCAAATGATATTCAGAGAAATTAAATTACACAGTTATCTTAATTAATTAATCTCCAATAGCTTTCTTTCTCTTTCCCCTGCAGTTTTCCTAAAATAATGTCCAAAATGAGTGAGGCACTGCCTCAACAGCGTTATTTTACCATTTAATTCAGAGGAGCACATTGAAAATTGAGGTTAAGATTGGATTTATTAGTTCTTAGCCAATATATTTTCAGAAGAGCCAGTAATTTTAATTTGAGCACACCAGAAAATGTGTTTGCGTGCTTTAACATGTCAGACAGCGATTATATCTTCCTGCAGTCCCTGCACTCACAAAAACTAATTTCTGCTCCCTTTGAAAAGGTTCAAGTTGCCTTCATTCCTAGGAAAATGTGTGAATTTGAAGCTGCTATCAACAGTTTATCTGCAGCTGGCCAAACTAGCAATTAAGTAGATAAGTGTCATAGTAACCAACAAATAAACTTTGAGACAAACTTTCTCTATATTCCAAATATCTGCTTAAAGTTGCCACCCCTGTCCAAGGAGCAGGCATTTGATAATTTGTTTTTTATTATTCACAATTTAAATTTTTCTTTTCACTTCTCTACTTTTGCTGTTTATGGTGGAGTAACAATGTGACTTTCTGGACTTTCCCTGCAGCGTGACTTTGATCTATGAGTTTTTTGTGTTATTTGTCAGACATGTAGCACGGTGCACAACACTTTAATACGATGGTTTGGATTTTTGATCAGTCTAAATACTTCAGACAAATGTAATTTTACAAAGATTACAAAAGAAAACTTGTTATTCTTGCTTTTATCTCCTTAAATTATGTTATTCAGTTATAAATTATATAAATTATGTCATTCAGAATTAAAATAACTTATTATTAAACTTATTCACAGGTACCAGAATGAAATAGTAAAAACATTTGCAAACCTTTGAAAGCCACATGTCATTTTCCATTCATTTCACTTCCACATTAATGAGACCAAAGTAAAGTCCCCCCAAAATACGTTTGTTTGTTGCTGTTCTCTGATAAAATGTCTTGAATTCTTTCATAAGACAAAATTCTGGGTATCTGGACAGTAACTGAAACAATGGAAGCTCAACTTGCGCTTGACCACCATTGGTTTGTGAGGAAGAAACTATAACAGATGTTCAGATTGGTTCTTCCACCTCTGTCTCACTTTGACTCTGTTTCCATTAAACCTGAACACTGAAGTTTCAAGGCCTTCACTGCCGATGACGATAATAACCAAGAAGAAAAAGTAAATGGTGTCTAGATATTCTTATTGTCTAAGTTTTTGCCACCAAATCTTGCATACTGAGTTTCTTTTTGTAAAGTAAAGTTTTAACATCCCAGCCCACACAGTTGCTTTGTGGTGCCAAGTAAAGAGCCCTACTGTCCTGATGGTGCAGCCCTGCAGCAGTGAGAGTCCTCCAGTGAGCAGTAAATTACCTTCTCCCCTCTCTGTAACCGTTCTGCATCCTGTTTTGCCCAGCAACATACTCTTTGGTTCGCTGCAATGTACAATATCAAATAGCTGCTCTTAAAGGAGCTTTTATGTGTCGCCTTGAGGGATGCTGAGCACAGTAATCGAACATTTGCTTGGAAGATGCTGATGCACTTTGTGACACATCACAGGGCGAAATGCAACTGCATGCATTTTGTTCAACTACAAATATGCAAAATGGAAATAATAAATAATATAGTAATGTTAGAGGCATATTTTATTGTTCTTCCTCCTGAACCCAGAATGTGAGGTATGGAAACCTTTTCAGCCGTTATTAATCATTGGGCTTTTATTAAATCGTCAAAGTGATAGATGTGGTTTATTTTTTACATAAAGAAGTTCCTTCATTCTGTTGTGAGATGCTCAAATTCCTGCTGCTTAATTACTTCAGTTAGCCTAATTTATAAATTTCCTCTATGCCCATATAATAAATTAGAAATAAATTACGTAGAAAGAAATTGTTTTATCTTGGAAATCTATCTTTTTACTGCTAGTTCTCTTAAGTTGCTGTAAATATTAAGCATTTTAAATGTTTTTGTCCCCCTAATACTAAGAGCATATACATGCAATCAAGTAAAAATTTTTTCTGAATTTTGAACTTGCTTGATTTAACCAACAAACCTAAATATGGAAGGTTTTAAGCTATTCTTTCTTCCAGACTGAATGTAGGAATGTTAGATCTACAACAAGATGATCACCGTAAAATTTATGAAAGACCATCTAGAAATTCTGGGGGTGTACTTAGTATTTCACCAATGTTTAGGTTTTGTCCTTAGCATGGTTTAGATCACTTCAGGTTAGACTTGAATAATTTAAAACCTGGAAGAGATCAAATTATTTTTATATTAGTTTTCTTAAACAAATTCTTGTTCCTTATTTATTTACCACTTAAGCAGAAAACACAGCACTCATTACTGAATAATTAGTGTAATCCATCAGAAAATCACATAATTACCTCCCCAGTTGAAGAAGGTACTCTTCAGAGGAAAAAGAACATCTTTAATGGACTTCAGTGCATCACACTGCAGAGATGCTGTTATGCCAACAGAACAATGCACTAAGCACAATTATTACAATAAATTAAGCTCAATACTCAGACAGCTTAATAGTTCTTACTTTAAGAGGTTATTCTGTCTTGTGTGCCTCTTCCTCAGCCTTGTGCACAACAACACTCCTGATTCCTCTCTGCTTTTGTAACGTTGTAATGTCGTTTTCAGGATGTCACTGCTGAAGGCTAGCTCTCCATCCTCTGGTAAGGTATAGACATACCTAACAGAAATGTTTTTTCTAATTAATGAAACACGTTTGCTCATGATCTCTGCAGACAGATGGAGTTTTTTTTTATCTGGGTGCTTTAATTACAACATTTAAAGTTATTCTTTTATTGCGATATGTTGCAACTTTCCCAGTATTGCTTGCAACAGTGCTCAGAAGACTTTTATTCACATAACTTTTAGAAAACCTACTGTTGAGTTTTCATTTGAAATACCTTTTTAACTTTAATTTTCCTCATCTGTTGTGGAAGAGAGCAATATGCTTTGTATGGGAGTAACAACTGATGAAGTGAACATTGTTCATTAAGAGAAATTAACTCGATAAAATAATAATAATAAGAAAAATCAATCACAAATGCTTGTCTCAGAAAATAATCTTTTGCAAGATTCAAGCTATTCAATAAACCAGTAAGTTAGACAAAAGAGTCTGAAGCTCCACAAACCAGATCACCTTTGTTTTCAAGCTTAAAATCGAGACCGCAAAGCCTCTGATCTGAGATGAAAAGCAACATTTGCTCCTGTATTGTTTGATTGCAGGACACCGTTCTTCCTGTCGGATCTCCACACATTCAGACTCAAACCAACAGTCATGCTGCAGTGTAATTGCCATTCAGCAAATATCTCTGCACGCTTTGGCTGCTGCATGCACGCTCGTAAACTCCCCCGCTCGGATGGTTGCTCAGAGACAGACAGGAGTATTACTCACCGTGCCGTTATAGCTCACGAATAAAGCCAAAGAGTAATAAAAGTGATCCCTAAAAATTTCATGTGAGCTGAGGCAGCTACTGACTGTGGGTGGTGAAGTGTGAGATGTGTGTGTGTGTGAGTGTGTGTGTGTGTAAGTTTGAAGTGTTATATTAAATTATTCTGGTCATTAAGCTGCATCAGCACCTGTGTGTCACGGCTTTCTGCCCCCCGACTGTTTGAGAGTGGGTTTTCTGGCTCTTCATGTTTTTATGGGGAAGCCTGCTTGTTTGTCGGAGGAGGTCTGTGTTCCAGCAGATCTTGGGTTTGGTGAATTATTTACTGCTTTTTAACAGTTAACACATATCTATTCAATACACAATCCCATGTTGCTGTGAGTTTATTTGGATGTGTTTTTGGCTGTGCACAGTTTTTAGCCTTGACCTCTGACCTTTTCTTTATGCATTCATGTGAATGTGCCCCTATGAGGCTTCATGTAAAATAAACACCCTCCACAGTTCATGGAACCAATAGTAAATAAATATCTCATGTTCAGAAGTAATTTATTAGTTTATATTTTTCTTTTTTAAGATGACCTGAGTATTTAGGAACCTGTAATGAGTATTTTCTGCCTTTCTTTTTCACGGGATTAATTTTAGATTTATAAGAGAGTGTAATTTTATGGTCAGGGTTTCTATTTTTTCTGAAAGCATCAAACTCCCGTCCTTTTAGTCGAGGTTTAGTTTTTTTCTTATTATTGTTTTCCTTTAATACTGTAGGTGTTGCTCATCTGTTGTGAATTTTTCCTAATTATTTCTTTAATCCATCAATCTCTCAAAGACTGTTGGTGAAAAACAACCTGGCAGTGTGTAGCCAAGTTAATTAATGTGCATTGTCAGGGTTTAAGGAACTACTATTAATGTATCTATAATATCTACTGAGCGTTATATGTATATGTTTTATTCTGACCAACTGCAGCTAAAAGATTTGTTCAATAATAAATAAGACAAAAACAAATCACGTTCTATAACTTTCTTTATCACATCAAATCTGTTTATCAATCAGACGCCGCATTTTCTGTGGAAATAGTTCAAGTTTTATTTAAAGATTTTCAGTCATCGTCGGAATGATAATGCTAAATGTTTCAGTAGAAGACCACTGACCTTTCACCTCTCATCTCAGACAAGAGAACAACTCCAGCTGCTTTCTGCCCATGCACTTCCTGTTTACACTTCATACTTAAACACAGAAGCCACACATTTTGGTTGGTTAAACTACGTTCATTTAATTATTTGAATTCCTCTGTAGTCCTTTTGCAAGGCTCATCATTTCTTCACTTTCTTGTATTTCAGCATATTGTGATCGTTTGGTAACATTTCACGACACCAGAAATCACTTCTTGGCCTTTTCTTTCGTTTGTTTCTTTTCATTACTTCATCTTTCTCTTACTGTTCAACTGCTTCCATTATTCCACATTTCACCTTCAGGCACCTTACTCTCCTGCTGGCACTTGCACCAAATCTAGTTTGAGGTTTTATTGTCCTTGAAATTACGTTTGCAGCAGGGCATGCTGCGCTGTACAGACAATAAACAAAATTTACCAGAACATACAGGACACACGCAATGAAGTGAAGTCTGGGAAACGTAGGAGACGGACTGACAGTGAGTGCTTAGTATTCATCTTATTTTATTCCTTTCTCACTTAGTTGTTGGCTTTGGTGTGTTGAATACAGGGAGACAAGAAGCCAGTAGGCAGAATTAAAACTAAGATCATTTAATAAATAATAATACTTATTAAAAGTTCAAAGAAGAATTAAAATTGAAACTTTTGTGACTAAACGAGGGTTGAAAACCAGCTACCTGAAGCATTGACTGACAGAACCCAGTGGATATTGGGATAAGAAAAAAGTGAGATTCATCAACACAGTAGAAACAGCTGAGAGGGACAATATGCCTCATAGATGTAGATGCTATCGGTCCGTTAGGTCTATACGATAATGGATCGATAACTGAACGTCCATTGTCCCTCAGTTGGACCTTCAGTTAAAGAACATTGGTTAGGGCACCAATCAGAGTCTATCTACACTTTGCTCAGTGCACAAGCGTCCAGCTCTTGTACGTCTTTTCAGTCTGAACGTGCATCAGGGAGACATGAAAGGAAACAGAAACCCACAAATCAGAAAACTGCTCAAACACCAAGCAGAACATACACAGACTTTGGAGGGCAGGAGGACATGTCCTCTGCACTTTTTCAAAAGGATGTTTGGTCCCTGCAGTCTTTAACTTTCCATAAACAATGTCACGCTGTATTAAATGGATACTAGTCAAGCACTGGGATCAAGACAAGTACAGCCGCTCCAGCATGTTTGCCTTTACACCGCTCTACTGGTTCTTCTTACATATGGCTGCAAAGGAACAATTAGATAATACAGTTACCTAAGAGAGTCTTAATTACAAGTTCAATTGGTGTAGAGTATATCAGGATACTGTTCAACAGGAACAATGATACTCAGAAAGAGATGTATCAAAACAGGAATCCACCTGAACGAAGAGCTAAAAAAGAACCAGACAACCAAAACAAATTCGAAACTAAGATCTATAAATCTGGGTTAAAAAAACAGCTCCTGAACTTTTACTATTTTAGCAAAACGCTGTAGGTGGGTGAACATGCCTTTTTGTGCAGTTGCTTTGACGTGGCAACAGGTCTAAAAGTTATGTACTAAACACTTAAAGTGGAAGTTTCTTGTGTTGGACCACTTCTTTTAAAGTTTTCAATCATGCTCAGCTGCTGAATCTTTCCATTTCTCTTTTCCATCCTCGGTCTAAACTGGGGAAAACCTATTAGATCTTGCAGCACATTCTTCAAATGCATACCCACACATGTGCCACACAATAGCATACTGGATGTGAACCATAAATCGCTGTCCCCATTATAGTTCTGCCAGTAGCTCTTCCATGCTGACTGCACAACGTCTTTATACTGCGGTTTTGATGTATATGCGGGGCCAGGCCTGGCGGGCGGGGCCACTGACAGAATGAGGTTGGAAAATGAGCAAGAGGGGAATATGGTGGCGCAAGATGAAGCTATAGAAGCACAAG
Source organism: Poecilia reticulata (assembly GCF_904066995.2). NCBI lineage: Eukaryota > Metazoa > Chordata > Actinopteri > Cyprinodontiformes > Poeciliidae > Poecilia > Poecilia reticulata. The sequence goes on from NC_088839.1 coordinate 27,282,739, forward strand.
AAGAAGAATAGCATACCGCAAATCATTAATTAGATTTGAAAATCAGTTCTTTTGGGTTTAAAAGCCAAAAATGGCGTAAAAGGACGACTAGCCATTTCTCAATATGTACAAAATGCAAATGTACTGGATAACAGTCGATCATAGTCGTCTTAAATGTTGTTCTTAGACTTTTTTCCATCTGTAGATCACAAAACGTGGGGTGATATTTATACATTCATCTGAGCATATTTTGAGCCCAAACCCATGAAGAATCCATCAACCACCATTTTTATCACCACTTATCTTATTAGATGAATGTAATACGTGGATGAGGATGTCAAACTATCTCAGGATGTAATTATAGATGCTTGGAAGAGCATAATGGAAAATAATATGAGCCCGTCTGAGTGGATTTACTGATAAACTGGGGGAGGTTTCATGGTTTCTCTGATTGTTTTACTAGTCATATATAAACAGTTACATGTTTTTGAGCAAAGTCTTAAATAAAAATGTGTTTAGATAGGGGATCTGATTGATCTGAAAGATAATTTAAAAGTGACAAGCCAGTTCAGACGATGGAGCTGAAGCTAAGCAAAGCTGCTGATCTCTTTCTACCCTCTAAAGAGTGCTTGGGTGCTGCTGTGAGATTAATTTATCACAATATAAACTGTTATTTTCTCTGAATTCAGCTAGAGTGTCCACAGATTTCCTGAAATATTGACATATTTATAAATGTTCTTGCTCTCCACTGTCATTCTGTCTTTGTGGGTAAAACACCAATTTTCTTAGGAAAAAAACAGGAACATAGGCATAAATATTGCAGCTAATTTGCTCTGGGAAGTTCAGGCTTGTTCACAAAGTAGAAATCACAGAACAGAAAACAAATATTGGTGGGTCTCGATTAAAATTTCATTTAACAAACAAACCCAAAAAACAGTAGAGAGAAAAAACTCCAGATTAGATTTCTTTTTTTTCCAAAATTGCTGATATTACGAATAACAATCTTTGAAACATCACAGGTTAGTATCAATAGTTTACACCCAACAGAGGCAGGAAGTGGTAAAGGTGGTGATTAGCTGTGAAGAATAGAAAACTCTGCAGGACATAACATAAGAAATGATTGAAAATCTCTGTGAATATTTTGAAAAGATAAAAAAAAATGATAAAGGCAATTTAAAACAGAATGGTCAACTGAGGAAGTAATAAAAAAAGAAGAGAAACAAAGGTACAGAGATGATGAGTTTATGAGGCAGGACAGTGGAAATAAGGCAAACAAGAGAAGAAAGTTGGATATAAGCTGTGAGTTGTTGAAAGGTAAAACTAGGGAGATACAATTTAAAGACATAAACATCTAAGAAATGAGAAACAGGAGAAGAAAGGAGCATGTTTGAGTGGCAGGTGCAGCTTAAAGAGTTTGAGAGAAAATGTGCCGGAGATAATGGGAGACAGGGGAGGCAGAGAGGTCAGGAGAGGACTTGGACTTGAGGTGGAATGATGAGAAACTAAAGAAAAGGCTGTTAAGTGAGAACAGATGCTGCATTCAAAGTTATCTCGCACTAAAACAGAGCTGACAGGTTTCATCAAGAGGATTTTCTCAGAGAGGTGAATCATCTGAGGGGGCGGACCCCAGCAGGCGCCAAGCTGGCCCGTTTCCCAACAGAAGGAAACATGTGAGCTCTCCGGTATTACGTCATCATTTTAATTTTATATTCAGATTCCATGATTTATTCTTATTCACCCTTTATTTATGTTTTATTTTTTATGCAGTGACAAGTTTTAAAATCAGGGAACATTTCCCAAAGTGAAGAGATTCTCTGAACGAGGGGTTTCCTGATCCCGCAAACACTCAGCGATGGTGCAACTTTAGCATTTCTTTTAGAATGAATTTATTTTAGTTTTCTCGGCAGTGTACTCTGTGCCAAAAGTTACAAATATCTGCTCATATGCCCCAAATGGTTAGGTGTATAATCTGTCAAACTGACTGATGGCCTTCAGATTTCCCCGTCAAAGGTTTAAAAAAAACTTGTCAAAAATGAAAAATATCCATCAATGAATATACATATATGCTGTAATTATGCTTAATATTTTTTCTTGTTTTCTGTGTCTGAATGGTTGCCTTCACAGTGCTTGAGTTACAAATTCAGATTAGTTTAACTTTAAAAGTAGCCGAACTTTAACCTTAGTTAAAAGTTAAGCTGTGTCAATCAGTGTATTGCAGATTAAGGTTGGAGTTTTCTCCTGCTAAATTAGAAATAGTTCACTCACATGGGAAAAGACAGTAAGAATATATATATAATTTTTCACACCTAAAAGTAACCAAATGCCTAGAAAAATCTGTGATAAATTTCAGTTTTAAAACGTACAGATTGAGGTTTTAGGTGGGAATGTTGAACTTCAAACTCTTATTTTTGAACTATTCAGATAACATTTACTTTGCCATTTACATGCTAAGAAGAAAAAAAGCTAGTAAAACGATGAAGACAAATAATAATAATAAAAAATTCCAGTCCACTGTTGCAAAGGCATTAACACATTTAGCTCAACCTGAAAACATGGCCAGACTCTTTTTCTTCCACGGTGATAAAATGATTTATTGGAGAATCTTAGAAGCTGACAGACAAAATCTTCGATCCATGTGGAGATTATTAAATGTGTTCCCTTTTTCTATTTCACCAGGGTTCATGACAATCAGTTTGAATTATTTATAGCTTTCACCAACGTAATACAGAAAAACGCAATTCAGTTTAAGCCTGTATAATGGCTGTGAATGTCCTCACACACCTTTCCATTAGTCCTGTGTAATGTGCACACTCCTGCCATGCTGCATTGATACACTAATCTGAGTTCTCCCAATAATAACAGGACTCCACACACCTAAAACATTACAGCTGACAAGTGAACGCTCGAGCACCTGCGATCAATGGACTCCTAAACTTTAGAATCAGAGCTGAATGCTAAATGAGGAGAATACATTTCCCATCTGTGCAGGGACCGGAGTGCTGCTGTAAGCTTTTTCAAGACAGCAGTCGCTCTGGACTGTCTGCGTTGAGTCCAGATATAAATAAGGGGCCAGCATGTTGGTGGGGACAGCTATCGATTACCGAACAAGGCTGGGTGACACTGCAGCCTCACTCCGTCCTGGAATATTCTGGCTAAGACACAACCTGCAGACATGCAAAAAACATGGCATCACAAATACATGACTAAGATTGCTTTCTGGTATTGTATGCTCAGTTCCCTGAGATGCAGAAATTGATTTTATTCTGCAAATTTTGAAGATTTACTGAGTAAATAATCAGCTTTTGGGGTTGAATTACTGCAGGCTCTTCAAACATTTTAATTTCAGTGCCCTGAACTGTACATGGATGTTCCTGTTGATCCAAAACAATCAGGTCAAAGAAAGAAATCCAGAATCTGAAGTAGAAAATGAAGGCAAACAATGTGTCTCTCCTAAAGTTTAGTTTTGTTTAGCCTACAGACCCGTTCTAACCTGATCGAGGAAGCTAATGGGTCACCTTTAGCCTTATGTTTGCAGCGTTCATTAATAAAGCCTAAATTAAATTAAACTAAATTATTCACTAAAAGCCTAAAGCCTAAGCGTGGGCTGATATCTGGTAAAATAATGCTGAACGTTGATTTTGGAGTTTTACACAGTTTTTGTTTGAGCCATTATTATTTTGCTTATTGTTCATGTCACCTTGCAACACAATGCAGTCACAATTAAAAATCTGTTGCATATTAATCAGTATATATGTCATTAAAATGTTGCAGTAAACATTTAAATGCCAAAACCTACAAGCAGTAATCATGCAACATTACAAACTTCCCATGCTGACACTACCTCTTTATTCATTTGAGAAAGGAATCAGAATAAATGTCATCCAAACCTGCATGCTGTATATTTTCCATACATACAGCCTAGAGATGCTAATACAGTGTGTCAGAAACGGTTCTGGGGGTTGATGTGAACACAGCGGGAGGGCATGTTGTTCCTGACATGTTCCATATGCAGTTTGTCACAACATGAAAATATATACTGCTCAAAAAAATAAAGGGAACACTTAAACAACACAATATAACTCCAAGTAAATCAAACTTCTGTGAAATCAAATTGTCCACTTCAAAGCAACACTGATTGACCCGACGAGGGTCCCCGTTGTCAATCAGCGTTGCTTCCTAAGTGGACAGTTTGATTTCACAGAAGTTTGATTTACTTGGAGTTATATTGTGTTGTTTAAGTGTTCCCTTTATTTTTTTGAGCAGTGTATATACATCTCATCGCAAAACATTCACTGAACATTCATCACAGCATAAATAAGTAGATAATCCAAACTACCTTACCCAGAGGATACTCTGTCTTATTTCCTCTCACTGAAATCTTTATCGTCATGATTTGCTCAGCAAAATAATCCGATGAGTCACTAAAACTGCTGAAGTTTATGGTCCAGGTTATTCAAGAAGCTGAAAAAAAAAAAAGTTCAATCCTTAAAATAATAATTACGCATCATTAATTTGTTGAATTACACACTAGAACTATAAAAATAGACAACTCCTATATTTTACATCCCATTTCTGTGTAGCAATCACAAAAATACATACAAATAAAATGCAGCAATTATTTTATTAAGGAGTTAAAAAGAAAAGTTTAAAACAGAGAACAAAACCTGAAACTATTCTGCACACTGAGGCTCTTAGCAGCGTTAAGGCTGGGGATTGAAGAGCTTAACTTATTCATACTTTCTATATGCTAATGTGTCAGGATAAGTGGGATGTCAGACATGCAAGAATGACTATGATGGGTGACTTTAAATGTTTTGTTTGCCACGATTCTTAATGTTTTAAAATAAAAAATAATGTTATCCATATGGAGGCAGTGACAACAAAACCAAACACTTATCGCCTCCTCCTCTACGTTTCCTGCTGTTCCAGAAGCTACGCCGTCGTTTTTATGGAGTGCCGTGCCACTAGATTGCAAACATACATTTGTCACACAACGTCGGAGCTGTTTGATGTCGGAACTGAAGCAAAACAGAAATATAGCTGTAGTTTCCTGAGCTGCAGGGTCAGAGAGCTTCTATATGCAATATGTTGCATCCCCTCTAAAACAATAGGCTGTGGTTCCAAAGATTGGACTGGCTGCCAGGATGCAGCCCGGCTGCAGAGAGGTTGTTTAGCTTCCACAAAACTATTTCTGACAGATTAAGTTGTGAGAGGATTTGGCTGGTTGCACAGGCATTTATAGAGACTAGAATGAGTTCTAGCAGTGTGTGGAGGCAGACATGGAGTAAGTGTGTTGGTGTGTGTTTGACCTCAGGTTGTAGATTAAGGTCACAGCCTTTCTGTCAGGCAGCGCAACATGAGTAATGTTTTAATGTGAACTTATTATCTCTGCCTTTATGGACAATCTGTGCCTGGAGATGGAGAGGAGGCCATTATTACCTGGACTGACTCGACTCTGGACATGAAATAATTTTTTTACTGGGTCGGTGTTGGATGTGGAAGAGTCAAGAGATGCAAACTTTCTGTTTTTACTGCTACAATCAAGTAAGTCTTTTAAAATGTGTAAATCCAGAGGGTGAGAAGATGAAACGCATCAGAAAACATTTTCCAGCGCAAAGAAATGGGTGTTTTTCTGTCTGTACCACACACAGATGGGACGGATGCTAAGGGAGTTAAATTCCCCACCTCCACCTGTTGTCAACAATCAGTCTGCCTACAGCTACAGCTAAGTCAGTTTATATTTATCTCTTCAGAGATGTGTGGTTTGTTTGTGAGGTTCAGGACTGGTGAGGCACCGACTGAGTCAGATGTACAAAGACATAAAACCCAAAATAGAAGCTTTTACTTCAGTTTTGATCGCAATTAATCATTTAGTTGTCTTAAAAGTTATTTTATCATGGTTTAATGAATTCCTGTTAAACAATGATAGTAAGAAAAACAAACAAAGCTTAAAATATGGTCAAATTTGATTTAAAACATGTTTATATAGGAGGTTTGATCTCCCTTTTTAAAAAATTGAGTGTGGTCTTACTTTTATTTGTATATAAAGTCAATGCGCCGGTCCTTTCCATCTCCGTCACTCTTATAAAAATCATTGTTTGCCTTCATTTTAAAAAAATCTGGCTGCTTTAATGAAGTTTATCTCGAAGGATGAGAATCGTCCTGAGTCAGTTCTGTCGTGTATTTGTTTCTTGTACTCATTTCTTGATTGTTTTCAGTATTTTAATGTGAATAAGAAGAGTATATCTTGCTCTTAATGCCTATGCAGTCACTAAAGATACAAAGCAGACTGCAGAGCATCAACATATATAGAATCATGTACATTGGCAATATAAAGAGCCAGTGATGGCCGTCTTACTTCATTCATTGTGTGTAGCACAGCGCCCCCAGAGGTGAGGTGAGGCACAACACTAACAATGTTATGAGAAAGATACAGATACAAATAAGGCAAACATGAGTTATAAAGAAAAATTATATGAATTACAGAAAACAAAACTCTGAAAGGCAAAGCAGATAAATTCAAAACCAAACAGCTAAATAAATAGTGAAATAAAAATGGTTTAATAATTTATGTAAACTCCCACAAGCTCTAGGTATATTTACAGGCTTGTTTTCATTAATAAATGTTAATGACAAAGTCTGGACTGAATTTTTTCAAACCTTTTGCTTTCTTTCCTAAGTTGCTCTAACAGTTTTCCCCATGAAGAAACATATTTGCACAAACTTTGTTGCTTCTTTCTCCACTTTTGGAGAGCTAGCTTCATTTTATTGAGTCCACCACTGAAGTTGACTTTGCAGCTCTATCCGCTGGTTTCTGTCTTATCAAATGATTGCAGATTCTGCTTCGGTTTTGATGACGAACAGTTTGCCCGAGGAAGTAGTAGATTTATAGACAAAACAAAATGAGCAAAGATGTATCATCCAGACTGTACAGCAGCTCACACAATGACCGTGTATTTTCATCTGATAGTTCTCAAGCTGCTCCAAGTCGCCTCAAGCAGCTCCATTTGTCTCTAGTAAGCTTTTCAGTGGGGAACCAAATGAGAAATCTGGGTTTTACCCCGAGACCAAGCAGAGGACATTTAGCTTTGCCCAGGGCAGCAGCAGCTTCAAGAGAACTTATTATTACTTTCATCATCTAGAGAGTCATCACCGACAGCCTGCTTCCTTCCTTAGCTTTGTCTCCCACTGATTCAGCATGGTTGTGTGTGTACTCTTGATGTAATCCGGTAAGAGTGATTGGCTTTTCAAAAAGTTTTGAAACAGTTGAGTTTTATTCTAATCCAGCAAGTCAAATTTTAGTTTGACGAGAAGGAGGATTAACTTCACTGTTCCTCGCCAATTATTTTATTGTCTAAATAATCTTTTAGAAAATTAAAGATTATTTTAAATTTTTTTTTTATCATTTAGGCTATTGTCAGAGACCAGTGATAGTGATCTTTATGAGATGTGACATTCCTTCCTTGTAATAAAGTTTCTTTTTGAGTAATGGCTGCTTCCTTTCTGAATGGCCTTTCTGTCAGTGTCAGGACTTATTTCAGCGTAACTCTTGAATCAGGTTTAGCATCTTCACGTCTTCTGCCTTTGTTTTGGGTTGATTTGCACATTTTACACCAAAACACATTAATATCTGGGATACAGAACGCGCTCCTTCCTGAAAATAGTGTCTTGTTCTCACTATGCTGGCATTCATTTGCTAACATAAATAAAATTAATAATCCTAACTGATGTGAATTATGGAAAGTTAGTCACATTTAATATCAGACAGCCGAGAAATAAAGGTTTGGTGTCTTTTTAGATGAAGATTTAGCTCATTGGTTAGGATTTAGATAATGTAAATCAGGTTTAAATGACGTTTTGGAAAGAACAGAGTATCATTACTTAATAAAAAAAGATAACAAATGCATTTTTTCTGTCAAAAATAGTCTTATTTTAGTAAATGTGTTTCGCTGAGCTACGCCTGAAAATTAACTTTTTTTTTTAAAAATCACAAACCTATAAATTCCCATAGCTGAAATCTTTATTTTCTTTGTAATAAACGGACAGAAGCATTTTTGATGATTTTTGTCAAAGTTCCCGTGTGACCAGTCCAAACCCTGATAAACTCGCAGCAGCAAATGATAACACAGTGATCACATTTTTCCTCTTTTATATGGTGCAGATATGTTGTTGCACAAAATGTATTTCTCCTCTGTGTTCCTGGAGGTCGTTCTTTTCAGGAGACTCTTTCTGACCTTCCTCATCTTTGGCTTCATACACCTGCTAACTGAATCGCTGCTCGCTGACTGCAGAGTTAATGGAGATCAGATGCCCTCTACACTTTTTCCTCCTCCTCACCGGAGCTCATGTTCCTCATAAGGAAAAGCGTCGTAAGAAACTGTTCTGACATTTTAGACATTTGACTCTTCGGATTCTCGTTTATGTTGCCCTTCAGGTTGGAGTGTATGCAGACTTTTTTTTTTAATAAAGGAAAATGTCTTCTGTACAGGTCCTTCTCAAAAAATGTGCATATTGTGATAAAGTTAATTATTTTCCATAATGTAATGATAAAAATTAAACTGTCATATATTTTATGACAGTTTAATAACAACTGAAATATTTCAGGTTGTTTTAATACTGATGATTTTGGCGTACAGCTCATAAAAACCCAAAATCCCCGTCTCAAAAAATTAGCATATTTCATCCGACCAATTAAAGAAAAGTGTTTTAATACCAAAAAAGTCAACCTTCAAATAATTATGTTCTGTTATGCACTCAATACTTGGTCAGGAATCCTTTTGCAGAAATGACTGCTTCAATGCGGCGTGGCATGGAGGCAATCAGCCTGTGGCTCTGCTGAAGTGTTATGGAGCCCAGGATGCTTCAATGGCCTTAAGCTCATCCAGAGTTTTGGGTCTTGCGTCTTTCAACTTTCTCTTCACAATATCGCACAGATTCTCTACGGGGTTCAGGTCAGGAGAGTTGGCAGGCCAATTGAGCACAGTAACACCATGGTCAGTAATACCAGTGGTTTTGGCACTGTGAGCAGGTGCCAGGTCGTGCTGAAAAATGAAATCTTCATCTCCATAAAGCTTTTCAGCAGATGGAAGCATGAAGTGCTCCAAAACCTCCTGATAGCTGCTGCATTGACCTGCCCTTGGTGAAACACAGTGGACCAACACCAGCAGCTGACATGGCTCTCCAGACCATCACTGACTGTGGGTACTTCACACTGGACTTCTGGCCTTTTGGCATTTCCTTCTCCCAAGTCTTCCTCCAGACTCTGGCACCTTGATTTCTGAATGACATGCAAAATTTGCTTTCATCCGAAAAAAGTACTTTGGACCACTGAGCAACAGTCCAGTGCTGCTTCTCTGTAGCCCAGGTCAGGCGCTTCTGCCGCTGTTTCTGGTTCAAAAGTGACTTGACCTTTGACCTAGGGAATGTGGCACCTGTAGCCCATTTCCAGCACACGCCTGTGCACAGTGGCTCTGGAAGTTTCTACTCCAGACTCAGTCCACTGCTTCCCCCAAGGTCTGGAATCAGTCCTTCTCCACCATCTTCCTCAGGGTCCTTTTCTCGTTGTGCAGCGTTTTCTGCCTCACTTTTTCCTTCCCACTGAGGTGCCTTGATACAGCACTCTGGGAACAGCCTATTCGTTCAGAAATGTCTTTCTGTGTCTTACTGAGGGTGTCAATGATGGCTTTCTGGACAGCAGTCAGGTCAGCAGTCTGACCCATGATTGCAGTTTTGAATTATGAACCAGGCTGGGAGTTTTTAAAAGCCTCAGGAATCTTTTGCAGGTGTTTAGAGTTACTTCATTGATTCAGATGATCGGGTTAACTGCTCGTTCAGAGAACCTTTTCATGATAAGCTAATTTTTTGAGATAGGAATTTTGGGTTTTCATGAGCTGTATGCCAAAATCGTCAGTATTAAAACAATAAAAGACCTGAAATATTTCAGTTGGTGTGCAATGAATCTAAAATATATGACAGTTTAATTTTTATCATTACATTATGGAAAATAATTAACTTTATCACAATATGCAAATTTTTTGAGAAAGACCTGTAGATGAAATTAGATTTTCAGCTCACATTTTGAAATTGAGGAGATTCATTTTATGTTAAACTTAATGGTAAGATTGTTGCAGAAATGATTAATTTCTTTAAAATATGTGCAGATGTGTACATGCTCCATGTTTTGGGTCAACAATTTCACTTTGGATCTCTAAATTTCTCTGAATATAGCAGGAAAGAGCTGTGCTGGTTTTCAAAAGACAAGAAAAATAAAGAAAGTTTATATATTTCATGGACAGTTGTTCCCCCTGGTTAGGAATCTGTATCAAATGGTAACAATGTAGTGGTTTTACAACTGGGAGGACCGAGGAGCATCACAAAAACTCACATCATACCTAAACATGAAGGAGACTTCATGGATGCAGAGCAGGACCAAAGAGAGAAGGAAGAAGTTCAAATCATCTCAGCATCATTTCCCAGACTCCAACATCTACATCCCCAGCTCCTCTGCCTTCTCCCAGAGCTCACTGCAGAAATACACATTAAGAAACAACCAATCACAGCCACGAGGAGGGAGTCTTGCTGTTCACACACTCCCTCTTGCTCTCTGCTAAGCTACATGTCACGAATGCTAAGGCTAGTTAGCATAGCCGCCAGTAACACACTGATTAGCATGTATACAAGCCTGATTGACAGCATAAAGACCCTAATCCTGGCTCTGATTGGTTGTTTTTGACCGGGAGCGGTGCATTTCTTCAGACAGCTATAGTAGCTTAGAGAGGAGGCAGAGGAGATCAATATTTTCACAGATCATCATCTGCCACAACATAGTGACCATTTTAGCTATCATGGAAAAAACATTTTTACAAACACCACATACTCTAGCTTTAAATTAAAGGTTGCATTCTGATATTTTTTTCTGTTAAAGATTATGCTGTAGCAATTAAAGATTCATTTATTTAAAGGCTTTTTAATACGTCTTTACCAGGTCTGCCAATAATAGAGGAGAAGGCTTTATGTTCTGAAGTGAAACAGCTAGCTTAGAAACTGTGGACACAAAAGATAATCCTTTGCTTAACATCTTAAAATATTTTAAATAAACGCGTTATTAAGACAGAATTAGAGGTGGAGGACTTTGTGAAGATTAATGCAATAAAAGCTTGTTTCTCCTTTTTGCTTAGCGCCCGCCCCTCGCAGCCAGACACACCAGCCCTTCCAGTTAAACGCTCTCCCAGCCTCGGCCCGCGCCTGCATTGCAGAGGCTGTCCGGACGCCGATTGATTTGTAGCCATTGAGGGAAAACTGATTTGTTACAGAGAGAACGGACGTCAGCAATTGTCCTCAGATTTTTAAGTGAGAGGTAAGACTTCTGAAGAAAGAGGCAGAGACAGCAAGAGAGGGCAAGACACAAGGTGAGGCATTTACAAAATGGAATACCTTCTCTTTGTAATTTTCTATGCAGCATAAAAAGGCAGCTTGTGCATCACGTCTGTTATCTCCGCTCCTTTCCTTGTGGCATTTGAGAAACGACTCCGCAAAAAAAGAGGACCCCCCGTGAATTTTAAGTAGCCGGGAGTAATACACAACCATCATGTTTTTTGGGGTTTGCGTTATTTTTCTATCAAAGCTCAAGTTCCCGTGTTGCATTGCAAACAAGAACAAGGATAAAGCAAAGCGATTGTGAGGGCTTCTGTTCAGCTGCTGGAGCCGTGTAAAGCTACCGAATGCAATCAGTGGTAAAAGCTTTATTTTCAAGGTAATGAACCCTCCTCAGGGTATGTGTGATTTATGTTCCCTATTCAAACCACTCTGAATCACCCAGAACTGCCTCTGATTCAGTTATGACCTTAGAATACCTCTATGCTCAACCTCAAACAAACAGAACAAATAGTCTTTTGCTGCAACAGAAGCCAGCTCAGATGTTTTTGTTTTCTGTCAAATATGATCTAATTAGTTGATGAAATTGAGCCGTAAACGGATTGAAAGGCGTACTTCTCTCAAGAGTAGTTTAATTCAACTCCTGACTGTAATGAAGTGTAAAAGCTCAAGGTAGTTTTACAGTGCAAAGCATATTGTCCTTTCCTTTGATTTCCCCTTATTCTACATTAAACAATACAACCCAATCAGAGATGATTCAACTAATTTACATTTAAAGGGAAATATAACATGCCTTACAAAGGTACCCTTCATTTTGTTCATATTTGGTTACATTATTTCCACAAATTCTGATACACTTTGAGTAGCACAGAGTGGTGAATATTTGTAAAATGGAAATAAAATGTTTTTCAAAATTTGCTTTTGTGTTCATGTCTTTTACTTCTGTACTGCTAATGAAATCCATTGCAACCAATTTTCTACTTATTATCCTTTTTCTTCCACTACTTTTTGTAACTCAATTTGAAATACTTTTTAACATTTAAAATACAGTTTTCTGATGAATATGACAACATAAATGATAAGAGATTCAGATTGCTGATGAGAATCAGGAATATTAGTTATGAGGGAAACTGCAAACCTGAAAAAGAATACAGCACAAAAAGTCATCAAGATTACAACTAAGAGGTGAAAAAAATATTATATTAAGAAGTAAACAGAACCTAAACCTTAAAGAAAAAAAATACATAAATTAAAATACACAGAGAACAGAAATCTTAAAATTAAGGAAGCAACTGAATATGGAATATACCAAGAGTGACAAATTTTAAAAAATGGAAAACTGAAGACTCGGGATCATATCAGATGGCATGAATATTTTTGCAAAGCATCTTATTTCATATGTTTCAGCTGAGAAAGAAACATACTTATGGTTATAAATCCAGTGAGCTTTATGACCCCAGCAGGGATGTTTTTTACAGAGCTCATTCGGACAAACCGTCCCTGTTGGTTTTTATTGGATGAACATAAAAAGGTTGCTGGATAAACGGAGCTTATTAATGATTAGCATCATAACAATGACACAAATCACACAAAACATGCATGTCCTTTGAAAAAATCTGAAATAAAGAACTGGATCACTGTGCCAAACAAGCAACATGTTAGCACTCTACTACTTCATGGACTAAACTGTGAAAGGGATTTCAGAAGGCATTTAATGTGGAGTTATTACAGTTTCCTCAAATTAAAAATAACTCATTTTATCTTCCTTCAGTGTGCAATATCTAAACTGCTACTTTAATTAACTCCGATTCATTTAGAAAAATGTGATATGTCCAGTTGCACAATAAAATTTCATTATTGGAAAAAAAAAATAACTGGTTGCTTTTCCATCGGCAATAACATGCACTGTGTGACTTTCTGATCACCTGTAGAAGTTGAGTTGTAAACAACAACATAACATAAAGCCACTATAAACACAAGATTGATCAAAAAAGACATTTTTATACTTGTCTTTTAGGTGGGCAGGGTGTGTGCCTGACAGAAAATGTGCCACTTTCAATGGCTTGCATCACCAACCATAGAGCCGTAAACTGTCAATGGAGTCCTTGATGAAAACTGATGTTCATACCATGTGTCTGGAGAGTGATGGCTCCGCTTGAAAGCAAGGAAACAGCCGAGTTCCTGGAAGTTGGTCCGACATGGGGTGTGTGTGCTGTGATGTATCTCAACCAAAGCCGTTAGATATTGCAACATCAATATTCCTGCAGGCTTCAGGTGTCTGCAGGTGAACATAGAAAGGACTGGTTGTCTCCTGTGGACGTCATAATCCTGTCAGCATATTACAGATGAAAACTATGTTATTAATTTATGGTGCTTGCTTAGAAAATCAGCTGATAATATTCAAAGGGTTTGAAGCATCAACAAAATCTCAGTCAAATATTGCCGTTTTTTAAACAGAGTTACAGAAGCAGGGCTGGATTAAAACTATTAAAGTGGCCCCTGGGTATTCAACCTGCATAAAACCTTAAAGTATCAGATATGAAATGTAATATAGCTAAAGCAAAGGTAAAATGTCATTTTCTTTTTCACACTAATAATCATTCTCCAATGTGCTGGTGGTCATTTTAGAGCTGAAGCAAAGCCAACATGCTGATGTACTTTTTCCCCATGATCATGTTTTGGATATTTTTAGTTTTGTTGCACATAAAACAATAAATATTTACTGTTATTAGGACTAGTGGGCTTTTTAACCCATAAATATATGTTGATCTAAACCAGTAGACTTCTTATTTTCATGTTTGTTGTCCAAAACAAAACAACAGGTTTTACTTTCAGTAATGTGCTCCTTTGACCTTATATATTGTTTGTTCACTAATAATCACTAACAAACCTCTTTTTAGATTAGATGACCTTTAAAGGAAGTTTGTGGCTTTAATGTCACAAACTGAAGAAAAGTTTCAGTTGTCTGAATACTTTAATCAGGCACTTTGTCTCCTTTCCATCTTTAGGGCCCCAACAGTCTGCTCTCAGAATGATAAAACATTTAAAAAGCGTAATTATTCATCCCTCTATTATTTCCAAACGTCTCTGTTAAAATTAGATTCTTCCAGACTGCGGACGCTTCATGTTTTACCTCAGGAGGGCGGATGCTGTCAAAGCAATGAGACATGAGCAGAGAAATATTCAATCCGAGGTTTTAGATGACTGCTAGTCAGCCTTAAGTGGTGAAAAATAAAACATGACTCTGCAGGCTTGGAGCGATCACAGAATGTAAGCTATTTTCTGGTGTGCTCCTTTTACGTGAGATGAAAGCTCATTTACAATAATATCTTACTTTACACATGAAGGATCCATTTATACTGTGTAGATTGTTATAAATTGCATTGTTTGAGTTTTCTTCCAAGTTTATATTGTGAAAAGTCTTACTGGGTTCTTACAGTGATGTCAGAATCCAAGTAAAGTGAAAAGTTGAAGTTATATTGTAAGACAGGGCCGATGTAGGAATGCAAACTCGGGTTTATCCAATCACTGGCTTGCAGCTTTTCCAGTCAAGTTCCTGAGTAAACACCAGCAAACTCCTTCAGCCTCTGTTTGTGTTCCTTCCTCAGGCATTATATGCGTCAAACCTGCTGAAAAAGTGTGAAGAATGTTATTCGTGACTGTGGGCAGCTCTAGGTTTGACACTAACTCGAAGACATTGCAGAGCGGCGCTCAGACATCAGCTGCAGCTCTGTCAGCGGGAAACGGGAAAGAAAAATGGAAAAGCAGCGAGAGTCAGTCGCCAATTACAGGATTCTGACTCACAGCTGAGCCATTAATCAAAACTTTGAGCTCTGTCAGAGCTCAGCATCAGAGCCCAGAGCAACAGGCCTCGCTACAGATAGATGGATCCTCCGTAAAGATGAAAAGGTAGATATTTCGTGGAGAGGTAGAGAGATGTATGGACAGACTGAGAGTAATGCAGCTGATGAGCAGCCATGACAGATTTGAGAAACTGGCCTCTTCCTCCTAATTAATGTCAAATATCCAGCTTGGCTCCATCTGCGGCCGCCGGCAGCCACTGTGCTAGCTTCAAAATTCCCAGCCACCGTCAAAATCCTGGTGACAAATCCTTCATCAACCGCTCACCCTTCCAACTGCAGAATGCTTTTCACTCCGTCGCGTATTGTTTATCCTCGTTTAGGACAGTCCTTCATATTCCAATGAGACAAGAAACAAAGCATGCACCTATAACTTTCATTCACTCTTTTTAGTTTGTTTGTAGAAAATTAAACTGAAAATTTAACCAACCCAAACTTGTGAAACAAAACAAATCCTGACATCACGTGACATTGGATGTTTGAGTCAAAGCTTTCTGTAGCTGTGTTTCCACTTACAATATGATGGCACAAATTGAAATTATGAAAATAAGTTTGCTTAATGAAAACTTTACAATTTCAAAAAAGCCTCAAGTGCTTTGACAAAGCATTTTTGCACAAAGATGATGTTGTTTTCTTGCTGCATCAAAATTTGTGTATTTTGTAACACTTTTTTCACAGCACACGAGTCATAATCAACCACTGGATGTTGTTACTGTCTGGAAAAGACGAAGAAGACGACAGGAAGTGGTGGGTGGATGATGGCGTGGGATGTTTCTTAATGACTTATTGTGTAAACAAAGTTATTCACATGTTTTTAAAATTATGGTTCTTATTTAATAGAAGCACCGCAATTGTGAAATTGTGCTTTTTGTCGGAATATCATTTGTGACGGAAACGCAGCTTGTGATTTACCTGACAAGTTGTAAAACAGCAACATTTTTAAATGCAGTACAACAGTGACAAAACATTTAACATCATCCTTCATCATGACTCCTGATTAAAATCATTGTTTTGTCTTAGGAAGGCACGTTGCGTTACAACCACCACCATCTAAGGTTGAAGTACCAGAGTTCCTGGAAATGATGAATTAATCAGCTATCCTGAGAACAGCCTTCTTTACTACTTTATAAATTACCTCTGATGGAAGATTAAAGCCTTTTTATCACTCTGCGGGTCCAGGAGCTCCAGTAACCTCCCTTTCCAAAGTCAAAACTTGAACACACAGCTCTGACCCATTAGAATTCAGAATCTGTTGGGGAACACATGAGATTGTTACTCATGTAACTGTGGAGAGTCTGGGATAATTAAGCATGTAGTAAGGTGGAGAGCTCCGTCCAAATTATTTAAGATGCAGGATGTCCTTCCTCTCCTTTATCTCCTTTTCTCCCTCTCATGGAAACACTGGCTGCTTTTACACACTCAGATAACTGCACAGCTTATTCATTAATTAAGGCAACTGCATTATATTTTCTGCTAAAATCTGCTACTGAAACATCACAGTCAAAAGAGAAGAGCATGGTAGTGTTGGAAATATAACCCCCCCTGCATGTCTATTAGGTTTTTGAGACACAACAGTGGTTAGAAATTACAAATAATTCAGAACCTTAATTGTTTCACATTTCATCTGAGGTTGTTTGTTTCTGTATTGGTCTGTGATGGACTGACAACCTGTCCACTGTGTACTCTGACTCATAGCTAATGACAGCTGGAGGTAGGCACCAGCTCCCCGCGACCCTGGATGGACAAGCAGGTTCAGAAAATTTATACTATTTTGTTTTCTTTTATTGTAAAGTTTCCATTACTGTTCAGTCTTTTTGGTTATATAATAAATAAGGATGGTGTTCCTCGAGTTTATTATTAATTCAGTAAGCTTCACCTCATTCAGACATCATGTAACATGTCTTACAGATAACATTGTGACCAATGTAAACCAAGTATAAAGCTTACTCACATACAATGCCTGTTTTATCACAAATGCATGGACACTCAAATTAACGTAGGCACCTTGAACGCACCTCATTACTTGCTGTCACCAAACGGGTGAAATGCGACCAACTTTATAGCTGAACTTCGCACTTCTTAAGGAACGGGTCAGAAACTGGACTTAACTGTAGCTTCACCATAATACTTGGTATTAGTCCTTTAAAAACCTACGTCCAATGTGAAGGAGGCGATGAGATGAAGAAAACTGGCGGTAAGCAACTTGTTTACCTGCTTGTGTCACATTGAAAATTGTCCGTATTGAACATTACTTCCGCTCCACTGAGTTCTGAGCCAAATGCGTTAACTTAAGGAACACTTAAGGAATATAAATAATCATATTATTTATATTTTTGCTGTCAAGCAGACACTAAATAAGGTAGAAACTGGTACTTGAAAATAGCAAAGTAATATGTAATAGGGTTAACGCTGACCACGAGATGGTGGAAAAGTGCTTCCAACATAATCCTTGGTGTACCTATGTATTAAATATGCATCAACTTAACTTGGTGGGATACATTCACCACTTTGGTTGCAATTGGAAAGGAAATGGGTTAAGGTGAATTCATGACAACAATACAAGGGGCTAATCCATCACACATGACGGCAGTAGAAAAAATGTTTTTGGTCCTTCTTGGATAATTATCATCTTGGATAATTGCAAACAAGTCAAAAAAGACGGATCTAAAATTTATTTTGTTGCCTAATTAAAAAAGTCAGATGACCATTTCCATAAAACCAAGCCAGAACAGTTAATATTGACATTAAATTACACTGTGCAAGTTTATTTAGAAATAATTTCTTTGCTGTCTACAAAAATGAGACATTAACACTGAAAATGAGCCACAGCCCTGTGATCATTATCTGAACTCCCTCTCAGATAAATAGCTCACTGTTGAATGTTTTTCTGTCATAATGTTTGAATCCAGCTGTGCTGCTTTAATAAGCCACTTCCATTACCCCTTGAAAAAAGACTGGGGGAACTAAATATCTCAAAAGTTATTAAGCATTAATCCATTTGTTCTATGGTAATCTCTGTGAAATTGAATTCTTTTGAAAACTGACAAATATTGTTGCTTAGATTTCAAATGTTTTCTAGCCTGAGGTAGAAACATCTCACATGCCAGATAGCTTGTATTTGCTGTTACATCTTTGTTTACTTTATTAAATGTGATATAGAAAAAACATATTTTTGTAGAAGTGTGAAGTAATTTCAAGCTGCACATCGGATGTTGCACACAATTACTGGCTGGAATAGTGACATCTGGTTGGCAGCAGTCATTAGCTGGTGTTGGGGCAGAGCTGCATTGATTCGATGAGTCTTTATTGGTCCCTAAGGGCAAAGCAGGTTTGCTAAAGCAGCAAGTAGATATGCTCAATAAAAATATATAAAAATAGTGCAGAGAAATGCGACATATGACAGACAAAAACCTATACCAGAACAATCCTCCTTCAGGTTCCACTGGATTTCAGCTGCTTGCTATAAAAGATCAGCGTTGGTTTGCTGAAATGGCCATTGGAATCACTTAAACTTTGAACTTCTGCTTGAGACTACGGATAATTTAGTTTCATGGGTTCTGGGATTGCTCAGACTTCTCTCAAATATAATTTTCCTGTGTGGATAACTGACTGAAATGAGCTGCTGCTTACTGGGAAAAATCGAATAGTTGTCTTCCCCAGGTAATACTAACATTGCTCAGAAAGGCCTAAAGGCTGGTAATAAACCTGGAGCAACATAAATTGGAATTTTCCTTGCAACGAGAAACAAATCAAGCTATAAGCTTTGGGAAAATGGTTTCAGATTTTTCCTGGAAATACAAGGCTCTCATGTGAGGTATTGTTCTATCTGTTAATGCCACATAAAATCTTTTACACCCACTCATAGCTGCTCTTGTCTTTAGCAGCCATGCTGCAGCCAAAAGTGATGATGCTTTTGAACATGTGATGCACCAAACAGATCCTGCAAGCTAAGCAGAATACTGAAGGGAAATACTGCAAAGAAAAAAAACATGTTTTTCCTGTTTCCAGTGTGAGTGATGGATTTAATTAAAGTATCAACATTTACCCTGGTAAATTCATTATCTTCTTCTCTGCTTTTATGGCCCTGTTGTTGCAGACTCATTTCCATTTCCTCTCCACCAAAGGAAAAATTCAGAACAATTCAGCGAGGAGACGTGTTTCTGTTTTAAATGTGATGTCTGCATCTTCAGTAGCCAGCCGATGGACATTTCTTAAATCTTTTATTCACACTCAGGGCTGAAAAGTCATTTTAGACTGAGAGAGATAGTCAGCATTAATTACATATCTTTGATGTCTATTTGCCCCATTAAAATGCCAAATTTTACATTAAAAAGCCAAGCCTCATCAGACTGAACTGTACTCATTGCTTTCCCACAATTATCTAATATGCATCTAAAAATGACAGTTATTTTTTACTTCTAACTCAACATAAGGTCATTTATCTTGAGAAGACGCAGAGTTTTGGATTATCGATGTAGATTCTACCATAAAGGACACAGCAATCCTAAATACTCCTAATTAATTAGTTGCACGTTATGAGTCCTCAAAAATGACTATTCAATAAATGTATTTTTTTTAACCTTGAAATCTTTGTACAATGTCAGATATGCAGGTTTAAATTTTAAAATCTGTAATCAAAAAGTGAATCTCTGTCTGTAAAGTCCTGTTCTGCACTCCTGAGAGTTTTCACGTCAGCAGCCGTTTAAATCAAACTCCAGTCCTCAAGGGCTGCTGTCCCAAGTCCAGCACTTAATCAAATACTGTAACTGAATTACCTCCTCTTACACTCAATACTGTATCACACCTGCAGTAGATAACTCCCTTAATGGCCTCAATTTGGACATGTGGGCCAAGACTAAAATGGGTTTTTCACGTCTTTGAGCAACTTTAGAAAATCTTCACATTGATTCCTTTATGAGAAAAATCTTTTTTTCAGCTATTACACCTTGATTAATTTCTTTGGTCTGACTCTCACTATAGCTTTTTGCCAGATTGTTCAATCACAATTTCTTATTGTTTATCAAAACTGTTGATATTAGGAGGTTGAGCTAAGGAAAGTAACCTACTTCAAATAAAACCAGAACCATCTGAGATGCTGAAGTTAAAAACTTACATTTTCCTGCATTTACTTTAAAATAATTATTTGAGGATGTTGCTGTTATTTGGTATTCACAGTCAATTTCAGGTTGACAACATTATATGGTGCTTCAGTCAAAAATATTTTAGGCCACACTTATTTTTAGATTTGTGTTCAAAGCCCTAAAATAAACTTTTTTTCCTTTTTTTTTTTAATCAAAAAACAAAAATCATTTTTTTAAATCCAACATTAAAGAGTCCATCCTTTTAGTCACCAGCCATGATGTTGCATGAGCAAGTATCCATCTTTATCACAAGACTCACCATCTGCTATTTACATGCAGGCTGTATTATTGTATTATTGTTGTATTATTTTATGGAAAAAAAAACTTTCTGTCTTGCTATTAGAAGTACCTTGGACATTAACTGGAACTCTTTGAAAGAAACAGAAACAACCACTCCAGGAAATGTTTATGTTAAATAAAAAGAATAAAAAAAGAACATTGTAAAATATGGTGGAGGATCAGTGGTGCTGTGGGCCTGTTTATTTTTTAAGCTCCCTTGAAGCCTTGTTAGTGCATCATATTGTGAAACCTTTGAAATACATGGAGATTTTAAATAAAAATATACTGGCCTCTTCTTGAAAACTGAATATGGGTTGTGTTTGTTTTCTTTCAACGGGATAATGATCCAAAATATTCAACTCAGCCAGGAGAGAGAAAGATATAGTTGGAAAGGACCCAGGACTCTGATGAGGAGAGAGTATTCAGAGAGGAAAAGGTACGTTTCTCTGTACAGTTCGGCTTTGTAAAATGTTTTATGGGGAAGCTAAGTGCAATCTTGTTGGCAGAAGTGGGTTGTATAGGGATGCCAGAAGGTGAGTCACAGCTGATTTAGTTAAATTAACTCAAATCAAGGTTTCAGATTTCAAACTTAGGATGTTTTCCCAGACACTGTTTAGAAAACCTTCTTACCATACAGACAAAACTTCATGCACTTTATGTTGATTTATACCATCACCATTAACTCCTCCCTCTGGGTATTGGTTAATTATAGCACTTTGTAAAAATGCTTCAGTCTGAGCCCTTTAATGCTTTCACTGCACCAAGTGGAGCTCATTCCTGGACTTCAGAAAGGCAAACAAAGAAAATTACTAATATCTTCACTGCTTTATTCCTGCTGTGCAACACTCAGGAGTGAATTAACCGTAATAGTCCACCAGAGCTCCTTCATGTAAAAAGGCCTCCCCACAGTGTCCAATGAAAATCAATTTACCCACAGCTTGATGAATTCTCAAAGGTCTCTGCAGAGAGCTGGACAGAGCACATTTATCTCCCACTGAGGCGCAATATGAAAGCCAATAACTTATTCCCCCCTGCATGAATTAGTAAACATTGTATTCTATACTCTGACTGCTGTGTTGTGAAGCTGCAACATTGTGATGGTTGCAGAGGGGTTCTGGATTTAACCTGCGGTCCTGAAGAAAACAAATCATGGAAGAAAAGAGATGATTTTTAGATGACTGAATCCTAGGTTAATTAAAAAAATCCATCTTGACTAGTCAGGAAAGGTATTTTACCAACTGCACAAAAAAAAAAATAAAATCTGTGAATAAATCACATCATACCTAAAGCACGGGTCATTCATTCAAATCGATAGGGAGCAACTAAATCCATCATCCTGGACATGAAAGAACCAAACAGCACATTTTCATCATGTTTTGAATTTGAGTTTTTACCTGGAAGTGATTTGTTCCTCCTTATCTGCACACACTTTTGCAACATAAAATTAATGAGTAAAAAGTTGGAATATTGTAAATCCTTTGAAAAACATTTTCCGCATTAAACATCCAGCAATGAGATGTCAGATGTGATTTTTGTGGGACCCAGTTTACACGACGTTTCTATGAAGCTACAGGCTGTCTTCAAAAAGATATGTGGAACTGCAATGGGGGCCAGTCTGGGGGCCACAGCAATCCAAAACCTTGTGTGTCTGTTCCCCTGGTGATGCTCCTTATCGTATTTCATTATAATAAATGGCCTGAAGGCAGACCAGCTCCAAATCACAGTGTCTCCAACCATATGTCCTGTTGGATGGAAATGTTAGGACCTTTTTATAAGAACTAGGTAATCAAATATGAGGGAATTCAATGTAACTTGAATCAATTATGTGTAAAGATCCATATTTGCCAACTTTTTATTCCAGTTCATACAAAACACCACTTTTACTTGCTGGTTTCATTGCAAATTAAATAATCTTCCAATCATTGTTGGTTAACTGATAATGCTTTAGTTCACTAAAATGATTTAAAAAAAATTATTTTCTGTAAATAAATAATAAAATATCTTATTTGCTTCAATGTGTTGAAATGAGAAAAACGTACAAAAATATGACTGATTAATTACTGTTGTCAATCTTTCCAAGCACAGGCTTCTTCTTTTACTTGTAATCAAGTTTTAAAAAAGAAAACTTAAATACCTCACAGATTATTTAATAGTTGTTGCTTCAACTATTAAATAATAGTTTTTTTAGACAATCAATCAATGTTTATAATTGAATCTGTTTATAATTGATTCATTTTTCAAATGAGGATTTTTATAATAAGAGGCACTTCTGAGTTTCAAACTTTTAGTTTCACATTGCCTGAAGGGTCTTTGTTTAAATTAGACGAGAATATTGAAATGTTTTTAATTTCAAAGTGTAATTACTAACTGAAAAATGTTGAACAAAGTCTACTCACTAATAAGGTTGGCTTGTTTCTGTTTCGAGTTATTTAAAAAAAAAAATAAACGTAGCCTAGTCTGTTGGCAAATCAATTAAATTCAAAAATACTTTAGTTACTCCAAAGGGAAATTAAAAGTTATCGTCATCAAGATATTTTCAAGGAGTTGTGGAAGGTGAAGCTGTTGGCAGGAAGGATCTGCAGTAGAAGTCAGTGTTGAAATAAATCAGAAAAGGCCTCTGACTGAAGACGTCTGCCCTATGATCATGACAACATGCTTTTTGTCCTGCAGCGTCACCATCAGAATTGCCTGAGTGCCAATGAGAAACCGAACAGGTTCTCCTCCTGTTTGACAAGCTAGCAGCTCAATTTCTGGGCACCAGAGACAAATTATCCACTGTAAAATCTATTTTAGATGCACTTTAAAATGCTGTTAGTTAATAAATCACTCAACAGCTCAGCATCACAATACATTAAAGATCTGTTTTTGTTGTATCAACCTTCCAGACCACTCAGGTTTCCTGAACCAAACATGGAGAGGCAGCATTCAGCTTCTATGCACTACAAACTTCCAGAAAAATGCAAAACAGCTGAAACACTGAGTTCTTATAAAACAAGACAAAAAAATGCACCTGTTTATCAATCAATCATATTTCATCCCACATTTCAGCAACAAAGCAGTTTAAAGTGCTTTACATCATAAAAATACAAAAATACAAAGTCATAAATAGTACCACAGTCAGTCAACAATTGAGAAAACCAGTAACAAATATTACATGTCAAAAGCATCATAAACCACATTGTTGCTGAAATGTGCCACACAAATAAACTTTACGGATTGATTGAAATTTCTGACAGGACTAGATGCATAAAATATATTTTCTCTGAACTTTTAGCAGCAGCTTAAAAACCTTTTCAGAGTCTGTTGGATGATGTGGCACGAGCTAATGTTGGAAAATCGTTCCTCCAAGGTGAGGCGTAAAGGAGAGTATCATTTACATGTCAGGGGTAAATCCAGACTGCAGAGGGAAAGCGACTCTCCTCCCTGCAACCCGACAGACCCTCTGGGTGAGTGTCGTCTGGACCTCAACCCTGTAATGCATATTTATATTGTCAGAACATCAGAATGGGCAGAGTCCCGTAATGACCACACTCATTAATGACACCATCAGTGTTGCAGATTCTTCATCAGCATTAGTGCTTGGCCTTAGGCAGTCAGCTTCCTGTTTCCATCCAAATATTTTGTTATTCTCCGCACACTTTCCATCCCAGCAACAAGGCTCAGGCGGCCAGGTTTGGCATTATGGCCACGTACTGCAGCTGAAAGGAGAGCATAAACATCAGCTCCATATGATTGATGAGCAGAATCAAGCAGCTGTTGCTATGTCACCATATCATAGCAGCACATCAGTGGGAGGGGAGAGCATCCAGGCTGACCAATGACTAAGAGGGAAAACTGCAAGACAAATAAAATTGCAAATGCTCTGGTGAAAAAACAGTCCCAGGACATCAGTTCTGCAGAGGACGCCAGGACAATACCCTCGTAAAATACACAGTAAAAGGCTGAGAACTAAAAGGGAACGGCAATGAGAGAGAAAGGAAGCAGCTGGAGGAGGACTTGGGAGGTAACTGTTTTGGCTGCTTAGAGTTCACACTAATTAGAAAGGCTGGAAATGAATAAAGCAAGTTAGGGAGCTGGCATAAGTTCAGATGATCAGTCCACACACACAGCTCTGCTCCAAGACACTTGGAAGATGCGGGAATGATACGAATTAAGACATTTAATTTTCCTTTGGGAGGAATTAAGTATTTTGGAACTGAATTGAATTTGAATCTCCGTGTGAATCTAGAAGGCTGCACAGAACTGGAGAGGCATTCAAACTTTTGGCTGTTTAACTAAAACATTAAAACACCAGAAGTCGACGTGGCAAAAATGATGATAAACCATTAATTTCTTCTGGTCATTTTCTGCTGTCGTACTTTTACTCCATTGTTTTATACCCAGAAATGTGGCATTGGACATAATATCAAGATGAATGGCATTTTAAAGATAAGGAAAACATAGTTTTGCCTCTAACACAGTTCAACAAAGACATCATTTTGGAAAATGTTCTTTAGACTGACAAGAACTTTTTGGGTACAATCATCGTTTTACATCTGGTGTAAAACATACACACCATTTCAGAAGATAACTACAATCAAACACACTGGGGTTACTGTGATGATCTGGGACTCAGATCTGTGGTTCAAGATAATATTTGAAGAAACTATAACTTGTGCTTTTTAATAGAAAATCCTGCAGGAGAATTTATGGCAATCATTTTGTGATCTTTAAGATTAAGACAACTTTGTTTATGCAGGAGAAAAATAATCAACACAGCAGCAATTTCTCTGCATGGCAAAATAAAATGTGGAGGTTTTGGACTGAAAACATTTTCAGTTGTTTCAAAGCTGCATCTCATCAGTGAATCTTGTTTTGTGTGACTTATAACTACATACATGTGCATGGGGAGTCGACATTGGTACTGTAGAAGCAAAAATATGCCCATGCAAAGCAAATAAAATGTAAACTTTCCCTATTTGTCGCTCGCTGCCTCCAGGTAGATGTTGGTAGAGGAAAGTAAGAGTGGTTGTCCACAAACAAACGCCTGAATGACTTTGTGCTGTGATGGTGTGTGCACTTTGTTCACATGTTTAGAAACTTAATAGCAGTGGAGCTAATGGCCATATTGATTGCATTTCAATTGCGGAGCCAGAAGCCTTACAAATTAGACATTATTAGCAGATCTATTTATCATCCAGGAGGCGTACACTGTCAGGTTGGAGATGTCTGAACAACACATCACATTGGCTTAATTCAATAAAAAATCAATTGCAGATGCGGTGGAGGTCTGTTCATGAACACACAGGAGATTTGGTTTTATGAATTCCCATCTGGAGCTTCTAGAGCTATAATTAAGTTGAGGTCAAATAACAGCCCTTATAGAGTTTTTTACCACGAAAATGAAAGTGCCTGAAATAAGATTCTCCTCAGTAACAAAAGTAGACACAAACACAAAGCCTACCTTACAGTTTAGACTTTGCTTTGAAATTTCAGACAAGGGAACAACATCATTATACAGGGAGCTGGACCATTCCCAGAGCAGTGTGGGAAGACGTCTTAAGATTTATGATTTTAATTATTATTTTGGTTACTTTTACATTTTTTTTTGTGCAACTAGTGATACAGTATTTATTTGCAGTATTAGACAGGTAATGGAGAGAGAGAAAAGGGGGAAGACATGCAGCATAGGAATCAAACTGGAAGGCTGAATCAAGAACCTAATATATATTAGAGCGAATGCCTGTTTAGTCCGCTTTATTCAAACTTTAGTTGAAGGTTTGGTTCTTTTGCAGAGGTGTGAATATATAATCAAATTACAATTCCAGGACCAAAACAACAAACTCTAGTCTGCCTACAACTAGGTCTTGGTTTGGTTGAAGTAAACTCTGGTGCGGTTTAAATGCATATGTCAATGCCAATCGGACCCAAGAGACTGTAATGCAGAGCATTCTGGGTAAATACATCCAAAACAAACGCGACAGTCTAGCGCTAGCAGGAGAAATGACTTGTGGTCTTTTACCAAAGACAAAAGAAAAATCCTACAGCCACTAAAATTTTTGTTTACAAGAAGGAAGTTATGCTTAGTGTCTCATTCAGAGGTTTTTGTGTAATTTCCCTCAGTGGTTCTTAATGCAGCGCCACCACAGGTGAGGAGGGGCACAAGTTTTTCAAATGCAGTGCAGTGTGAAAATCAACTGCAGCAGCTGAAAATGCAATTCGGCAATTTTGGTCCCCAGTCAAACCGAGTCTACCGAACTATCAGGTGTGAAAACACCTTAACTCTACAGTATGTGCTGCCCATGTGATATCTATTTTCATTTAATTGAGAAGGTTGTTCAAATGTGTGCTAGTTAGTTTTTCTAAGGAGCAGGACAAAAGCAGATGTCATGCACTGAACTCTTCTGCATGGTCCCCTAATATCTTATAAGACAAGCTGTCATTTGCTTAAGGACATTTCAGAAAACAGCTCGACTCTGTTTGAACAGCATTTTTAAGACAAGCTTTGAATCATCACTGTGCCCTTTGAGTACAGTTGTCTCAGTTAGCGAAGCACATACTGTAGCTCTGCTGCTCAGAGGGCTTTCAAAAAATAATCAGTTCAATTTTAGGAGATGTTAGAGGTTTTATACATGAATATAACTTTAGTAGTTTACTACCCATAAATTAATTTTTTACACATTTTGAGATTGAAGTCTGTTTAGTTTTTTTGAATCTGTCAACAAGAGACTAACCTTCCTCCTGTATTTACAGAGATCTGTGACACATGCATGACTCCTAACAGAGCATGTGAGACTCCCGTCACACACTGACTCACTCAGTCATGACGAGAACCATATCATGATACTGCTGCAGTATATGCAGATTTGTCTTATGTAACCTGCTGAATCATCCACTTCAATCTGTACCGATTCTCTAGTTCTGACAAAGTGTGCCCTATGGTAACTTCTCTTTTCATCTTCCACTTTTTTAAAATCATGTCATTGTTAATATTTTTAAAAAATTGTTTGAAATTGGTGTGTTGCAGTGGAAAAATGCTGAGTTCATGCCGTTGGTGTCTTTGGATGTAAGCAGTATTCTGCATTGTGTGAACTTGAGATGAATGAGCAGGAGGTCAAAATCAGACACATTCTCTCCTTTATCCTGCCCATCTCTGGCAGCTACATGCATTTCTTGGAAACACATATTGACCCCCTTTGCACACTGTAGCTTTGATCAATGTTGTGATTACAAGCTAAGGACATGAAGGCAGACGATGAGGCAAGTACATATGGGATGGATCAGTCACTGTGTTAGCTGCAGAGGGGAAGCACTCAGCAATGACACCCATGGAGGAGCACCAGCTCCCCCTGGGCAGAAAGTCTGATATACGCATTGATCTTTTAATAAACAATTTAGAATGAGATTTCATTAGAATGAGATCTAATGAAATTAAGACTTCTTTTTAATAAAACAAACACAATTACTTGTTTAAATGACAACAAATGAAAGTCATACGTAGAAAATGTTTTTCTACATTATTAGATTTCCCACTGATTTAGTAAAGACATCTGAAACACCTGCATTAAATTTAATGTGTACAAAGTGACAAATAAAGGCGTTATCTCCTTTTCGGCAAAACCCATAATTATTAATTTGTACAGAGAAAGTTGAAAATGTTTTGTTATTTTATTCACTAGTGATATGAGGAGGCTGGTAGATAAACAGATTGGAGAAATTAAAAGGGAAGTTAGTCACTGCTCCATCTATGCTTATTTATGGTCATAAGATATAGATCTTAATATAAATTAAATGAGTGCAGATGCAACTATAAAATGTTCACCGTCTGACTCAAAAATAAGGTGAAGGGTTGATAAGGATAAGTCCAAGTTGTCAGTTTGAGAATGTAGTCAGTCAAGGGAAGGCAGATGTTAAATGTCTGGAAAAATATTGTTTCTGCTCAACAGAAGTCTTTACCAATCAGGTCAGGTTCACTGTGACTGAATAATTGCAACACGTTGACTCTGCTTCTTCAGTTGTTCTTTTTGCAGAATTGCTGCTGTATTTATTATCGTTATGCTACTGTTGATGACCCAGTTTAGTCCAAGCCTTAATGGTGGGTCGGGGGACGGCCTTACGTTTCACTCTGAAGTTCTTAAACAGACTCCTTTGTTTAAGAACAAGCTAAAAGCTTAACAAGCTAAAATAAATCCCCTCATCAACATGATTGCCAGCTGGTATGAGAAGTTCCAAAAATGGTGCTGCACATTATCACCAAACATCTTCTCTGCAGACCAGTCTGTAAAAAAAAACAAACATTATTCCAGAAGTCTTGTGGGTTATCCAGATGCAACGTGGAAACCGTTGGTACTGCGAAGCCTTTTCCTTCAGTTCTTCACTACAACTCGTACTTATTTATTTACTGTTGCATTTTGGGCCATTTCAATGACCACTGCATACCTTGAAATTGATTCTCTAAGGTCATTGTATAAGTCTTTACACTGTGGCATTGAGTTAAATCACAGCTGTTTGCTCCAGAGCAACAGCACTTGCGTTCATAGACATAGTTACCCTTGCTGAAGATCAATCAACCACATTTCAGCAGAACCCAGCAGCTATTTTTACTGAAATCCTGCACATAAGGGTGTTTTTTTTTATTACAATGTCATGTGCAAGTCAACATGGCTCATCAAATATACACTTTTTTAACAATTTTCATTTTTGATGGTTGACTCTCTGTCCTTACTAAAGGCTAAAGTAAAATCTGCAATGATAAGCAGGTATATAGATATTGGGTGGATGAAATTTGACCTTTCATCCTGTTTTTTCTTCTTCTTGTTTTCTAAATGCCTGATTTGAATAGTGTTCATTAAACAATGCTGTGGTTTTTTTTTCCAACATGGGGTAACTTTGTCACTGTGTGATGAAAACTATTACGCTGCAGCAAACCATACACTCCCCTGGGTTGTGGACAGGTTTTAAATCACATGCAAAGACTCACAGTTATCTAATTGGACCTTTGAGGATGCAAGCGGTTTGTGTAAGCATACGCATTTAGAAAATCACCTGAATGTAAGATAAATATAAACTATTGCATTTTGCTGACAGAGCAACTGTTTGAAAAGTTTAGAAATACTCAAGTGTTAATGCACTTTTTTCTGCTCTGACATTAATAATCAATAATGTCAAATTGTTACTTATACTGTGTGTGAATAGCTAAATGACACCACAGAGAGGATAATTAGCAGCCTCTGGGTCACACAGGTACAGCTGCTACTGCAGCTATTATCCTCATTCCTAAATGTCTCCTCATCTCTCTTTCCTGCAGGACAATAAAGATGTTAAACATATTTTAGTTTAAAGCTGCAGTATGTAATTTTACAAAACCAGCATTTTCCACGTTTATTAAAATTCACCATGTTATGACAGAATGGCATGAGTCAGATAATCTGTGAAAAAACTTCTCCTCCTCGTCCTCCTCCTCCCAGTGCTGCTATTGAGATCAGCAGAAATGCACGGCTCCCGGTAAAAAACAACCAATCAGAGTCAAGAGGAAGATCTTACCGCTGTCAATCAATCTCCTGTATGCTTCTCAATGTGCTAATGTTGTTACAGAAAACACCATCATTGGCCAATGTGCTAACTAGCCTTAGCATTTGTGGAAGGCTATTTTGTACCGAACCAGCTATAAGTTAGCAAAGAGCAAATGGGACGGGATAAGCCTGAGAGTGATTGACAGGGCTAAGGCAGAAGACGAGTTAAATTTATTTTTCACAGATTCTCTGTCTTATACTGTCTTAAACCAGCATTGAGAAAAACAGTTTGAGAAAGAGTGCTCTAAAGTTTAGAGGGATGTTGTCATGTCATTGCATGAATAGAGGAATTTTGCTGTTGTTTAGAGAATATTAAATGTGCACGCCCAGTGTCGCAACTACATATTATTCAGGTGGATGCAAAAACATAAATCGCCCCCCGCCCCCCGACACGAAGGTACGCTGAAGTGTATGCGAACACATCATCGGCGCGCCGCCCCCTTCAGACGGGGTTTTGATGCCCCCTCTGGTGCAGCACCCTTATGCGTTGTATGCGCTTGCATGTCCACTTTTGACCCACTGTGCATGCCTGAGTTTTCTTTTACCCCTTTCACAATGGATAAAGATCTTGCTCTGCAAAATAAAAATATGTTACAATGTGTCTGTGGATTATGATTGTTTTGAACATGCACGCTTTTTCTGCAGCAGAATTATTGGGGTTAATGATCAAAATGGCAGCTTATCATGTTGGTCGGTAAAAGGTGGTGACAGCAGTGTCAAGAGTATCGGAGTGGTGTGTGCTGGTTGACCTTGGACCTTAGGCCTGAACTACAAGAATACCCCTGCTAGTATCGTCATGGCAACACAGTGCGACCTTCTATCGTGTAGAAAGTTATGCTACGTTATGGTGTCATCAGCAAATGTTGGCATGGATGTTACTAAAACTGTGCAGGAGAACATATCAAAAGATGCAAGAAATAATAAGCAGAATATGTTTTGTGACTTGTAGTTGACTAACCAACAACCCGTTATAATGTTTTAACTCAGAACTGCTGAAATTCAGCGTAGCAGAGCACATTTTAAAGATCTCTTTGAATAAAATCTTTGTAAAGGTCAACGGCAGGTTCTTACTGTGGAAGTCTTTGTGTTGCTCTGCAGCCATCCAGCTCGGCGCAGTGATGTGAGTGGACACGAGGCTGTGATTAATGGTGGTAGTAATGGTTTAGTCAGTGCACCATATGAGCCTGGCTAACAGCTTGACTCAGTGCAGTGATTGAAGTCGACAGTGGTGTCACCTCAGCGACCTCTGACATAATGTTCCTACCTCTCTCTACCATTCTCTTTCTTCGACAAATACACATTTTGTGACTTAAATTACTGCTGAGTCTTCTTTATTTCTTACTTTCTTTCATTTCTTTCAGAGTGAAAACAGTACGTTAAGGAGAGTCTGAGACATTTAGCTGAAATGTGTTTAATAAGCAGAATACAAAAGTGATGAACAAAGAAATAAAGTTTAGTAGTACTTTATTACAACTCCTCTTTATAATGACGTTACTTTGTAAACAAAATATAGAAAATTCAGCAGAACATGTTAAATTAATTAAACTCAAGTTGTTGAATATGTATTTTTGACATTTCTTTTTTAAAAGTACAATGACGTTCATGTTCAGGTGAGTGCAAAAGGACTCAGGCATTAAGAAGAAATAAGATGAGACAATACTAAGATTACTATAATCATAATCATGTTACATATCAATTAAATTCTGATGCAGGTTATTTGTTATTTGGTCTCCACCATTTATTTTTGAACATCTCCATCTTGATCAGCTAATCTGCAGTTTATTGCTCTTCATAAAGTTTATAGATGTTCTTTTTTTCGTTTCTGTGAACTCAAATTCTTCCTTCCTGCCTCCAATAGTTTTCTTTCTTCCACACCTTCACG
The DNA here is from genome assembly GCF_904066995.2 of Poecilia reticulata. Classification (NCBI taxonomy): domain Eukaryota; kingdom Metazoa; phylum Chordata; class Actinopteri; order Cyprinodontiformes; family Poeciliidae; genus Poecilia; species Poecilia reticulata. Next base: position 27,314,804 of record NC_088839.1, read on the forward strand.
GTAGATTTGCACATTGACTAACATGTATAGCCTGGGTTTTCATTTCTTTTTTTCCCACAGACACAGTCCTCTCTTTGATTGGATTCACTGATTGCTTTTAGCTCAGACACTCTTATTTTATTTTCTTTCAGTTTGTTGTTTGTGAGCCGACTTGCTGCCTTCAGCTTCTCCCTGTGGACTTTTCCCATCCTTGTCTGCAACCTGATTTATTTGTTGTTGTTTTTACCCTTCAAGGACACACGTCTTCTCTTGTCTTTGTAGTTTTTGATTTGCATTTGGATTCATGCCTTTTATTTATTTGGCATGTTGTTAGCGCTGTGCTGAATAAATAAGAATGTGAATCTCTGTTGTGGCTCCTGCTGTTTGTTTGTAGGAGCGCTGTGGTGCGGCTTCACTGACTCCACTTCTATTGTCCGATTACTTTCAAGAGCAATATTTTATAAATCCGATTACTTTCAAGAGCAATATTTTATAAAGCATGTGATTGGTTTATGCAGTCACCTGAATTGACCTGTGAAATGGAAAACACTTGACCAAGGTGTTGTTTAAATGTTTAAGTTGCAGAATAAAATTGCCAGCTCATGTACAGATCAGCTGAAATACAGATCCTGGCATCAGGGTTACATTTATAGTCATACAAATGTAGGAGTGAAAATGTGGCTCAAACATGTCACGTATTGCCAGTTCTTGCTGACATGGAAGCATTGCATCTCTTTAATTACACAATGGTCTTGACAGCGCAGGAGTGTTGCATGAGCAAAATGGTTAAAATACAAACCATGTGAGATTGTGCACAATGCATGCTGCTGCACCCAAGCCATCAGTTCAGATCGAACTAAATACATCACCAGCCACATTATTAGTATGTAGGGTAAAAATGGGTAGAATGCCTTGAAAGACAGACTCTTCTTTCCTATGATACAATGTGTCAAAAAGGCTAATTTCTTTTACTTATACTTGACCAATACTTTTTTCTTTCCATTATATACAGTGAGGAGAATAGAAAAGGAAGTGAAAGCATCTTACTACTCAGAGAAAAGAGTTCAAAACATCCCTCAGATGTTATCCTACATGTAAATCATTGGTTTGGGAATGATGTCAGGAGAAAACCTTTTCTGTCCTACAGTTATAAACACTGTATGGTGAACTGTGATATATATATATTTTTTAATTCATTTGAGATATTTAACCACTCGCTGCATTCTTGCTGGCTGTTTTGGAGGCGCCACTTCTGCTTTTCAAAGTTGTACAGTTGTATAATTGTGCATCTGTTTGCAACCATGCGAGTGTAAACGTTGAGTTGTCGGCCAGTAGCAGCTTATTTGGATTTAAAGTGACAGCTTTTTCTGATAGGAGCTCAAAATAGGCAGAATGAGCAGACTAAAATCTCATCCTCTAAGAATAATTTTGAGCAAAAAATAAAATAATTAATATGTTTTGTATAGCCCATATATCTATCTTAAACTGTTCAAGAATAATAGGTCAACTTTAAAGATAGAACAAGGAAGAACACACCGAACTAAAAACATTCAAGATTACTTTTTTCAGGTTTCTTTTGAATAAATTTAAGAGACGTGCAGCTGATCTGTCTGAAAAGGAAAATTTTGACGGAGGTTAAGAAGATTGGGAAGGGATCTTCGGTACAGATGGAAGGGGGGACGGGGTGCCGTACGGCTGAATGCTCCGGAGCCCATTATGGATCAGCTGGCAGATGGAGGGGAGTGCAGATGAGAAGAAGAGAAGTGAATGGTTCAGAGTGGAGGGAATGGTTGGGGTATTTTCAAGAAGTTTTGGAAAAACATTATTGAAAGCTATTATTGAGGAAGAGAATTTAAACTTTAATGGGATACTGGGTTTGATGTGTTGGGTATGAGGAGCTCAGGGGACAGTACAGGCAGCAGAAATCTAAACCAATAAAAGATGGATAGGTTTGTGGGATAAATCAAAGAGAAAGATCAGCAATGATCAATAATGCTCATTAAAACTCTACATGCATAATTTAGGATCAGCTAGATGCTTTATAAAGATCTTTACATGAATCTGTTACCTGCTTGAAACTGATCCTGACCTTGCCAATCCATAAACAATGCAATTAGAAACTGACCACCACTGAATGATAAGATTTTTTTAAACTTAACTATTAGCATCTATCACCCGAGAAAAAAATCTGTTCTAAAAAGACTCCAATCATTTTCTGCGTTTTTTTGTTTGTTTTTGTATCTGCTGTGAAACATACATCATGTCTGTTGACATGAGGTTTTCACCATGGAAACAAGCAGTGAGTCGAACATTTCTGCTCAACAAAAGAGAGACAGGTCATGATGATTGCATCCTCGTGATTTTTTTTATTCCCCCCATGGCTCGTCGGTTTCAGCCCATTTCAGTCAGCGGAGACTCAGCGAGAAGATGGGAGATAATATCTGCTGGGCTCCAGATGTGATTGACAGCTGTGGGTAACTGCTCCACAGTGAGTGGGCCTCCAGCTGGACACATTCTATTATTCAGACCTTCATACATTTTTAATTATTTCTGAAAACATTGCTTTTGTTCAAAATAAAAAAATAAGTATTTTAGAATTTTGATCTGGTCCCATTAGAAAAGAAAAAATATTGACTCCTGCAATCCATAAATGTTTTAGTTTTAGTATTCATTTTCTCTTGGTTTAACTCCTTTCCCCTGTTAGTTTTTTCCCCCTTTACTTTTGTAGTCAATAATTTTTAAAGAACACATAAACTATTGCCTTTCCCTCAAAAAAATAAGTTTATTGTGGTTTGTTTTTATTTTTAAATGCCCTTTGGTATCAGCAGAATAAACACAGAACTAGATCAAAGTCTATTCATGTTATATTTGGGCAATCAAAGTCCAGACCTACACCAAACTGAGAACCTGTGGCAAAACTTGAACATTGATATTCACAGCTGCTCTCAGCCCAGTCTGTCTGCATCTTGGGTGATTTGCAAAGAAAAGGCAAACAAAATTGAGTTTCTATGAGTGTAAAAGCTGAGAAACATACCCATAAAGAGTTTTGCAAATGGGAGTAATTCTAAAAAGTTATTGACTCGATGGGCTGAGTGCAAACAAATCCAACTGCTTTTTATTTTCTTTAATAAAAAATATGAAAACTATGTATCTTCTTCTATCTATTTAAGAGTAACGTACGCCTATCACATTAAATCCCAATAAAATACCCAGACGTTTGTGGTTGAAGTGTCCTAAAAATGTGAAAGTTTAATCATATACTTCAGCAAAGCACTATAGTTTACTTTGTCTTGGGATGCAGAAGGAAGTCAGTTTTGTTTATTTAAATAAAATTGAGGGTTTAAGGAACAGAAGACATGTAAATCATTCATGGGAAAATGACAAGCCTGTTCTGTTCTGCACACAGGTTTAAGTTACACCCAGAATGCACTGATTGAACTGTGGATGTTTTTAACTATCATTACAGCCAAACGTGTGAGAAACACCATTCAGGGAGGCTGGATGTGTTTTTGTAGTGCATGCACTGCTACACCACTTAATGTCAAAACACTAGTTAGTAAACTGCTTCTCCAGATGTTTCGTATCATGGTCTTCTCTCAGTTGGAATAAGATGCTCATGATAAATGATTCATGTTCAAGCAATTCTGCCTCAGAAAGCTCTTTTTACATTTTAGAGTGTGAATATTTGTATTTAAAGTTTATCAAAACATTAGTGTCTCCATTTGTCTGGTCTACTGTAGATTACACATCTTACGAGAGTTTCTGTCTAAAACTCAGCGATGCATCTGCAGGTAGGTGTTCATTAGATCTGAAGGTAGAAGCCTCAAGTTTATACGACAGATTTGGTTGTTTCTGCGGGAGACGAATTCACAAACTTTAGCTCTTGTCTCAAAAATATGAAACACACAGCATGCTGTTCAACGCTACTCTTTTCTTATGGTTTGCTGGTGTGCCACATTGAATGATGGCTGAAAAAGAAAGTTTTAAAAGTTTGAGATGTTTCAATGTGAGAACTACAGCTTTACACACGTCCACCTGAAACACCATAAAACATTTAAGGACATTGTTACAAAGCTGCAGGAGTCTTAGAAGTAAGTTTAAAATGATGTTTGGGTTTAACAAAATCTTAATTACTGTACCTGTCTAAAGATCACATTGGTTCAAACCTTTTTACTTTATGCTTACGCTTTTTTTTCCTGTACAGTAAAACACATTGGATTGTCTGTAAATGGTGCTACACAGATAAACTTGCCTTTCCACATTTCCAAGACTGGATAAAATCAAACTACAAAACAAATAACATTCTGTAGTAGCATATAGTGACATACACTTAGAAAATCATTATGAATTAAGGATCAAGCCAGGTCTACCCTGATGAGCTTCACAAATTTCTGATCTCTAAGGTTTGAAAAGGTTGATCAGATTAAAAAGTACAAGATGTAGGAACAACGTGGAAACATTTTTGCAGTACTGTTTTCCTAGCAACTAGCTTACCTGCACAACAAAATATGTTAATCCTAGAAACAGAGGTAAATAATTACATGAAAATGTAAGTATCGGCAAATAAGGAAAGAAAAACCTAAATAGAAGAAGAGAAAAAATGTGTAAAAAATAAGGAAGGAAAGATTAGCTAAATAAATGTGTATGAATGGGACTAAGAAACTAAATATAGACATAAAATGCTGAATTTGATTAATCTTTAACCATTTTACCTGCTAATTAAAAGGATTTAATGGAGAAATGTTAGATCGGATAGAGTAAATGCCAACACCATGAAAATGGAGCTGCAAAAAAAGGAAGAGAAACAATTATGCATGAAAAGTTTAACTCCTGTGGCCTTTTTTCAAATTGGATTCAGTTGATTTTGGTTAGAACTAATTATTCTTTAAGCTTTTAATGCCAAATAATATTTTAATAATTCAGACTGTTTTTTGTTCCACTGATGTCAAATATTCTGGAAACCATCGGGTCGAAGTGCGAGCCGCACGAAGACGCCTCAGTGAGTCCAACCTCAGTGACAGCTTTGTATTAATGCTACAGTAACACATAGGTTTCATTAAATCTACCTGCATTCATTTCACACTCTGCTTTCACTTAGATAGCCTAAATACTCATTAAATGCAGCCATCTGTATCCAGAGTCTCCACGATTTTTTAAAATATTAATTCTTGTTCTCTACACCACATGTTTGCCCTTGACTGCAGCGTTTTTTACAGACCATGAATAAAAATGGACGCCCAGGTTGGATACTGAGGCAGCACACACAGGATCAGAGGCCATCAATTTAACATAATTTAATAGGCATTGGTTAAAGCTTAAAGTTTAAGTTTCATAAAGTTAGACGGAGGACTTTTTAAGACCAATCCATCCATTGTGTGAACCCTCTTGTCCTTGTAGAGTCTCCAGTCCATCTTAGAGACAGACAAGACAAATGACCATGAACGTACACGCTCACACCAAAGGCCAGTTAGAGTATTCAATTAACCAGAGGGAAAAGAAAACCCAACATGCAGGCAGAGCATCAGTAAGCACTTTCTTACTGACCTTCTTGGTTCGTGCCACTGCACCACCACTCATCCCTCTTTTTCAGACCTCTGTAAGATTTTGAATTAAAAAAATTATAAGAATAAAAAAATTAACTTATTTTATTGATTACTGAATAATGTTAAACCAATTTAAAGAATATGGGAACATATTATGCAAAATTCATATTTGAGATGTTTCTGTACTTCCATTTGAGTCTCAGCAGTATAAACTTGTAGAAAATGTTGACTCACAATCAATGAGCACTGTGCTGTTACTTAGCAACCAACCCCAGCTAAGCTCAGCCCGTTACCTAGCAACTGAGTTCCAACTTGTTTGGTCATCTGGTCTCAGCTGCTGTAAAAAACAAGTGATTAGTTGTTGACTTACCATCCAGAAACTACTTGCTGCATTCTTGTTGGTTGTGCAGGAGGCTCTTCTTCTGCTTTTCAAAGATGTACGATCGTGTATAATTGCGTATCTGTGTGCGAGAGGGGGGCGTGGCCAACAGCAGCTTATTTGGATTTAAAGTAAAAAGAAACCTTAATGACACCGGTGCTGTTCTCACAAATGTAAAAAAGAATGGAAGGAGGATTAGATGAACATATACATTTCAGATGCAGCTAAATGTAATATAATGTTTAATATGAAAAACCAGACATATATACGACTCTCAAGGTCTAAAATGGAGACCATTAAGTTTATGACTTTTGAGACCCTGCATAAACCTTGTAAAACTACTGAAAGTGCTGAGAGGGCAGAGATGGTCCATACCTGTTTCTGTCAGAGAATGCACGGCACCAGGACAAAAGGCAGCGAGTAGAAGTACAAAGGAAAGCTGTCCTCTTTATTTATCTGCAGAAATAACAGAGACAAAGACACAATGGGAAAGATCAATCTAAAAACAAGCCTGTACAGGTGGAACTGTATGTTACCAGGATGTTTGCTGCTATGAGACCAGATGCTCCAAGTGAGCAAAACAGGAGATGTGTTGAAACTTAATTAAATGGTGGACAACTGAGACAGTTTCATCTAAACTGATGAAACAGTTTTCCAAACTGTTCAGCTACTGCCTATCTAGAATATCAAAAGTAGAATATTCTGATGTTTTTTCTTTTCTTTCATGAAAAGTAGTTGTTTCTGTATTGTCTCAACATTATTAAATCACAGTATTTTCCTTTAGAAATTAAAGATAATGAAAGATCCATCTCATCTTGCTAATTCTAGTTTTTGTCCCATTCCATGCAACAGATTAAACAGCAGTTCAAATTACCCAATTTATAAATAGTTAATTTCTTCAGGAAGTGGAAACACTTAATTTTTATAAACCCTCATGATTTTTTTGTTACCTCTTTACTGTAACTTAGTTCTGCAGTTTAGTCCAAAATTGTTAAACTGAAATCACACAGAATTACGTTACTATCTGAATTTAGGTGTAATATTAGATCAGACATGTTAGCATTAGCCTGGGACCTTAAACTCCTCCATATAAGAATATCTTGAGCAAGCACAAGACATGTGATCATTGAATACTGTAGTTATGTCAAGTACCAAGTCAGAAATCAGTTTTAGATAAAATAATTGATTCAAAATTAAGCTTAAATTAGCCAAAATAAAGCATGTTTCCAGTACATTAATACAACATTAGCTTGAACCTAAATGTTTTGAAATGTCAAGGTTTTATAAGTGTTAAATTCTTCACTTATTCCTAAATTGAAGAAAATTTAGGAATAATTAGTATCTATTATTATAACCCTTATGTGAAAATTTTTGACTCTCTAAACCAGGGGTGGGCAATCCAGGTCCTCGAAGGCTGGCGTCCTCTTAGATGTCTCCTGGTCCAACACGCTGCAGTCAAATAGCTGAATCACCTCCTCCGTGCAGTCAGGTTCTCCAGAGTCCTGCTAATGACCTCATTGTTTGACTCAGGCGTGTTGAAGTAGAGAAACATCTAAAGGCTGCAGGACTACGGCCTTCGAGGCCTGGAGTTGTCCACCCTTGCCTAAACTGAGATCACTCTGACTGTAGTATACTGACTACTCATAACAGCCAGACACTTAAAAATTTGATTGAGTCCCTTACGAATTGTTGACATTGGCACTGAAATTAGGATTCCTTCAGCCGTTTAACACTGTTGAGTGAATAAGATCAGGAAAGTCTTCAGAATATCTCAGCACCTGGCAAAGTAACTGCTGTGTCATTGGTATTGATCAAGCAGCCTGACTCCCCTCCCCCTTCCTAAAGCTGTAATGAATTAAAGGCAAGAGTGAGGGGAGAAATATGACCTAATACCTCTCTAAATGTTCTCTGAGGTGTTTGAGAATCAATTCGGAAAGGATCTGTGCTCTTTCAAATGATTCCATTCTGTTAATTTCTCTTCTGAAATCTTTTTAACTTCATCCCTGACGTGCAGAAAGCAGCTGCCTGCTGAGAAGTCTTCATAGAGAGCAGAAATCCACGCTCACATTCGTTGCACTTCCCTGCAGCAGCAGCAGCCTGAATCCAGAGCCTCATGAGCAAAAAGGAGCTTTCTGCCCATTTCAGGCCCAGGCGCTGCCTTCCTTTCTGCCTAACTCTCATGGGCCGATGATAGATTGCTCTCTCTCTCTGCCTTTGTGCTGGGAAATTGCTTTGTTTTGTTAACAGTCTGCCTCTGTTCCAACCCCAACAGAAGAGATACGGAGCTTCCCTTCTACACTTATCTAAGGAATATATTTAAAATGGACTTAAAACGAATTACATTTCAATGCACAGAGGGGGGAAAATACAGGAATGAGTTCAAAGTAGAACAGCAAAGCAGCAGAGAAGGTGAACTTCTGTTTATAGGATATAAACACATGCATTATAAATGTCTGTAAATAAGTGATACCTGTGTGAGATTCTCCTATGTGTCCTGCTGTGAGGGATATTGACTTTAGTTTTATGATTGCATGATTCTTGGGAAAAACAAGGCTTCCAATTTAATGTAGATGGCAAGTTTGAATGACTTAAATGATTATAAAATGTTGACTTTTCAAAAATTTTTCTATTTTTATTCTTTTAGTTAAGTTAAATTGACAGGAATTTAATCATTTCTACTTTAGAGACTAATATCATGATGCTGTTTCTCAGCTTTTTCTCTCCCTTCCTTCCACTAAAGGATTCCTGTGGTTATTATATTTGTTGACTGTTCCCTTGGTATTTGAACCAAGTAATTATTAATCAATAACCTATATTTGTCTTTGTTTTCAAATGCACAAATTGGTAAGAATACTATTAAAATTGGAGGTGATTAAGCACCGAGCAGAGGTTTTGTAGACCGCTGATCAATGAGCAAATGAAGCAAATGCTGCAGTCAGACACTCATTCATGTTGCTCAGACACGGGGGGGAAAAAAACCTGTCAAAATGAAAGCTTTAGTTAAGTTAAGTAAAAATTGTAGTTGATTTTAAGCAAACAAGAATGTTTTCAACTGGAAGAGAAACAGAAATAGATTAAAAAGAGCCTTTATTGTCCGACAAAGGGGAAAGTCAGGTGTAACAGCAGCAACGGACATAAAGGTTCACACAAAAAGTTCTTCAATTTTCACTACTTATGTGGGATATTCAAATAAATACAATCGAAACTGCATTAAATATGCATGTTTAATGTTGAGTTGTGTCTTAATGAAGGCTACAGTTTACATCAATGTTGAAATCATATATTTTGTTTAGCTTAAATGCATCTTGTACCTCATTGCTTTAGCACAAGTCAGTTGTTTATGATATCATTAATCTGTCAACCAAACAACTACATGGATAAATGAAATTGATGTGAACTGAGTGAAGGCTTTTACTTTGGTTTCATAGTGAAATGTAGGATAAGCACGAAACTAAAATCAATACATACCGCTTGCTGCCAGTTTGACCAAACTGCTGTATGATTCTGTTGGATTGATCCGGTTGCACCCTGATGGAGGCTCTATTACCCGACCGGGAAGCACATGAGCACATGCATCCTGTGATGTATCCATGAAACTGCAGACATGAGATGAAGCCCTCTTTAAACACGCCAGTTTAGGTTGATAGTGAACTAAAATCCCTTTGCAAAACTTGATGCTAAGCTGTTCTACACTAATAAACACAGAGAAAATCAATGTTACTTTCTGCTACTGTGAAGCTGATCCTGCACTGCTGACTTTACAGGTTTTGGAAGCCTGCAGTCATAGGAGAAACCAATTTTAAAATGTCACAGGTGATTCACTAACATATAGGTGCAGTCTGGGTGTATGAGGGCTTCATTTCCTGCTTTAGCTTCACAGGAACACAGTGTTGGTTGTTGAGGCAATGCTGAAGGAAACAATAGCTCATAAGAAAACAGGTTCCACTCTGAAGTGAGGGAGGATTTAATTTCTTCCCATCTGTCACTTTATTTCTTACGCTCTGCTTTACTGTCGTTTCATCTTTATTTTCTCTGTACCTTGCATCATTTTCATCTCGTTGTCCCTCATCCTCCTGCTGCACACGCACAATAATCGCCTCCTTGTCTGCACGTCACACGGCAAGAAGCACTCCCCACAGACTCATTCGTAAAAGACATGAGTTACTGTAGATGCTGAACCGGAGAGGGGAGCGGGAGAACGGAGAGAGGGGAAGAAATGAGGGACAGAGTAGAGGAGCTCAGGGACATCAGCCAAGTGTGACAGTATAGTCGTATTTCTTTCTCCAGCCGTCCGCTGTAGACTCTGAGCTGAATACTGAGCGTGCTCACTGCAGAGCCTGAGGACAAACCGAGTCTTCAGACCGAGAGGAGCTGCACAGGAGGCCGGAGGAGCTGCTCTGCCGCAGAGCAGCAAGTACGGATCTGTCTGGACCAGAATCCGTAGATCATGCCAAAACTGCCAAATATTAGCCGCTGTTAGCTGTCCGTTATGTTTGGCTGTAAAGTATCAACCTCCCAACATTGTGGGGTTTTCTTCTTATGTTCAGGTCGCCAACAACAACAAAATGAGCTCTGGAAAAAAACCGTTTCCAACAAAATGACAAGAAAATACATTATAAGGTAGTTTTAGTGACATTTTTTAATGAAAAATCACAAAAATTATTGAAAGAGAAAACTGAAAACTGCATTAATATATATAAAAAATTCCCTTCTCACCCTCCGCGGGTGGTCTGTTTCATCCTCTGAGCTCGGGTCCTCTACCAGAGGCCTGGGAGCTTGAGGGTTCTGCGCAGTATCTTGGCTGTGCCTAGAACTGCACATTTCTGGACTGAGATGTCTGATGTTGTTCCTGGGATCTGTTGTAGCCACTGCTCCAGTTTGGGGGTGACTGCCCCGAGGGCCCCGATGACCACAGGCACCACTGTGGTCTTCACCTTCCAGGTCTTTTCCAGTTCCTCCCTGAGGAACTGTCACTACACTAATGACAGTTCCTCATGTTCCTCATGCTCTCATGCTCCTTTTTCCTGATGTTGTAATCACTTGGTATTGCTACATGGTTCGCCATTACCATCTTGTCTGTCTGTATCTGGAAGTCCCACAGGATCTTAGCTCGGTCATTCTCCACCATATATATATATATATATATATATATATATATATATATATATATATATATATATATATATATATATATATATATATATATATATATATATATATATATATATATATAGAGAGAGAGAGAGAGAGAGAGAAAGGTCCAACCTTCACTTGTTGGAGAACTTCACCACTAATTTGAAAGATTTGCACCCCAATCCTGACACCACAGATACACCAGAATATTGTCAATTATAATAAAAATCAGGTAAGCCAATAATCCATTCCAAATATTATTTTTCTTTTAAATGATTTTTTTTATTCCGTGCTTTTCTTTTGCCTGGGATCAGTGATACCAGTGACCAATGGCATTGTAATAAACGACAATACTTTTTTCAGTAACTAGTAAAATGTTTAAAATGTTACATGTTTCCGTTCCTGACAATAAAATGTGGTGCTGATGTGAACCAATGGGAAGGAGATTTGGACGACAGCGAGCACACATCAACAACGCAGACAGAGACAAGAAAGCCCAGCTGTGGACAGAATGGGACAGAGAAAGCCCAGATAATCTAAGGTAGCGTTTTTAGCTGAAAGTACAGATGTCATTTTTATGTCCCAGTAAAACCCACAATGTGACTTAAACTACGTTAAATGCTAGACTTGTTGTCTTATCCGCTGTGCTCACAGACCTTCAACCACTGGTTTGACAGACTGTCAGATGCCTTGTCAGTCCATCATTCTGCCCTCTGGTGGCAGTTCTAGATGCACCAGTTCCTTACAGATCAAATCTTTTATATCTGGATCGCTGGACTGTAAGAGGACCACATTATTATTCCTTCTTGATGGTTACTTGGTGCTATTCTTGGTGCTAACTGTGGTAAGTGAGCCGTAATAGTAGTTAGATAAAGTTTTATGTCTGTAGCTTATATTTAGCCTACCTTTTCCTTACATAAACCTTGCAGCTGTCTACAGATTTTGGAGATGGCAGCATATTACTCATCCGTTCTGTTTTCTGTTGGCTGTGTAAATGTGATCAGTACCGCTAAAGTTCACTGGATTATCTGCTTCTTTCTTCTAAATCTCAAAGGAGTGGATCAAAACCTGATGCCAGCGTTCTTACAAAAGTAGGATGGTTTTCAACATGAAAATAATTTCATCCTAATTATATCTGGGTTAATTACGAACCCGGGTTCTCTGTTCATCCGTTGAAATCAATCTCTGAAAACAGAAAAACGTTAACCTGTATAATTTTCTTCTCTCAGATCTCTCTGTTCCGTGAAAACATCCATGCTGTCTTATAATGAGGAAGGATCTACAGCCTTTTGGCTGCTAATTGCAGGTCTGATGCCCCTCCTACAATTTATGATGTGTAACATTTTGCATAATTAATTGGAGGGCTCTAGCTGTAATTGAATAGCTGCAGGGCTATGACAGCAGCTCCAACACACACTGTTGAAATGCTAATTGATCTCAGAGAAGGTAAACCTGAGATTTATGAGACATGAACAGTGAATCACACACACATATCCTCCATTTCTGCTTAGGATGGACTCTCAGTCAGGTTGGTGTCCAACTTACTGCAATCACAGCATTGCTATAGCTTAAAAATTTATATCAAAGAATAATTTGTCCTCACGCTGTCGCTGCTCAACATGTTGATGTTGGCACAAGCAGGATAAACAACTTTAAATTGCATAATGTTTATTAAGTATCAAAATCTACCATAAATCAACCCATAGGATATTTTTTTTTTACTTTTCCATTCAGTAATCTTGTTTAAATAAAAAACAATATGATTTCAGTATATTTCTCTGGATTTTAATTTATTAGGAATCAGAACTAAAGTAATATTTCAATTAAAAATAAATCTATGATGGTTAATCACTTACTAAATCAAGAATTAATCTGATTACAAACTAAACTTACATCTTTCTTTTTTTAATCCAGGATTGATTAAGACAAATACAAACATCAGCAATTCTGCCCTAAAAGTACGAACCAAAAGAAAACATTTTATCTCTTGAGAATTAAACTAAAAGTTTGGCTCTGTGGGCAAGAATAACAAATCTGGAACAAACTTCCAGAAAACTGCTAAACAGCTGCAACACTGAGTACCTTTAAATCTAGACTTAAAACCCTCCTGTTTGGAGTTTCTCCTGAAATTTTATTAATTAAACACATTAATCAACATTTTGATGTGTAACGATGGAGCTTGACAAAATGAAATGCTTCAATTGTTGACTGTAATTTTGTGGTTTTCTGATTAAAGCACTTTGAGCTGACTTGTTGCTACAAAGGTTTATTGATTGATAACAAACTTAAACTTTCAAACAGAATAACTGCATACACCTGAAGTAAAACAAAACATTCGAAAGTAACTTTTCAGCAAGATATGAGATGGTTTTAAGTAAATAATTCTTGAATATTAATTAAAAAGTGCTAGTGGAAGATTCTTCACTTTTAACATGGGCCAAATGTCTTACTTCTATACATTTTTAACTTGCTTTGAGAAGGGTCTTTTTTGCTGTGCAGATTTTACAAACATTCACTAAGGAGGCAAAACAGTCTGTTTAGACATGTCTGCCGACACATAGAGATTTTCTTGCCTGATTCATCAGTCAGAATGGGTTTGCCTTTAAAATCCAGCTGTCAGAGAGTGCATTAGCCTGACTAACACATAGAGTGTCTCCTGCTCTCTGTTGTGAAGCTGTTTGTTGGGTAAGAATGGATAGAAATGGTGAAAGGGCAAATCTAATGAAGGAGACTTTGATATGACAGTTTGGACCAGGGGGACGCCCTCCTTAACACATCAAGACGGATTGGTCACAAACACCGTCGGGTAGGAAGTGCAGAGGCAAATATGACACTGATTAATGACGTGAGAATCAATTAGCTCTCCAGCTCTCGCTTTGTCCTTTTTGGTTACCGGGGCTCAGACGATCAAACACTCAAGCAGTGACTTTGAAATGAAAACAAGACACCTCAGGAAAAAAACAAAGCTGGCAGGAGTGGTGTGTCAAAATACAACCCATGTCTCTGCCAGTTGCGTGAGCTGCGTTGTCATCTGTTGTTATGCTCAGTGTTTCCACAGTTAACTCATTATAAATGGGCTGCGGTCCATGAGTGTGCAGGGAGCAGATGGCAAACTCTCAGCAGATCATGAGTCTACATCCTGAACGTCTTAGCTCCATGAGCAGGGAGGAGGAGAAGGAAGCAAAGGGCCCCTTGCTGCCTGCTTCAAGGGACTCCAAACGTGATGTCACTCCAAATCCCGTCAGCAAGGCACGGCTAAATCTGCTGCTCGCGGGCCACAGTCACACAGATTTAACAGGATGGGCCTATAAATAGGACAGCAAGAGATGCAGCCTGTGGTGCTGTGGATGGGGACCGGGTGGCAGACGAGTCTCCCTCGATGAGGGTGGTCGTTGGGGGAGGAGAGAGGATTCCCCTTGTGACTCCATGCCAAAATGCTCGTCCCCAATGTCACGCGCTCACAGTGACACATCCGGGTGGATGAACCGCGAGGCACAGACACACGAACGCACCACCGGCTGGCTGAGAATTTGCAGGTTGGGAAAGCCGCAAATCAGAAAACAGGATTATGTTTGTTCTTTCCTCATCATCATCATCATCATGGTGTTTGGCTTTAAGGTGTTCAGGTAAAGGCACCTCAGGTTAACAAACCCTTATGAACTCAGCACATGTTTTTGGTTTTATGGGACATGTGATCAAAAAGGCAGGACACATTTAGTTTCATATATATATTCTAAATTAAGTTTTTTCAGTTTCATGGCATGTATTTCAATTTTAGACATAATAAATAAAAATGTTTTTCCAAAATGAACTATTTATATTGTTTCGTGGGTTAGGTCAGCATAATCAGTCAGGGCTTTTTTAACCAATAATAGTCTTATATTCAGGCTGTGTATACTAAGTTACAGCTACTGCTTGATGTAAAACAAATTGTTTAACGAATTGTTTTTGAGTACAGGGAAGATTTCTATTTCGATCAAAAAACCTTTTATCTATATTTCAGTCCTAAGTCAGATTTAGGTTAGAATATTTCTGTTTTAACCTTTAAATGTTCCTCTTTTGTTTAATCAGTGTGGCTTTTCCAGCCTCCGCGGTCGTCATCATGGTGTAATGATCGGTTCGTTAAGGAGAGGAATCGATGAGCGTTCAGCCTGGGGACTAAATGCCAGGCTGCCTCTGGATTCTTGTCTGAAGTAGGTGAAAAAGGTGAGGTTACCCGTTTTTATTCAAGCAATGTTTGAGGATACTATAAGTAAAATTTGAAATTAATTTATAGATTAATTAATATGTATAGTTATGCTGAAGGAGCATATCTTTCAGTTGAAAGGCTTTACTTGATCTAAACTATCTAAACTATTGTGTGGTAGTTCTATATGTAGGATTGTTGTCCAGTTGAAAGGTGAACTTCAACCCCAGCCTCAAATCTTTTGCATCCTCTAACAAGTTTTCTTCCAGGACTGCCCTGCCATTGACAGTTTCTTCAGTCTTCTAAAAAAATATTTATTTATTTATTTATTCCTTTGGGTGCAGGAATTTAATTTAGATTTACATGTAAACATATTATTAGACTGTATCTAAAGTCTTGTATTTAGCTGCATCCTTCTTATTAGGGATTAGCTTTCCTGTCCATGGTAAAACGAAACAAAAACATCACCACAGCATGATGTACCACCACCGTGCCCCCTTTGCAGATTCTATATCTAAGTGTTTGCTTGGTTTGTGGAAAATGGCTTAAAACTCCCTTTTTGCCACTCTTGTTCTGTCCAATTCTGAGTTTGCTGGTTTGCTGTTGTACCATACACTTTCCATTTTTGGATAACGGATTGAACAGAACCCTGTGATGGTCAAATACTGGAATATTCTTTTACAACCCCAATTTTTGAATAATTCATTAAACGGTGCTTGGGACATTGTTTTACAGATTAAACCTGCATTAATGTGCTTTAAATGATCATCACTGTTCTCAAACAAACCTTCACAGACAACTGGATTTATGCTGAATTTAAAATACACACAGGTGGAGCTTATTTCCTGAGCTCTGTGGGCAGTTTTTGTATTGGATTTTATGTAGGGAATCAGGGCAAAGGTGAGTCTAGTTAAACTAGTTCAACAAAGCTGTTTCCACTGAGTGGCAGCTCCGTGTCCTTTAAGACGTCTCAGCAAGTGGCATGATGTGGAAGACGGATTATGCAGATTCACAAGCGCGCATCACAGAGCAGAGAAAAATGGCTTCTGGTGGCAGCGTGAGTTTACAGGAACTTCAAAAGGAATCGCCATCTTGTGCACTTTCATGTCATCAGTGGTGGGCAGAGTGAACTGTGTGACTGAAGAGGTGAAACTCACAGGGGTTCATGCTGTAAAAGGATTAAGTTCTTTGCAAGGGGAAATCTTCCCTGACAAAGTTGCACACTGCTCTGATTACAGCATCCCAACAAGAAAGTCTACCAGTGGGACTCAAATAGAGACATACAATTCAGGTATCAGTGATGGAGGTTTGTAAAAACCCTCAACAATAAATTCAGCTTGTAGTAAAGTAGCATAATCTCACAGTGGAAAAATAATACATAAAAACAAACTAACCAGCAGTGCAATTATGGGTTGCCATGCTATTTTGCCAACAGGATGGCATTTAAAGCTTCAATATGTAACTTTTATAAAAATCTGTTTTCTCTTTTTATTTTTTACAAATGTGTTAAAACTCTCACTTTATCATGACATTATAGTATAAAACAGATAATCTGTGAAAAAATCTATCTCTGCCTTCTCCCAGTGCTCCCAGTACTAATGGTAGAAATTCACAGCTCCGTCGGAATCAACCAATCATAACCAGGAGGAGTTCCTAACGCAGCCAATCACTCTCATGTACACGCTGCACTCTATTAACGTTCTTAAGCCCTTTGGATGACAAATAAGCCCACAGCATGACAGAACCTTCACCATATTTACCAATAGAAATTTGACTTTTTCTGACATTAAGTCAGATAAAATGCCTCCAAAACACCCAGATGACATGTAGATTTTGTTTAATTGGGGATGAAATTCCACAAATTGTTGCTGTTAAACTCGGGGGATTATTTTATACCAGTTTCCTAACTGTAGCTGATGATAAGATAATCTTGTAGCCATTTTCTGACTCACAAATAATCCATGCGCTTTACTTGGAAAAAAATATTCATATTCACTTCTTTTTTCCATTACAAAAGAAATGGGTTATGATTCTTCGGGGAAACATAGAATCACTGATAGAGCTTTGATTAGTAAACAAAAGGTTTAATCAGCCAGTTGCATTTATTCCACAGGAAATGATACGGATACAGATATTTGTGCCACTGCTGATTTAGGTTAAAACAGTTGTTTTGAAATCTTTTTTTTTCTCCACAATTTTTCATGTGAAATTGTCCTTCTGCAATAAAATATTGTGTCCCTTTACACATTTTTGGCAGTAGCAGGAATAAATGCTGTCGGTTCTGGATTAGCTCTCATGAACAGGCTCATGTGTTGGTTTTCTTTTGGTCTAACAAAACAGCAACACTTTTTCCTGATAGCTAAATTGCGTGATCCATTTACACAGATATTTCCACTTGGATTGAGAAAGGATTTAGAGTCAGAACCTTTCTCCGCCACCCTGATAAAATTATGCTCTATTCATTAAGCTAGAATGTAATATAACTGATTAAACTTCTGCTTCACGAAGCGAAGTTCTATTCATTTGGAGTTTCTCAGAGCCTTTTCATACTGCAGTGACACTGTTTGGTGTAAAGATGAACCCTAAAGCGATCTGCTTCCAGTTGTCCCACCTCAGCTGGTCACATCTCATGATATATAGGAAGATTAACAGCAGATTGTTTCTAATCAAACACAATTTACAGCTACTTGCCTATTGTGCCTGTCATTTCCTGCATTAGCCGTTTGACAGTAGCTACGTTTCGATTGACCATATAATAGCACAAATAGCAAAAACAGCAAAAACCTTTCTGCAAGATTGTGGGTCAGTAATCCTTGAATACTGATCAAAAGTACAATTTCCACTGGCAGCTTATTTCACATATGACATGGAAAAAATGTCTTCCTACGAGTGAAATAATCTTCCAGTGGAACTACAACTTTTAATCAATATTCAAGAATTATTGACTTTAATTAAACAAGCTTCTATATCTTGCTTAAAAAGTTACTTAGAAGTTAGTTTTGTCTTATTCCAAAGGGCACTAAGATACTTTCACTGGAAACAAGACAAAAATACTTTGCAAGATTTTGTATTTTTGCAAAGGGGCCATGCAGCTCGGGTCAGCAGCAGGTCTTAGAAGTGCTGTCTTTCTACTGTGAGATGTGCTTGACCCTTGGTTTCTGCTGTAGAGAGGATTCCTTGTGGCAAACAGTTTGACTGAAAGGAAACCTGACAAGGCCGCGATGTGCGACACGTTTGGAACGAGAGCTGGAGCTTACGAAACACCTTACTTACGACTGTTGATTCTGAAGCAGCAGGCGGCTGGTCAGAAATGCTGCCCTGTTTAAAATGTTCACTAATGGAAAGTGACACGAGTGAGCAGCTGACCTCTGCAGCTCTGAAACCTGTTTTTCACCCTCAGCTGCTGTCCGACTCAATGATTGGTGTGCAGGCAAATGGCGGGATGTTAATGACGCATGAAAGCAGACTTGGAAGAGCTTCAGAGCATCTGTATTCATTTCCTGTTGCAGAAAGGATTCAACTTCCCTAATGTTGAGACAAAAAAAAAACCTAACCCCAAAAAAGTGACTCTGAACAGAGACTTTAAGTCAGGCCTCATTAAAATAAGGTCCTTGTGTTTTCAGAGGAAGTATTTGGAACTGAACAACATGAACTTGAACAAAAATGAAAGAAAAAACTGATTTTGTTCCCTGTTATTTGTTGCAGAAATGCAAATTTTGTTTAAATTTTGCACAGCATGCTTTAATGAGCTCTGTGACTTTCATGAGGTCTTCCCAATGGACACAGAAACTGTGTTAGCTAAGATCAACAAATTGCCTTGGATAGTCGCTGCACTTTGTAGTGCTGCAAACACTAATTCAGAGTTTTAACCCACTGGGGTTGAAATATCAAAGGACTAATTACTAATTTTTGCCTTGACTAAAGGTTAGCTTTTAACATTTCACTGTGTAGTTTTCTGATTAAAAACTTCATCTCATCTCAAAGCAGTCTGGTGAGATTATCAGTTATAGCTGAACTCATTCTTTTTTATACAGCTTCTACGACCTTTTATACAGGTCATAGAAGTTATTAATTTTATATAAAACATATATTTGAAAACTTTAAAAGTCAGATGTGTCGTAGAGTGAATTTATACTTCAGCAGAACAGAAAAGAGAAACTAAAGGAAAGTGTAAACTTGATTCTTACAAACACTCTTTCAACACAAAAGTTTTATTTAGCAGGATATAGTTTGAAATTATATTGTCTTTTCCAGATTGGAAATGTTTAGTGCGCTAAAACATACAACAGATTCCACAAAACGATAATGCTAGGGGCACTCTGCTGCTTCCACAGTAGCATTCAGTAGGTAAAGTAGCAGATAGGTTATTAGCTGATTTTCTGCAGTGTGAGCATCTATGAAAATACAGGAGTTTTGGCAACGTATCACAATATCAAAGAGAAATTAGATCAGAAATGATCTTAGATAAGTAACTCGTTGCCTTTCAATCTGGAAATGATAATTAGGTTATTTCCAAATAAACTGATGTCCATCATTCCTCAGAGAGAAAGTCTGTTCACAAGTGGAAATGTTTGTAACAGTTTCAGTGTGCTGAGGGATTAAAACAACGATATCTTAAAAACAGTGAAGTGTGCCACTCCCCTGGCAGAGGAATGTTTTTTCCCACCTGGAATATTTTCAACAGCAAACTTAGTCCTTCTTTCAACAGAAGCCAGAAATTTTACTCAAGTAAGAGCAGAGATACGTCATAATAAAATTACTCACGTAAAAGTAAAAAGCACACCATAGTAAAAATACTCCTAACAGTATTTTCATAAATATAATTGAGTAAATCTTACTAATTACTAGCCAACTCTGCCAGTCACCACAGGTTGCAAGCAGTTGCACACTTTTTTTAATGTATCCTTATTTCCCCCCTAAATCCTTAGCTTGCTTTTTGTGTTCTGTGCAAACAGGATGAATTTCCCACACACATGGCAACATGTTCTGCTTTCTCCTGCTCTCTGAGACCTCTCTGAGTTCCCTCAGCTTGGCGCCTTAAAAACAGATGGCTCTCCTGCAGTCCAGCATCCCCACTGTGTTTGCAGATGATGGCAAATTGAGCTGCAGTGGAAACGATGCAGCTTCATCAGGGCCAGGGTATCTTGTCATGTGAATACAATGTGGAGCTGAATAACAATATGATACAATGTCAGACAATGACAGACGCTTGTCCAGGAATCAGTTGTGTCACTCTGGAGATAAACTGTGTGTGGTGGAAAAATGTGTTTTATACTGTAAGAGATATGACTTCAGGGGGCATAAAAGGAAAAAGCAGGGAAATCCTGATAACAAAGAGATTAATGTGAAAACATTTTAGATTCGCTGCAGTGCTACTTTGCATTTTTAGCTCAGAGATGTGCACCAAAGTGACAGAAAAGTGTCTTAACTGCACATCTTAGCATACGCCTCAATCAGTGTCATCCATTGTGTCGTTAGATCAATAAAGCCAGCAGACGCAAGCAGAATACAGTTTTATTAGTAATATTTTAAAGATCTTTAGCGATGACCTTGTCAGAATCGATGCTTCTGGGTGAAATCCAACAAACAGGAATGATTTCAGGAATGTCCCTTCATGGATAGATATTTCACAGCTGGTGAGGTTGAAGAAGGAGCCATGATGACGCATTATCTACACACTGTAAAAATTACATGCCATGTGGAATTAAATTCTAAATCTGATGGTTTTTGTTGAAATGCATAAAACACCCACATTTATGGTTTTTACTGGAAGATACAAAATGTATTTATTTTTACATCTGACCAAATTATTTGAATTTTCACCTTAATAAAAAAAAAACTAGAATTACAACAATTAAAAGTAACAAAATTAATCATGAAAACAAAAAACTGCAACCAAAGCTGCTGTTTCACACATTTACAGATCATAAAAATACATACAACATACATACAAATAATTTAAATGTTTTTCTCAATCTTTAACCTGCTGATCACTGGTCAGAGCAGATCAAAGGGGAATTGATTGATTGGGAAAATATCAGGATAATTTTGCCCAATGCCCAATGGTCACATCTTTAGAGAAATGTAGATAAAATCATTACATTTGTATTTAGATTTAAAAAATCAATGTCTAAGTGTGTCAACAATAGTGAAACTCTTTACAAAGAAAACAAAATGCTGCAGTTTTGTTCAGCAAAAAGCCATTTGGTTTTAATCTAGCAAACATTGAAAGAATCTTTCACAGAACAAAAAAAAAGACGGGGTATTTTTTTGGAAAGAGCAGATATTCTTCACAGAGGAGCTGTGGCGTGTTTTTCAGGGTTGATGGGATTATTATAAAAACACAAAGCTACTGGAAGGAGGCCGTCTGGCAAAACCAAAACGTCTCCCCTCCCACAGAATGATGATGATTTAACAATTTGAAGAAAAATATAGACAAAACAAAATCAGTCCTTAAGACGTGATTGAGCTCTCCACAAAATCAGCCTGCAACAAAGTTAAAGCAACTCTGATAAGGCGGAAACATCTGATCGTTTAGCTACGAGACAATTCACATTGTAAAGGTTGATGGAGCTCATCAGTGGCATGCAAACAGCAAGGAAACATCAAGCAGATGAAACAAGCATCTCTTGCAGATTGATGGTTAATTCCCGTAAATCTTTTTGGGAAGCTGGAAGTTTGAAACTGTACATGAAATATAAGGCTTTTTATTTTAATTTTTTATTGGAAAATGTCTGGATTTTTATGAATGCATTTTTTTTCCTCTATTCATACCTTACAGAATCCGTCAATACATTGTCATCTGCTGATACTTCAAATATCTTGCTTATCTATTACATTTTGAATAAGGTAAATGTGAAAAAAAGAAAAACAATTTTTGTAAGAGGGGAAAATACCTTTACCTATCTTTCCATTCCCTTCATACGTCCTCTTTCTGGATCTTCTCCCAGTGGGGCGTTGCTGGAAAACTCTGTGATCAGATGATCTACTTCCACCTCAGCAGACTCGTTTTGATGCGAAGGAGCAGCAGCTCTGGTCCAAACTGCCTCCAGCTGATTTACAAAAAAAAAAAGATGGAGCTGCTCATCATATCGCAGAGAGTTCGGTGACCCTGGAGGGGCTTACTTCAGTTGATTGCATTTGGGATCTTGTTTTGGTTATGATTCATATCCTGTGAGCCCAGGTGAGGGTTGGACTGTAGGCATATCAGAAAAAGAAGAGCTTTACCTTTCAATGCAGCTTTCCTCTGAAGAGACTGGCGCAGTGTTTCTCTAACTTTTTCAGGCTGAGAATCCATTTACAAGCTCCCACAGACCACTTCATTTTAAATTAACCACTCCATAGTACAACATTTTAATATATCCACAATTAAAATATTAGTCTCTTAACTCACTTGTAGTTTTATTCTTTGTTCTTAATGAATGTTCTTGTTCTTAATGAAAGGGTAAATGTGACTGACCACAGTTTACTCAGGCCGTTTTGAGTTATTTACAGATTCTGAAAGTGTAACTTCTTTGCCTTCCAGTGAAGGAAAACACATGGAAATCAAAAAAGAAATTGTTCCAAGTGTTGTGTGAATTAATAACATTTTGGGGCCATTTGCAATTTAGAAGCATGATAATGGAAAATTGTCTTCAGTTGCTTTGGCAGAAACAACATATTTCTTTCAGCCCAAGGAAAGACCAACGTAAATAATTATTTTAGGTGTTAAGATGCAGTTGGTCAGTGTGGGGCGCAGAACTGCTCACCGCCTTTTCACAGTCATATCGCATTTAACATGGCCAATGTGTTTCTGTAGAGCACATAGCGTCTTGGTGCCGTGCTATGTGTTCTAGAAACAAAAAGTCTGCCACTTGCCCTAAGAAATTGAAAAACATTCTTGCACACATGTGTTGTTTTCTTCCCATCGGTATTTTCATCTTTTCTGGAAAGTGCACCAGTTTTAAACCACTTATCCATTATTTTAAACACAATCCTTTTGTAAGCTAACTGTATACACACTGAGCTCACTTCATTGAAAATAAATGCAGTACCTTGTGGATCACTAGGGGGCACCCTGGGACCAACAGAGGTCCGGGGACCAGTTTGAGAAAGACGGGACTAGAGAAACACTAACAGACAGCAGAAGACACCCTGTTCTGTCTTTCCGTCTCCATTCCACCTTTACCTGAGAACAAAACACTAAAAGTCCTTTATTTGTGGCTGACATTTTCCCCAACCTTTTGTGATTTGTTAAAATTAATTGTTAGACTTGGATCAAAATTAATGTGTTGTCCAGTTCTGCTTGGTGATCATTAAAGCCAATATATTTGGGAAAAAGGAACCATAATTGATCTTTTGATATTTTAATTGTATTGTTTACATGCTGCAAGACTTTACAATGTGCAAAAAAACAACAACAACAACAACAACAACAACAACAACAACAACCTATAATAATCAACAGTAAATTCCCTATATTTAGTTCAGGTTAATATATATTACCTCTCTCCATTTTTCATCCATCCCCATAAAACACCTTGCTGACCTCCACTTTCCTGCTTTGGTCATA
Organism: Poecilia reticulata; assembly: GCF_904066995.2. Lineage (NCBI taxonomy): Eukaryota > Metazoa > Chordata > Actinopteri > Cyprinodontiformes > Poeciliidae > Poecilia > Poecilia reticulata. The sequence goes on from NC_088839.1 coordinate 27,338,575, forward strand.
CAGCAGATTGATCAGGAATGATCCATACAATTAACCAGGTGTCAAAGCTTTTAAGTTAGTGTCCCTCAAGTGCAGAACTGATGACTCAAAGAGCTTTTGCTGACGAGCTCAAACGGGCCACAGCCAGAACACGACTTAAAACAAACAGGGGGTTTATTCTGCATGACATGCCATAAAATAAAGGTTTATCCTCATGCAAGTTAACCCTTTCAGCATTTTTTTGTTGTTGTTATACTTGATAAGTGTGCAAAAAATTATTTTTTTAAAATACATTTTTTTAATCAATTCAGTATAAAGTCAAAGTTTGGGTTTGTTTTAGAAGCGATAAAGCATTTAGTTTTTTCTTTTTTTCATGAGAGCAATGAGTCAGAGCTGGTCCTTAAAATAGATAGTAGCATTTGAACTCCTTCCTAAAAGGTCTTAAGGCATTTTCCAAGATGGATTCAAACTGTCATTTTGTCCCACATTTGACAAAATATTTGATCTTGAAAAACTTGAAACAAAAAAAAAATGTAAATACTGGTTGCTTTTGGTCGGTCAGTGGCCAATGACATCCATGCAGCTGATTTATTCTTCTCAGAACCAAAATATGAGAAAAATATCAATCAGAAATTGTAAAAACTAAAAAAGTTGAAGCAGTGTCACAACACATTTCTGTAACTGATGTCTTATTATGAGTCATTAGGATTTTGTGATAGTTTTTGTGTTTCTCCCCCCAATTGGAATCGTAGATTTTGCTGTGCTACTTTAGTACAATTTACAAAGAATTCTTTGATATCTTATGTATGATGGTAAATGTCCTGTCTTCATATGAATCCAGGTCCATAACTTGACATCCACTAAGGCCGAAGCAGCAGTGTAGTCCATCCATCCATCCATCCATCCATCCATCCATCCATCCATCCATCCATCCATCCATCCATCCATCCATCCATCCATCCATCCATCCATCCATCCATCCATCCATCCATCCATCCATCCATCCATCCATCCATCCATCCATCCATCCATCCATCCATCCATCCATCCATCCATCCATCCATCCATCTATTTTCTTGACACCCTTGTCCCTTAGTGGGGTCTGGAGGTGCTGGTGCCCATCTCCAGCTAATGTTCTGGGCGAGAGGCGGGGTCACCCTGGACAGGTCGCCAGTCTGTTGCAGGGCAACACAGAGACACACAGGACAACCAACCATGCACACACACTCAGACCTAGGGGCAATTTGGAGAGGCCAATTAACCTGATAGTCATGTTTTTGGACTGTGGGAGGAAACCAGAGTACCCGGAGAAAACCCACGCATGCACAGGGAGAACATGCAAACTCCATACAGAAAGACTGGGGCCGGGAATCAAACCCACAACCTTCTTGCTGCAAGTCAACAGCTCAGTAGTGTAGTAGAAGTAAGAAATACTGTCACCTGGAGGTGGGAGTTAGCAGTCTCTTAAAATTAATGTTTGTGACCAATTTTGCAGAAACTTTTCAATAAACTCACAGTTTTGCATTTAAAATGTGGGAACCTATTGATTTTGCATGAACTTCTGCTTGCGAAAAACTGGAAGGACTTTATTATCACCCTCTTTTTCCGAGGCATGACTGCTTTCAACGCTCTCTTAGTTTAAACTGAACCGCTTTACACCAGTACTTGTTTTTCATCCACTTTTGAACTGATATCTGAAGCAACAGTCTGGAAGTCTTGTAATATTGTCTTGCACAGAGTTCATGTTCTGTATGCTTTCATGGATATTTTGCAAAATAAAGATTTTGTCTATAAAGACTTGAAGAAAGTATGTTTTTTTTCCAAACAACTCTTTGGTTTATCTGGATATACACAGATATTTAGAAAAAATGTGTGCTGTAATTCACACATATCTATTAAATCATTGACTACAAGAAAGCACAGCACAGAGCTGGTCTTATTTTTACTTTTTTGGAAGTGACTCAGTGCTTTATTATTACTGGGGGCCAAATAAATGTCGTCCAGACCGAGTGCCTGACTAAGCCTTGTGTTTTTTATAGAATGTTGTTCGAACACAACTTGTGTCTTGTCTAAGACATCATCAGAAAATGTGACTATGCTGTAACCTAAGTTACATCCAACTATGGCAAGATGACAAAATGACTATTGACTAAAAATCAAACCAACTTAATATGGTCACATTTTTTATTACAGCTGCCATAAAATGTGACTGTCCTCTCCTGTCTTTGATACATATATTTTTTGCATATATCATAGGACAAAGAAAGTCACAAAAAAAGTTAAGTTGAAGTTTATCTAAACTTTTGGCTGTGATATGGTTAAAATACGCTCTCAACATATGAGACCATCTTTTCTGATGTTCAGCTTCTTAACAGCGCCCTCTGGAGAACCAAAGTTTCCTCTCTTGCAAAATATTTTTCTTTCCAGGTGCCTTCACAATTGGTGGTGTTTGTTTTTGCTACCTGTGGAGTGAAATGAAGGCTAGAATTGAAGTATGACAGTTTGTGTGAAAATTTTAGCTGGATTTTCACACTTATTTTTCCAAAATCCCAGACTGACACAGACTGCAGTGGAATTGCCTGAAATCATCTGTCAAACAGTGTCGAAGTTAGCTATTTTTGAAGGGATATTTCATGACACTTTCTTACTGAAGTAAATCATTGATTGAATTTTCTTATGAGTTCTGTAAAGATGGATGGCAAACAGTTGGTTCTCCAACATTAGCAGAAGGAAAAAGCAGGTTTAGTCCGGATAAAGTTTATATTAAGAATCTGTTTACATGTCCCTTGTGCTATTCATAAACTGACATGCGGTATAAAAATAATGATGTGTTGTTGGGAGATTTTGTTGTTTCTCTGGAAACCACAGCTACTATTAGCAAGAGGACGACATTAATGTACTGAGAAGGTTTGTTTAGGAACTAATTTCTTTGGGACTATTGATGGATGGACATCTTTTCTTTTAAAAGAAAACTACAAGCATTTTTCTTGTAATTTATTTCCAAGAAATTCCCAAATCCCAAAGAATCTTTAACTTCCATTTAATAGTTTATAAATAAATTTGCTGAAGAGTTTTGGTCTTTCACTTTTTGTCCCTCTAGAGACAAGGATGTAAGAAAATGGATCGATACCTGGATTAACTGTGCTAATCCTTAATTTAAGACGTTACAAACAGCATAAAATATCAACTTTGTTAAACTCTTTCCCTGATCTAAAGAATTAGAAATAAGATCCACTCTTTGTAATTTATTCATTCTGTGACTTGCAAATGAAACGTGGAGTTAGGAATATAAAACCAGGAATTACCCTTGAAAGGGTTTGCTAAAGGTGTCATAAATGTCTTCCTTGGCTTCCATCATAAAATATTTACCTCCCCTGTTCGCGCATGCAGCATTCGTGCCATTCCAGATGTGCTTAAGTGATCAGTAAAATACACAGAGGACTGAATGAAGAAGTGTGTTAAAGCTTCATCCCTGGTTCCTCTTTCACCTCTTTTCTTATCTCTACAGAGACGTTGTAAGTGCAGTGAAATCGTGTCACCATCAGGCAGAGTAAATTACTTTTGAAAGCAGTCATTTTTCAGTTACGCTGATATTTGGCAGGAGTAAGAGCTCTCCAGTCATTCTGTAGCTTAGCCTTGGCTGCAGCTGTGGGGTGCTGCTGTAGTTAGTGTCATTTCAATGTAAATTAGACTTTAATGTCAGTTTTTAAGTAGCATTTTTATGGTGCCAGTGATGAGTTATTGTAATCTTGCTTTAGGATTTATTTTATTTTGCATTTAAAAACAATTAATGAAATTAAATAATCACACAATTTGATTTTTGTCATTACAAGAATTAAATAAAAATAAAAAAACATTTCTATATGCATGAAAAATATGAACAAAAGTGTTATTGTTTTTCTTAAACATATTTAAGGAAACGTCAACTTACGTAAAAGTTTTTTATGTGGTTCAAAATATATTTTTTAATAAGTGAAGTAGGTAAGACATGTTGCTGTTTTTTCTCTTATTAAAAACATATATATTTTGAACCACATAAATAACTTTACGTAAGTTGAAGGTAATTTGAAGTGGTTATGAAATAAGTATTACTAGCCTAACCTTTAGACTATTTTTCAGGCTGTTGTAGACCTGAAATTCTTCAGTGAGAGCTAATAATCTTCAGAGGATGCAACAGGTTACTGCTGAGGCTAAAGCTAATTCAAGGAGAGCAGAACAGACAGAAATGAGTGGATTCAAAATTAGACTCAGAGGATTAACTGAGTTTTATCAGAACAGCATTGCGTTTTTGCCAAAAAGTTTCTACTGCCTGAGGTAACATCTGTACCACAACTGACTTCTGTTCAGGTCTCTGAGTTTAAAGAAGACCAGATTGTATCCAAATTTTACATTTTTGCACTTTTTTTATGCTTCCATTTAGGTTTCTACTGCTTTTAAAAACATCCCAATCACTTATAAAAATACCTACCTCTTCTTCAAACTCACTCAAAATGACTTTCTTCTTCAGATCATGGTCGAATTTCTGAGGCACTTTTCAGCTAATCTGGTTATTCTGGGGGTTAAACAGGATTTAGAAATTACTCATTTCCATCTTAATGGAGATGATTTTCCTGAACCAAAGCTCTTGGTTGCATTCACATTCTGTCTTGAATTCAGAAACATTCTGTTTAAACTCAAAGGTCAAAATGTTTGCATTCCTTGTAGGTAATTTATTTTAAAGTCTAATTTTCTAACTGGAAGCTCTTAAAGGTTTTCACAACCTTCAACCTGCAAGTTCAACATCTCTGCTTTCAGTATCTCCACTGTTATTTTGTGTCATGCTTCACTGAACCTCTTCAGATTTGCTGACCAATCTTAAGACGTTTTGGTTAGTACCACAGCTTGTGCTGCAAGCAAAAAACTTTCCTCCACAAAATATTTAAATAGCTGTATCATGTTTATTCTGTCTGACACCAAACAACTGGGAGAAATCATCAAATCGTTGATATTTATGAGGTGATATTAAGATTAACTCTTGCTAGAGAAACGTTTAACATTCACTGTCAACAATATTTTCCTTTTTTTCCAAGGTTTTTAACACTCTTAGGTTTATTGGTGATACATATGTTTTAAGCAACTTTCTCTCCCTAATATGTTTGATGGCGTTGAAGCTAGAAAATGTTCACCTCACACCACCACAGACCCTCAAACGCTCTTCCTATTTTCTTCCCTCTGCTGGATGAAAATATCAGGGGAGCTCAATCAGAGTGCTGATAGTGAAATGCCACTGAGCGGGCTTGTAGAGAATGCACCTGAGAGGCTTTGTGATTTATTGCAAGGCGAAGCTGCAGCCAAGTCGCCAACTCTAATTAGAAAATCCCGTGCAGGCAGCTGAGTGCAGCAGCGAGTCTTAAATCTCAGGGCCGACAGCCTCAGACTGCAGCAGCGTCCAGGTTGGAGAAAAGAGCAGCCTCTGCATCAGTGCTGGAAACGTTCTTGTTTTATGAAATGTGTGTTTAAACCTGACTTTGACGTAAGGTTTTTTCTTTTGTGTGGTGTAGCTACTTTTTATTTTCTAAAGTCTTTTCTGGCCTGGCTCTGAACAAAATTTAGAAGTTGGCTTTTTTACTTATATGAAAAAGATCCCACCTGCAAAAACCAGGCGGGAAAGTCAGGTCTTCTGTGGAAAATGACAGAATCAGATTTTCTTTCACATTTCTAAAATACATTTTTATAGTCAAATCTTAGTATAATTCTACTCGACAAAAAACTGAAAAATAAAGTTTTTAAAACAGCACCAAAATCAAATTAAACTGCCTGACACAAAGAAAGCACAGGCTGCAACAATATAACTTAAACAAAAGGTTGTATTAAAAATTATTAGTATTATTGAGGTTATTAACTAAAGAAATGCACCATAAAGTGAACTGATTTTACAGGAAATCATTTTTCAAAGCCAAGCTTCCTTGTCAATTTAATAAAATTGCCCGATTCCCTTGGGCTTTTAAACTTACTCAAACTGCAGCCACTTAGTTCTAGAAGGTGGTTTTTATTTTTGCAGAATTATGGATGGATGGATGGATGGATGGATGGATGGATGGATGGATGGATGGATGGATGGATGGATGGATCAGTATCAGTTCAGCTGCACATGGATCTCTGCTGTTTACTTTGTTTTTTGGCTGCACAATTCTAGCTCTAACAGGACCAAACAGGCTAAAACTGCTAATAGAAAAGCATTTACAACATTCCTGTTCCAACATGCAACACAGACTGAACGGCCAGTTGGGTTTTCTATTAAAACAGTTTTAGTGCTTAGAGAGCTGGAGCTAGAGCTTAATTTATTAATGGCTCTTTAAACCACATGCGGCACTTTCCAGCATCCTGACCAGCATCAACAGGGCTGAAACACAGTTACACACACTGGCTGCAGAAGGATTTGTTAAAAATTCCTGTTAGTATCAAAAGGCTGATAATGTTTAACAACTGAATTGGAAATGACATTTATGGTTTCAGTAGAAAATATTAGCTTTAACAGCAGTTTTATGTGGGGCATAGACCTAAACTTCATGATGAGTTATATAGGAAAATAAACTGCAATAGGATGGGAGACAGTGAGCTCATGCTTGGTGTTTTCACAGTTTTATCATTTTTATTCATGTGGATTAATAAAGAAATTATCTTCAATGATTTAAACATGACACTCAAAACTCTTTCATGAAAATATTGACTGGTTCTTTGCAGTTCCTTGGTAAAATCCTTTTGTTTTAATTTAGATTAGTAGTTGAAAACAATGCGCATTATGAGCCAGTGTGCGGAAAGTGTTGTAACTTTTCTGGAGAGCCGCCAGCGTGATGTGAGCATGAGGTTGTAGCCTTGGCACCAGACCTGCATGGTGAATCTTGCAATGAATTGTTTTTAGACTGAGCCATGCAGGAGCCACTCCCCTGCCTGACTGGATGGATTTCAGTCAATCAAACCATCAATTTTAATTAGAGAAGTTTTAGTTAGTTAGTTAGTTAGTGAAATGCACTAAAAATAGAAATAAGTTGATGAGGATGTGTGTCTTTTTGAACTTGAAACTGTAGGAAAGAAAAGAAAAGAGACAAACTTTAACATTATGACCAAACCAAACTTTGATTAGACTGAGGAAGGCAACCAATAAACCCCCAGAGGCCTCCCCCCCACTGCTTTGTGATGTTTCCCCTAATGAACTGAACCAAGATGCATCTGAATGTGTTGTCATTGGCTGTGTTACCATTTACCATATAATTGTGCAATTTGACCTTTGAAATTAAATTAGCTGAATTTAAACATGCCAATTTTGACAAAACTTGTTTTTTAATAAAAAGTTTTGGCACTAGAATGAGGTGTCTTTTTTGGCAGGAGTAAGAGTTTTTACAACGGAAACACTTTTTTCAGATCACGAGTCATGTGATCAACAATCCGATGTTACTACTGGCAAAAAGATGAAGATGACGACAGGAAGTGGTAGGAGGATGATGGCGCAGTGCGTTTATGACTTATCGCATGAACAAACTTATTCATGTGTGATTTTAACTGTGTTTCTTATGTAATGGAAACACTGCAAATGTGAAATTGTGAGTTTTTGACATTAGCGGAACATTGACAAAGTTTTTACACATTTGTAATGGAAACGCAGCTATTAGCATCTGGTTTTACATTCATCTTTGAGAAGCACTCTGAGCCAAAGGTAGTCTAAAAAAGTACTTATGGTTAATGAAAGCACCTTCTATCCCGTTATAGTTTATTGTTTTTTTTGCTGGTTAAACTTTAATTGAAGTATCATCTTTTTAACTTCTGTTAGTGGACAGATTTCTCTTTCAATTGAGTTATATTTCTACATCAGGACACCAGTGTTGTTGTCCGTGTGTGATATGATAGAGAGAAGCTGCGTCGCTCGTCTTGGACTGTAGCACAGGTCGCAACGCTTCAGTGACACCACAGAAAAGGCTACGCAAGAGATGACACACACTGTGTGTTTTACTGTCAGTTCTCATTCTCTCTCTCACACACACTACCAGTCACAAAGAAAGATTTACACAACAACACAAACCACTCACTGATGCAAAGCTGTGACTTTCCTTGTCTCTCTGAATGGCAGCAAAGCTGGCAACTTGGCAAGTCTTTGAAATTATATTTAGATGTGTTTTGACAAACACAGACACACAAAACACTCAGATACAGACATGGCCGACAGCCGCTGTTCGCTCTTAAAACTAAAATAACAACGGTATCAATGGAAGCGCTGCATGCCTGCTGGGTTGTGTTTTCATGTCAGCTGGCAAACAGAGAATATATTTAACTGTCTATCCCAATGCACACACACACACACACACACACACGCAGTCACATACAAACACACACATATAGTAAATCCTTGTGTTGTTAAATAATAGTCCCACAAATGCAAATGACAGATATTTTCCTATTCAGTGATATGCTTATCAAAGCTGCTGTTGTGTTTTTAAATCAGAACATGAATAATGTTGACTCAGCATGAACTGCAGCCAACAAATGAGCTTCCATTTGTGAGGAGTATTTTCAGTCCTTATGCTTATGGATGTTTAATTCCTGCCAAGATGATGGCAGACTACGACTCTTAAACAGAAAATCAGCGTTCACTACTCCTCCTTCTGCTGGCTGATTGGCCCAGTTGAAATCTAACCAGAGAAATCAAGCTCAATGGGAGAAATCCCAGCCAACGCATCGAACGGAGATGAGAATCAAGCAGAATTGCGCATTTCCTCCGCACCTTCATAAATCTTTTGAAAAACATTAACCCTTATACATTTTTTTTAAAAGCTATATGTTTGTGTGCTGACTTAGCCAACATTTAAACATCTCTGATGTGTGTTTCTTAATACATATTTGTTAGAACATGTGTGCTTTTTAAAATAATATATGACCAGTGTTGATAAAACTTGCCTTGTTCATCCTTTTAATTTCACATTTTGTTTATATCACTACTAATATATTGTGAATTTGATTGCTTTAACTGAACCTTTTGCAAGTTGGCCCTGTTTTATGTTTGAGTTTAATGATAACATCTGTATTGTTCCAGACATCAGAATGAAAGTTGTATTGAGCAAAGACTCTGTCTTTCTGGAAACTGAGCAGATAATAAACTTTTTACAGAAACTGAGGCTTGGTCAGCATATCAGGGAACCTCAGAGGTTTGTAATTAAAGAGCTACTTTAACCCACAGCGTTCAGGACTAAAAGGACCTGGGGATTTTTAAGGAGCTGAAAGATTATTTCCGCCCTGGGTCTGCTGCTATTCATTGAGATTTAAGGTGAATCAGCTCAAGGCTGTTTCTCCTCCCTGACAAATTTCACACGCGTTTTATAGCTACTGCAATCTTCCATCACTATTGGTCAAAAAAGCAAATGTGTTTTCGCTCTTTAGGCAGTAAACTGTTGTAAATTTCTCTATGTTGATTTTAGTAGATCAATAGAAAGTGACTTCTGTGAGAGATTATTAACATGTACCACTTTTTTGTCGTAATTGAATATGTTTGTCCCTTGTAAGCCACAACAGCTGAACCAGTTGAGGAGCTATTGAGGAGCTAATGTCTCCTCAACTGACCGAGGCTGAATAATTGACTGGGAAAATAATTTTCCCATCCACTGGCACACATGACTGGGCAGGAAGTGATGACAGCACGAGGTCCCAGCATTAAACATGAACGATCTGGCTGAGTGATCCAAGCTTGTTCTGCCTCACAGTTCAATTACATAAGGCATAGCTGCTGGTTATGCCTGGTTCACATCAGGATCAGGATTGAGATTACTGCTTTGTATCATTTCAACATTTGAAAACTTTGAGAAATTGTGGTAACTTGGCTCATTTTCCTCTGAAGCCAATGTTTTAGCAACAATTTCTCCTAAAACTGTAGCTCAGCTGGATCCAACCAGTAATCTGCACTGATGTGTACAGCATGCACATATTCCTCCAGACTGCAATCAAGGGGTCACTTAATCAAAACACGTTCAGTCCATCTCTGGTTTCATTCTGCGATGCCATTTCAACTTGACAAGATATTTAACATACTCCGTTTGTGACAGCTCCTCACCTCTGACCTAAACAGAGCACTCCAACTTTAAGTTGGTGTTGTATTCAGAGAAGCTGAGTCTTATCTCCGTTTCCTCACACTCAGCTGCAGAGTGCCCCAGTGTGTGCTTAAGGTCATGCCTTAAAAAGCCAGAGAAACCAAATTTCTGTTTCATCCCACATCCAGATAAGAGAATAAAAGCTTTTCTGCATTCAGACGGCGTAAGTCGGTTCATCCCCAACATCCATGGCCTTTCTGAAGCCACATGGGTACCATCCGAGGGCATGCTGATCTCTGACCCCTCTACACCAGACAGCTTGTAATATTACCCAGCTAGAAAGTTCAGCATGTTTTACTGTTGCGCCTGTGGTGATTCACAGTATGAGCTAAACACCTGAGACAGACGAGGCCGTTTAAAATATGCAAATGTTCACCTTGGACCAGCCTGTTAACATGTTCGCTCTCATCTGCATTCATCCACCAGCCGGTCCACCTGACGCAGCACCAATAAGATCTTTATTGTCTGTCACTGCATGACCTCTGCAGAGGTAATTTGCTGCCGATTACGCTCCTTTCCCAGCTGTCCTGGTTAATTAATATGAGTTGCTTGTGGAGAGTGGTGCAGAGGCTCTTTACAATCATTCCTCCTGCTTGTGTCCTATGTTTTTACCAATGGCAGGTCTCTGTTCTTGAATGTAACTCTGGAGCAGTGAGAGTCTTTCCAGAGAGCATGCTGAAACACATCTGTCACTCAAAAGTTTTCTATTAGCTTAAAGGCTTTGCAATCTAACATGAGATATTGGTCAGTGGAAATTGGCTGCAAACATTTGATGTCAGTTAATTAAAAAACAAGTTGTGAAAGTCTTCCCAACGCTTTTCATCTCTTTTATTAATGCAGTCAATCTTCACGTACCTGTGAATCCAAAGCAATTTAATCTGCAACCCTATAACAGAAGTCAGGAGTTAAATAATTAAATATTACCTCGTAAAGCTCTTAAAATACCTGATGATAATAACATGTGTCAGGTACATCTCACAATTTAAAAGGATAACTATGTGATTGCTCACAGTCTGCAGGTTGAACTGAGTTCACAGTGAATCCAATTAAAGACGACTTTGATGGCTCTGTCTTTGTTAATGAAGCTCCTGCTGTGCTGCTCCCATCTGTTCTTTGTACATAACATAATTAGGGACCTTTGTTAAACAAATAAGTATTAATTATGCACAGTATCAAAATATTATGTACTCCAAATAAACTACATTACTTTGAATAGTTCAACAAATTAAAATGCATCTCAATTAAAACAGCTTTTTTAGAAGCTGGACTTTGAGTACAGTCGAACATAATTGTATTAGACTGATACTTGAAACTAATAATTTAATGAAAAAGTTTAGTTCCTAAATAAAGTAATTTCTTAGTTACAAGTTCATTAATTTATTTTAGAAAGCACAAACTCCAGAGTACAAGTTGTTAGTTTTTCTGATTGCGCTTTAGTTTTCTTTGAAATATAAGAAAAATGAAATTATATTTTCATGTTTTTTTTTCTCAACCCCTTCTCAACAGACGGTTGAGGTTAATTAAATCCTTCTTGATCTTCTGAGACATTTCTCATAATTCTTTGGTTGGTTTCATTTGTGGCTTGACCATCTCTGTGTTTATTTATATTCATTTATGTTGTGTCATATTCTATTCAGCCCCATCAAATGATGCCGTAAAAGTTAATTCCTCTGTTTTAGTTTCTTTGTTTTTTTCTGACTTACATTCTTTGTGCACATTGGATTTTGTTTTCTAAGATCAGATTTGCTCTTCCCCCCTTTATTTTTTGTTGTTTTCTTGCTCCTTTCTATCTATTCCCAATCACCTGATTTTTTTATTTCTATGTCATTCTCCACTCATTAAGCTCACTGGTTTTCAACGTCTTTTGCTGGTTCCTTTTGTTACTCTGCCTGAGTCTAACCTGCAAGTTTTTCTTCTATTTATGTATTATTAGTTCTGCCGCTGTCGTTGCATTTGAGTTTATCAATTGATTTATTTATTTCACAAATATTTCATTATAGATAAAATTGTTTTACTGAAACTGTTCCTTTATGGTCCGAATTATCTCCACTCCCCAAAAATGCAATATTGTTGTTAAATAAGTAATTTCCCACATTTTTTTCCACCTAAAATGGCTAAAATGACACACAGACTTCAAGTTCACATGAGGAGAATGCTGTTAGCTTTTTGGAAATGATTTGCCTCATTTAAACCTCTGACATGAGTTTGGTGAGCTCCTGACCGTTGAATTAATAATGAACACAGTGGTGAGATCCAAAGAGCTGTCTGAGGCCTTCAGAAAGTCTGGCAAGTGATTTCAAGAAGTCTCAAAAGAATTTGATATTAGAGACTCCGCTGAAAGTGCAGGGCATTTTAAAATGGCTGCCATCATGCACAGATCTGTCTGTCCACGCAAGCTCACCCTGAAAAGACTGCAAAGTGCAAAAAAAGTTTCCAAAAGTCACGAGATGTGATTACAAAACCTACATCAAGTGCTAGCTACTGTTAAGGTGAAGTTGCATGCATGTATAGTCAGAAGGAGACTGCACAAACTGAAGCTTCATGTGTAAGGAGGAAACTTTGACTCTGTAAGAAAAATCTTTAAGCTTAATTAAAGAGACCTTGATCCTTTGGAAAGGAAAATCACACCAACTGTACAGCATGGCGGTGGAAGGGTCATGGTTTTGATACGCAGCTTACCATCTTCAGCAAACAATGTCTATCAAGTATCAAATGGTCTTTGCAGGAAAATCTGACCACGTATACAAAATTAATCAAAGCTGAAGCAGAACCCAGACCTGTGAAGTGATAGTGACCCAAAACATGTGGGCCGAAAATTTACATTTACAGAAATGATTGGATGAGGTGGAGACATTTCTCACAGTGAAATCAGAGCTTATTCAGGTCGATACAAACATTCTCGTCTCGTGAACAAATCAAGAACAAAAGATTCAAGTGTCGGCGAACACACACTCGTGAGGACTTCCGTCTCGATCCGTCCGGGTTTTATTTTTTGTTGTTTAGTGTTGAAAAGGGTCACTAGTCAACGTAACCGGCACAATAAATTAAAAGGTTTAAAAGAGAAGAATGCAACTAGTGTTAAACAAATTAAGCTCCTGGTCTCAGTGAGAGATTGGAAATGGGATGAACATGCAGGAGAGTCATCAAACATCTCACAGCTGGATGTGGGAGAAACTTTCCTCTGATTTCAGAGACTGGCAGACGGCTACAGCAAGAGCTTCAGTGAAATTGTTTCAAATAAAAGGAGTAATATTACCTATTAGGGGGCTTTCAGTTTTCTTCAGTTGAAATTAACATTTGTTTACCTCTTTAGAGTGCAACAACATTGAATGCATAATTTTCTTAAATTAGATATTAATAGGTGAAAGTTTATACTGTGTATCAGTGTCTGTGTATAAAGACACTAAAACCTCAGCATTTTCTGAGAGCCCAGTATCTTCCGCTCAGTCAACAGTTTCTGCAGGGCAAACAAGAAGCTGTCATTTGGCTGAGTCTCTGCTTACTTCTTCACAACCATTAAACAGCAAACATACAAGAATAAACAAGCATAAACACTGAAACATGTTTGGATTTTATAAAAGACAAAAGAACAACGCTGATCTAGGCATCTGCTAACAAGTCTCTGGTGCTCAGTCCTTTAGAGTTTACTGAGAGTTTGAAACCACAGAGAGTCATTCTTCCAAACTGGAAATACTATAAACAAAATACGTCTCTCAGTTTGTACTGCAAAAGTCACTGATAGCTTTCTGCTTGAAATATTTAACCTTACAATCTTAGTACCATCGTGCAATGCTTCCAGTACCATAGGAATAATCTGCAAACTAGCACTTTGCATCAATATTAGGAATCATTGATTATTGTTGTAAAGTTGCTTGTAAGATAGTTTTGTCTAATTTCAAGTGTACTAATTGCACTAGAAACCACAATACTTGATTTTGTGTTTTTACAGTGTGTTGAGCAGGAATCTGTTCAAGCTGAAAGGACAAAAAAGCAGAAACATCAAACACACAGATGCACTGAGCCAAAAGAAATTTCTGTTGAGAGAAAAACTGGTAATTTGATATCTTAATCTGAATTTCCTCTGGGTGTATTATAATTATATTAATATAAGAAACAGAGGTTAGTTATGCTGGAAGCCCCACACTCCTCTGCTCATGTCTGAGCTGTGTTGAACATTTTATTGAGTCTGACCTGACACAGCTTTGTTTTACAAGCAGAGTCAATCTGAAATTTATTTACTCAGAATTATTAAAGGCAGCTCATCTTCACTCTATATAAATTTGCTGTGTGTCATTTGCTTACACTTTAAAAAATGTCTTGGCATTTCATCTTCTGTAAATAAATGCCATTTGAATCAAAACCGAACATCGTTTTTATTTCTTCTACATATAAAAGAAAAATCTTTTCTTTTTCAAGTTGCTTTGTTGTCCAATAAATTGCCCAAGCTTTCCAGTCGTCTTCTGCTTGGGAGTACGTTTAATACCGTCATACCCATTCAGCTCTAAAATTACGTGTGCTGTTTTTCAACCATTGAAGCCCACGTTGTGTCTCCACTGGATGATTAAGTGCAGGATGATTCACCGTCCATCCTAGGGGTTCAGGTTAGGTCAGAAAAGTTTACCTACCAATCAAATGTCGTGCAGTTTAACTGGCTGTTGGTCTGCAGGTGATTGCAAACAGAACACAGCTGGATACTTGTTGTGGTAACTCAGAACAGATTTAGAATTAAAGATTAAAGCACAAAACAGAGCATCCAGTCTGAGTAATTTTATCCAACTTCAGAGGAAATTTGCTGCATTACTAAATATGCATGTTTTGCATAAAGTAGCACATCTCACCTGCGGTAAATATTAAACCAGACTGGACACAAATAAAAATGTGAGGACAGCTGGTTGGCTTTTAGTGCATCCTGGTACCAGATGTTGAATGGCTGGGCTCTGACCGCCATGTCTCCTTTATGGAGATTGATAATGGCCGTTTTGCAGCAGCTGCAGAAAGTTTGACCTGTGCCGAATCTGCATAAGGCTTATTCATGTTGAGTCACACAGGTCACACTGACTAATGAAGCCATCACGGCTGAATTTCACAGCAGAGGCACGGGAAGGCATGGTGGATCCCACTAACCGTGTGTCCTTCAGGGTCCTCCAGCTTTCAATTAAAAAAATGAAACTAATGATCCAGTCTTTCAGAGAAAAGAATGAAAAAGTCAGGGCTGTTCTCAAAATGTGTATTTGTGTGAATATTTAAAGAAATAAGTGGGGAAAACTTATGTTAAAGTGTTTTTATTAGCCGATATAACCTTACTCAGACTTTAGCCAGCTTTTAAAAGTCCTGCTGGTTGGTCTCCTACTTAGAAAAGATGATGTAAATAAAATATTCTACTAGCAGCTAAAGTTTCTTCTAATAAGTAAAAGGTTACTCAGGTTTTAATATTTGCCGAATCTGAAAATCTGCTTTCAAATAAATTTTTTTTAAATTGAAAGTTCGTCCGTTTTACAAATTAAATGTGATTCATCTAATTTGTAACACAAAAATGTGAGGACAGCTGTTTGGCTTTTAGTTTGCAACACAAATTAAATGAATCACATTTAATTTGTGATTCATTTAATCACAAATTAAATGAACATTTTAGACACAGAAGTCTAAAATGTTCAGACTTCTGTGTGAACATTTTATTACCCCAAAGCGATCCGCTTTCGTAGAACATCATACATCACACAGCAGCGCAAAGTTTATAGGTGTAAGCTAAGATGAAGGAAGCTAAGAAACAAGAAAAATGACTGTTGACACATCTTCCTTCAGCCATGTTTATGTCTGGATTTACTGTGTATGTCAGCTTTAGGTGGCATTTGCGTTTTGTGTGAACATAGATTAAGACTAAGGCTTTGATTCACAACTGGGAAAAGAAGATTGCAACTGAGATGCAGATAAAAGAAGTTACATTAAACCCACAAGTTTCATGTAAAAGTGTTGAATGTATTCAACAATACAATTTAAAGTGAGAAAACATTGACGTTAAGATATCCAATCAGGAGCTTCAACAAGCCTACCAGGAATGTTACAAAATAAATAATAATTTATACAAAAAGCAAAAGGGTAAATTCTGCTGAAAAGGTCCACATGTTTGTTTCACGTGTGTCCTTTTGCCCAGAGTCCGTGCGTGACTCTCGTTTTTTTCTCAGCCGGCATCTCTGTGCATTAAGTCAACCTCCAGCTTCTCTGGCTAAATTCCTCCAGATCACACAAAAAAGGAAAGTATAGTGCTGACCAGAGGCCATGTTATAAAAAGAAAGGGGAAAAACTGTTGAGTCACCCACAAAGAGCCTGTGTTGATGGCTCAGATTATGCTGAAATAAATCTCTCAGACTAACAGTCAAAAGATGACGAGGTCTGGACGCTGGGGGGACCAGGGAGTTGTCATGAACTGCTATTTGTTTCTTGACCTTATTAAGCTCCTGCATGAAAATGTGAGTCAATATTTAAAAGGATTTTGTTGCATTTTTTAAATCCAGTTGCCAGTCACACAAGCTTGTTGCATTTCTTATTGTTTCAAATTTTCCTGTTTGCTTCACTGTTTCCTCTATAATGAGCGATGAACGTCTTTGGAAGATGAAGATTATGATTTTTCTTTACTTGTATGCTACATACAGCCAGGACCAAATGGTTAATGACGGTTTAACATATAGCAGTAAAAATACTTAAGGGCAAAGTTTTGTAAATGTGAATCCTATTGGAGCAGGTGGATCGGAAAAAATTAAGTAAAAATAATTCAGAAATATCTCTAGGCAGATTTTTAATGGTTTTGTCTTTTTGATTTTTCCCATCCTGCTTTTTAAAATTGCAGACATTTTGTTATTAATCTCGATTTTGAATGTCTTTTCTTTGAAGTCCTTCATCCTCATTGCCATTTTTCCACCTCATTTTACCTAGTTTCCTTTTACTACCCTTTATTTTTCTCTGTCACTCTGTATTCATGCCAGTCCCTTCTTTTTCTCACACCATTTAATAAGATTACATTTTTTATAGCCATCACTACTTAGCAGTTTAAGCTATTTGAACAACTTCTTTCCCAGATATTCGCAGTAGTTATTCTTTCTTGTCCTTTCCATTTATAATTTTTGTTGTTTTTTCATTATCTATCGGGTTTTTCATGGCAGTATTTGATTTCCCGTGGGTAAATTCTTTTATTGGATATAATTTTCTTTCTATTCCTCCCTCCTGTCTTTGATAATTTTATTTCTTTCTTCTCTTTCAACACTCTACATTTCCTGTATTTTGTCTGTTTTATGCATTTCTCTTTCATTCCAGTAATGTCTTCCCATCTGCTCCCTCCATCTTATCTCATTCCTTTCACCCTTTTCTCCTCCGTCTCTTCTTGTCATCCATGACTTTGCTCTGATTTAGTTTTAACCTTTATTTTCTTTTGCAGTTATTAATATTCACCTGAGCCCACAAGTGATGGCTTCTTTCCAGGTACATTGCTTAAAAGCATGGACGGTAGAACATTTTTACAAAGCACCTGATTTTGTCCGACCTCTACAGATGATTTCTGTCTCATATAACAAGGAAAAAATGTACAAAAACAGCATGAGATAAAAGTCAGTGAAGTCACTGTTATAATATTTTATAAATCAGTCTAGACTAAAGGTAACTATATGAACAAGGAACCTATTCAAAACATATCTGGCCTCATAAATGTAGATTATTTTACGCAGGCTATCATTTGATTCTTTTATGTAGAAGCTTTTCACGATATTGAAAATAAACTACAGTATCTTACAAAAACATAAAGGAATAAATTGTTCTACTTTGCATTTTGTGTCATTGACATCTTGTGAAATTTGAGAACATTTTCACTTGCAGATCTTATTAGATCCTGTATCTATATCAGTACATGGTCCAGTACAAAGTACAGTGTTAAATATCAGTGCTCATCTCCAGAGGGCCATTGTCTTTAATTAAAGTGTGGTTATGTCCTCCGTTTTGCCCTTCATCATTAGCAGAGTCTCTCCTTTATGCAGACACTTTGGGTCACTTTCAGGTCAGCGCACACAGCTGAAAATGAAGACAAGTGTTTGTGGTCCACCTGCAGATTTGTTGGTGGCAGGAAAACCACAGGTATCTAATAAGATGTGTTAGCAAACTGCTGTGTTCCTGCAGAGTTTCGCTGGCTGACATCAATAGGTGCACTTAGAGCGGTTAAACACAAAAATGAGGACATTAAATTTAAATGAAACGGCAGGTTCCACAAATAACATTTGCTTTCAGTTTCATTGCTATGACATTTATTTCAAATAAAACTTCCTTGTGCTGCAAGGTTTCACAATATAATCAGAGATATTTCACAGGTTAACCTTTTTAAAATGTTTTCTTTTCTAGGACATTTTAAGTGAACATTAGTGAAAAAACACTCTGACTTCACTCTTTTTGACCTTTGAATGCCCTCAGGACATTCTCAAGAGTTCTGTTATGTTTGATTAAACCTCTGTTCAAACTGGCTTTGATTGAATCTGTTTGACTCCTACGTTCTGTGAATTTACATTTCCCTTTTACAAGTTCCTTAAAATGTTGGTGAGGACTTCTTCACTGCTTCTTTTGTTCAGGTTTAGTCCAGATTTAAATCAGAGGTGCACAAAACCCTCAGATTCTTTTACACATGATGAATTCAAACAGTTGCAGTTTGAGCATTTGGTAACATTTTATTTGAAGGGCTGTGCATAACATGACACTGTCATAAACATGACATAACATCTGTTATGAACATAAAGAAGTCTTTATGAACGTTTATGACAGTTGTCATGAAGTGTCATTCGGTAAACAATGACACTTTTAATGCAAAGTTGCTCTAAACGCATTGAAAGTCCATTAAAAATGCCAACTTTGCATGATTTTGTAAATTATGATAGTTTAATGCAAAGTTGGCATTTTTAATGCAACTTTTAGAGGAACTTTGCATTAAAAGTGTCATTATTTACCGAATGACACTTCATGGCAACTGTCATAAATGTTCGTAAAGACTCCTTTATGTTCATAACAGGTGTTATGTCATGTTTATGACAGTGTCATGTCAGTCTTATGCACACCCCTTCAAATAAATTGTTACCGAGCATTTTATACATCTTTATCACGAGTGTCAATATGTAGCTGTAGTTTTTATAATAGAAATTACAAAAGTGCATCAGTTATCATCTGAAAACTTCAAATTTGTGGATAAAGTAAACACTAAGAAATATTCAATCATATATTCCTAACTAAAATCATACTATCTGTTGATGTAGCTAAAATCAGTCTGTAATTGTAATTCCTAGCTGCTTACCTACAATAGTAGAATTAAAATTGCAGCAAACGTGACAAACATGGACAAAACGATGATGCAGCTGAGTGAGGCATGAATTTTACTGACTGAAGCAAACGATTCTGCAGTGTGAATGATAGCTTTCATGGCAGGGCTGCCCCAACTTTGAGAGAAAAGGGCGTCCTGGGTATTCAGCCAATCACTGCTCTTGGTTGAGGTGCAGTCTGTGGCCCGTGATAAGGCCATTAAAATGCCTGGCTGAGGCCAGATGGTCTGTCATTGAGAAGACAAAGAGGAAGAAGGACAGAGGGAGCGAAGGAGGTAACATCATACAGAGAGGTGGAAAATTGGAAGAAGACACAGAAGGTTGGGCTAATTTGAAAGATGAAGAAGAAAAAGAAAATAAAAAAACTGAGGGAAGATGAAGAAAAAATGTCATCATACAGATTTTTGTTACACCTCTGGTTATAATCTCCATATTAGATAAAAAGTCATTCCAAAGTGTTTGCTTTTTCCTCTTTGAGAGGTTGGAAGAAATGCATCTTTACACATAGTAGCTGTTTTATGATTGCCCTGATACATTTTTTGATACAAGTACCTGTAAAATATGTTTTAAATAGGCTCCTAAAAGATTTATACATAATGGCTGGTTTGTGTTGAGTTCATGATGGAGTTAAAGTTGAGGCAGCTGGAGGATCACGAAACTGGAATCACAACAAGAGCATTTTAGTCTGGAACTGCAGCAGCCAGACGATGCTTTGTGCCATCAGGCAGAGGTGATATAAGTTGATTTCATTTAACCTCTGATTGCCTCTCTGCTACCTACCTGCTTTCCGGGCCGAGCAGCAGCCCATCTGCAGCCGACCTGAGACCTCTCATATTTCTACCTGACATTTCTGGATTTAATTTAAAACATTTGGAACCTGAAACACATAAACCTGAGAGATTAAAATATAGGAATTGGGAAATAATGTTTGAAGTTCCAAATAAAAAATGAGTTTTAGTGTTTTACATTCGCACACGAAATGTAATTGTGGGAATAATGGCAAAAAAAAAAAATAAATCAAAAGGCGAAGAACCAACATTATGAATTAAAGTGACTTATGGTGGCCAATTTCACCTGAAAGTGAGTCCTGACAGCAAATTCATCCATTATAGGCAATCAATACTGACATCCAAGGATGTTTCAAACATGTTTTATTGTATTTAGCTCAGAGCCAAGACCAATAATGAGTAAATAAAGATGCAGTTTGTTACTGATGGCATGTTGGAGCTGCAATACCTGCTGCTTATTTTTGGCCAGCAATTAAATACATTTCCTGATTTTTTTAATGTTGCAGTGAAAGTGAGTTGTGAACATCTGGAAACCCAAAGTGGTACATCAGAAATGCTTCAAATAAACATTTCTTTTCTCCACAAACCCATGCCGAGTTTCAAAATGAGTGAGTCATGCTAAGTTTTTAATCCTCAATATTTATAAATTTTTTGTATTTTTACTCAACGTGGGGGAGTCATTAAATTGAAAACGTTCAATTTACATTAGTCTGGGGGAAAAAAGAAAAACTGGAAAAAATCAGCTCACAGGACTTGGAGCATGGAAGAAGACAACTGACATGATAAAGTAGAAACATGAGGAAGAATGAGAACCGATGAACTTATACACTGATGGAGAAAAAAGCAACCAAACAGACAAATCAAAGGCAAATGGCAACAGCTGTGAAAATGCAACAGAAAGCAGCTTTAGTGAAAATGGCAGGCCGAGGGAAGGTAAAAGACAAACAGAGAGCTAGACGGGAAATCTAAGAAGTTTCAAATCAAGGAGAAAAGAATAAGATCCAAAAACACGAATAATACAGCAAATGAACAAATAAATTGACATGGCAAAATGTAAGAAAGTGAATGAGCAACAAAGAAATAAAGACAGAGACCCAAAACTCAAGAAGAAGAAGTTCTGTTTGTAGTTAGCAAGGTGACGCATCAAACATGTTGAATGAGGTTCCTTATTCTGATGAAACCAAAAACCAGCGACGTTCTTTCACTGTTCCACTGTGAAACATGGTGTAAGCAGCATTATGCTGTGGTGATACTTTTCTTCGGCAGACAGAAGAAAGATGATCATAATTATGAAACGATAAGAGGCTAAATACACAGCAGGTGGCTAAACTTTCAAGACAGACTAGGCGCTATAGTGGTTTGCACCATTTTGATGTTTTTTTTTCTTCTTCTAATTATGTGAATAAACCAGATTTAAAGCAGGGCTTCACTGGGAACAGATGGAAAAACTTCTGAGTGTGAACTTCTTTTTGAAATGGGGATATTGATGCATTGCATTGTTTTCAAGCTTCACCTGCTTTATGAATATGTTTTCCAGGTACATTTATATTTTGCCATATCATTGCTATACTGTGTAGACATGAATGAATATGTTTGCGACTGGACCGGCAGTAGCTCAACTGAGCTGAAGTAAGTTATGAATAAAAGTGAAAAATACAGAAAAAGAATGCTAATGGGCTTATCTGAAGAAAAATAATTACTCAGAGAAATCTGCAATACCTCTTTGCATCTCTAAATTACATTGGGGACTTTTCTGTCTCTCTCAGGGACGCTGATACACCGCCAGGCAGACACAGACTGCTAAGTAGTGGAAATGTTGACGCCATTTCCTGCTACAAAAAAGAAAAACGGAAATAAAAATCCCACAACAGATGACAGATGGAGCGACTAATGTGATTAAGAAGCCATAATTATTAATATTCTGATTTGTTATCCCTTTTCTAATATTTGATGACGTTCTCACAGAGAACATAAGCAGTGGTTTCAGAAAGTGCCATAAAAGCAGCCATGACTCCTGAGTATTGAGAGCAAATGGAAAGAAATATGAAAAGTAATTATGAGCAGAAAACTGAAGTAGGTGCTGGGTGGTTGGGTGTCTTTTAGCATTTATGTTTGTTATCTAAAATATATTCATGTTTGTTCTTCACAACAATCTGAGGCATAATGGTGAAAAAACAAGTTTCTGTTTTTTCTTACATTGTTACTTTTGTTGTACTGAAACTATGAATGAGAAATGTGGACTTTTCTCATTGTTCCATATTTTTTGTGGCTTTTATTCAATCAATCAATCAATCAATCAAATTTTATTTGTATAGCACATTTCAGCAGCAAGGCATTTCAAAGTGCTTTACATAATTAAAATAAAAACAGAAATAATCAGTGAGAAAGAGAGAGATTTAAAAAAATAAATAAATAAAAATAAAAATAAAAACAAAAAAAAAACAAAAAACATTACATCATTAAAACGTCGAAAAGAAAGAAGAAAAAATTAAAACCATTAAAGACATAAAAACATGGAAGACATCAAAACCCGCACTCTAACCCTAATTTAGCCATAAGCAACTCTAAACAGGTGGGTTTTAAGTTGAGATTTAAAGGCACCCAGTGTTTCAGCTGTTTTACAGTTTTCTGGAAGTTTGTTCCAAATCTGTGGTGCGTAGAAACTGAATGCTGCTTCTCCTCGTCTGGTTCTGGTTCTGGGGATGCAGAGCAGACCAGAACCAGAAGATCTGAGGGGTCTAGACGGTTGGTACAGTAATAACAGATCTTTAAGGTATTGTGGTGCTAAACCGTTCAGAGATTTATAAACTAACATCAGTATTTTAAAGTCTATTCTCTGAGCTACAGGGAGCCAGTGTAGGGACTTTAAAACTGGTGTTATTAAGGTAATAAAAATATTTACACAACAATTTTTTTAAACAATTGTGTGGCTGTGACTCTATGTCATTACAATCAAAGCCCAGCAAACACAACTAACTAAACAAATAATGTTTTTTGCATATAAGCTGGATTTGGCCCTAAGAGTGCTACCTTTTGTTACTGTGCAAATCGGGACATTTATTTGTAAATGTGTTTATTTCTGCAAACATCATCTCACCAGAATTAGTATACCTAATTAAAATAGTTTTGTTTCCATACTTAGCTCTAAGATATAGTTAATATTTTTTTTAGAAGAGTTAAACTTTTAACTCTGCTAATCACAAAATGTTCTAATTAGTAAAACTTTGACTCCTTATGAAAACTGAATTCAGAATGGTAACAGTTTTGTCAGCCTTTGAGTTTTAGGTTTGTAGGTTTGATTGATTTTTGATTTTGTTTCACCAATTTCTCTCCTACTTGTATCTGATTTTAACATCTAATTGTTAAGCTTCAACGAAGCAGTTTAGTGGTGCTGTTTGATCCAAGCGTCTTGAATTCAACTCAAATGCTTCTCCTGTCAAAGCTGTTTATTCTTTCTCTCGTCTTTCTCTGAATGCTTCACTTTTTGCTAGTGTCTCACATAGTTAACCCTTCCTGTGCTGACTTTATGCTGCAGGGGGAAAAAACAAACATCTGCTGCTGAAGGCGCCAGGCAGCAAACTTACTTACAGAAGACAAACGTTTTTCACTCAAGAACACACCAGCCACACCGAAGCACTGCACACCAATAAATGCCAGCTCCCATCTAACAGACACAAAGGCAAATGGGTTCTGATTTGACCTTTGGCCTTGTTAGAAACTTTGTGACAGGCTGGTAAAAGCAAGTGTCATTTCTTTATGTTCTGAAGTGCTGACGTGTTGGGGACATTTCAACAGCATATAGATGCTTTCTGTAAATGGCTGTTTTCTTAAATGACTTTGAGAGTTCTTGTGGAGCTCAGTCAGGGTCACTGTCACGGACATGACAGCAGATTTTAGGCAAGAGGCAAGAAAATACTGAAACAAACAATGGCAACCAAAAAATGGCAAGCAATTTAAAAGTTGGGTTGACAACCCAACTTTTAAAGACAAACTAAATGTTTCATGCTCATTGTTTTTTTTGTTTCTTTCCTTCTTGTATATTCTCAACATATCCATCTCATTCATTTAAACCTGTTTGTTGCTACCTCATAATTCCTCTTTGCTTTTTGCTTTTTTATTAAATAAAAACCTTGCAATTGTGATTTTGTGTTTTTTCGATATTAGCAGAATATCGACAAGGTTTTGCGCTCATTTGTAATAGAAAACACTACTGTTCTGTAACTTTTTCAACTTTGTGACAGCCAAATTTCTCATTGGCTGCCAGTCAAACAATTTACCCTACCCTAACCTTTTGCTTTACAAATTAACATAGCAAGTGTGAAATTGACAACTTTATGACAATAAAAAGAACAAAGGAATCATCCAGTAACCCAATATAGAAGTCACTACTGCAAAAAAAATCCAGCAACTAAAATCACAAGGTATGAGGTAGGCTTTATGCAATACGTATGCAAGAATTATAGATTTCTGGATACAAATTAGAAAAGAAACATTCTAAAAGTCAATGTCACTTTACATATTTTCTGCAATTGTTTGTGTGTTTGCTCCCTCCAAAAGCTAATGCTCCAAGGGCGGCCAGGCATGGAAACTTCTGCACTAATGTTCTGGATTAAATTGCACATGTGAACCCATTGCTCTCGGCCCACATCTGTCTTACATTTTGCTTAATTTTTCCATTTGTAAAACAAAATCTAAAGCAATCATTTGTTCTGCTTCATCAATTTGCAAGCTACGACATTGATGCCCTGTGGCTGTTTTATGACAAAATGTGAGAAGGTTTCGATGAATGCTTTCTCAAGGGAGTGTAAGAGTTAAATATGCTGTTAATCCAGAATTTAGATGATATGGGGATGAATATAACCCCACTTTCACACTCTAAACATTGCCAATATTTGGACCTTCCACCTGCTGAAATTCCTCCTGCTAACGTGCGGTGGAGAAATTACATGTCAGCCACGGTGTCAGAATGATTAATTTGCCTCTGCATCATGGCATAGTAATCCTCTTCGCAATGGTGCGATCAATCACAACAACGCCCGGCGGGTCGCCGTGGCACACACCATACAGCCCGACTGAATGCTGAGGCGAGATGGGTTCCTCCCACAATACAGTCACAACAAACAGCTTGATAGAGTCTGCCTGCCTAGCAGGAGCAGAGGCGAAAGCTGTGGAATGAGATAAGAATCATGTTTATATTCAGCTGCTCTGTTTCTCAATGCAGAAAAAAAAAGTCTGTGACATTTGGGGCAAAAGAGAAGGAGCTACAACACATGCGTTTGAAGGCCTAAAGAAAATTGAGAAATAAAGAGAAAAAGAAAAACAGGGGGCTGCGAACTACATCGTCATTTCTACTGTTTTCATGTGTACTCTAAAATATTTGATGGTGTTTAACTTGAAAATGAAACTTTATTTGTTGTTTTTGTTTTAACTCAGAAATTAAAGGTCATCAAGTTGATTAAAACAGATGGAAATTTTGTTCCATTAGCTCAAAAATCTTCAATTGAGTTACACAAAATCAAGACAAATAATTTCACATTATGAAAGAAGACTGCCTTTGGTTGAACAAGGACACACTTCTGTATCATTTTTACTTAAATTACTAAGTTATAACTAGTTATTATATGTTAGTAGAATTTAAATTCTTGATCTAACTTGCATTAACAAATATCTGATAATGCATCTTATGAAGCATCACTGAATTCTGGTCATAAAAAATGTATTTGAACTGGCTTAAACAATGTGAGAGGACAATGTTATCATCCAATGCAAACTGACAGTTGCTTTAAAATGAATATTAGGCTTAAAAACAAACTTTAGAGCAATATGACCCATTTCCAGCTCACGGGAGACACAAAAACATGTCGCTAAGCACCATGGGAAACAGAAAAAGGCAGGAGTAGGAACGTTCTGTTTTTGATAAATTAAAAGCCCTACTTTATTCTTGGAGAAATAACAAAATTAATAAAAAAATTAACACAACTTGCTACTGTCAATTTATTTTTCACAAATGTACAAACTCAAGTTCAAAATCTAAAACTTACAAGATTTATTTAGGAGTTAATAGACAACTAAATGTGTCTCAAACATTTTACAGTTTACAGCTTCAATAACCACTGAAGCTAATTCCCACTTTCTGTTGGCTCTTACTGAGCACTGACATTATGCATGCAGCCTTTCTTGGATCAGCCAGTAGGGTTGCGTCCAGCTGGATTAAAACAACAACTGAATCAGGCAACAGTGTCTCTGGATGTAATATAAAACTTCCCACATTTTTCTCGAGATGGAGGCTACATTAAGTCTTTATTGGACATCTTAATTTGCTCAAACATCCCCAGGAGCTTCTTCACCTTGATCCTGTAGACTGCTTACTTAGCTTTCTGTGTTGTGAGCCAGCACTTAGCTCTGTAATGAACATTTAGGTGCAACACTGTCTTGTTGTAAATCATTCTAGTGGCTAGCATCAGGAAAGTTGTTTCTATCCGACAACAGAAGGGAAAATAGTGAATCATAAGTCAAGCAAGTTGCAATGAAGATATTCTGTTTCTGAAAAGTTTATCTTAAATTAATTTTCCTTTAAGCATTTCAACATTGGACTTTACACCAGTCCATGTTCTGTGATAATGTTCTGTAAAAACTTGTCCAAAGTCAGCTGAGGCAGAAGGCCTGTAACTTTGTTTAGACAATTGCAGCAATGTTAAAAATGCAGCAATATCTCACCAGCCCACTGGACTCCACCTGCAATGTTGTGGCTCTTGTTCTTGTCCTCTGTTTATCTGTTGATCAGGAGTAAGTTTGTCTTGATTCTCCCAGAAATTTCATTTTTGAATCATAAACACTAACCTTAGAAAAGGCAGAGGCTGACACCCCAAACTTTATGAACTTTTGGAGAAGTGCCAGTGATTTTTTAAAAAGTCTTTTAAATCTTAAATCTCTTTATATCAGGACATGATGTGCAGCTTTTTTATTTACTTTTATTTACATATTTGACATTATTTCATATTGGCAGACGAATTATATTCAGCTAAATTTGTGATGCTACATATATGACAGTAATCAGGGCAGTATTGCAAGTGAAATTAAATTACTATCTCTAAAAGAAAAAGAGGATAGCTTTACTCTCTCAATAAATGAAATCAATATTTGAAAAGTCAACTATATATTTACTCAGGTTATCTTTGTCTGACATTACAGTTTGACGATTAAAAACTTTAAGCAAAACAAAAAAACAGAATAAATCGGTAATGGGGCATATATTTTTAAGCCATCATGTTACTACTAATATTAAAATGTTGGTTATTTTGTTAGATTGTTAATTTTTAAACTCAAAGCATAAGTTAGAAAACTGCTATGCACCAATCAATCACATTACTGAACAATTGAAATTGCTTATTTTTTCCTGGTTGCCTCTGATTAATGAGCAGCAGCTATTTTTTTTTCCATTAAAGTCCCAAACTAAAAATCTCCATATTGTTCAGTCTGTAAGCTCACAAACATCATGTCCATTGTACATTTTGTTTAGAGGATTCAATCCATAAATGTGAAAAATCTGATGCTTTTCTTTCTTGCTGGATCCAGAACTGCTACCTCTAAACTAATATTTAGAAGTGCATAAATATTAGTTTCAATTAATTAGTGATAATTAGTTCACCACCAGAAATAAATGTTATTTTTTCTTTTAATTATGTGATTTCTTCATTTTGTGTTTGCACTGAAAGGCTAAACTGGTTTCCACTGGTTCAGCTTTGCTACTGGAGTTTTGCATGTGGTCTATTGTGTGGGAAGGACAGCAAGGCCAGAGAAAGCAATAACAGCACACAGAATAAAAAAAATAAAACTCCAGAGTAAATATGACCAGAGTTCAGGTGCCTGAGGCTCAGCCGTCCTGTGGTCGAACAGCACACCTCAGTGACTGGGATGACAGGACATCACACTTCTAACCAGATCACAGTGCAATGTGTCCCTGTTTATTCTCATGACACAAACATACTCTGTAAAATACAGCCCGCTCTAACCATCCGGAGGCAAAGCTCAGCTTTATCGCAGATAAATTACATATTGATCTCACAGTGTGGAAGGGAGGGCGGGGAAATAGACTGAGTTGGTGGACTGACTATTGAGTTTTCTCTCTGGAAAGATGTGATCAAATTCCTGCTGTTCTCCACCACCCATGCAAGCTGCCTGACAGCATCCTTCAGAATGCAGCAGCAGAGTAAAATATATCTAACACTCATAATCTCTGTGAGTTTGAAAAAATCTGCAAAAATCTTCAGAGCTTCTTTGGAAAACCTCTGTTTTACTCTAGAGTGAAACATTTTCTTCACTGAGTTTTCTTTGTGTGCATGTTTCTGTTTTTTTGTGTAACTCTTGCATAATAATGTGTAGACTGAATGAGAAAACTATCAGTAGCTGTATTAAAACATTCAAAAAGGTTCAGAATTACTGCATAAACTAACATTTTATCATTGAAATGAAATTGAAACAAATGAAAGGCTAAATCAATGCGCTCCCCTACAAGGTTTTCACTCAGATCCAAGCCCTTTTTATCTGCAAAAAATCTTAGCGCAGTAGTTTGGTGCATTTGTCTAATATTTCAAAGACTCATTGGATCAATAAACCAATAAACAGACTAGATCCAGTTTGCTTCTGTTAAAGAGATGCTCTAAATAGACAATGCCCCTAGATGTGCACATATCATCTGCACAATCTGCAGTGTCACAGTGTTAACTGTGAGTTTAAACTGCCAAGCTCAGATAAGAGCCCATGCAGCTGGTGGCTGTGAAACAAACATGTCCCTTCTGTGGTGCCGTAGCTAAATTATGGTGCTAAATGTTAAGGAAAGCAGCTCCTCTTTTTCTCAAGCACACCTGCAAGTATTTATTTACAAATATATTTATGTCATATTATAGTATATTTTGGGTCTGGTAGTGTGGTAATGACACGTATCATTTGCAGAGAACAGGACTTCCAAGAGGATTAAGCTTATAATAATAGCTATATTGTGATAATCATAACATGTTGCAAGGTACTGATCATCTTGAGCAGTTCTTGGCTGGATTGGATCATATTAATTTGCTAGAAGTAAGACTTAATACCATTCCCTTTCTGTGTAATGTGTTTTTTTCTCTATGTTTCTGGACTTTCTTAGTCTTGAGGACATGAAGTTTTTCAAGTTGACCTTTCTCTGATTTTCAGTTTCTCACATTGACAGAAAATGTGGTTTAACATTGTTTCTTAAGCCTAAAAGAAGGTGAAGCCTATAAATCCACATTAACTATAATGTTTTGAACAAATGAAATGTTTTTTCATGTGTGATTAAAATGGGTTTTAGCGTAATGAAAGCTGGGTGACAGACAGCGTTTCAAAGTGACTATTAAGTGCTATTTGCTAACATGTCCATAATATAAAAGCTTTGAACTAAAGTCATGGCTGAAAATATAGTTTCAACCATATACAGGCAGATATGTTTGTATGACCATTACATGCTGAGTCTATAATTGCAGCCCACCACACTGAAGTGTATTTAAGCCCCCATGCTGCTCACCTTATTCGCAAGGATAATATGATTAAGAGCTTCCTATAGTGCTTTGTGTAGTGTGTGTCCATGTGTGTGTGTGTATGTGTGTGTGTGTTTGTGAGCATTTTTGCAGCAAAACTGGCCAGGAGCCAAAAGTGCCATCTTAATATGTGCTTCCTGCTCACCCCCCCTGCAGGTCTGGAGCAGCGCGATGCCTGCGTCATGCAGAGCCTCACCTTCAACCAGAGCCAAATCATCAGCCAACTATCACCCTGTACAAGGTTACATTAACACTCTGAGGTGTCCAATCACATTTTGGACTTTATGCACTTAACAGGCTAAGAGTTAAGCTTTCAAATGGAATATCAGAGAGAGCAGCTGTGTATGTGTGAGTGTATATAACACATAAGCTTTTTGGAGCGACTCTACTGCCATTTCTTGTAAAATTGTTGTTTTTAACAGAGTCCTATAATAAATCTGTATGCATATAAAACATGAAGGCCTTAATATAAGTTCCTACAAGTTAAAGATGATTTATAGCCATATAAATTACATTGGGCACTTAGTTCATCAACTGTATTTAATGAGGAAGATCCAGGTATGAGCCATTAGTACTAATACATTTCTCTCATTAAGTCTGGGAAGTTTAAAAGGGGAGGAGATGAAGAAAGAGTGGAAGTGTAGTAAGACAACGCTCAAGCGATGCTTTAATATTTAACATGAATGTATGTATGTTCAAAAGATTATTAGCCAGAACAGATTTAATATCAGGGTAGCAGCCGAGGGAGGGGAGCCCAAGTTTAGTGTTGTATTCAAAATATTCTGCCTAGTGATTTATTTAAACCCTGATAAAATGTGCATGAAATATTTTCAAAGCTCAGCTACAGAGCATGAATTATGAATCAGTATAAAGTCCAACATTATGTTATTAATGTAATTGTACCAATATTTTTCCTCCGTATAGACATAATATTAACATTTTGGAATGAATAAACCTGAGTTCCAAATCTAATCTTACACCAAACTCATTAATCCTTTAGTATGTGCTTCAGATAACCAGAGCTCTAATGCTGCAAAATATGAAGATTTTTCTAGAATAAGACTGTCTGAAACCTGAGGGACATTTAAATGGCACCTTGGGTAAGATTCTCTCTCTTCACATCATCATTATTTCTAAACATTTGCTTGTAAAGGTGGACATGTTACTTAATTTTTCCACCAGATGTGAGGCATCAGGCATAAATAGAGCCACTAATGTAATCATGTGTCTTTATTTCCTTCCTTGCTTTATTATGCCAGCCAATAAAAACACGCAAACATATGCTGAAGCTCCTTGGAGACCTGATAAAGCAACATGTGACAGCAATTTGGCTGTGAGCATCAACTCCTATTTCTTTTTAATATACTTTGTGTGCAACATGAAGGTATGTAATTTATGTGATTTTAGTAAATTTGTTGTGTGCTTAAACTCAAAAGGGTTTATATTTTTCAGCAGTGAAGTTCAGGGAGATCTGCATAATCTACATAATCTGTCTTGAGAATGAGACCTTTTGTCTCGGTGAGATTACATCTAAAAATAACCATTGAATAAAAATTTGCCTAAAAACACTTTACATTAAATTTGTTTGATAAGAATTTGGACCAAACTGGATTCTACACAAGTGCATAAGAATTGAAATTGTTCACAAACTGAATTAAGGTTTACATTTGTTGTGATTTGGTGCAGGAGTGAAAACTGATCTAAAGTGTATTAAGGCAGTGAGTCAAACACCAGATCACATGCCCATAAGTTCTTACTAACAGAAGATATTTTGATCTTTACAAAACTATACTGCTCAAAAAAATAAAGGAAACACTTAAACAACACAATATAACTCCAGGTAAATCAAACTTCTGTGAAATCAAACTGTCCACTTAGGAAGCAACACTGATTGACCCGACGAGGGTCCCCGTTGTCAATCAGTGTTGCTTCCTAAGTGGACAGTTTGATTTCACAGAAGTTTGATTTACCTGGAGTTATATTGTGTTGTTTAAGTGTTTCCTTTATTTTTTTGAGCAGTGTATAAACAAATATGAGAACTATCTATGTAGCATTTTGCAAGATGGACCCAGTGTTATGATTACTTGTAGCAGTTTTACATGCAGTATCAAATGGATTAAATGCATTCGTTCATATTGACCACTCAAAGAGTTTTGCTGTAAAGACAAATTCACAAACACATATTTAAATGCAGATTAGTAGGCACCTTGGAGTGAAGTGCCTTGCCAAGGGGAGCATCAACATGTGACAAGAGGAAAGTGAAATCAAACTTACAACCTTTCTATTGCGCTACGATCCACATTGATCCCTTTGTGACAAACAAAGGTAACCCATTTTATTTATTTATTTATTCCATTACAACATTTCACGGGCCAACATCTCTCTGGAACACAATTCACCCTTCATTGAATAAACTGTTTGCTTTACAAGCAGAGAGGAAACGGCAAGCTGTTTTAATCAGCTTTAAAATGTTATATTTGAAGTTAGGTGCTCGGCATGCATGATTATAGCTCTGATTGTTGCAAAGGACGTTTTAAAACTTCTGCTGTATTGACGTTGTTCACAATAAAAAGGACTTCAACCAAGATCATTTTTACAATTTATTGACTTAGAAGTAAAAGCAGACCCTTCGCTACAATGCCAGTAATTCAATAAATCTAGGTTAAATTTAATTAAAACTGGCCTTGTGTTTCCATGTCTATGTATTAATGTGTTATTTAGATGGCAACAGATGACAAACAAACCAGATACTTTTGAACACTGCATGCATTCGGTTAATAATCTTGGATTAGCTGCAAGGCAATGTGTGGCAGAGGATTCAACCCTTGTAGTAATCTTTCTTTCCGCCACAAAAAAATCTTTAAAACCTTCATGAGTTGTAATTAAACAAAAGACAACCACAGAGCAGACTGAGGAATTCCTGCTGAATGTTCACTCGCTTCCTGCCTCTAAGAAATCTGGGTGACTTTAATGGCAATCTAGATTTTTAACAGTAATGCTAAAGAAAACACCACAGCAAGCATAACTACTGGAATCAGTTTTATCTCTATACAAGAGATGTCTCAGTAAGATAGCAGAGCTGAAAATCTCTACAAGCAACAACTGACTGACCAAACAATATCACTGATGACCTGGATAAGCTTAAAACTCTTCTTATAGTACAAGTAATACATTAAAGGTCAGACTGTGCAAAACCCTTGAGCCAGGAAAGTAAACAAATGGAAGAAATGAAAAAATGAAAAAAAAAATGCATGTAAGACAGATTTTTAAACTCTTGCCTTTCCTGAAAGAAGTAAAGCCATGTTCCAGCTTCAGTTATAAGTCAGTGGTAGGAAAAGTGGATTCTGAATCTGTACTTTTGCCTTTTGTTAAGGTTAATTATACAAACACAATGGCATTTTCCAACTAACCAGAGAGGAAATCATCCACAAAACCAGAAGCATTACCCAAAAATGTTAAAGGTTAGTAGAGAAAAGAGTGAAAAAAGCTTGAAAGTCTCAACTAAAAAGTTCCATCCACTATTAAGAATGGAGACTGGCACTTTAGCTCAAGGTTGGAGTCAAAGAAACACCATGTTCCAGTTCTGACAAGGGAAGAAAAAGAAGAGAGAAGATGAAAATGTCCTTGTCTTTTGTTAATGTGAAGCACTTTGTGTCAGAATGAGTCTGTGGAAAACAAACTCCATGCTTCTGTAATCTGTAACGCCAGGTAAGAATGTGGTTAATAAGTTAAAAACACAAAGTACAACATGTCTCCAACAGAATTTATTCTACACCATTTTAAACACTTAAAAGCTTTCTAGCTAAATAAAAATATTAAAATCAAATGTTAAATTTGAACTGAAGCTCCAAATTTTAAAAGTTCAACTCTGCAGGTTAGTTTGCTCTATGCAATTAATTTATTTAGTACTTTCACTGTAGAATTGGTATTCACTCTGGACTTTACCGTTAAAATCCTGCATGGTCTCATAGCCCAGCAAGGTGCATGATCTGTGCATATGTAGACTTTAGGGTAAAATTGAGGATATTAAAGTTAGGATTTGAGATGAGGATGCAGTTTCCTGTGTATCTAAATTGATTTATAGTCTTGGACTCAGAGTTCCTGGTCAGAAATGACAATACAGACCCATCAGATCATTGGAGACCTTTTCATTCTGTGTTTCAAGGGCCAGAACCAAACAACAGAGGCAGTACTAAGTACTTTATCCTTTTCAGCTCTGAAATCAACTCCTAGAAAAACTGAGATACATAAATCACACAAAAGAAAGGAATGAAAACATTACAGTTTCTTTCAGCTTTCTTGTAAAGGTAAAATATTGTTTTATTTTGTCTTAGCTTTTAGCTATTTTGAATCATGTCATTTAAACATTTTTGGAGTAGAAAATGACATCAGGCTTCTTCCTTTGAACATGTTACTTCTGAGATGCACCTCAGATAAGCAGAAGACAATGAATGGATGGAAAGCAGCAGATGAAGTAGTTATGGAAAAATGGCAAATTGTGAGGTGAATTCATAAACTTTAAATCCATGATGTAACAAAACATGTTTTTGCTTCGTCTACGCATGAAGATATTTCTTGTATGGGAGAATTGCCCTGCAGGATAAACAATACAATGCAACAAATTGCTGTGTAGATCTTGTTTGCCCAAACTTCCTTTTAACAAATAACACAGTTTTCTTGTTGAATTCTTATGAGGAATTTGAGTATTTTTTATGTATTTTGGTTTGGATAAAACTGATGTGCCCTTCTGTAGCAGGCTGGAGTTTCTCCCTCTGGGTACCTTTAGATTATGCATCTCTGCTCAGTGTAGACCCATGATCAGCTAAACTGAACCCTAAGCATTCTTTTTTCTCATTCTGGTGTTTTCTCCCCTAGTTTGTACAATAAATCCCTGAAATCATAAACATTTCTGCATCTGTTTTATGGCTCACTGGCAGGAGCATGAAACACAGAAGCACTAACAATGTCTGGCTCATGTGTTGTGGATTTAGATGTTTTGTTTCACTGCAGCAGATGGATGTAAAACAGGAAAAGGCAGAACCGTAAAACTGCTGGAAGTTTTTACATCCAACTGCTGCGACATTTGGAAGCCAAATTATGGAGCAGCCATGTAAAAAAACTGCATTATCACTAAGAGACTGTGTGTCTGTGTTGGAAACAATTCTTCTTTTATCGACCTCACTGACATAAAGTCTAGTCTGAATGTTTCACATTGAGGATTCTTTTGTCAGAGATGAAGTAAATTGCCTTTCTGGTGTCGCTCTGTGTAATTCCTGGAGGTTTTCCACATTATGGCCATGTGAAATCCTTTCCCTCCATCTCCCCTTTCCTCCAGATGATGTTGTCAGCCTTCTACTTCTCGCTTTATGTCCTCCAACACACAAACTCGGAGCCATAAAATGAGAGCAATAACGACATTTTACAGCACAGCAGCTGTCACTGTTTTCTGGGATGCCTCCTCATTTGGCAGCTCAGAATCTCTGTAATGTCATTCTGTCTGTCACTCGCTGTCTGGGAAGGAAAGAGCAGACACATTTTTACAGACTCGATCCTTTAGAATGTGACGGCTCTATTTGCAAAAGCCCTGCTGACTCACAAACTAAAATATAAAGACCTTGCTGGGTAGATTTTTTTTTTCTCAAAATTGCAATGTAACATTTTCTACTGTCTCAGTTTGAAGGTTTAATGAGAGAAAAAGCTGTAGAGATGGGGATATCTAGATAACAGTCTAGTGGAGGGATCCAGATTTTGCCTGGTAGTGAATTTAACTGCTTCTGGATAAGAGAGCCAATTATTGAAATATGTTTAATATTTTAAAAATCTTCTTTCTATTCACCTGGTCATTCATACTAAGGTGATGTGAAGCAGGTGGCCAGATTAAAGCTTTATGATGGAAAAAGACAAAAACATAAAATCTATCATGGTAGAGTGTCCCGAATACGACATTTTGTTGCTGATACAGATCCGAGTCATTTAGAAGGAAACATCTGAAGATAGAGTCACAACTTCATTAAACTTGATAAAAATCTATATTATGTGAATGTTTGAAAACTTGGAAGCCAGAAGGAAAGCTGTCACCACTTCCATCCTTTTAGTTGTAACTTTTTCTTACTTCAGCCTGCATCTTTGTCAGCGTTAAAGTAACAGTGTAAAAAGGTTTTTTTAAGCAGAAAGGCCAAATCCACTCAACAAACGTGGAATTAATTAGATCCGTACTGTTAACAGCTAGCCAAGCACAAAGTAACGCAACGGTTGTGACTGACAGTCCAGGACTGCAACAACAGCTATCAGGAGGTGAGTTTAATCAAATTTGAGTTTTACGTTAAATCATTTTCAAACAATAATGGGTTGTAGATGTACGCAGAAAATTAAAATCTATTCTTAGTAAATTCCTGATGCTACAACAGCAGACATTTAAATGAGGAAACATAACTGGGATAAAATGTTGCCAGTGTTTCTATACTGGAGATGTGGAAAATACATAACCAATAAATCAAGGAAGTAGATTTATTCTGTGACATGCGACCAAGAACAAAATGCATTTCTTTACTCCTCATCTTACTCAGAGCAACATATGGTTATTAGTGAACCCCCCCTCTCTATTTCAGCTGAACAGACAGCAGGAATTACATAACAGCTTTACTCACTGTCTATTTACTTCATGTCCAAAAGCAGTACACAAACACAGAGCCTTGTTCATGTTTGCAAAGATAATGAAATGAGGTTTGTAAGCTGTAGCTTAGCCCAGCTCATTCGGGTGAGCCTGAGTTAAAGCTGCAGCACAGGTGGAGACTGCCCAAGGAGTTCCCAACAACACATGTGAATATTTATGATTTTTCTTTCTTTCAGAACTTTCTGCAAGCGTCTCTGCACCAAAAGTGCAAAGTTGCTGCTTTGAGATTTCTTATTTTATTTCATGCCGCTTTTTTAAATGACTGAATTAAAGTTGCTCTCTGAACCAGCAGTGACAAAACTGGAATGAAGTGCAGGAATGAACCAAATGATTCAGCTGAGTGGGGTGAGTACTGCTGAGCTGTAGAACAGAAACGGCAAGCACGTGAAAACAAAATCATTCCCTAGTAACACAAAGAGGCAATTCAGCAAAGTTATCTTTAGCCTGTCAGAGGCTTACTGTACAGTTTTGCTACTGTAAACATAATGTGTGTGGTGTCTCTGCATGACTGCCCTGTTTTCCTCCATCCCCAAAAACACTCAGCAGTCACCAGATGTCCTTTGAGAAACAGCGACCAGAAATTAAAACTAAGTTGAAGTCTGCAAGAGTCTGTGCAACATTCTGACAGAAAAGGAGGATGAAAAGGAATTTTACCCAAGGTTGTGTTTTTGTTATTGTACGTGGGTTTAATCTCAGATGTAGTTGAGACCCAGAATGAGAACGTGTGGAGGAATATGTGCAGAGGGCATTGGTAAAAGTGTGCATGTGGGCATTGCAGCAGATGGGGAATCCATCATCGTCAGGCTTCTATTGATGTGAATGTCAGAGTCAGTGAGGACCAGTCACACTGACGCGCACCACAAAAGCACTCACTGTAATTAGACACGCAGCGAAATGCAGGTGCTCTCTGCCAGAATCTTTGACTACAAACACACATGAATACAAATTTGTTCATATTCAAACACACACACACACACATAGACACACGCACACACACACAGCAGTGACATCATTCGCATCACAGTGACTCAGAGTTTTTACCTAAATATTCCCACAGCTGCATTCAGTCACTTTCTAGTGTGGACTCTGATTATATTGCAAGGGAATGAAAGCCATAAAAACATTGAATCAGAGACAAATGACAAGTTTCCACTCTTATTTATGCAATGCAAAGTAGTGATGTAGAATTATTTTTACTATCAATGCAACAAATTAATATTAATGTTATTGATTCTGACTAAAAAAAGTAAAATCTTTGCTTTTCTTTCAGCCTTTGTTGTGAACCAAATTTGATGCTGTAAATGCTAAATTAATCAATAAAACCTCAAATATTGGAAGAATTTCTTGGAGCAGCCACAGGTTGGAGAGTCTGGAGGAGGAGATTCAATTCTGGATAGAAAAAGTACATGTACAAGAGTTTACAGCGTTACATGTACCTACTAATAATTGATGTATTTGTAGCTACATCAATTAATCTACAAACCCATTTAATGAATTAGAATTTTACTAAAATGTTTATTTTTCAGTAACTTAATTACAGATGTTTGAAAAGATTTGCCAATTATGATGAACCTGTAAGCTATCTTTATAGCTTACAGGTTATGAAAATAGAATATTACATCATTACAAATATGTAGAGATGTGAGCTTAGTGAAAAGTGTATTCAATACCTGCTTAAAGATTATTTTCAAAAGATACTTTTAATCTGACAAACAGGCTTCATCTGAACACATTTTAATTCATTAACTAATGACTGCATGTTACAATTTTTTATTTTTTTATAATCCATCAACATTTAGCTTGTGGGCTAACAGTGAGCTAAATTTAGGTCAAGACCAACACAGATTTAATTTTATAGTCATTAGTCTCAAAAATGTCTTTATGCTTTTTGCAAATGCTAATTTATAAATCTTTAACATATGTAAGCCACACCACATGTTTAGACATGGACACATCAAATTCAGGACAGGACAAAAAAATAAAAATACAAAACCTAATGAGAAATACCAAGTTCTAAATCACTGCTAAATGCAGCTTAACATTGAGTCTGAATCTAAGTGAAGTCATTGTCTCCATGTTAAAATCATGTTTATTCATCACCATGAAGGAAGTGAATGTTAGTTTGTGTGATAAGACAAAAACAGTGTGTCTGTGACAGAGTTATATATTCTTCGTGGTGTTGTCTAAATATATATTACAGTATAAAGAGCTTTTAAAAACAAGCCTGCAGTCACATTGATATTAATTTCCCTACATTGAACTAAACAAAATAATTTACTCAGTTAAATTAGTGTGGAAATATGCTCAATTTCTCCAGGGGAAAAGTTTAATGAGTATTTATTTATTAAACTAAATGCTAAAGAATACAAAATGCCATTTAAAGCATAAAAAATAGGAAGTGAGTGCCATTCCATCCTCAGTGACTCATAATGTAAACAAGGAGATTTACTTTTTGTAAATCTCATATGTTTCATATGTTTTCTTCTTTCTCTTAATTTGAGAATAAGATTAGCAGAAGGCTTCCTGAGTTTAGCTGCTCGTCTCAGCCTTTGGATACATCTGTTCCCCTCTGCCCCACGGGAATACATCTGGGCTTCGGTCTTTGTGGGACGAAACACAGAAAATGGGAATCAGAGAATGAGCAGGAGAGACAGCAGGAGGACGGAGAGGAAAAATCACTTCTGCTTTGATAGGCCATACATGTCCGGTCCCCGACGTCAGAGGCTTAATGTGGCTGTAATTCAGATGAATGCACCAGCAGACTCCAACTGATGGACTCCAACTGACCCGATAAAGTTGGAAAGTAGTCATGATGTAAATTGGAATAATTAAAGCTGTGGCACATTTCTTGTGCTTTGTCAATCTATAGGGGCAAGGATTTGGTTAAAGCCAGTCTTTCTCAGCGCTGGTCCTCAAGGCCCTTTGTCCTGCATCTTTTACGTGTTTCCCTTCTGCCTGACTTTAATGAATGGGTGATTCACAGGCTTATGATGCACTTTATGACAAGCTGAAGAGACAATACTATCCTTTAAATCAAGTGTGTTGGACCAGCAGCACATCTAGGACGACAGGATTGAGAAACACTGGTTTCGACTCATTTGTAGTGGAGAGATGGTGCTATGAATTGGAGAAAAGTGTGTGTGTGTGTCATTTGATTCCTAGCAAGTAATGTGCATTGATTGCACATGTTTTAATGATCAGTGAATACATGCAAAATGCTCAAATACATGCATTGGTGAGAGCGACTGTCATCTGAAATGTGACTGATTTTAAGAGTCATTTTGATCCATACATAAAAATGTCTGATTTCCAAACTACTTGTTTGATCCCTATAAGTTTAGATTTTATTACTGCAACTTTTACTTAGTGAGAAGTTAATAATGTTATACAATAAAAGCTCTGATAAATTGCATTGGTCCTCAAATGCTTTGTCCTCTATTAACTAAAAACCAATCTCCCTTCGTCATCACTTCCCTCCAGGTGATCTGGTTGTGAACTTTAAAGTGTACGTTTGGATTTTGGAGTGACTGTAAGTAAATCAACTTTTTTTGCTGATAAACTGTCTAAATATATTATTTTGGATTATATTGTTATGTTTATGTGCTAATCTTGACACTTTCCCATAAATTTGTTAAATCTAAATTTAATTTGACAATGCTTTACCTAAGACCATCTCACTGCTAGCAGCTCCTCCAGACTAGTGGCAGCAGCTATTAGCAAACACCTGGTGGAACTGAGCAACTGCTACAAACTTTCTCAGTGCAAAGCTCCTAGGAACAGCTGTAAACGGCTCAATGGAGGAACCTGGTTGTGATGACATCCTGACAGTGGAGTGTCGGAAAGAGCAGTAGCTTCTTAAAGAAACGGAGGCCCAGTTTCAAGGCACTAAATTGCAAAGTCAAATTTCTTTTAAGTTATGTTTGATATACACATCATTTTTATAACAACTGGAAACACAGTTACTTTATTGTGTTATAAAATGGCTCCATGTGCCAGGAAATAATGCTGACTGGGAAATTTTGTTTTATTTTAAAAGACACTAGAAAGCGCTACCCTGAAAATAGTCACAGTGCTGTTTTGTTTCCAATAATGATAATCCACCTCTTGGACACAACTTAACCCTGCTGTGTTATAACATGAATACATGAAAACAACCAAAAAATTAGAGAACAATGACCAAATCAGCTCCACAAACAGATCTCAGACTTGTGGTTCATATATTTTTAATCAGTCAGTTTTCATTTCTTATCTTTTACTCGTCCATCCTTAAACACCTGATGCAAATGTAATTACACCTTGCTCCTGGCAATAATACAAGCCGACTGACTTCATGTAATATTCATGTTGTCTAGAATGATGTGCTGGATTTTTAATTTAGAGGTCATTTAGTATTCAGACTCTGCAACTAAAGACACAAAGGTGTGTATGGATTCACCTGCATGTCGTGCGTGCTAATACATTATTCTGTGTGTACACATACAGTATGTGGAGAAATATTTATGTCCCTGATACAAACAACTTTAAGATTTTTATTATTATTTTTTACATGGAGCCATATGGCTTGATATTCTGACTCTTTTTAAGACATCATCACAAGATGCTCAGGTCAGTGTTCTGCTAATCTACAGTCTGGTCGGCCAAATGGACAAAATAAAACAATACTTTTTCTTGGATGCATTTTGTTTAGAAGCAACTAATGTATGGAAAAAGTATTTGCGACAAAACCTGTCGCAAGCAGAACACAAATATTAAAAAAAACGTTTTAAGTTTGGCTGCAGTTGAAATCTTGGACTTGTTTTATTAGATGTCAGATGGTTGGTCTGGCAACTCAGATTTTTTTTAAAGGAACTAGTGAAAATGTCATTTTTTCCCTGAAGTCCTTCAAGCCAAGTCATCATGACCCAAGGAGTTATCATAGGTCAGGGTTTTCTGACTCATTTGGTTCTTATCTCATCTGACCAAAACAAAAAAAGAAGAAAAAGAAAAAGGAAATGCAAGCAATGCCATTCTGTTCCACATATGTTTTAATAGCATATTAGTTTAAATGAGGGTGTGATTCAAATTCAACTTTTGTTTGGCTTTAAATTGAGTTGTAATGTTATTCCTCACCAAAATTCATTCATACATATTTGAGGAATCCTTGAATCTCCCTTGGCAATCATTCAAGGTTGCTCATACAGTGCACCGTCTATTTACCCAAAGCTCTAACTTGGAGCTTCAGTCTCCAGCCAAACTTCTGCCACACAGAGAATCCCCACCCCACACAGCTCCTTCAGATTAGCGGCAGCAGCAGTTAGAAATCACATGTTGGAACTGTGTGTCTGTTGAGCTCATCATACAAACATCTCAGTCCAGAGAATGTTTGTAAACAGCATCATGGTGAAGCATTGCTGTAATGTGCTGCAGGGGGAGTGTCGTAAAGGGTAGGAGGTTCTTAAAGAGACAGAGGCCAATTACAGCTATCATGCGAAGTCAAACTTCTTTTAAGTGGTTTTTGATACAGCATTTTCGTAACTAATAAAAATTTTATTTTATAGCACAATCAAGTAACATATCGTTGATTATTCTATGACACGAGACTATGTGGCTGGGAAATACATAATGCCTCCCCTTCTTTAAACTGTATGCTGAACAACATTAATCCTAAATAAACCCAAATGCCCACTAGAAAATCTGGAGCCTTAATGCATATATGTGAAATACGTACTGGTAGAAGATACAAGCAACATCAGTTTGTTCTTGTCAACATGTTAAAAACACATCAAGCACACTTCAGCAATAAAAACAGCAGATTTTCTAATCCTAACTTTTTATTCTCACACTGCTTTCACATCCACTGTATTGACATATTCAAGCTTCAGCTTGGATTCATACTTACATGACCTCTTTCTCCATCTTTGGCTGAAGCAGTTCAAGTGTGGATGTCTGTGAGCACTGAATGGCACCATAGCAGCAAACATGAGGCGCTGCAGGAAGCTTAGAGGAAGAACCTGCTCATCCTGGTAGAAAGTCAGATTTTTATATATGGTCTTGGATAAGAGCCCTGTATTGGATCACTCTGTAAATAATTCAAACAGTTCAAGTTTGGTTCTTGAACTCTTCAAGAACATGAATTATACAGAGCACAAAGTGAACCATTTGACAGGACATTTTGAAATGTGAACATTCCCAACTGACTTCAGTTTAGACTTGAACCTCTGACTTTCATCAGCATGAAGCATGCACACTTTTAAGTTTGAATGTAGTTTTTTATGAGTCCTTTTTTAACAAATACATCAAATATTTGACAGAAATCTTAGATACAATCTCAACAACTTGAGTGCATTTTATTACAGTCTTTACAACTTTTTTCTCTTTCAATTGTGTTCTGGTTTGAAAGCTTTATTAATTTTAATCCTCAACATACATGAACACCAAACAATTTATGAAAGCAAACAGTAAACACCAAGACAGCCAAGAAATTAGCTAAAAGTTGCCAAAGAGTGATGATGATACACCTAGAGCGACCAAAACTTCTACATCTATCCTTATTGACCAACCAAGACAAGAAGTGATAGCAAAGTTCAAATATGGCTTTAACAATTGAAGATTTAGGTAAGGTAAGATAAGGTAATTTTATTTATATAGCACATTTTCAGCAACAAGGCAATTCAAAGTGCTTTACATTAATTAAATTTTACATTGTAAGTTGGGAGGCTGACAGAAGAAATGTTTAATTTTAAGCTTAGAGACCTAACAAACTGGCACCCTACTGAATGATTTGAAACTACTTTGTGATGAACCTGGCCTACCTGCAATTCAATTAGTTTAAAATATTTCATTTGGTGTTAAAAGGTTACTTCAAGTGGTAATGTAGAAGGATGAGACATGGAGAAAATAGCAATGCTGTCCATGCTAATTACTATCAACATATTAAAAGATTCTCTGGTGAGAGAGT
The DNA here is from genome assembly GCF_904066995.2 of Poecilia reticulata. Taxonomy (NCBI): domain Eukaryota; kingdom Metazoa; phylum Chordata; class Actinopteri; order Cyprinodontiformes; family Poeciliidae; genus Poecilia; species Poecilia reticulata. The sequence goes on from NC_088839.1 coordinate 27,381,959, forward strand.
GGTTATTCATTTAGAGAGATCCACAGACAGCTAACATTTTTTTGTACAGACAGAGGACACAAAAAGTGAATAAATGCAATATAAAACACTATTTTCCTCCCTGTTAAACTTTATTCAAACCAACACTCACAGTGACCTCGATGGTTTGCTTGCTGCCTGTTGACTTGACAATTTAGCCAATTGTTGTAGCCAAAGGATGAAGTGTGCTATGTCCTCTACCTTCAGCTTGAGGTTGTTCCTTTCCTGAAATCCAAAATGTCAGTTGTTTTAAAATGTTTATCCTGTGGCAAAAAGGGGCCTTCAACAGAGAGAGGAAGCAAAATGAATCCTTTTCCCCCCCATTTACTTTTCTTGACCCATATATCTACACAGATGATTGTTATGTTAAAAGTGCTCACTAAATTGTTTTTCCAATTACAGTTTCCTTCTCAGTAAATTGGAATATGTGTTTAATGATGTTCATTTGTCACATTATTAAGCCCACATTTCTGTATTAAAAGTACTTTTTAATGGTCTGATGTAATATTTCAACCTTCTAAAAAAATTTGAAAGTGAGAACAAGAGATAGCGAATTATCTGAAAAATAATGAAAAGTTTTTATTTATTTGTGTCAGACTTTTAAGACTGTGTAAGATTTGTGTTCTGGTTTTTCCCTTAAAGTGTCTCATTAAAAATATTTTGAAGTAGACAAAATGTTTCTTTAAATATGTACAGATTCCATCTTCCAAAAGTTGCTCTTATAACTCATCTGTCTGTCCATTTCCCCTTTTCCTCTTTCTGCCCTAAGTGTAAAGATGCTGTGTGAAGTGCAATGTCAGGCCCTCCTGCCGCTCGTCGATCATGATTTTCCTGGTAGAGCTCTCAATAACTCAGCAGGCCCTCATGCACCATGAGAGTGCAATTAGGTCGACTGACAACTGCATTTTTCTCCTCAGGAATAAAGTGTCGCGTCCCGTTGGTATTAATCTCAAAGGACGTTTTCACTGATGTAACGAAAGGATGCCCCCCTGCTGAGCTTGCTGCTGCCGGTTGCTTTCATGTAACAGAGAGGCAGGAAGAGGATCAGAGGAGATGGTGTTACTAGTTTTTTTTTTCTTTTTTATCAAAGAAAATTTTTGAAACTGAGCCAGTTGCACTTAACAGTTGGCACAAACTATACTAACGGTCAAACTGTCTTTTTTTTTTTTTTATATAAATTCTTAAGACATCAGAAGATAAAGTAAAAAGATACTCAGAGTGTAAAGCTCTTCAAAAAGGCCAATGTATTTCTCAACTACAAGCAAAGTGATTCATGTCTGCACCAAAATGTTATTAGTTTTCTGTTCCTCTGCTCCACATCTGCACATAGCTTCATAAAATTCAGCAACCCAGTCTTTAAAAGTCCCACTGAAAGAAAAACACATAAAACAGATCTTCACCTTGATTCCAGCTTCGATGCAGGACAATAAACTTGACTGCAATAAAAAAGTGCTGCCTTAGAGACACAAATCTCTGATGAGCAAACTTTGCAGAAAGAAGCTCCATTTACATTTTAATAGAACTTCTTCCTGTACAGTTTGGAAAGTACAACGTGCACATTTATTTTCATCTGCATATATGAAGCACATTGCTAACAAAATAAGCAATGACATGTTTTTATGTGTTTGATTATAGATAATCTATCGAGTTATTTTAGGCAAAGTTTTACATCACACAAATGAAGTACACAAATCAATTTGAGGATTTTGGTTGCATGTTTGTGGTGCAAATATATCTTCAGTGGCTTACATTGTTCTGTCAACCATTGTCTGTTATTGTTCTTTCTTCTCCAGTGGATGTGTTTTGTTCAAAGCCAAGTACAGCTAACGGCTGTAGCTGGTGTCATTAGTGCATTTGAAATAGCTCATTTTCAGAATCAGCTAAATGATCTGGGAGGCAAACGAGAAATTCCACTCTCTTGGATAGATCTAGGTTTAGAAATTATACTCTTGTATTTGTCAAAGAGCAATATTATGCTCTATGTATTCAGTGGAACGTATAATCCACAGAGAAAATAAAAGACGTGGTCCCTTTATTATATATATATATATATATATATATATATATATATATATATATATATATATATATATATAAGCCCACATTTCTGAGAGTAAATAAATCAGAAATATAAATTTTTTTTTTTTTTTTATATTTCTGATTTATTTACTCTTTCTGTTGTTGGCCATAATGCTTTAAGTTAAGCACTGCTGTTGTAATTTTGCGTCACTCACTATCCTGGGTTTGTTTGTTGTAACATTATGTTGTAGTTTATGTCTATGCACATGTTTTGGTTCAAGCTGACACTTATAAATGTTTCTTTTTTGTTTCAAGGTTAATTTCTGGTAAATTATTTTCAATTTATTTTTACTCATCATTGTTTGCCCCTTTTGATGCAGCCAGGTGTTTAGGAGGGTCCGGCCCAGCATTTCCTGCTTAAATGGCTGTCTGACGTCAATGAGTGCATCACTGGGTTCTGCCAAATGGAGGGTTTTTTGTCTTGTATTTGTTTTTCTTCACCGTAACCTTTTGAGTGTATTATTATTACATGTATTATTTTTCAGACAATTTAGTTATGTAGACAAGTTTGTAAATTATATTAATAACCTTATTCCTGCTCTTTGTTCAGATTTAGTTGTTTGGTTTGACCTGTTCCAATATGGTATGGTCTAATGAAGTGCAGGTGTGTTGCCAATTTGGTATAGAACCATTAATATTTAGATGCTCCTGATGGGTGTCAGAGACTAAAAATGATAAATAATCAAATTCAGCAGAAGAACCAGGAACTGGTGGCTGATGTTGTTTTCTGATCACCTGTGTTGACCCTTTGACTACATTTCCTCTGTTTTATTATTATTATTGTTTTATGTATTTTTATTTTTTTTGTGAAAAATATATATATATTTTTTCCGTGGTTGTTCACATTGTTATAATGGTGCTACCATGTTAGTTCATTCCTTTGTGTTTAGCTTCTTAGATTAGGCTTGAGTTCTGTTTCTTGTACATTTAAATTTGTTTGAATAGCCAGAGCAGCCATCCTCCTCCTCCTCCTCCTCCTCCTCCTCCTCCTCCTCCTCCTCCTCCTCCTCCTCCTCCTCCTCCTCCTCCTCCTCCTCCTCCTCCTCCTCCTCCTCCTCCTCCTCCTCCTCCTCATCCTCTTCCTCCAGATGGATGATGAAATTTGGATATTTCAAGAGATTTTGGGGGTTATTGTGAGAGAAGCTTAAAATGCTCTGAAATATCTTTGTATAACAAACATCAGGAGATGATATGGCTCTCAAAGTCGTCATTGTCTGTGTGGACTTCGTTCTGGTCTTCTTGGATGTATTGCCTTTCCATTCTTCAACCAATCTTCCATGCTTAATTACCAAAATAAGAAATTTATTTTCATCTAAAAGTAGGATTTTGGACATCTGGACATGAACCATCCATGACTGAAATTAGAAGCATTTTACCTTCTTTTATAAAATGTTTCTGATGTTTTCTCTCGTTCAGGATTTCCTTAACACCAGCAATGCGACAGCTGTCGTCCCTGTTCTTGGTGTCGTGGGTCTCCAAGCTCTGAACCAGTCCAATGTGGTTGTGGGTATTTCTATGTGAAATTAGGAAACACAAACATTTTTCTAAGACTAAATAGGACAGGAACAGTTCCTCTAGTTGAGAGTGCTAAGCTACTATCAAGGGAATGGATGACTGGCGCAGACACTAAATTCATTCTATGCAACATAATCTGCCTAGTTTTGTTTAGCAACTCAGGAAAATACAATTTATTTAATAATTTACACTTCTCCCTTATAAATGATAACTTTAATGTTTTGCTGAAATGATTTACAGTTCATATAGAAGTCATTTCTTCTCACTGTGCCAGTTCTTTTTCTGATATCTAGCACTCTTCCCATGACACTCAGTGCTTCATTGTTTCCCTGTACAGTAGCTGGTGATTATCTGTGCTGATATGAAAAAAAATCCTCAAGTCTCTTTCAGTCTTTCAGTAACAGATACATTTTGCCGAGACAATCCTGTCCGTATGAAACTGGAGCCTTTTATGTGTGCTGCAGGCTTGCTGTTGACCATTGTAATGTATTCTTTACAAAGCAAACAATCTGATAAACAGTCTCTAAAGAGTTGATAGCACGAGTCCATGACGTCCAGTTGTTTTCTGCTGCATTCTGACTTCTAAAATTCAGTTGAGTGCAGAATTACACCGCTTGTAGATGAAATAAACAACTCAGCAGGGAGCCTTAAATCATACATATAGCACCTCTTTTGCTTTAGGCTCCAGCTTTCCAAGCATCATAAATAAGATGTGACTCTGGACTGAATGAATGGCAAGGTTTAAAATCTGTATAGTACATTATAGAAAAAAAAGTTGCAGTGTTTGTTTAAATTTTTTATCAGTTCTCCTCAATATTTTTATACCCAAGTTCAAAATATGCATGAACATCGTTGACAGGAACATGGCTATTGTTTTAGACGTGTCTCAAAGTTTTAGAGCAGCAGAGGTCTTAAAGAGCATTCGAAATGAGAGCCGGAGCTGAAGGTGAAAAGACTGAGGGCAAACAGTTAATCAATTCAGGAATTATGTTTCTGGGTATTTCCATGATGTATGATTTATACAATCATGAAAGATTCATATGATTTCCTGGGGAAGGCGACTAAAATCTAAGAGTGGAACATCTTCTGCACCATATTGAAACAGACTTGATTCAGTATTCATGAACACTTCTAACAACCAGAGAGACACTGATCACTGCTGCAAATAAACTAGCATAAAAAAAAGTTTTATTACATGCAAACAGTTACAGAAACTGTTTGCATGTTTGGGATGGACTCAATGGAAATGCACCATTTAGAATTAAAGTTTAATAAAAAAAACAAACAAATAAAAAAAATAATAAATAAAATATTTATTTATTTAATTAAATATTTATATATATATACATACAAAGAAAGTGATCAATGATGGTACGAGGAGTGGATCTAAGGAATTCAACCACTGATTATTGAAGAATTTGATTCTTCTGACTTGTTTTTATCATCATCTGTTGATTTTTGTTCTTTCAGATAAATCTAATTGTTAACCTGGAACTGGGCTGATCAGTGACAGAGTGGGAGACACACTATTCTATGTTTATAAGTAAAACTTATAAGAAACATCTAATTTTTCAGGGTTATTTTTTTTTGTCTTTAATTTAAAACTTACAGGTTAACATAGCTGCCCAGAGACATTAACTCTAAGTTTATTCTTATTTTAAGTGTTTACATTGAGATTTATTTCCTTTAGGAACCTGCAACCCAGTAGCTACAAAGACACCAGTCTGTCTGTCAGCATCTATCATGCATAGTGACTGGTCAACCAGCTTGATTCACAACAAAATGCACAAAATGCTTTGATGTAAATTACCTGCATGTTATGGTTCAGCATTTCATTTTTATTTATTTGTTATCTCTTATTGATAGCTTCTGTGTGTTTTCTATGGTTAGAAGGTTGTTGCCAAATTACTTACTTGCTTTGTGTTTTGCTTATTCTTGTTTTTTCATTGTGCATTTGGTTTTATTTCTCTTAGCAATGTGTTAGCCTTCCCCCCTTGGTTTTTAGTTCCTTTTGAGTTTTAGTTCTGTGCTCCCTTTGTGTTCATTAGTCTCTCTCCTTGAATTTACCTGCTTTTTTTCTGCTTCAGCTATCCCACATGTCTTCTGATTGGTTCATTTTGTTCCTTGTTTCTTTCCATGCCAGCCTCAGTACATAAGCTCTCTGGTTTTCATCGTTCTTTGTTGGATTCTTCTGTTAATCGTCCTGAACGCCATGTCCTGTGACTCCCCTGTCAATTTTCCTTTTATTTAATTATTAAAGAAACTTTGTTCTGCTACAGTCTCTACATTTAAATGCTGAATATCACGGCATCTCATTTAAACATAAGCTGTTCTGGTATTTAATTCCCCCCACGTCTATATTTGGGATTGAAATTTTGCACCAAATTTGAATCTCAAATTGCTTATTTTGAGAAGTTCCAGTGCAAGATGCTGAAAAACAGCCTGAACCAAGTGTCCTTGCTGATTGCATTAGTGATTATTTGAATGCTCTTATTTTTATTCCGAGGTCTGGGGCTAAATTAGAGGCTGCAGCTTTACTAGTAAAGAAATCATATCCATATTCAACAGCTCTTCCTCTCTCTTGCACCATGTGTGTATGTGTGCACTTTTGTGCGTGCGCGTTGGCGTGTTCCTTGATGCCAGTATCACTCAGCCTTGAGAAGCCTTCAGTGCCTGGCGGCATTAGAATCAGGGTCACGTTCCAGCGGACAATTCGGACAAAATGGTCTTTAGGAGGAGAAGTCTGTGTGTGTCTCAGTGGGTTTTGTGTGCTGTGTTGGAAAGCAGTATAATCATATCATGTAAGACTTCATTAAAATATTAAAATAAACATAGAGTATCACATGATGCTACTTTAGGCTTGAGCAGGACTTTCCCTCCCTGCTGTCTTTCCTTTCTTTACTTTTCCTTTACACGTGTTTGGCATCTCTCTATGTGTTCCTCAAGTACAGCCTTGTCAACTCTACTTTTATTCTCTCCAAAAACCCAATTGTGAGAAATCAGAACCCTGTTGAGGAAACTTCCTGTAGTTGGTCCTACCCGAGGCTTCAAGAGTCAAAGTTTGAACACCAGGAAGCCGAATTGGGCATCCTGGAGCTGAATTGGGGGTTTCCTTTACAATAATGTGGCCGCTGCTCTTTTTATGGTCTGTTGTGGTGACCAAATAGCTGAACTAAAAGGGAAAGCTCTTCACTTACTTATCCTCGGTAATTACCTCCAGCTGTCCCTCGTCTCCTGATAACTTCACCTCCCTACCTCTCAGTTCCAGTGTTCTGTGCTTGATTCTCCCCCCATGTCCTGCTCTGGTTTCTTCATGTTTTTACCTGTAAGTCAGCAACTTTACAATTAAAGTCCTTGTTCGCTTTAGGAAGATCTGTCTGCCACCTCCCAAACTATGGCACTCTCCTTTCCTCCTTTAAATATCTCATAGATTATCTGAGGTGATAGCCTGTCAAGGACATTGATACTCTGGCAATTAAACCAACTATTGATACTTTGGCAAGTGTTGGTTAGCATCAAGTCTTGCTGAGCAATGAGATCAGCATCGCCTCAATGCTTATCAGTAGAAGGAAGCATGAAGTTCCCTGGTCGGCTGCGTGGACTTAAGAAAACACTAGATAAAAAATTACAGAAGACATGGCTCCTCAAGTCATTGCTGATTGTGGAAACCTTGCACTAGTGCCAATAGCTGCATTTCCATTGACCATATAATTCCACAAATCGGAATAAATTTGATTAATGGAAACCCGCCAGTTTAGGAAAAAACTAAGTTTTTCTATAAAAGTCTTTAATACTAGGATGAGGTTGTTTTTCGGCTGTTTCAAAATCAGTGTATTTCACAAAACTGCAATGAAAACACTTTTCGCATGGCATAAGTCATGTGATTAACAACCGGATGTTACTACTGGCGGAAAAGACGAAGAAGACGACAGGAAGTGAGGATGGTGGCACAGCATGTTTTTTAATGTCTTGTCATGTGAAAAAACGTATTTGTGATTTTTAGCACATTTCTTATTTGATGGAAACACCACAATTGCAAAATTGTGTTTTTCGATATTAGAGGTATATCAACAGTTTTGTGCATATTTGTAATGTAAATTGCTACTGCCATCATTACAGATGTCATGCCGGTGGTCTTTTTTTTGTCATTATCTGGGCCAATGCGAAACATTTCTCTATTTTAAACACTTTTTTGTTGTAATATTCAAAACAAAATTTTGTGTTTTCATTTTAATCAAAATTAAAATAAATTAGGCTTTTAAAATGATCTCTGTGTGTAAAGATTTGAATGTTTGAATTGAGATTAACCTGTATTTAATTTACCTTTTGACTCAAGTTTTATTTATCTGTTTATGTTACTACAATAACTTCAGCATGAGACGGAACAGAACCAGCAACCATTTGCTCATTAAGCGAAGTATTTAGCTTTTTTATTATGGGATTCAAAATAAATATCCGAGAGTTTTAATATAAAAATTACAGTAACTGTGATTTCAGTGATATTTACTTTTCCCTCTTCTTTGCCCCCCCCTCTAAGGGGATCTCTGTTGGAGGCAGAACTGGCGTTCAGCTGCATTTTTGACACCTCCCCGGACCAATCATCTGCAGGCTTCAGCAGCGTGAGGACCAATGGCAGCATCCTGTGGGCGTCTCTGGCCACACGGAGGTGCGTATTTTGGAGTTTGGTAAATGACTGCAGCAGGAAAATACAGTGTCGAAGCGCACGGAGCTGGCACTGCTGTGTGTGTATGTGTGTGTGAGTGCGTGTCGGTGCGCGCCAGGCAGTGGTCACCTCTTCTGCCATGGAAGAGGGTCCACATCGGTCGGACACACGGGGCTGCATCTTGTTATAAAACTCTGCTCAACAGCGGGACTCTGCGCTTTTGTTGGGATTTAACGCGCCCGGTGCGCGGGTGGGAGCGGATGCGGAGCACAGCAGCGGTCGCCGGCGCGTCTCCAACTTGACCACCACCAGACAATGGGAGCAGCTGAGCCGAGCTGCTGCAGCGCCAAGTACTACTACAACTGCTCGCCCCTGGGAGATAAGTACGAGGAGAAGAGGGAGAACCAGCAGCGAGAGGAGGGGGTAAAGAAGGAGAGGGAGAAGAGGAGGCAGACGTGTTGTACCTGCAGCAGCAGCAGCGCCGGGACTCCCACAGCAGCCGATACGCACAGATCCAGAACGACGCTCCGGCTGCCCCAGGGATCCATGTGAGACAGAGCCTGCAGATGTGAGAGAAAGCTCTCCTCTGTGTGCGGATTTTGGGAATATAATACATTCATATTTGTTTCAGCGCTCCAGGGACAAGCGGACGCCGGTTTCTGCAGTCAAACAGCAACTGAAGGAATATGTCTCATTTCTCTGTTAACTGCGGCGGAGCGCACAGACCGGACCTTAGAGTCATTGCGTGTATTTGTGTCAAGTATTAGCAGCCTGCCAGCGGCTGCTGTCCTCTGAAACCAGTGACCCCCCCTCCCTTCCCTTCTTTCCCATCTTTGTCCCCGGTTGTTCCCCCTTGAACCAAAACCTGGACGAGCTTTCTCCTTACGGTCCCTCCGGCTGCCTCTGTCCGAGGTCCTGAACACATTTTCGGGCTGGATTCAGTGGATATTCTGTTGCGGCGGCGCTGGAGGAGTGAGAGCGGACACAGGCATGATTTCATGGAGAGTGAAGTGATGGCCATCCCGCGGCTCGGCACTGGAGAACACGGGATCTGAAACGGACACGCATCCATAGAGAAGCAGGACATTCCGGGCTCACCTTGGAGGTCATAAACCATCACCCAAGCCCCCCCCTGTCCCCGCCACCAGACCTCCTTCTCAGTCTTTTCTGAAGAGTGTCCAACACCTTCACAACCCCCCTCCAAATAAAATGAGACTGGCAAAAATGTGCCGAGTGAACGCGCTGGGGATCTATTTGTGGGAAACGGTTTTATTTTTCAGGTAAGCACAGGCATGGAACTGACATGATGGGCGGGGAAGGAAAAGAAATAACCAAGAGTGCGTAATTTGTTTGGGGATTTAATGAAAAGCAAGTGAAATTAGCATTTTTATTGCCTCGATGCGGTCTGGGACATGCATGGAAATTAAAGCTGCGTTCAAAAGTCTTAAAAAGGAGAAGAGGGAATTCGGGGGAGAAAAGTTGTCAAAGTTGCTTGTGGGTTGTGTGAGTTATGGCTGATAAGTATGCGGGTCCGTGGGAAGCACTCCCTGTGATGAAGTTGCATTGAAATCAGACAGGGTTTGTTTTTGGGCGGGAAGTGCGACCGCTAGTGGTTGGATATCGTCTGGGGCATTAGTTCCACATTTTAATCTTCTATAATTATGCAGGATAAATTTAATCAAAACAAAAACACACACAGCAATGAAGTTAATCACTGAATCGTTTGCTGCTCTCATGTGATTCCTCACCCCTCAGCCTCCTTCCTTTATATTTTCCTATGACGCCCCATGACCAAGACTAACACAGCACAAAACTAAATGTGTGAATTGGCATTTGTCATTGGTTGGTATCACAAACAAGCAGTTTGATCCAATTACTTTAATTTGCACAACTTGCTCTTCTGTGGGAATATGTCAGTACAGTAAAATATTATCACTAATTCAGTTTTAAAAGTTATTTTCATTTTACAAAGGTTCATTACTCATGCTTTAAACAAATGATTTGTGTATTTTCTTGTTTATGGTTTGCAGCTAATGGAAACTCAAATTGGTTTTGCTGAAAATAACAATAACTTCATATCATACAATTACACGGGGTTGTGTTTGAGCCTATGAGTGGAAGGTTGTGTGGAAGGAAGAAGTGTTTTAGAAAAACTTAGCATGCAACATGCACATTGGCTTCATGTTGTACAAACAACTTCTGTAAAACCAAAGATTGGTTTTACATGACAAGTAAGACATGATCATTAAAATTAACCAAGATAAACACTTGAACTACATCAATCTGAGGTTATGAATTTTACATATGGGAAAAAGTATGGACAAAAAATTACAGTGAAACAGAGAAAACATTATAAAGAGCAGAAACAAATTACAACAAATGTAAGACCCAAACAAGAACTGGAGGGGAAACAAGTAGAGGTCACATTACTGTGTTGTTTCAAATGCTGTGAAGGTTTTCAGTTTGCTCCTTTAGTTTAGTTGAAACTTACTGGTGAAATTTGTAACAAACATAATTTATAAATCATTGAGTCAGCTCAATAAAACCGAACAGTTTGGCAAATTTAATGAATTTCCAATTCAACTGATGGAACAACTAAAATATTGACAGAAAAGTCAATGAATTCTCTAAACCTTCAAAGTTCAGACTTAAAACTCAGGTTAGTTTAAATTGTGAAAAAAAATCATTACATTTTATACCCAAATATTTCTATGCATCTCTAAACTTTTTCCACTTCTGGTGACATAAATACTTGCATTTCCCAACCTAAATTTTACCACCAACGTTACTCCATCCCTACATTATGAACAGTTTGGCAAAATTTGAGGAACATATTTTTTTACAGACTCGTAAGACTAAGAAAAATCCTTGATGCTGTAGATGATCAAGGATTCAGACAAGGTTTGAATCAGGGTTTGAATCAGACAAACCCGACCTGAACACATCTACTACTACGTTGTGTAGCAAAGAACAGAGTACATGCATTACTCAGCTTTGTGCTAGTATTTGTTTTCCCTTTCTACATGTAAAGAAGCTGAAGAATTAATTATTCAATCAATGCAATGAAAAGCACCAGAACCACTTGCAGCAGAATAACCCCACAGCTGCTACCGTCACCGTGCTTAACCGTGTGCTTGGGTTTAAAATCCTCACAATGACTCTTCAAAAAAATCTTATCTTTGTGCCAAATAACTCAGTGTTGTCTGATCATAAAACCTCACTCTAGAAAAGATTTGGCTTTTTTCAGCTGTGAATTATAGTCAAGCTTGAAGGTGTCTGTTGTCTTAGTTTCTGAGTGCACAGTGAATTAAACTGGTTTTGTAGTAGAGAGTGATGCTGGTGATGCAGCAGTTTACAATTTATGGCAGACTTCTTGAGCTTTGGTTGTTGCTGGGTTGTTTTTAAAGATTTTAACTTTTTTCTGTTCATCTAAGAAGGTAATTGGGTCGTTTTACAGACACTTTGCAAAATGGTGACATTGATTATTTGATGTGAGAATCTTGGAGTCTGTAGTTGTTTAGAAGTAGGCTCTATGAAACCTTACTAACTTGCATAAGTCTAGAGTTTTCCTCGTCAGATTTTGAGTTTCATCAAATTTACTTTTTTCTATGATTGGTCAATCCAGTTGTTGGTATATATTTTTATGCTACAGAAGAAGGAACCAGCTGGGCTTGCTCATGATCACTAACCAGAAGACAAAATATGTTGTAGGACTTTCTGCACAACTTTTTAAAAAACATATAGGTTATTTTTAAGCAAATATTTTGGTGTGTGTGCATCATTCTGACCCTGCATGTATGAAGTAAAGAAAATGGTTAAAATAAATCAATAAAAACACTCATTTACTAGAGCATTAATGACCATGTGTAGATATGAACTTATTGATGGAATTAACTTGGTTTAAAGCTAAATTTGGCTGCATTTGATAGAGTTGGACTTGGTTCTTTATGCCATTGTGAGTTGATGTTTTTAGAGTTTCCTCTGAACAGGTTCTTATAAAATGTTTGTTAAAGACAAATATGTTTGCTGGCTTACAATGGAAGACGTATGCTACAGACACAATTCATGACACATTACTCTCCGTTATCAGTCCTGTGGGAGAACAACCAGTTCTGTTTTGGGTACATACTTCAGTTTTTTCTCTCCAATTACTAAATACTGTCACATCTCAGCACTGAGACTTTGGCTTCACTTTGGCTTTAATCCTGCCCACAGCTGCTGATTGGCAAATCGTCAGTCTTCATGCTCCACTCAGTGAAACAATGTCTTTCCAACCGAGAAATGAATGTTTCATGTCATGATGCGAGACAAATCATTCATCTCAGTGTAGCAAAAAGACCCAAAGGTCTGCATCACTCCAACCATTGTCTCCGTGATGACACAGACAGAGGGATCCGTTTTTTTGGTGGATTCCCTTATATTTGGTATCCAATTATAAATAGTGGCGTATTAGAAGATACAAATTTAAACTTTTGTTTTCTTTATTTATTTCCAGTTTTATGGTCAATTGGAAACTTATTTTTAAAGATCTTATAATAAATTGTGCACATGAAGCTAATTTTCAGCTAAAGAATTGATATCTCTTAAAGTTTTATAATTTTTTAACACATAATCAAATTTGTCCACATTGGGAGTGGTTGAGTTTGATGGCAGGAGAAAAATTAATGTTAATTTAATGAAAACTGAAGGCAAAAATGGAACTTGTTGTTCTAGAAAGTCTTTAAAAGCCATGTTGATTAATCAGGATGCTACAACTTTTAATCAGAGACAAGGAAACAGAGTCTTATATTAAATATTACTAAACTTTCTGATCACACTCAAGTAAAAAACTAAAAAGGCTTTTCTTTACTTCTTTTCTACTTTTTAATTTTTATTCTCACTGTGGGATTTTCTTGGCGACTGAATAGCTTAATTCATGTTGATTGTTTCTTTAGAGACGTTTTCAAAGGATTGCCAATAAATTAGGCTAACTCTGTTAGCAGGAAATTTTCATCATGAACTGCATAAAACTATTTAAAGTGTTTTATCAGTCAACAATTTTAAAAAACTCTTGACAAATCATAATAAAATTGAAGTTGACATGTAGCAAACTAATTTACAGGAGTTAAAAGTAATCGGCTATTATGAAGAAGTCAATCTAAAGGAAGTGTACAGAATTTAAAAGTACTTCTAATATTATTTCTGCATTGTGCAGCTCGTACATTTAAGACTAAGAATCCCAGTATAACCCTGCTTTCATAATATCATTCGCTGATGATTTAGAGCTGTTTTGAATTTAACCTGCAGGTATAACGCACATTTTTCAGTTCATTGCATCACGTGGATTTATTCTCGCTGCACAGCCTCTGAGGTATCTCATTATAAAAACTATTAGAAGCATTTTTCCACAACCTGCAGACTTCCTCATTTTATGGAATTAGGCAGCCATTTACAGCTGGAACAGGGGGTATTTTAGTGGTCTGCAGGAGTTCTGCATTCAGCGTACACACTGATTAGTAATGAACCCCCGTCAGGTATATTGCTGTCTCAGCTTCTCGGCTCTGGACTCTGCAGTTTTCTGCCTAATTGATATCTCTTTCCCCTCCATCCCAACCCAGACCCCTTACACCTCATTCCCCATTCTGCCTTATTACTAAACATCGATTAGCCTGTCAATGACTGAGGCCAGACCTGATGAATACACATTAAATGCTTAAACATTGCTCTCTTTTTCCTCCCTCTCTATGTCTGTGCTTTTTTTTTTACTCATTAAAACAGCTGAGAGTTTGGAATTTAGATGCAAATGTTCACCTCAAATAAAAATTTAATGATATACCAGAATTTAGTACAGAAATTCTTTCAAAAAAGGCATTAAGGAGATGAGATAAAGCAATGACTCATTAGAAAGAGCTTTACAGCGAATGTTTGATTTGAGCCTTCTTGAAACATTTGTAGAAAAGTCAGTCTGCATGTTTTCAGACTGATTCTGAAAAAAGAAAATTTACAGCTTAATTTTTTTTTCATTTCATTGCCTGATTTTTAGCGCATTCATTGTTGTATTTTAGTCCACAGGCCCACAGCATTGCAGTTCCTCCCCCGTACCTAACATTGGACATTTGGTGCACTTAGACTTACAGGTTTTCTTCCTTCGTTTTACACCAAATCCAAGCTGGAGTGTTTGTTGCTCAAAACCACCATCTTAGCCGAATCAGAGTAAAGCACACAGTTTCAGTTAAAATCACAACAGGAATTAGCCAGCTTTAAACACATGCAGTGTGTTTGTGTTGTTAGGAGACAAATTGATTTTTCTTCTCATTTCCTGGCAGACAAATAGCCTGTAATAGTTGTTATGAAGATTTGGTCATCACAGGATGCTGTGTTTTGCTGTAGCTCTCAAAAATAGTGCTGTCAACATTTTTGTTTTGTCACAGTTTCATTTGTTTTAATATGTTCACGGTTGCTTGATAGCATGTCCTGGTGCATTTTGTCCTTTCATTACTCTCATCTGCTTGCCAACCAATTTCCCAACCAATTTCCAGTCCATTCACTCAGAGAGAATGTTTATGGTATCCATAACAAAAAGTGTGGACTAACTAGCATAAAATGGATTTTTATGGCTCCAGGTACCTAAATCAAAATCAAATCAAAGTTTATTTGCATTGCACATTTCAGCAACAAGGCAGTTCAAAGTGCTCTACACAAGAAAAATATAAGGACATCGTAAAAACATAAACATATTAAGAGTCACCAGTTGTGAAATGAGTAGCAAAAACTGCATTTTGCCAAACTCCATTGTCAAAATCATCAATACACCAAATATATTGATCAATGTTCCAGTTATCATGAGTCAAAAGCAATTCTAAGCAGGTGGGTTTTAAAGAGAAAGAACGACCGTTAACAGGTGTGCTCTGTGAAACTAGTTGGTTGCAGGTTTTCTCAATCTGGCTAATTCACAGGGTGAAAAAGGTGGGACATCTGGATGGAGGTCGTCAGAAACCAGGCTGATCTTTCTCGATGCCAGTTTAAACAGAGTTTACTTCAGTTCTGGACAGGGTAAAATCCCAGCAGATTTAGGAAACTCAATTCACCCATTAGATGGAGAGCTGGTAGCACATCTCCCTCCTCTGAGAAGGGGAAGTAGAGAGAGAGAGAGAGAGAGAGAGAGAGAGAGAGAGGGGGGGGGGGGTGGGCGTGGTGTTGCACAACAACACCTTGGTTTACAGGAACTCAGTGTTTCAGCTGTTTTGCAGTTTTCTGGAAGTTTATTCTAGATTTGTGATGCATAGAAGCTGAATGCTGCTTCTCCATGTTTGGTTCTGGTTCTGGGGATGCAGATCAGATCAGAACCAGAAGACCTGAGAGGTCTGGCAGGTTGGTACAACAACAGCAGATCTTTAATGTATTGTGGTGATTTATAAACTAACAGTATTTTAAAGTCTATTCTCTGAGCTGCAGGTAGCCAGAGACTGGCTACTTGTTCTATTTTCCTGGTTTTAGTGAGACCTGTGAATGCACTGTTTCAGTAATCAGTCTGGTTACTGCAACGTGATTGAAAATAAGCATATTTGACCATCTACCACAATGGTCACAGGAAGATTTGATGTAACTTCAACATTTATCTGGCTAATTTCATTAGAGTGTTTTGCTGTTTTGTTTGATTGGGGCACCAAATAATTGCTGTCCCCTTGTTACTACATCACATGTAGGTTTTGAACTTAGTTTTTATATTTGTCTTGTTGTGTTTTTTTTACTGTTTTGGCTGTACTAGGTAACAATCTAATCAAGTGGCTGAATTTCAAATTCAAAATTTTCATAGCAGAAACCACTATTGACACTTTGCTTAACCCTGAGTTGCATCGTCTACTTTTATCGACTTTTTACCCATGAATGATGAATCAAATGTGTCTGGAATGCCAACGTGCCCGTCGTGACCTCCTGGGACTGCCAATAAATCAGGACTGACAAAATGATTGTCAGGCCTGCGAACAGCCAATGGCATTGCTGCGGCAAGAGGTCATTGTTGTTGAAAGGGCAATTTTTTTTTATACTTGCTGAAATCCAAAATTTAGTTACGAGTAAAAAAGGAGCTCCTACAAATGTCGCATAACTACGTTTTATTATTCTGCAGGGAAACTGCATCGTATGGCTTCATCATCTTTGAGCAGATATGAAAAGCGATAAATGGAGATCTTTACATTTTCTCAGTCATTAAGAAATTTAACTATATCTGATTTGTTGCACCACAGAGCATCACCAGGTTTCGAGAACTTGGCTTCTCCTTTAAAGGAAAATCCAGTGATCGTTTCTCCATTTGATCAGGCGCTCTGCTCATTCCTCATCCTCCTCCACGTGATAACGCAGATTGATCACCTCTTTCCTTTCTGGGTGCTTGCACAGATCGTTACTGTACTCTAAAGCAGGCAACGGCTCTCAGTATGCAAACTATTCATCTTTATGCTAAACAAAATGTGCAGAGAGTGACCTTTTCCTCTATTGATATCTATATTCAATAAGACTCTTTACTTTGTCAAGTGGAAACAGATAAACGTGCGATTTAAACGGCTTGCATCACAGTCTGAAATATTCATGAGTTTTGCCTTCACCATTCTTTATGTTTAATGCTATCAAATAATTGTTGAAGTGTGAAATCTATGTATTTCTTCAGGGACATTCCATAAATTTCTTGAAGCAGAGTGAATATTCATCTGAGCCTCAGGTCTTTAAACTCTCCTTGATTTGGCCTTGCAGAAGCAGCTGTAAGTGAAAATTTCCTCTCCATATAATGTGGGCTCCTATCATGTTAAAGCACAAATTAAATTCTACTCCATTCAAATTTGTGGTTTTAAGTAAGGTAATTTATAGATTATTTTTCACTGAGAATTCCTTTGTGTTTAACATTGTAAGGCGTTAATATTAAATGAAGTCCTTATCCTGGTTTGGCTCAAGAAATATTTTAAGAAATGGACGGATTTTTTTTCCTTTCGTTTAATAGAAAGGTTAGGCTTCACAGTGACGCAAAAGCAGAGCTGTGACAGAACAGCTTACTGGAATGTCACGTTACCTGGAGTTAGACTTTACTTTTAGCTGTGGCATTCATTAGGGTTGTGACTGTCATTCGTATTTACAGGCACGTTGCATGTCTGCCTTTGTTTCAATAACGAGACAGAATAACTGTGTTTTTTTTATGTTCAAGAACCGGTAGATAAACATTTCCCATTGGAACAAAAAGCACAAAAACATGGCTGCTTTTTCCCCTAATATATCATCATTTTTCAAGACATTTATTCTCACAACTGTGTTCGTGCTTGAAGATTGCAAAAATTATACTTGTCCATGTCTGAAAATGAAAAAATGTGCTAAAAATGAGGGAGGAAAAAAAAGCTAGCTTCAAGCAGCCAAGAACATGGCTGAAAGTTCCCAGTGAGTGATGATGTTACATTTGTAACACTGAAACTGGGCATGAATGCATGATGCGATGGCCAACCAAAAAGAATGTGGTGATGGCAAAGTTTCAGACTGGAAATTTAATTAAGACGGTGATTTATGTGGTGATTCATCTAACAGACCAGCACCCTACCTTGGGAGTTAAAAGAGCCCAGTCTTCACTTTGCTTGTGCTGTCCAGACTCTTACCTGACCATTTTCAGATACTTTTGACTGTGTTATGAAAAAAAAAAAAATCCAATAACTCTTTAAATTGGACCTGTAGGCGCTAACCTGTCACAATGGCACATTTTGTTTCCCTTTCTTAG
The DNA here is from genome assembly GCF_904066995.2 of Poecilia reticulata. Taxonomy (NCBI): domain Eukaryota; kingdom Metazoa; phylum Chordata; class Actinopteri; order Cyprinodontiformes; family Poeciliidae; genus Poecilia; species Poecilia reticulata. Next base: position 27,399,964 of record NC_088839.1, read on the forward strand.
TTTGAATCTATGAAATGCAATAAAGATTAGACAGTTTGATACACAGAAAATACGACTTTAGCTGTCAGGTGAAAACTTTAGTCAGGGGAAGGATGAGCCTCTTTCTGATTGTGTGTCTGGCATTTAAAAAATTTCTTTTTTCTGAAAGCTTAAAGCTTAATACCATCACAGTTGGTTGAGTGTCATGCTTTCTATAATCAGACAGCTTTTCACTTGCGCAAAAGTAAAATTTAATTAGTTTAAGTTTTTATAGCATTTTTAATCTTGTTTAGAGGTTGCCTTTTATACAAATAAATGACAAAGTAATAAAATTAGTGAAACAGCTACATTTTATTGAGTCATTGCAGACATTTTCCTTGAATATTTATTATATGCTGGGCATTTTTTGGCAGATTTGAAAAGCTTTAAGGAGAGTCAGGGAGAAACAGATTTGCCAGAGTTGTATTCAATAAAATTTTATATATAGTCAGCTGAAAGTAGTTTTAATAATGACTATCTGCTTTAATGTCAGGAACGAAAGAACAAATTTGCACTTTCAAACTGTTGAAGACAAGGCTTGTCTGCTCGCTTCACCTAAAAGGTTTGTGTTCTGTGCCACTCTGATTATTGTCTGTCAGACTGAAAGGATTTCTTATTGAAAGTTAAAATTCAGCATTGTTTAGATCAGGAATCTCCAACATTTGACTTTGCTTTGGTTCAGCAAGATTAGAAAGTTAAACTTTACATCAAAAAGACATAATATCCTCTTAAAGTGAAATGAGGAGGGGGAACAGATGTGACATGCTGCTATTCTGAGGAGGGAGTAAGTCAACAGTCCTAGTAAAACAAACATACACCCTCCTTATGTTTAAAGGTTTTATATGCCAGGACATAATAGAAATGATTTGTATGATTTACGTCTAAAGTAAAAGCTGAGAAATGTAAAAGATTCCACACTGTCATTATTTAATAAACAAAGATAAACCCAAATTGAAAAGGTGATGTGAAACATTAAGTACTACCTTGTCGCTCTCTTTGGATTTAAGAGTACAAAGGAGCAGCCAGGTGCTTGATTAATTGATCATCATTAATGGGATCCCAGGTTTGTGTTATCACAATGTCCAGTCTAAAGGATTTCTGTCCTATTAGAGAAGCCTATGTAATGAGAAATATTTTTCACCACAGACAATTCTCGGAGAAGTGTCAAAAACATGACAGCTCCATCTTCGACTAGGTTTCAGTTAGCAATTTAAATGTAAAGTTCATGACAGGATAATTGGAAAAAAGATTTGTTTTGAAGCAGAAAATATTTATCTATTAAAAAAAGGCAGGTGCGAACAAACAAAACATAAGTAGAGATGTTTGATTAAAATGTAGAGCACAATGTTCGGAGAAAACCGAGTAGCACCTTATACCCAGGGACAAGCCTGGGTGTGGAGAGCTGATGATTTGGACTCACTTTGCCTTTTATCGACCATTAAGAACTACTTTGTTGGACAGATGGGCTCAAATTTGACTCTCAAATACTTTGGTACACATTTAGTTTTATGGTGATATTTTGTTTCAACATTATTCATGTGACAGATAGTTACTCTGGCCAAAGACGCTGAGAATTTGTCTTTTTGACGTCACATTTCTTGCTTTACGTCTGTAGGAGAACACAGATGATCATTAAGCTTAAATATACATTAGGATGATTTAAAATAGAAATGGATCATCAGTTTTCATCATAATTGCAACACAATGTCTGTGTTCTACAATTGCGGTGTTTCCAGAAGAAACGCAATTAAAATCAAAGTTGAATAGAGGCAAAAAAAAAACAACCTCATCCTATTGTAAAAACTTAGCAAAAAAATTTTTTTTTCAAAATTGGTGTGTTTCCATTACACAAATTTATTTTCAAAATGTCATATTGTGCATTTATGTGGTCAATGAAAATGTAGTTTTTGATACAGTATGCAGTGTTGCAGCTGTAAGACCCGTCCGTACCTGGCAGTCATTGCTTGGACTCCTGTCTGTCAGTATTGTAGTGGAGGGCTTGACTGAAAGAACATAATTTAAGCAATGAATTAAGGTTGGCAAAAACAGTGGGGGGAAAATTACATGAATCTCGATGTTTATAAGGTCAGATAACCATTGTTTCAAAGTTAAGCTTAATAAATTCAGCATTTCCATTTACTACATTTGTGTTTAATAAATATTGTAATGGCTGTTTAATGAACTTGTAAGATAAAACACAAAAAAAACATGTTAATCTTTTTTCTTTTACTGTGCCATGATTTATGAAGTTCTATGTGTAAAAACCATCAGAAATATTAATGATTGATTATTAATATTAATATGACAGCCTTTTGTTTGCAGGGAAAAACTCAAAATGATGGTTTAATCTGCACTATCACATGTATCCACCTTTTTTAAATCCCAGAAAAGGTGTCAATTTGATTGTGAACTTAAGGGTCCACGGTTCACCCAAAGGGGTCAGACACAGAACCCAATCATCTGTAATGTGCTCTGGGTTTTATTTGTGCCGCTGAAGGACGGACCCGGCTGGCCGGCTGCCCTTCTCAGAAATCTTCCCATGTCAGTTCGCATCCGAGTTGCGTTCAGTCAAATTAAACCAACCGTGTTATTTATGAATCTGCCCTCGGGCTGTTTCATTTGTTCGGCAGCAGCAGAGCCAAACATTTATCACCCGCATCCTCCATCATAACAAATCATAACATACGCTGTATATACATTCTTTTCTGTGATCAATCCACACCCCCCCCCCCAAGTTCTGTAATGAAAAACAATCGACTGCTCTGAGAAGTTCGCTGCCACCTCAACAATAATTAACTTCTAGGCAGGTTCATTTCCAAAACCTGATATATGATGAAACATTATTGATTAGGAGACTGTGACACATTTGCACCTTAAATAGCAAAGTATATTATCAATGACCTCTCTGAGCTGTGACCAAGCTGAAATATTAGAAACAGCACAGGAATCAGAGGAGAGGAAGATTCCTCTAAACTACTGCTCAAAGTTTTATTGATCTAAACATGTAGTAATATATGGGATTATGCACAGTATGTTGATTCTGTGTGACATAATTAACAAATAATCATAAAAAAATAATAAAAATGTGGTCAGATGCAAAGGGAGCAGCACAGTTATGTAAAATGTTATTCATACAGCTTTCAGATTTAGATTGAAAATTATTTTTATTAAATTAAGAAGTTTGTTTTCTGACAGGAAATGAGTCAGGTATGTTTCAGCAATAATAAAGCAATGTTAAATCTATCAATTTTCAATCGGTTTTTATTTGTACATTATTTTAAAACATAGCATGTCAAAAATGATTTATGCCACCTCAATATTCAAAAGGTTTTTTATAAGTGGTATTTAGATTCATGGTGGTTTCATAGTTTATCTTTAGTGATGAGCTCAAAGTTTCTGAGGTGGGAAAGCCTCTTTGCCATCACCCTAACCTTTAGCTCTACCTATCAGAATCAATCTCGCCAAAAGTTTTATATCATTTCCAATAAGAAGAAACATGTTGGTAAAATTTAATTTCAAGGATTGTAGTAATTTTAGGCTTTTACGCGTAGCTGTATGAAATGCCTTCTGGGACTTAACCACAGCTTTGTTAAAGTTTTTTAATGAAGTTGAATTACAGCTTTATAACCTTCATACATAAATTACGGTCTTTGTAATAAGTTCTCTTAAAGTTTGCTGCCTTCCTGTCTGTGAGAAGCACAATTAAAACCTTTTCTAAGCACTTGGGTTAGAGAGACTGCAAACATTGTTGCTTGTGAATATGTTGATGCTCTAGTAAACTCTAAGACCCGTTTCTGATGTAAAACTCAGCCAGAACATTGATCATCTGCACACTTTTGGTGAAGCTTTGAGGTGAATGTTTGGACTAGCGGGCTCCCCGTCAGAAGAGCTGCAGTTCCTCCAAGGCTTTTTAGCTTGCACAGAACTTCTGTAGCAATCTTGTTCAGGTTTATTTTAGTCTCATGTAGGTTCTGAGTGCAGCACGGTGTCAGCACTTGCAGCACATCCATGACATGAAACCCCACAAAGCAGAATTTGGTGCACTCGTCTCAAATCAGAGCTACTTTCAATCTTGAAGATAGCTCTGTGCTTGTATTGGGAGATTTTTTCTAGCGTGTTGCTGCTTTCTCACAGGGTCCAGGAAGGATGTGGCACGATTTAAAATGATACATTTGATGTGGGAATGTGGTGCTGACCTACCGGTACATATAACTCAAGGCATTGTCTCAAGGACACTGAAAATGGAGTAGCTGTTACTGCATCATGTTTGCACTTACACTGATCAGGTTTTCAAAATGTCCTACTGTCCAGACACATTTTACATTCCAAGTTCATCATTGGTTATGTAGTTACATTGCAATACATAATTTAAACTTTAATAATTCAATAAAAACTTCTTTGATTTGATCAGGTGAAAGAATATCAGTGTAATGGACTATGATTGATTTATTTATGTGGTTAGAATTAATTAACAGTACGTCTGTAAATAAGATGGATCTATATGTTCTAAGAAGAAATATCTGTTGTGAGTCAGGGCCTTATAATTAAGCTGAGTTGAATCAAATGTAATTATTTTATCTTTGGATGTGTTTAATGTAAGTGTCAAAGGATGTCAGTTCCTGTTAACAAGTGTTGTCAGATTTGGAATCAAGCAAAAACGATGTTGAATTGTGAGAAGAAATTCAAAAAGGAAAAGAACAAAGACGATGACAGGGTTATAAAAAAAATGTGAAAAAGTCAGACGATGCCCGAAAGAACCCATTAAATTCATTATTAGAAAGAGGACAGAACAGGGCATCTTGACAAAACTGTTACGAAAGGGCAGATTACTTAAATTAACCAAAGAACGAGTGCATTAATCAGGGGTAATAAAGAGGCCAAAATTACCCTGAAGGATCTGAAAGGTATCACTGCAGAGATCTGAGTATCACACGCACACACGCACACACACACACTCATATTAATATCAACTAGAACTGTTTGGATACTGTGGACGGTCGCAGTAGAAACCTGTGTTTCACAGCTAAAAGTGCAGATTTGAGTCCATTTCACACCAGTATGTGTCAATCTGTAGGTGAAATGTGGCGGTTTAAGTTGGTTTCCCCATTACAGCCTGGATGACAAACCTGAAAACTGCTCTGTTTGCAATATGTTGGAGTGTTGACTCATCACAACGAGAGCAGAAAACATGGACTAAAATAAACCTTTGGAGCAAATAAACACAAAACAAAAATGTGGATGTCAATCATTATTTAAACTGGAGATATTCAGTGAATGGGTCAAATATGCCTTTTAAAAGTCCAAACAATGGATGCAGCAGTAGTAAATATGATGCAAGTTGAAGGCTTTTGGTGTTTGTAGTGTTTTGTAAGAGGCATTCGAAGTATCTGTTAGTGCCAGGGATGTGTTACAAAATGCCAGGATGGGATCAATTAGGATTTCAAGTCTTCAGAGGCTTTAGGAGCATAATGAGGAACACTTAGGACTAATAATTGGAGTGTTGCATTTGCCCACATCTCTCTGTAGCTCTTGCTCTCTGAGACTCTGGCACTAGACGACTCAGCGGTTTTTCCTGCTCTTGTGCTGTCTCAGCACTGGCCACAGGTCTCCACAGTAGCCTCGGCCAGCATTGATCTGAAATAATTAAAGCAAATCCAAGGTTTGATCATTGAAAACCCAACGAAGAAGCTGCTGGGGGGAGGATTATCAACATAAGCTGCTGAAGAGACTTTGGAAATCCAGCAGCTAAAATTCACCAACGCTTGTTTCAGCCTCTGGAAACCATTCAAGCTAAACTGTGTTTGTGTACAAAAATCAATGACAAACACCTTTAAATCTTTAATAACGCCACAGGAAACTGCTGGACTGCTGTTATATGTGAAACATTTCCACTTCTTTCATTTGCAGGCCAGACATAAGAATAAAATGCAGATCAATCAAACCTATTTATAGAGAAGTTTTCATACAGCCAAGTGAAACCCAAAGTGCTTTACTGGGACAAACATTTAATCACCAGAGACTCCCACAATATGATGGTCAAAATGAAAATAAAGTGGTCAAAATGGCAATTTTATTGTGTGAGTAAAATGTGCAATAAATGAAGTAAGCACAAATAAAAATGATAATTTTATAGATAACAAAATAATGAAGAATTTAAATTGAAGTAAATCAATGTATTATGGAATTAAGGAAGTGCAATGATCGAAACGCTGCTAATGTATATTTTAGAAAACATTAGAATTAAATCCTTTCATAATAAATATACAAAAACAATATAATCTAGTGAAGTATAATATTGTTAAAACATATACTTGCTATGACATTAACTTAAAATGCTAAATTAATATTAACAAAATTAACAAAATACTTACTGGGTTTGATGGATGGATGGAAGACATAGGAACAGTTGGGTTGTTGGTCAAATATACCCCATATGATCAATAAATGGATGATCAGATTATTGCATAGATGGGTAAGTAGATGATGAAAGAAAAGGAGAATGAATGGATGATGGATTAAACAACTAGATAATAAAATAAAGTCTAGAAATGCAAGAAATATACTCTCCACTGCTCTAAGTTCTTCTTCCAAACTTATCCGGATATGTTAATTGTTCAAATCAAAGTCTAATTGTTTTCCTCACTGTTTCTGAATGGGTAGAAACACAAATGGAATATTTTGTATTTTTTGCCTGTTGCCTTTTGGAAATCATCAAATTGCAAAAAAAGTTACACTTGACAAACGTTTATTGACTTAAAACTGCTTCCTCATTAGAAAGTTCAGAGTGACAGCTGGAGCTGCTGTGGCTCAGTGGGGGGATTAGTCAACCAGTTGTTGGAAAGTTCGAGGTTGGATTCCAGCTTTCCTCCTTCGTACATGTCAATGTACCTTTTTGCCAGGCACTAAACCAGATTTACATCCTGAGCTTCTGGCCAGGACCTGAGCTTGTTGAGAGTACGATTCTGCTGTACAGCATTTCGACTGGCCAGGATGAATAGACACAGGCTATCTGAGTTAAATCCAATAATATTTTGATCAGTAAATATGTTTTTTGTAGTCATTCACAGAAGGTGAATATGAGTCTGCGGTTAAGCCAAGGGAATGATCATGGAATAAGAGAAGTTGTTCTTTTTTATAGGTAACTTTTATAAACTCCTTCCATTTCAATGTTTGTAATAGTTTCCTGTTATAACTTTCACTGCAAATATCCATTTTGCTGGGAAAAAGCTAAAAAATCCCACTTAAAATGTATACAAATTTATTTATACAATGTCCTGCAGAGAGTTGGTGGAATATTAAGGTCTTATAAAAACCTCAATAGTTTCACTGTTCTCTTAAAGGTTAAAAGAACATATGATTGTATTTTGTGGTATTATGTTAGTTGACAAATGGTATCTGCAGCACAGACTCAGCTGTTTTGAATATATTATAGAAGATTTTTTCATAAAGTGAAGAGGGTTGTGTGTTGAGGTGAGAAATTAAAGTTAAACACATCACAGCAACCCAGGTCCATCAGTGACTCACAGGTTCCTGCAGCTTTGTGCACCTGGTGAGTTAAACATCCACAGTTAGGAGCTTTCATTTCGTTTCCTCTCATTTACCTGCAGTGCAGTCGGTCTGAGAGGTGGGAGGAATATTCAGGAAACTGATGTTTGCATGGTGCTTACAGCAAAAGCAAAGCAGGCAGGCTTTTAAAAGGCTCCAGTTGGATCGGTTAAGCCAAGTAATTATGCAAATGGAAGACACCTGGCAGATGTTTGGCTCTGTGACCCAGTGAACAACAAGTCTGTTGAGTAGCAGAGAAAGGAGAAATTAATATGGCGGGAATGAAATAGCACAACAAGCATTTCATAATCAAGATTTTCCTCTCCAAATACGCAGCTTGTTCCAGTAAAACCTTTCTTGTTAGGAGCAGGATGTATCCATAATCGAGTTATTCATATTTATCACCACAGAGATGTTATGCTGCATTTAATAAGGTTTGAAAGAAAACTAGAAATAGAAGTTTATAATCTAGCAGTTTTGCCACTCGTTTAGATTAAAAATGGACATTTAACTGTCCTGTTATTCTGTTATTTTCAGATTCACATATTATCAAGCATTTTAATTAAAAATCATATTTAATTATTTATGTTAACATCTCAAGAAGAACAAAGTTGTACTCATGTTTTCTTCAGAGGTTTTGTGTATCGTTTCCTTCAGTAGTTCTTGGTACAGCGCCACCACAGGCGACAGAGTGAACAGTTTTTTCAGTTAGTTTGGATCGTTTGATACAGAGCAGTGTGAAAGCAAATAGCAGCAGCTAAAAATATAATAAATGTTTAAATTTTGGTCGGCAATTGAACCAAGTCTTTCGAACTATCAGGTGCGAAAACAGCCCAAATCTCCTCTATTGCATGATGGAGTTCCAGTCGTTGGAAATTGCTTTTTAAATGACTTCCACAGATTAATGGGCAGCAACATCTGCTTCTCTGAGGCCATTGATGCTGTCGATCAGCAGCCCACCGCCTGCCTTCTCTTTTAAATCCTGAAAGCGACAAGGTTGTTTTTAAATTGTCAACACAGGTTTTTCAATTGAGAGCCATTTTGGGTTAATCTCTGTTAAAGAAACAGCGGAACATGTGGTGCGGAATATGAGGTTCATTTGAATAATTTCAGACTCTGACCAGTCCATTTTGTACTTTTGTCATATTTTCAGTAGTTTTTACTCCTTGTTGCAGCCACAGTGTGAGTTGAATTCTTGCATCATTCTCTATAGCTGCAACAAAAACCTAACATCAAACCTTTTGTAAAGAATCCTACCATGAAAAGGAGCCAGCTTGCCAGAATGGAGCTCCCAAACATATCTCACAATTTATTTTGGATCACAGTAATCTCACAGCATTGGAGGCATTTTGTTGGAAAAAGAAGCGAAACATGGCAAAACAAAACTAAGACTCATCTCGGTTCTGTTGTCGTAGAGCTGAAAGTCCTTTACTTTCCCCGTCTTCTGTTGTTTATGATCCTGTAGGAACTTTTCCCCTCAGCACTCAATACTTTGCAACTAAAACCTGAATGAACTTGAAACCAGTCATGATCTGGTGAAAGAAAAGCTGAACCCCCCACTCCGTCACGCTGTCACAGTGTCAGCACTATTCAGCCTGAAGTGTTGTCCCACGCTTCACGTCCTGCGGACATTCCCTTTGTGTGGAGGACACGCAGCTGTAATCCCGATCTGTGACTAATCAGATTGGGCTGTCATCGCACCAACAGTGTGTTTGTTCGATGCTAATTTGAGAGCCATTTCACACGGAGCTTATGCTTCATTGTGTCGTCTGTGCCTCGCCGAGCTCAGCGCTGAACAACAGAAATTAGTTTTCTGGAAGAGCTCGATTCTATCACTTTTGTGATCATCCTAAAGAGGATTAAACTTGGATTTGTCACGCTGGCACAAGATAATCTCTGATCCACCTAATTTGTTGTTGTGTTAAAATAGAATGTGATACATTATGAGTCTGATGTCGTCTATATGATTGACATTGACTTGCTCAGTTTTATCCGATCGTTAACAATCATTAACCATTTTTTTTCAGGCCATCTACACTGGCACTCTTATAAAATATTTTTATCTGCAAATAATTACTGCCCATCTCCACTAACTCTCATTAATCAACATTTTGACCTCGGTGATTCCAACAAGATAACCGGATAATCGCTCAGAGAAGTGTGCTTGATTTAATCTCAGCTGAATCTAATTGTTTGATTATTATAATTATGCTACAATTCGTTTTAATAGCTGTAATTCGGTTAAGGAAGTGGATTAGCACTGCTTCATGTTTCACACACATTTAGCATTACAAACATCTGGATGTCTACACATTTTGAATTTATAAAGCTGAAAATGTAATTCTTTGCTTAAAATTGTAGAGTTTTGTTCATATTAACCATAAATATGAATAATATGATTTTTTTTGGCATCTGCCTTGAACCGATAAACTTTGCCTCTCTTTTTGGTCTTATCTTATTGGTATCCTTTATTTTATAAGAATACAAAAAAATGTTTAAAGAGACTTACTCAGGTAAATTCCCTGGACATCCGTAGAAGCTGAGTCATGAATGCATTTTAACCACCTTCTTTTCTGCTTTTCAGGCTTTAATGCATCTTGTTACAGAAACTTTATGTGAGGCTTATTGCTTTATCCCAAAACCAGTTTATAATTGGTGTTTCTGATCATTCCCCTGCTGGAATAGGAATTAGAGTCCAAGTCTCAACCATTTAGCTGTTGCTCATTTTGACTGATAACATTTGTAGAACTTTTGCACTGGAAAGTAACCTCATTAGCTCATTAGCTGATAACTTCAAATAGAAAGTCTCATCAGTTTAATTTCATGCAAAATATAAATCGATAAGAGACATTTTTGGTAATATTTAGAGGGTGTTTACATAACACACAGTGCAGTGTTTGCCTGCAGACTCATGACCTTCTGTAAGGACAACTAGGACAACCAGAAGGGACATCAGCAGATGACACACTGGAGTGACACCCCCAACCCAAATATAACATCCAAATAAAACCCCTATGACTACGTTTAAAAATACTAACTCCTTTTAACATATCTGTCCTTCTACTCTTCTGTTTAATAACTGGGTTGTTAGTAAAAACACTTGATTGTTTACTTTTCTTTCACACTGAATCCAACTGAATCATGTTTACGTTAATATGTCGTCGCTCTGTTTTTTCTTGTTTTTCTTGTCCTTCAATTTATTTGTTTGTAATCACATTATTTATGCAAATTTTTCTCTCTCAGATATATATCTTACTGGCATATAGTTTTTGGTTACTCTACCCACCCCTGTTGATTTCCTTCATCTAAACATCTAATGCGTCTTCTCGCTGCCGGGACTGATGTGCCTTCAGCGTAACCAGCCTGTAATCTTGCACAATCTTCATCCTGATTTTTGTCATATTTCCTGAAATGTTACCCCTCAGATATCGCCTTGTTTGCCTTTCATGAAACTGTGATGAGAGACACATGTTGGAGCTGCACGCTGGCATTTAAAAAGCTGCTGGCTTGTCAAGATGGAGGTATGCAGCTAAAGGTCAAAACTGAAGACGTTTACAGGCCAAAAATGTTCAACACTCTCTGGATCTCATAACGTGTGCCTTCATCAATATTTAGCATAGTTAGGACAAATCGCTCAAACACTGAGGATCAGTGTTAGCTCTGCTAAATCCACCGAGGCTGATGTTAGCTCATAATAGTCATCAATAACACTAATTAAAGAACGAATTAATGTAGAGAGACAAAAAACAGGCATTGTTGATATGGCTAAAAACATACAGCCTCACTGCAACATCCATCATAAAGTCAGGAGAGCATTTGTGAAGTGAAGTTCACTTAAACTTTTCAGTTTTATCATCAACATCATCAGTCAGCAAGCATCTAATGTAATTATCTGCATTGTGATTTATGGTTATGACAGAATCATCAGCATCACTGCTATTGTTGAACAGCAGAGGCTCACAGAAAGAGCTCAGCATCATCCTTCAGCTGTGGACACATAGTGAGACATCGTTTGATTCTGACTGAATTTCAGCTGGATGAGACATAATCTGCATCAGTGACGCATTTTTACTGCCAGTTATTAGATTTCTTTTTGTTTTTGTGAGAAAAAAAACAATTTCACATTATGACGATATTCAACATTTTACTGCATTTTAACCCTACATCCTTAAAAATTAACTAGCGTGACCAGAGATTACACTTTCCATATATGCTTAATCACTTTTGACACCTATTGCAAATCAGTAAATCGCATCACAGCAGTTCAGTGTGTTTAGACATCGAGCTGTGATGAAGATAATTTGCTCAATTTCAGAAAGCTGATTTAGTACCTGGGCTGCACAGTGGCGCAGTTGGTAGAGCTGTTGCCTTGCAGCAAGAAGGTTCTGGGTTCGATTCCCGGCCTGGGGTCTTTCTGCATGGAGTTTGCATGTTCTCCCTGTGCGTGCGTGGGTTTTCTCCGGGTACTCCGGTTTCCTCCCACAGTCCAAAAACATGACTGTCAGGTTAATTGGCCTTTCCAAATTGCCCCTAGGTGTGAGTGTGTGTGTGCATGGTTGTGTGTCCTGTGTGTCTCTGTGTTGCCCTGCGACAGACTGGCGACAGACTGGCGACCCCGCCTCTCGCCCGAAACGTTGGCTGGAGATGGGCACCAGCACCCCTCCCGACCCCACTGAGGGAAAAAGGGTGCAAGAAAATGGATGGATGGATGGATTTAGTACCTGTTGCTCATGTTCAACCACAGATGAGTGAGACTGAGACAATATCCAGACAGCAGCAACTGTGTGGATGAAAATTCCCTCTTCATGTCAGAGTTCAGGGCAGAATGGACAGACTGGTTCAAGGTGGCAGTAACCCAAATTGTCATGTGTTACAACCAAAGTATCCAGATTTTAATCTGTAACGGTGCAACTTCAAAACATGTTAGCTACAGCAGGAGGAGACTGTGCTTGGAGTCAGTCCAGTCAGCTGAAAAAAAAAAAAAAAAAAGGACGCTACCGTCCAGTCAGGGTCATTAACATTTGACATTAGAAATAATGCTTCCCATTTACAACATTCAGATAATGGACTGTATCTTAGTCATGCAATCTTTGAATTAATAAACATTTAAAGTACTTGTTTTATCAGCTATATCAGTCTAATATTGATCATTTCTAATATTGGAAGTTCACCAATATTGTTTCCTTCTCACACTTCCCAAAAACATCAAGGCAAGAGCAAATCAAAGGCAGATTTTTACTTCTAATTGGCTTTAATCCTCTAAGCAGAAATGTGTGTCTAAGTACTTGTTAGTTCTAGTTCTCTCTTAAAGTATTTTGCAGTTTCAGTCCTAGACATTTATGAAGATGATATGGAGCTCCATGCAGCGAACCTCTGGATACAGCAAGTTGAAACAACATGATAACACCTGGCTGTGATGAAAAGGAGCAAAGGGACTTTTTGACCTCTAGATGTTTCTTTTGTAGACCTGTTTTTTTTACATTGTCACCTTGTAATGTTATTGCTCTGATGACAAAACCAATGTTTCTCCATGTGCAAAGCTTCAGGTGTGAGGCTTGTGTTTGGCTCGAAGATATGAGGGTATAGTTTTCTCCTATGAATGGTAGGATTGGGAATGTATGTGCAGACAGAATACCACATTTATAAAGACAAAAGATTTGTGTGTCTGTCACTTTTTCTTATTGATACTTGTAGCCTGGGCTGAGTTCTCTAAACTGGCCAATTGAATCAGGAGACTTGTGACTTCTTTTTATTGCATCGAAGGTCAAGTGCAAACAAAAATAATCAGAGATTAAAAAGGCCCGTTTATTAACCACAATGGACTGGTGCAACACCTTCATTTTTGAAACCACAGCTCTGATTGACCTATCCATTACTTCATTATTCGTGAACAAAACACACACACACCTGGACTCCTCAACTTGACCAGACTCAGAGAGGGGATTCCACTTTTTGCCATTTGACTTCAGCCTCAGAGGATCCTTAAGTTGGCAACACTTCCTGTTGACCTGAAACTACTTGAACAGCAGAACTGAATTTACTTGCTCCTCTTCTTCACACACACTCTTTCCCCTCTATCTCCTCATTAATCTCCAATATTTGTTTCCCAATGTTTTCACTGATAAGGTCAAGCTGGTTGCAGTGTGTGTTTGTGCATATATATATATATATATATATATATATATATATATATATATATATATATATATATATATATATATATATATATATATATGCATATAAATCTATAAAACCTATGTATGCACATTATAAAGGTTTTTGTGTACTTGTAATAGTGTGGTTACTTGCTTTGTTTGTACACACAGATGCCCTTTAGTGCTAAGACTAACGAGGGATTTGTCCATTTTATTTTGTTTTCCCATCATGCCCCCTCCATATTCTCCATTTTCCCCCTACAGACTACGATACTGATCAGCACCTTCCAGATAAAGCGACAGCACTGACTGCGTTGCATGTTTATGAATTGCTAATGGAGCCATTTATCATGCCGTACGACACGATTTACCATATTGAAAGTCACGCTTTGCAGTTTTACATTTAGAAGGTGAAAATTTAAGCGCAATCGACTGTATCAAGTGTCATTTTAATTTATGGGAGATTAATGCGGCGGCTGTGCTCTCCTCCCTCGCACTCATCAGGAGTTGCAACTAATGCCTGCATAATCACCATTTTTACATTTAACTTCAGCTGCACTGTGTGTTGCTGAAGGCAGTATATTTTCTTCTGCTGTTCGTAGAACATTAGAGGAATAACTGTTGTTCGATGTTGGGTTAATGATGATTTAGTTCACTTTGGGAACTTTTCAAGAACCAGTAAATCAAAAAATTCAAACAAAGAGAAGTGAGAGATTAAGCTCATGTTTTTCCACTTCATCGCCTGGATAAGATAAAGTCTGGAGAGCTGATCTCATGCTCAGAGAGTTAAGGTCAGAGAGATTCAAAAGAGGACAAGATCCCATTGTACCTTACATTTATCTTTTGCACTGTGAAACATTTTACTATGGCTTCAATATTTAAAGGCTTAGAGTCAGCTGAATTGTTTTTTTCTCATGTTTATACAAATAAACACAAAACCATGTGAAAACACCATGTCACACAGACAGATTACACATTAATAAATGCTAACAATAAACTCATATCTGGGTTTTAGTACCAGATGCATAAAAAGATGTGTCTTATAGTTTAATAGGCTTAATAGGAAGCATGTCTGACCCTTTTCCTGTTGAGATTTGGTAAAATCAAAGCTAATAATGATACAAAATCTTATAAGACAAATTACAGCTTCTTATTCCTAAAAGAAAATTATGAGATGGAAACACATCATTGGGCTGCACAGTAGTGCAGTTGGTAGAGCTGTTGCCTTGCAGCAAGAAGGTTCTGGGTTCAATTCCCGGCCCCAGTCTTTCTGCATGGAGTTTGCATGTTCTCCCTGTGCATGCGTGGGTTTTCTCCGGGTACTCCGGTTTCCTCCCACAGTCCAAAAAACATGACTGTCAGGTTAATTGGTCTGTCTAAATTGCCCCTAGGTGTGAGTGTGTGTGTGCATGGTTGTGTGTCCTGTGTGTCTCTGTGTTGCCCTGCGACAGACTGGCGACCTGTCCAGGGTGACCCCGCCTCTCGCCCAGAACGTTAGCTGGAGATAGGCACCAGCAACCCTCCCGACCCCATGGGACAAGGGTGAAAGAAAATGGATGGATGGATGAAACACATCATTGAGGTCAGTTTATGTATGGCACCATGGCAATAAACATTAAACTAAACAGGCAACATTTTAAGAAAATAAGCTCAATGTATTGAAAGAACTCTTTAGAAAGACCAATTAATCTAAGAGCTGTGTGTTTGGACTGTGGGAGGAAACTGGAGAACTCGCAGAAATCCCAACATGCAACGTTAGAAACTCAATGCAGAAACACAGGCTGGGATTTGAACCCAGAACCTTCTTGCTGCAACTGGGCAACGTTGCTATCAACTGTGACATCATGGAGCCTGAAAGTCAAATAACTTTCAACAAATGTTAAGTCACCTAGAACAGGATATGGCTAATTCTTTCTTCACAAATGCTTGATACGTAACCTTTATAATTTTAAGAAAACATGAAACAATCCATCTGTGGTCGTGGGCCAAGACTGTACCATCCTTGAATTGCAGTCACAGGCTGCAGAAAATCCTTCAGCGGGTCACAAATGGTCCGCGGGCTGCACTTCGGACACCTCTGTGTTAGGCTGTCATCACAGGAAATGGGTCAGAAAGTTATTAATAGTCCACATCGTAGTAGTGCGTGCTAATTCTCTCAGTGCAGCAAGAGCAAGAAGAAACTCAAACTGCACTTCAGCTGACTGTTAATGTAATTTTATTGAAAAGTTTGTTTTTATTTTATTTTGGTGTCGGGTTTTGAACACCTGTCCAGCAGTGTTTCTGTGGATGTTCTCCGTCAGTCACAGAAAGCTGTCCCCTTCATGTGGGCAGAACCAAACATGGATGTTTGAGTTTACTATTAGAGAGCACCTCATGGATTTTGGTTAGACGTTTTATTAGCATTTACTCACTGAAAGGAAAAAGTTCATTTTAGTTTCTTTTATTTCAATCAATTTGAACTAAACACTCAGCTATGTGACAAATAAAGAAAATGCATTAAATACTATTATGAGTAAAGGAAATCAAAGTTATTCAGGTTGTGAATGAGTTTAATTCCAAAATTCAAATCGTTCCTCTTTGTGCACTTAATGGAAAATTCTGCAGTTCAGCTGTTAGTGTCACGGGTGCATTGTAATGTCTTAGATGTATTTAATTCATTTGGTTAAAATTAAACTTATAAGAAAGCCTGCTTCTGGCATTTTACCTGCAAGGCTTTCTTTGCATAAAGGAGGAAAAACAACATTACAGCCCTGTGGCCAATATTCTCAACTATTCTCCTTGTTTCATATTCAGTATTAAAGCCATAGATTGTTTTGGTTCTGAAGTTTGTCCTCTGACTTTGTCCTTGGTTTGCTAAAGTTTTATTATAGCAAGTTAAGGCATAGCTTATATCTTAATGCTTTTTATGTGTCAGAAATAAATGTACATTTCAGAAGTGTGTTAAATAGATTACTGTCACATCTTTTGTTAATCTTAAAAACGTCAGAAATCCAAAATATTTCCTCTATTTGATCAAGAAATGTGTCCAAGATCTCATTCACAACTGAGCAAGTAAACTGTAATGGCCATATGTGGAAGAATTAGCAACAATTATAATTTCATCCACCTGTCAAAATATAAATCAAAGGTCTTAATTTCAGAAATGTGATGTTTTAAAGTGTCTGACTTTAGAGCAAAACACAAGGCCACTATGCTTTGATTTGGGTGAAGACTAATACAAGTACAATTCTTCAAAGTATGCATGACAAATGCTACATTAACTATTATTCCCCGTGTTAGGATACTTTGTTATATCCATTCTTTTAGCTAAATAAAAGTTTATAACTGTCACTTTAACTTAGCTGACAGTCAGTTATTAAAAAAGGTTTTAAAAGCTTAAACATGTTTTGTCAGCAGCTGTCCTGATACCAACAAAAACAACCATAAACCTCCTGAGCCACAATGAAACCGTTCCGGTCTCACAGATCTCCAAATTGCAAATAATCTAGTCACTGGAAGGCCGAAGGAGGTCGACAGGTTTTCAGGTGAAATCCAATATATTTTTATGCTCTTGTCAAAGAGAAACCATGGCAAAAAATTATATTTTAGAGCTTAAGTTTGAATTCACAGTAATCAAAAAAGAATTTTGGATTCTGTATGCATGATTTCCTTTTTCATATTGATGACCAAAGTAATGTGCCAGGTTACAATTATTGCACAAGTTGTTGAGCTCAGCAGGGTGCAATTCTTAAACAGAAAATCTCCTCACTATATTCTCTTATGTGGCTGAAAAGGAAATGATTATCTGAAAGGTGTTTGCTAAAACTGACGGTGGAGGAGCAGAAACCTCCCAACCGAGGTAATAGAGGTCCTGGAGACAGTAAAGTCCAAATTAGGCGTGAAGGTGGGCCTTGGACTTGATAGGTCACAGGGCCGTGCAGAGACCACTAAGGGGGCAGGTGCTCAACAACAAAAAAAGGGCACATCTAACCGCATTCTAGGACAGAATATTAACAAAGCCTCTCAGCTTTCAGAGTTTAATAAACAATGATAAATTACAAAAATGTGACATATACAATGAATAATAACAATAATACCAAAAGAAAAAAAAAAACATAAAAAAATGTTGACCAAAAGGGCACTTGGGGGCAAGGAGCAAAAAGGGCAGGTGCTCAAGCACCCCCAGCTCCCCCCTCTGCACGTGCCTGGGTTTAGTTAATATTCAGGTGAATCGTGTATCCAGATCCCATCACATATAAAGCAGATAAATGCATCTAACTTTTTCTCCGTAGTGACAAAAACCACTGACTATGGCCCCAATAACTTATAATAAATGAAATTACAACTCCACTTAAATTACCAACACTTCACCTGCTGTGGTCTGATCGCACAGATTTACAAATTCCTCCTGGTTGTATCTGCAGAGAAATCTGCGCTGGTTCATCGGGCAGTTGGATCTGCCTGATCCAAGCCGATCCATTGAACTTTTTTTTTTTTTACGAGGATTTTTTATTTTTTATTATTATTATTATTATAGCGTGGTTTGACTCCCCCGAAACAGACAGATGTTATGTCTGTTTCATCCGCTGAAGTGAGCGGCGCTTCTGAGCGCGATGAACTCCATTAATTAAAGCCACTGGGTGAGTTAAGTTCAATTCTTTGCAGCGGCAGAGCCGCGTCCGCGTTGGTTGTGCAGCCGCAGCGCACTGTGCATGTTACGATCTAATTAACTTTCTTTCTGCATGTCTATTTTGTTATAGGAAAGTATTGCAATATTCAAACCCGCAATTTAGCAAGATATGTAAATCAGAGCTGGACCACCAGACATATTTTGTCTTTACAGAATTACACTATTAAAAATATAAACAAGGGTATAATGCAACCTTTTAGTGGACTGTAATCTATAAAACAAAGAGCTGCCTGTTTGCTGCAGTGGAGATGAAGATGGTCCATTCAGGAAAGCAGAGCTGCATCAAACTTTAACGTGGAACTGCAGAAAAAAGAAAAACAAAAAAAACAAAAGCAAAAATTGACTTGTTAATGCATGTCACCATGAGAAAAGCCTACTGAGTTTTGCTTAAAAAAAACTTTTTTAAACATTTAAATCACACATTTGTCTCATGAAGTAGATTTTTTTTGCAAAACAAACATTTGTGCATGTCAGAAATCTTTTCTTATTATTCTAAGTTTTTGTTTGACTCAAAGTTTTGCTTTTGATTCTCACATGAGTCGTGGGCAGGGCCCAAAATCACAACAAAAGATTTCTGATGTGTGAAAATAAAAGTTTATGTTTGGCAAATAACTTTTTAAGTTCACAAGACAAAAATTAGTTATTTAATTTAAAAAAAGTTTTTTAAACAAAACGATTTGTTTTTTAAAAAAGGAATCATTACAATTCCAAAAGTTTTGATTACAATTTTATTTTACTTAACTGAGGTTAGTTTTTTTCCCCCATTGAATAATTGGGAAACATTTTTTAACTGCATACTCTGCGAACCTTAAATTTATCTTTAAATTGTCTTACAATAAATTGCATATTTCCCAGTAACAATTAGGAGTAAATAGGAGCTCCAAAAATATTATACAGCTCAACTCAACCCAACTTAAAGTCTGGGTTGAGTTTTTTCCCCTTCATTAATGACAAACTTTTATTACATTCATTATATCTATCATGGTAATTCACGGTTAGTTATTTTTAATTCTAAATGAATATCCTTGTTGAACTTTTATTTAAGTGTTATTCTTCTTCAAGATACATTTACCTAACGCCTGAATAAATGAAATGTACATCATGCAGCAAAGGAAATTAGAAGATCGGACATATACTGCTCAAAAAAATAAAGGGAACACTTAAACAACACAATATAACTCCAAGTAAATCAAACTTCTGTGAAATCAAACTGTCCACTCAGGAAGCAACACTGATTGACCCGACGAGGGTCCCCGTTGTCAATCAGTGTTGACATTACATAATAAATACTAAAGAATGACTGATATCATTAACAGTACAGGGAAGAAGCTTTTAGTTATCTAGCTTTGCTAGCAAAGTCGTTAGCTAGCAGCTAATAGCACAACTACAGCCCAATGTTTGTATGATAAAAATAGTGAATCGATAGATAAGAACAGTTTCTCCTCGCCTGGCTGCCTCCTCCCGCTCAGTAGCTCTTCAGAGAAATGCAGACGCAGAGGCCTGTCAGTGTCTGTTGTATTTCATTACCTCTCTGCTTAAACCGCGACTCCGAGCTGAAGCAGAAACGATACTTCAACGTTTTCCGTCATCTGACAATTAGCAAGTCTACTCCACTTTATTCACCAAAAACGTTTTTTTTTATTCACCAAAAACTGTTTTATAATCTGGAACGTTCGCTACGTTGAGCTCCAGTTAGCCGCCTTATCTCACTGCGTCTCACATCGGGCTTGATTCTGGAGTTTGCATGCTCTTCACATACACAAAATTGATTTGTCCAGGTACTGGAATTAAGCATGTAAGGTTGTGAATGAATGGATGTATTTTAATGAATTAAATGTTAGGCTTATTTTGTCTGCAATCAGAAGAGCAAATGGGAATACAACACAAAATAGGGTTTAAATGACTTTTTTTGTATATTGTTCTTCAATGTGCTATTTAAAGTTAACTGTTAAAAAGTTAAAGTTTTCTAATTGCAGCACCAGTGAAGCAGGTACAGTCAGTTTCTAAAATGTCAGGTGCAGACTTTATGACAACTTAATCTAATTTAGGAGAATTTATATGAAAACTTAGCTCCTAGCCTGAGTACTTTGGTTGTTAATAACCCCACGCTCAATTAAATACAAATTAAATACATTTTTCTTAATATATTTTTCTCCTGACATCTCCCACTGTGTTGCATTCTGTCTCTAATCAAATTAATCTCTGTTTTCCAGCTTAGCAGCATCAAAAGAAGCTGCGGCGAGGAAAGCTGCCTCCCCGATGCCACCATCAGAGTTTCTGGACAAACTCATGGGGAAAGTCTCGGGGTACGACGCCAGAATTCGACCGAATTTTAAAGGTAGGATTTTGCCACCAAGACTCAGTCGGATAAGGCAGGAATGTAGCCAAAAATTCCTCTAAAAATTCCTTCTTGCTTCTGCATCTATTAACATCTCCAAATGCATTTTTAGCAAAGATTATCTCCAGTGGAAGGTTTGTATTTAAATGTTTTTTTCTTTACCGAAAAGTGGGACAAACAGTTTTTACATCGCTGTTAAAATTCTGTTCTCTGTTTAATGTTCTTGGTTTTAAATCTCTTGATCTCTTTTGTTTGCCCTTTGCAGTGTACAACAAAGGTAATTCTGCACATTGCCCAAATTTCTATGGACAGAAACAAGTCAGACCTTACACCTAATTTTTCTTGCACTTTCTTGAGCATAAATCCCTGTAAATGCACTTTGAGCCCCACTATAGTGGCAAAACAGCATTTCCATCAACATATTTTAGATCTAAGCTGTCATGATGCTAGTTGGCTACATTCCTTGGTATCCACACAGTATCCTGAGTGCTTGTTTTGGTGGTCAAGGTAATGTACCTCCTTCCTGCCAGCGTGCTGCTGAATATGATCTCATGTTGAGGATGCTGCTGATGATAATATAAAATATAGTGACCTCTCCCTGAATGTTAGCCCCCATAAAGACACATGTCAGAGGTTTCTTTGATCAACACTCTCACATCAGAAACTGTCTGAACATTGAACAGGGAGGGAAACCTCCCTGTTCAATGATGCATTTATTTAATGTGATTAATGTGTACAAAAAGATTACAGAGCATCGTGCAGACATCGATTCAAACGTCATTTTAGAGCAACATAGTTAAGGTTCATGAGGTGAATGTGAATTTGTTTCTCTTTTTTGTCAGATAATTTGAATGTTTGTATCAACCATATATTATTTATTTCAATACATATCATTATGGTGATTTTTTCTTCTCATGATTATACCTTGAGGTTCTTGTACTTTAGTCTTCAACAGCCTAGTAATCCTAAATATGTTTTGATCTGAAGGAATCTTGGTTCGCCCATCAGAATCAAGTGTCTATGTTAAAAGCTAAACCCACTTGGTACCGAATGACCTTTTCTGCAGGAATGGTCCGAGTTGAATGTCATTTGGGAACATCCAAACAAGCGACAGGTTATCTCTCTGGTTACAGTTCAAGAAGCTAGAACATCCCAGGACTTCAGTGGTTGCATAACAAGTGATGATGTTATCGGTAATTACAGATTTGTCCAGCAGTCAAAACAGTAAGTGAAGGTCAGAAGGGTTTTGGGGCTGACCTGAGGTGTTTACATTTTCCTGGCAAACCTTCTACAGCATACTGTAGTTGTTACATGTGCACCAATGTCTGTCCAAAATGGAGAAAACCAGTTAAAGTTGGTACTTCGCTGGTATTTCCTCTGTATGTTAGACATTTCTTCTTCTATTTTCAATTCTTGTTTAGAAGAACTAACATTACTCAAGAAAAAAATGGCACTAGCGCTGAACTAAAATTGGAGCACACATGTAGTGACTTAAGGGCTATGTGTGTGCTCCATTCTTATTCTTTAGTGCTCAGAATGAGGAGAAAATAGTGAAATCAGGTTTCCTCATCAAGCCCTAAAGCTCCACAGTTTGAATGTATGATTCTTTCTTCATTGCTTCTGAATTTCCCTTCTTTTCTAACGCAGTGAAATAAAATTGTTCTAATATTTAGTACAGTGGGGACGGTAACACACAGGATTGTGCGGTCGGGAACCTCAGCTTACGTTAAGAAATGCTGCTGCAGAGCTTTATTTTCCCTCTCCGTTGAGCCCATTATGTTATAACCCATTATATGGTGATCTTTCTAAGTGAGATATCTCAGCTAATGCGAGACAGAGTCGAGAGGGGCGGAGGAGTTTTGGCGTGACTAAGTGTCTGTTATTAAACCTGCTGTGGCTGCACAACAGCCGAACCGACTCCTAACATGCAGAAAATGCATTCAGGTGTGTGTCAGGGAGTAGGTCTATCAAACCATCTCTAATTCTTTCACTTCTTACTGTCAATAATTTGCCAAAGTCACTGCTGCAACAACGTATTGTACAGCAGGGCAGAAAGCAAGCCTGAATCCAGATTTATAGCTTTAATGATTTTTATTTTCCTCATATTATCTAATATAAAGTTTATGACAAATGAACATGATCGGGTGAACTGCTGTGTGTGCTCAGAATAACAAATATTTTCCATGAAATGATGAAAATGACTTTTATATGCAGCTTTTCACAAAATTGAGTCTGGAGCTGTTAATAGACAGAGTCTGATGGGAAAATCTGTCATGGATGTCAGAGAGGAGGATGAGCGTAAACTCTGTGACTCGTTAATTTGCGTCAGTTTTCTGCTATGTTTGTGTGCCACTCCCCGCACAGCACACAACTCTGTGAATGGCATAGTGCAATTGTTGTCCTAAATATTTCCCAGGCGCTGACTGCAGTAATAATAATCTTCCAGATTTTAAAATATTTTTTATGGCTAAATGAACATATTACCCTCCAAAACATGGAATGCTTAAACAAATAAACAACATGTGTGCATGGAACATATTAGGAAATTCATAGGAGATTTTCAATGTTCAGTTGTTTTTAAGGATTTGTTCTCCCAATGCTCATTTCAGTCTATTCAATTTCTCTCTCAGTAGGTATCTGGGTTTGTAGGCATATCAGCAAGTCTGCAGCTGCTGTTTTTGCTCTAATTGCTGATTAACGATTATGCTACTAGCTGTGCCAACCCCTCAAAAACAGCTTTAAATTATCTATTGTATGTTACTTTTAAGAATTGCAGATGGTGACATAAAGTAAAAATACAAATAATTTTATTCATCTACCTTTTTTTTATTCCTGTTAACAGCACATCCAGATAGTTAGTTAGCGTAAACCCAACAACACTCTAATACAGAGATTGGCTCATCCCAGTGATAAAACCCACAAACACAAGCTCGGTGGTTTGAACAGGAATATTCAGACCTCTAATGTGGAGAAACCAAACATCAGCAACACAAACAGATGCACCAACACAGCAACACAAACTACTCAGCGGTGCATTTACATGTCAAGGACATTGGACACTTTTTTAAAAGACAGCAACGTGTCGGTTTTGAACAATGAAAGACAGTTGGTTTGAGGGAGGAATGCTATTAGTGTTATTGTCCTGACCACAGCTTGTTGCTTCCAACTATGATTGGAAAGGAAGATTAATTTTGGATGAAAGGGAAAAAGTCTCCATGAAACCTGAGGAATCCTGGTGAATCTATTCAAGCACTGAGGAACGTATCCAGGGCTTATTGTTGCATTTTCAATCCATCAAACTCTTGACTTTTGAGAAATCATATTGTGTGTGTGAGAGAAGAGTTCTACGATTTTATGACAAAAGAAAAATTGGCATTGTGCTAATTGTAAAACCATTTTCTCTGCAGGATTTCCTCAGAGAAAGTAAATTTCCAAAAGGCTGAGAACATTTAGAAATCCATCAGGTTTTATGAATAACAGTGGTTAAAACCTCAAAACACCAAATGAAGCAACTATGCTGCAAAATATTGAACCTTCCTGTTACCTGTTTTAAGTCTTGCTCTTTTTCAATCTCTTGCAGCCTGAAACAACAACTGACGTGGTAGAAAATACAGTTTCAGTTTTAAATACGTCTTACATCTACAGTATGTTCTTCTGCTGGCTTCATTTTTAAAACTTTACATTGAAAGTAGTTGACACTGTGTCTTTATTAATCAAAAAAATGCCCAACACATGAGATTGAAATTCTAGTCCTCATGAGCTTTTAGATGCACATTAAGTTCAGTTGATGTTTTTTTCTGTGTAAAGAAAAGCACTTTACTGCTGAAGATATTAGCACCTTTAAAGTTGATCAAGTTTAACAATCTCAAATAATTTGAGTTCTCTTTTTGCCTTAAAATCGGCATTTATTGTCCTTGTAAGAAAATTTGAAAGAAGGGATTTGCTCATTAATTTATTCAAAACCAGATTTAATTTGACTTTGAACTTTGAGTTTATGATTTCTTGTCTAGAACCCTAATGTCAAACCCCAGTCCTCAAAAAGTGGAAACTTTTAGATATGTATCTGCTTCAACACACCAGAATCAAATATTTTTGTCTTTAGCTGGACTCTGGAGAACTTGCTGCCTACTGAGGAGGAATTTCAGTATTTGATTCAGGTGTATTGGACCAGGGACACATCAAAGAGTAGCAAAACATCCCTGATCTAGAGCATTAAAAGTAACACTCATCTATTCACTGATCTCATTAGTGGGTTACCTGCAACCCTAACCCTGTAACCCTAACCTGTTGGATCAGCTCTGACACTTGCACAAATCTAAATCAAAATCCTATCTCTCCCCTTTTTACCTTAAACTGGTGAATTTTATTTGGCTTTGAGAAAAGGTCTAAGGTGGAGACTTTACTTTTTTAATCTCCCTTGTAAGCTCACTTTTATCTGTTAGAAAGCAAATCCTTCAGTTTCCTACGTTTCTTGCAGAGCAATGTGGCTGCCTCCTATTGGTTCACATAACACTTGTAACGCTTTGCTTCAACGTCAAACTCTGAAAAGTCTCTCTATGTGAAGAAGAAAAATATTCCTACCTTTTTAAAAATTTATTTTGTGTCTCGCTAGGAATCACCAAGCTTAGTCATTAAGGTATTATGGCACGAGTCAGAGAAAGTCTAATTTAATTTGATAGTTAGTGCTCAGGAGGGGATGTTGTTTTCTTGTTAAAATATATGTGTATATTATGTTTATTATCTATTCTGCAATTTTAAATCTACATGTTAAAATCACACATTTATTTTCCTAAGTGCTTCTTCCAGCCTACACGGCTTCCCTTCTGGTGAAATTAGCACCAGCCGATTTACTTTTTCTACACAGCAACAGCAGAATTAAGGCAGCGAAGGAAATGTGAGAGGAAAGAGACGAGATTTGCCCAAAGCTACGAATATAGTACCAGCATGAGAGGAAATTACAGTGATCATGACTCGGGGCGTCCACTGTGCGAGCAGAAAGCTTCCGATTGATTTAGCAGGTTCCTCTGTTGGAGTACGGAGAGGAAACACTGCTGACACATTCAGGACAAGCCATTTATAATCCATGAATTCATCCATCCTTTCATTCTCTCTCTGCCCCTGCTTTGTCATTCTTATAATAGTATGCTCCCCTCCTCGTTTTCTACTCCCATCCTTCATTCATGTTTGGAAATTCTACGTTTTCCTTAAACCACAGGCACTTTTTTGTTCTTTTCTCCGGTTTCTTGTATTTGTCTCTTTTTGCACTTATTTGTGCCCTCATTCTTTTTGCCATAATAACATTAAGTTCTCCTAACATCACCCTCATCTCTGTCCTTCAGACAGAAAAACAATGTCATCGACACCTAGATGTCCAAAAGCATCTCCTCTTTCCTTCCTCCAGTTAACCTCCTTCCCACTAGTTATGGACTTATGGCTCTTAGAAAGGAACCAAATCTTCAGGACCCATTCACTTCAAAGAACTGTTCAAATGATCATTTTTTTCTAAGCCATTTTATCTTAATATAGTTTTATTTTATTTGTGGGTGAAGTTCACAAAAAGTTAAATAATCTGTGTTAAGTAAATAACCTTAGTATGTTATTACAGAAAAAAACATATGTATATTTTCCCATAAAATGTACAATTTCAAAATATAAATGTCACATACCTTATAGTTGTATTTTTTTTTACAATTATGTGTATTAACATCTTAGTGCTAAATGCAACAAAATAAGGAAAACATGTAGCAAACAGCAGAGGAAAAAAGTGGACTTGAGTTGTTTAGGCAGAAACAAAATTCCTCTTCAGCATCATTACATATAACAATTAGGGCAATGCACTAATGGTAAACAACACTTAAAGAAGATTAACCAAAGAGCAACAAGCAAGAAGAAATCAAGAAGAAGGGAGCCACCATGACCGTCCTCATCCTTTCTGCCCCACATGAAGCCTGAGTCGGTGAGGGAGCCCTTTCTTCTGGTTCTTTTATTTGGCGATTAAATCAATGTTTTGTAATTAAGTGGAGTAATAAGGGCTACTGCAGTGTGTGCAGAGAGCATAGTAAGCAAGAAACGGCTTTCACTGACTGAGACTCTAGTCCTATCACCCGTGAAAAAAGAGCCGTTCAAAAGAATCGGATCGTTCATGAATGTCACATAGCTACTCCCCATCCTTTCTCCGCCTTGTTTGACCATCATTGAGTCCTTAAACAACCTGGAGGACGAGCAAAACTTCAGCTCTCTGTGCAAAATGATGCTGCTCAGCTCCCGAAAAAGATCACTAATCTGCTCTTCTCTGTGATGATAGCTCACAAGATGCTGTAAAGATAAATGAGTTTGTATGGGAGTGAAAGATAGGGGATCAGGGTGCTTATTGGTGGCCGTGTTCATGTGCTCCCCCCTCCTTCTGTGTCGGATGTGTCTTGATGAATGGCACAGACTCATGCTGCAACTCCCCTCTTCCTCTCTGCCATAACCTCGTCCTTCCTCATCACTCAATCTGAGCAGCAGCAAGGGCGACGGCAGCGACTATGCCCCCAGTTTTAGGCTCGATCAGAAATAGATGAGCTGGCTAACGCTGCCACTACGTAACTCCTCTTTCTCCTTCAAAATCCCCTGCAAGGCAGTGACCAGTGCCTCAAAATACGCTGAACATGTTGGCTGCTCTAAACTTAGTGCCGCTCATGTTACAGTTTGAACTTATTGAAGGAAGAACACTTTGATATTTGTCTTCAACAGCTTATAAAATGCATACAGGACATCAACACGTTACATGAGATTAATCACAAATAATTCAGGATAGAAAGCTAAAAATATTAAATAAAAATAACAACAAAAAAGCAACTTAAAGAAAATAAATCCTGACTTGAAGGAATAACTTTGATTTTTTTTTTAGAAGGGGAATCAATTGAAAGGTAATAAGTAGTCAGCATCTTACCTACATTACAGTTCTCATAGTCTATTTAATTCATATAAATAAAGATGAGTTTTACCTAGAGGATGATGCTAACCACTTGTCCAAACTGAGGAGAAGATGGTGTTATAGCTTTTCATTGAGCTTTTTAAGCTACAATTTGTTAAAAAGTTGTTGCTTTTGATTATATTTATGGGTACCAGAGTAACAAGGACTAAACACAAATGTATGGCAATGCAATGTGAAAAGTTGCCAAACTTTGGATCTTTTTCATTTGACTTCATAATTCTCTGCTACTTAAACTTAACATCCACATAAAATGCACTAAAGTTTGTAGTTAAAACATTAGAAATTCAAGGAGGAGGGATAGTTTCACAAGGGACCATTTATACATTACCAAACACATTTATTGCTGCAAAGCATTAAAAATCTATCTTTAATTGCAGCAGCGTGACACTAAAATAATAATAAAAAAATCAACCTTCAGTTACATTCAAATGGAAGAAAACAATCCAGTAGGAGACAAAACGTTTCTACACAAAAACACCTTTTAAAATAAATCTAACTGAAGCGGGGACTTTTGTTTAATTCACGTTTTAAAGCTAATAAATGTTTCTTTGAAGTTCTTATTGGTAATCCAAGGCTTTCAGGTTGACTTGAGTATAAATATGATAGATGTGATGCAAAAAAAGGCCTTTTGGCCACTAACAGGATATGGACATATATTTATCTCGCCACCCAGTGAGGAGAATTGTAAAAATGAAATGACCACAGCCACTAAAATCCCACTTCATTTTTGTTTAGATTTCTTGAAGAAGGACGTTCTTTTTCTTCTTCAGAGGTTTTTGTGTTGTTTCCTTTAGTTGTTCTTGTTGCAGCGCGACTAGAGGTGAGGAGGGTGAACAGGCTTTTCAATTAGTTTGGATCTTTTGACATAGTGCAGGGTGACATCAAACTGCACTGAACATGTAACAGATGTTGCAACCTTGGTTCCCGAGCGAACCAAGTCTACCAGACTATTGAGTGGAAAAACACCCTGCAGCTCAATGTATATAAAATAAAATAAAATAAAAACTCTCTCAAAAGCAAAGAAACAAAGAAACAGAACAGGGAGAAGTCTGATGTGTGAGGATTTGATTTGTGACACCACTGAGCAGCCACAGTGGTTTCCCCCTTTCAGCTGTTATCATTTCTTTCACTCCGCTCCCTCCTCCCGTTTGCTCCGAAATCCCCACGATGAGCGTGAAAAGAAAAAAAAAATCCCTCTGAAAATCCACCGCTGTGTCACTTTACCACTGAGCACTGAACAAGTGGATATGAGTCCAGTATTAACAGAGAGGGAGTGTGCTGCTCTTCTTTTACCCTTTCTTTTTCACAGCTGGAGCACTTGTTGTTTCACATAGTGTCTCCTTTTCTCCTTGCCAGAGTTGAACATGTCGACGTGGGACGGTAGTTATTAGCTGTCAGAGCTTGACGTTCATTTGGTCTTATCAGCACTTGTTTAATGGCTACTTAATGGGATTAATGGACATAAGGTAATGAGTGTGGGATGGGGGACTGGCTGCAGGGGGGAAATGAATGGTTGAGGGAGCGAGGAAAGGGGAGGAAAGGCAACAATGCTAATGGCTTACAGACTTGGAGGGAGTTGCTTCGGAAAGCAGTTTGGTAAATATGGCAGATGGCAACTGTGCAGCTCTGGGCTTCATATGCAAACACAGAATTTATTGCCTTTATATTCATACCAGTGGATATTGCATTACCCGGTTCCATTCTGCAGCAGCTTTGAAATGGACACAGGAATTTCCACACGTTTCTCCTTCTTTTATGTTGTGAATCACTACAAGGATACAAGCTGAAAGCTGCAGGAGAAAGCAGACATCCATGCCCAGAGGAAAGGTCCAAATGTGCTTTCAATATTCCACAAAGCAGACCTCTCTTCTCTGAGCCACTAAATTCGATCTGGGAAAACACTGAACCAAACAGGGAATTTTAATGTCGTCAGAGCTGTGACACTCCCCGGAGTTATCACAAAGATATTGATCATGCTTCATCATCCAGCAGGAGGAGACAGACTGGCAGAGGAAGTGAGGGGAAGAATACAAAATAGGTTAAAGGAAGCCAAGAGTCTGGTGCCTCTCAAAACTTACTTAAATATAAGAGGAAAGGACAACAACCAGAAAGGGAATTTGCACAGATACAGTTAAAGTAGCAGCTTCAAATTTTTTCAGTTCCATGTTTGGTATCAAGATTTGCTACAAATACCGCCTATCATTATTGTTTTTTGTGATCTAAAGATAGTTGAAACATGGGGCCTCTTTAGCTTGAGGCGGTGCAAAGCTAATCTGGGATGTGTAAGAGGACTTGACAGCTACATTACTCTGCCTTCCTCCCTCAACAGTCCACCCATCCACAGCTAATAAGTTAAAGAAAAGGGGAATACAGCTTTATTAAAGGCCACTCAGTCCTCCTGTGAATCCGATCACGCTCCTAATGACTAGCTTGAGGGAAAAAGTGGCCGCAAGCTCCCTGCATTGTTTTGGAAAGACTCGCAAAGAGATTCTTATTGTTTACTGTGATAAGACAAACAAAAAGCTGTTTCCATGTTGTTTAGGTGATAGGAGACAGTAGAAATAATAATAATAATAAAAAAAAAAAGATTATAGAAACGCACCAACAACAACAACAACAAACCCGGGTAAATTAAATTATTTCCTTTTGAGGTCAGTCTCTGCCTCAAGCTGAGAGGTTCAAGGAGTTTTGTGTTTTGTTTGCAAGTAATCACATGGTGGAACAGGAGTCGGATTGATGGACTTAGGCATCGCCTACTGTAATGTGCAGCACTTCAACTGCTTGTTGTGTCAAAAAACAACAAAAGAGTTTAGATATATAAATCAGATCTGAGCTTACCGGTTTGTCTATGCTCCACTCCTCACCTGTGGTCGTGAGATTTGAACCCTGAGAACGAAGCAAGTGTTCTCCATAGGATGGGCATCTGACCAGGATGTCCTCCGGATGTCTCCTTTCCTGATTTACCCCTTTGTGGGACAATAAAGGCTGTTTCTATTCAATTCTATTTTATGAAAATATCAGGCCAATGTTGTGACCATCAATTGATGTCTGCTAAAGTTCATGAAGCAGTAAAAGTTGCACAGAAAATAATGTTTTTGTGTCTTGTGGTGCAGAAACACAGTTTAAAATGGACAGTTTTCTGCAAGGCTTGGTGTGTGACATAAACATCTTATTTGTTGTCAGATTCCAAATCATTTTTACATGGACTTTTCAGTAAAACATTCTGAAAGTGGTCAACTTCCTGTAGGATTTGAATCATGACTAATAGAGATTTTTATGTAGGTGATTATACTGCAAGTATCTATACTGAATTTTATTAAAAGTAGAAAAAGAATAAGCAGGGGATACTGTCTTCTTAGGAGGAAGCATTCATGGCCTGTGGCTGTCAAACAACTATGTTTAGCAGCTCTTTAAGGTCTGGAAGCACTACCCATAAGAAATGCAATCTACCAAGTGTAGCTCCTTTGTTATCTTGCACAGAGTCAAAGTTTTTAGTTACGTCATCTACATCATCTCTGTACAGCCAGCAGTTAGATTGTTGTCATCACTGTAAATTGCCTCAAGCAATGAGAATTATACAGCATGAAAGAGACCAAAAGACAAAGTAGCTTTGATTTTTAACGCTCAGGAGACCAAAGCGTGGGATGTTCGACAGGCTGCCTGACCACATGGTTAAGCCTGGGTTTAGTCTGGACACAGAGAGATTTAGGAATGGGTTCGGTTAGATTGTAGAGTTTAAGTCACCTGCCTGCAAACAGTTTATGTTGGCAGTGAATGCTTTTAACATATCCTAAAAGCCATTTCCTATTTTAGGGGTTTGACAGTGACTGATTGCAGTATTACTCCCAGACTTCTGCTCGGTGCTGTTGCCATCATTCACTATAGCAGTTGTCAAGTAGCGTGAGCCAGATTTGGTCTGGTTCAGTCAGTTCAGCTTGGAGGTAAAATAGGATATCAATCAACAAATCTAAGCTCCAAGAGTTAAAATACCTTTGAATGTTTGCTAAGTACATCTTATGACAACATCCAAATGTTCAGAGATTTGTTCTGCTTGACAAACCTTTGGTAGATGAGTATTCACTATATTTTATTCCAAGTTTATAGACGACAAGCAGGTTTGATTGTGTTGTGGGTTTGATAGAACAACTGCTGATCAAAGCAGCAACACAACTTTTTGTCTTTGCGCTTTACACTTTCTGGAACTTTACAGACAAATCCAATAAATCCAATAAGCCACCAATCTTCCATGACACATCAGGCAGAGTCCGCAGTCGAGCACTAACTTTCCCGGAGTGAACAGGGGGAAAATGCCTGGTCGCTGCACAGCAATGAATCGTTCGGCCTCTACTTCCAGTTACTTGACATTAGCAGGCTGGCATTTCTCCATTATAAATCAGCCTCGCTGCAGCCCGAAAGTTCTGAAACTGAGATGATGTGGCCCATTTGTGAAAGGTTACAGATTTACATCATGGGCTCCATTTCAGCCAAATGACTTCAATTTAATGATGCCCATTAAGAGCGAAAATAGGGTTTTTCTCCAGATTTGGAGATCATTTATGAATTCTGTGCTTTTACTTTATCTGGATTGAAAGTTTTGGAAAGGACGAAGAATTGATTTGAGAATTTTAGTTAAAGTTGTGGTTGAAAATGTAACTTACCATTACAATGTTGCTGTAAAGAATACAGAAATAAAAGTTTTCTTTAAGGCAATAAAAAGCCAAAAATGAAGCCAGTTTGACATGTAGTCTTTGCATCCCTACCCTTCCTCCTTGCCCTCCTTTCTCTCTCTGGCCTCCTGCATCTCCTTTAGTGCATTTTGCTAGTCTTATTTAAGCTCCTCTTGACAGAGCCGCATTGCAACCCTCCTCCTCCTCATCTCAGTGCATTGCCTCTCCTCTCCTGCCCGCTGCAGTATGGCAGTAGATTGTTTCCTTACAGACTCGTTGCATCCCTCCTCCCTGCTATTGCCTTCCCTACTGTCCCTCTCAAGTCTCCCCCTCTGCCACACACTCACCTTCGCTGAGTGTTGGCAGCAGAGCGACACCTTAGATAGTCGAGCCTTGCTGTCTTGTTCGCTCCGTGATAGAAGAAGCTGTTGTTTTCCTTAATGAGGACAAACAACGTATAGTTGGTAAGGTGGTGTTAGTATTTGCTGTGTTTAATTCTGATCTGTTTTTTTATTAGACCCCAAAGGCTCGAAAAATGAAGCTACTCACAAGAAAGGTACTTTCCTTTTCTTTTTCAGTTTTTTTTTTGTTTTATTTGTTTATTGTTTTGTTTTTGCTCTTCTTCTTTTCTTCCCTGGCCATCGTTTTTATGTTTAACAGTCACTCACGCAGTAATGGGGCAGTTTCCAGATGTTGAGAAGAACAACGAACATTGGGAAACGCCTTCCTGATGTAGATGTAGAGATTACCTTGTGTGGTTGCACTTTGTATGAATTAAAGTGGTTAAAAATCTTTGTGACTGGAAATGTCAGCGGTTTTCACAGCTTCTGTCTACTTGATTCGTTGTGCTGATGCATACACTTTTCTCCACTAATGCCTGACATAATTTTTTTTACTGTGGTTTGAGTCAGTTATTTCCTAAAAAGAAAACCTGACAATTCCTGGACATTTAATCTTTTTTTTTTTTATCTCAGTCAATACAGACCACTTTTTGCGATTGTTTTAGCCGCATTGGAAAAGTATGAAGTTGTTATGACAATATTGTTTTTTCTGATTATAAATGTTGGACACACATTTGTTTGGCTTAGAAAGTAAAGCATTCCCTTAATGTCTCTGTCCATCTTTCCATCGCAGACAGTGTTATTTTGATGGGAACCTCAAGATACCAGTTATTGTTAGTTTTCAAGTGAAATGAAGATGCAATAAAAAATGTCTGCTCTTTACCAGATTCTAAAGTAATTTAGTTTGAACTCCCAAGTATACAAAACAAAATGATCCCACACTGTTATTGTTTAAAAACAAAAATGAAGTCCAAATGGAGAAGCTGTGTGTGAAAAACAAGTTCACCATATGAAGGTGAAAAGATATCAGCATTTACATGGAAAAAGAAAATGTTGCTACATAAGAATCTTAGAAGGTTAATAAGGCCATTTCCAAACTTACAGACAAAACATTATTGATAATGGAAAGTAATTTAAGACATTGATTCATCCTCCAAGTGGTGAACGTCCCAGATCTGAGAATACAATGCCAAAAAAAGTGACTACATAGTAAGAGCTGAATCTCACACAGCAGTCAAAAGCAACCCAAATCTAATTATTTGCCCATTTGTAACCCATATCCAACTTTTCACGGCAGTCTGAACAGCCCAATTATGATCTTTTCACCCTCCAGAAAATCTGATTTGTGCCACTTTCAAATATGGGACTGAATCTGTTACATATCCTATAGTTTCCCCAGCGTCTGCAGTCTGAACGGTCATGATACATTTATTCTGACTTTTACATCACTGGCATAATTCTGCACTAGAAGCCAGACGTGGTAAATCCGGACATATAGTGGTGACAAAAAGTGTTTTTCCTCGTTCCGATTCTCTATTTTATTGGATCTTTGTCACGATTCAGTGTGTCAGAGCATCAAATCAAATTAAATAGGGGTCAAAGACAATACAAGTAAATTCAAAATGCAGTTGTAAACAAAAGTTTGATTATAAATGGAGAAAAAAATCCAAACCTACATGGGCCAGTGTGAAAAAGTTATTGCCCCCATCCTGATAAAATAGAACTGTGGTTTTTCATGCCTGGATTATCTGTTTTTAGCCACACACAGGCCCCTGCTTTCAATCAAGGCATACATTTATTAGGACCTGCCTGACAAAGTGAAGTTCACTCAAAGATCTTCAAAAGCCAGACATCGTGCTGATATCCAAAGAAATACAGGAATAAATGGGAAAGAAAGTAATTGAGGTATATCAGTCTGGAAAGCGTTATGAAAGCCATTTCTAAACTCAAGTAAACCACAGTGAGAGCCATTATTCATCCATGGTGAAAACATGAAACGGTGGCAGAAACAAACATCCAGTCATCACTTTCCTCAGGTCAGGTCAGAGGTCATCTTTTCTTCCTCCATAAGAAAGAGGCAAAAATTGCCACCATGGCAAAAAACCCCTATAGAGCAAAAAAAGATGGAATTTAAACAATTAATTCCAAAGTGGAGATACTTGGTCATAATGCATAATACCATGTTTGGAGGAAGCATATAACCACAAATACCTCAGTTTAAATGTTGAGCTCAGTCGTGGACATTAACATTAAGGCTCTCCATTTTTCTGTAACTCATCTTGATGACCTCCAAGACTTTTGGGAAAGAAATTCTGTAGACTGACGAGACAAAAGTTGAAGGAAAGTGTGTGTCCCGTTACATTAGGCATAAAACTAAAAAAAGTCCTTTTTTGTGGCCTAGTCAAACTCTTGTCATAAATCCTATTGAGAAGCTGTGGCTTGATCTGCAAAGGCTGTTCAAGCTGAAAACCATCTATGTTGACTGAATTGCAACAATTCTACAAAAATTAGTCAGTCTGTTAGGTTTAGTAATCACTTTTTCACACAGAGCCATATAGGTTTGGATTTTTTCCTTCATTGAAAACTGCATTTTGTGTTTCCTTTTATTGTCTTTGACTAACATTGAAGTTGGTTTGATGTTCTGGAAAACTGAAGAGTGACAAACATGCAAAAAATTAGGACTTAAAAATTCCGACACTGTAAAACAATGCAGCAACCAGCACCGAAACATAACTTTTTTTTTTTTTTTTGCTTTGTGGTTGCATTTAATTAGTAGCAAAAAAAAAAAAAAACATATTTCAGAAAACAATTGGAAATTGAGCCTGCTGTGTGCACTGCACCCTTACATGCTGGAGTTCTATCACACCATGTTAAATGCGGATGACAGGGCAAATAAGGGTTGACTGGAAAGATCTACGCTCTAAAAAGATAGAATTTAAACAATTAAATCTAAAGTGGAGACAGTTGGCCATAATGCATAATACTATGTTTGGAGGAAGCATATAACCACAAATACCTCAGTTCAAATGTTGAGCTCAGTAGTGGAAGGCTGATGATTTGGGTCTATTTTGCAGTCAATAGGATTTGCGCACCTTGGAGTCAGTGTGGTGGGAGATTAACTTTCCTGCCATCCCTCTTTTTTCTGTGCAGAAAAGAAAGGAAAGGAAAATAAAACATTGGATATAAGAATGTTAAGAAAATCCACCTTTATGATCTAAAACAGTTAAATAAACACAAATTAGGGGCTGCATTAATGTGGTTTACATTTAAATTCCTAAGCTCTGCAGGTCTAATATGTTTTTCAAAGCTGCGACATCCTGTGACACCAATCTGGACCCTGGTCATTGATCCTGACTCAGCACAACCTCTGTTAAGATAAAATGCTTTATCCAAAGCAGCATTTGGATCAATGTGGCCTTCTGCAGGGAGAAACAAAACAAGCCAAAGAAAAAGAGAAAGTTTCAGAGAGAACATCTTCTGGGCGACCTTCCAAACTCTGTAAGCATCTTCAGGACTGATCAAACATAATGACTTTGGTTTCCATTTTCAGAAACGGTGACTCATTTTATGTTAAAACATGGCACATAAAAGGATAATACTCTAAAGGGCAATAAATTAGAGGTTGTAAAATAATTCACTCTCTGAAAAGGAAACGTGATCACATCATTGTGTCGTCATTGGACCTCATTTAGTCCTGAATGTCTTAGGCTAAATTTAGACCACCTTAAGCCATTAGTTTGATTTTTGTTACTTTGCTAATTTGCTGCAAAGATTTGATACATTCAATAACATTTAAGATGGACAGTTCAGTAGGTCACTGTAAATTATTGGCAGTATCGTCTGATCCAGTTTGTCTCATTGCTTAAAGTGGTGCAGGCGATTCAAAGAAAGGAATCCTGTGATAAACATGCTCAGTTTGATGAACAGACAAGGTCATAACAATAAAAAGGGCATAATAAAATCCTGAACCACTGAACTATCAAAACTATTTTTGACCTTTATGTAAGTGCAATTAAAGCTGGATATGGAGCAAATTGCAAAGGTGATGCATTGCGATGCCTGTTTTATGGCAATGCTGTATTAAAGACCGTCTGCACAGTCTAATGCGCTAAGGGTGTATTGGAAACCAAACACATGTGATCCACTTGAATGGACCAGAGTTTGTTCCCCCCATTGGTCCGGACTTTGTGTACAGGTTTGAATACACTCAAGACAATTCTTGAGTGTTTTGGGTCTTAGATCAAACGAACTAACCAACTTTTTGAGGTGATTTCCGACGATTTCCAAACAAACTCTGGTGTGTTTATCTTCTCGTATGAATAGATGACCCTCGACCCGAACCAACTACAGGAAATATATGTTTCTTTTGGACTTCACAAGCCACCGTTGCAGGACATCCTCTGCTTTCTTTGTATCGATGCAGGTTATTGGTCAGAGGGTCCAGAGCATCTCGTCTCATCCTGCTTGCAGCTAAATTTGCTAACTTCATCCCAAAATTATAAATATTCTGAAAAAACAGCGTTGTATGAACTGCTCTTGACAAAATGGTATTGCAGTTACAAAAGTGGACCAAACAAAAGCATCCAAGGACTTTCCTTTTCTGAATGTACCCTAAAAGATGTCTAAAAAAACATGCACAAGAACAGGCAGTGTGAAGGAAAATATCATTTGGGCCATGGGATTAAATCAAAGATCAAGTTTATCATGATCTGCTGCAGATATTATCCTTTTGTGTCTAATTACCCAGAATGAATAATGTCTTCCAGGGAGAGTATTGGTTTGCAGACTAAAGACCCCAATTACCTCCTGAGCTTATTCTGTCGGCCACTGCTGTCAGCTTCACAGGAGAACACGCTTTATATTAGCAGGCAGCAGCCTGTCTGCCTCCAGGCAGTCGATATGCATAACTTACCCACTGGCCTGGCAAAGGAAGAAAAAATAACGGAAGCTACAGAACTAATAAGTTAATTTCTCATTTTAATGTTCAAGCAGCAGAAGCACAATTATATCTTAAGAAGTCTGGAGATGTGAGAGGATGTGTGTGGATATCAGTCACAGAATAAAGGCTGATGAAGGTAGTTCAGCTGCAACGGGTTAAGGAAGAATGTTTCTGGGTTTCTGTTTTATCTTAAAGGGGCAACATTGTGTGTTCTTCAGGCTAATATGGTTATTTTATAACATAATTAAATAACTATGCTTTATAACCAGTGGTTATAAAAATACTATGTATGTTAAATATGACTTAAAAGAAATGTTATTGCCTAATTTAGCAACTTAAAATTGAGGCTCTGCACTTTAAAATCTCCTGCTCTCTGAAACTTTCAGGAAGTCATCATAACATCGTTCCTCTGTTACTCCTTCAGCAATGCTTTAACCAGCGTTGCACTGAGAAGGAGCTTGTATAATTAGCTTAGCAGATGTTAAGCTCCACCAGGTGTTTGCTAAATCCTGCTGGCTAGTCTGAAGGAGTTGAGTGGAGGAGTTGCGGAGGAGGGCTGCTCTGTAAGGCAGAAGCTTGGAAACTGCAGATCCGAGGAGGAGCTGTGTCTTAAAGGCGGAGCTAGGTCCACCCAGGTGTTTTGCACAGCAGAATGGTTGCCATGGAGATTAAAGAATTCCTCAAACATGCATGAAAGAACCGAGGAAACACTCCAAGTATGTTATAACATTATAACATGATGCAAAACTCAAAAAAGTTGATTTTGCATACTACTGCCCCTTTAAATCAACATTGTTTTTTATATACTTTCCTATTTAATTTACTAAAAAAATTAACTCTGATTTTATGATAATTAATTTTAACAGAAATATTGTTTATGTGTAGATGACAGGTGGCTTTAGAGTTGAAACAAAGTTGCAGTAAAAGCCTGAAATGTTGGAATCAAATGTGGACATCAGTTTCTTCAATACAAGCTTGATTGTTTTCCAAACAGCAGTATATTGTTCATGAAATATCCATATACTTTTATTCTAGCTGAAAAATCAAGAATCCATTTTGGCATTAGTTTGGAAAGTACCAAACTAGAGTTAGTTTGCAAGCAAAAAGCAAACTCCAACAGGAAGACATTTCTATAAATGGGAGAAGGTGTGTTGAGGGGATTTCTCCCCCAGCGTGTTCAGCAGAATCCAGGGAGCAGGTCAGGCCCTCGAGTCGCGCCACAACCACTGCAGGCAGCAGCCGTTCCTCCTGATTAGAGACTGCGCTCTGCTCCTTCTGTTGTCCAATATTCAGCACATTTTACACGCATCTCACCTTCTCTCTGACTTTTATGTCTGCAATGTTAGGCCAAAGGATATCTGATGACACAGTCTGGGCTCTCCTTCCCCCTTTAGTGCGCTGCACACCGCCTGCAGATTCAATCCGGTTCTGCAGATTTATGCTCGTGTGTGAGTCCTTCTCCATTGAGGACAACCCTGTAATACGGTTGCAATGAGCTTTAGAGAAGTGACTGCAGCAGGTTGGAGCATATTGTCGTTATTCAACTTTTCATTGAGAGTGGAAAAAATTGCTGCTATGTAGATTTATACTCATCCAAGTGGCCTGCCTTATGGTGCAAGTCTTTATAATGTGATTGCATGGTGCTGCAGAAAGCTAACACTGCAAAATGGTTAGTCAAGGCTGAAGCACATTGCATTGTTTAAGTGAAGGCAGAGCTGAATATACACTCACACAGATTTATGCTAGCTGAAGTGGCTTCTTTCAAAGAGTATATTATTGCCACACAGTGATGCAGAAAGGAGTCGCAGCTGTAAATGCAAGGCTTAAGATACGTTCAACAATTATAGAATCTATTTGAAGAGACATTTTGACATCATGAGTAGAGAGTAAAGACTTTAAAGACTTAAGCACCTAAAATTTTTCACTGATATATACATTTATAATGCAACATGTTTGCATTGTTTTTAGAAGCAGCAGCCAGAAAGTAGCAGTAATCTAGCAAGCAAATAAATCGGGTTTTCTTAATTTTATATATCTGTAAGTAAGAATTGCCTCTCATGGCCTCAGTCAGTGTGTGTAGCTAGCAGAGTGTGTATTTTAAATATGAACTTCATATTAGCTAGCAAAGAAAACTACTCAAATTAAATCAACTGCCATCACATTTCATGAGGTTGGAGTGTACAAAGAGGGATCTTTAGCAACTCCTCCTTATATAAACTATCTAGACGGTCTAAAGTGCTGGGCTGTTTTATTCTAATTTCTCTTCAGCTCACCATACCAGTTTTCTATAGGTGTTAGGTTCGGACTGGTGAACCATTTTTGGAAATCTGTTTTGAGTCATTATCTTGCAGATACCATCAGGTGTTTATCTAAAAACTCTTAAAAAAAAAACCAAAAAAAACCTCCCAGATAGTATAGAAGGGCACCAGGCCTTACACCCTAAATAACAGTGAATGTATTGATCCTTCGATCCTGGAGTGTTTGTTGCTGAAAATCTCAATCTTAATCTCGTCTGAATAAAGAGTTTATTTTTGGAGTTAAAGATTCACTAGCATTTAGGAAACTTTACACCAGGGATGTTGATTGTTTTTAATGATTTTTATGAGTATTTGGTGACCCCACCATGCCACATTTTGTTGCTCTGCTCCAGCAGTAAGATTTGGAAATTTATTTACCATCACTGTGACTATTGGTTCTTCCTCCAGCTTTGTTTGTCACACTTCCAGTTGTTTTAAACTTTATTATTGCTCTGTAGATTCAGCAGCTTAAGATGCTGCAGTATGTGGAAACAGCTTCCGTATGCTGATTGAATAAAGGGTTTTTTTGTGTGCATATTTAGACCTAAACATGATCACTAAGTATTTTATTCACCCCAACATATGTACTTTGATTACCATAAGTTAATCGGAGAATGGATTTGGAGAAATGGTTTCAAATGATAAATTATTTCGGATTCCTGAGAAAATTAAATAATAGATGAAAATTAGGGTAATTTCTATATATTCTTAGAAGTCAAAAATGGCTTTAATAGAACTGATTGGAGAAAATTGTGATTTAAATATCCATCTTAAATTTCTAGGGGCACATTTACACATTTATGCAACAATAATGTCTTAACAGTTTTCTGCTTTCATTGTTTCACAGACCAGACAGAACGCATCTTCCCAACACAATAAATTGCAGAATTTTGCAGATAGGAAGGAAAAAGTTCTACCAAAGTCAACAGTTTGTCCTGTGATATAAACAAAACATGACTTTTAATTTTATGTTAGAAATAACTGAAATAACATCGCCTACGTCTGTGAAGGTGCAAAGACTTTAGATTGGGAAGAAGAGGAAAATGAACTTGGGAGGCTCAAAGTCTTCATGTGCATTATTATTTACTCCTTCAAGATCAATACTTTAAATCTCCCCTTTTCAGGGGCTCAGTGCTGAGATACTCCTGACATGTATGGCAAATGCAGCCTCTTGGTTTTTAATCTTTGCCTCAAGGCAGAAAGGCTCCAGTTTTTTCAGGCTGGATGTGCTGCATGTGTGTCTATAACCAAATAAGGAGAAGTGAAATTGCTTAACAGCATGATAAACTTTCAGTTTAAGGAAAAATAATCTAATTTGCAAACTTTGAAACTGATTAAGCTCATAAAGTATTAATGTGAATCTATTTATTTCATGAGTTATTCATTTTTATATTAAAAGGAAAAAAATCCTCCCAGTTTGATTAAAAGCTCTGTTTAATTTTCAGTAACAGAAAGTGACTTTAATTCAAAATGAGCTACAAGTTGTAAATCCTGGTGCTACCCATGCTTTGTCATCCAAAGTTCAGAAAAATATTGCAAAAAAACCCATTAGAAAACCTCAATAGAAAATTAAAATCACTTGATTAAAATCAGTGAAGTCCACAGACTCTTGAGGAAAACTCTGTTTCTTTCTAGCAGTAGAGGACTGGCAATCCATCAAGGTTGTCTCTCTGCCTGTGACAGCTGCAATGGGATCCGGTCCCCCTACGACCCTGAGCAGGACAAACCTGGAATGGAAAATGCAATGAATAAATGAATTATTTCCCCCTAAACAGAAAAGAAAAATGATGTAAAAACACAACCCTGTTGTGCCAAAAGAATAGTAGGACGTTGGTCATTTAGAGAATGTTGTATGTGCAAAAATGTGTTTGTTTCTCCCATAATCTCCGACTGGTGTCTGTTCCTGTTTGGATGATTAAAGGCATCTGACTAACAGGAGCATTCACACCACAGCACTAAATCACTTGCTAATTTATTGAGCAGCTGACCATAACACAAACAAACACACTCCCTCAAATGGACCATCTGTACAAGCATACAGTGTGGAGTACAAACAGTTTCCATACCAGAGACACGAGCTGAAGTCAAACAGAGGAAGAAACCCGAGCAGCTTGAACACACTCTGCTTGTACCTCGACTTTTAAATCTCTGGCGTGAACATTCCTGCACACTCTTGACACATCACTGCCTCTCAGTAATCCACTGGTATAATGCTGTGGTCACCTCGTGTCCGTCATTGAGTTGCCACAACAGACCTGTTATTGATTTTTGTCTCAGGGCTGTCTGGCAACTGCCAGCCTGTCATGTCCACCCGTCAGTCAAATCCCGGCCAGGACACCGATAACGGCTTCTTAATAATTAACTTCAAACATACTTACTAGTCTCCTTATCATTATGAAAGGAGAAGCAAAGGAGACACAGTAGTTTCTAGTGTTTTTGCCCCTGCAGCTCTTGTACCCACTGTTACCTGGTGAGGCGAAGCTTGACTCTCATCTCCTCACAAACAGAATAAACCAGTCGACCGTGGCGAAAAAAACTCTCTGAAACGCTGATGTCTTCCCAATAAATAAATAAATAAATAAATAAATAAATAAATAAATAACTGAAAGCTTAGTTCAAGCTTCAGGGTCAACAGGTTTTATGAAATGGGAGAAATCTTTTCTGTAAGTTGGTTGATTGATGACGACTCATAAACTAGAGAGGAAACTAGCTAGCTAGTCACAGACAGCCGTGTCTGCTAACTCTTAAACATTTAAATAAATCGGTAGAAGGAGCTACATATTATGAAGGTGCTTATTACTCTGTGTCCTAAATAAGATTTTCCCAAATCTGTCCCGAATCAGAATCAGATGAAACAAAAAATGAAAAAAATTGTTTCATTTTTTGGGGGGAAAAATGAAACAATCTTCATTCATCTCTAGTACAGCAGTGGAATGTGGAATTTGGGAAAACATAAAGCAGATTTCATAAAAACATTTTCAAATGTGGAATTGTTGGTGGGTTTGATTTGCAGAAAATCTAAATGCACCTGGACTGAAGGTCACACATTTATGACCAAACATTATCCTTGAATAGAGCAGATTTGGTCACCAACAAATCATATTTCACTATAGCAAGTCGTCCAGGTCCTGAAGAGACAAATCGACTCCACATCACACTACCGCCAACATGTTTGTCAGTAAGATGTTCTTTTTTATTAATGATGTTGATTTATTTCCAAATTATTGGGAACAGAAGCTTCTAAAAAGTGCCACACTTGTGTCTTCAGTCTGTTTTTCCCAAAACTCTTGAAGATTATCAGGATGTTTTTTTAGGTAAATGTTAGATGAGCTCCTGTGTTTGCTTTGGTCAAACAGAAACCCTTTTTACGTCACAAGTTTCCAAAAACATTTTTGTTGTGCTTTGGACAAAAGAAGCTTTACACAATAGTGGAATGGAAACACAAATAGTAACGGGAATGATGTAATGCCATGCCTGGCCTGCAGGAGGTGGAGAAACTTTGTTCATTTTCTGCCCCAGAGGCATTTTTTATAACTGTACTTTGCTGTTTCACATTGAGCAGATTTTGCTGAATGATCTAAAGGTGCAGCAGCACAGACAGAACATGGATATGGTCCGCCATTGTTGATGTGTTGTGTGTGGGTGAAAGTGAGAGCGCCGTGACTGACATGATCGTTTCCAACCGTTTTTAGTTTGAGTTTACAGGGAGATGATTTGTATTGTGTTTCTAAAACGTTTGGCTTGTTTTTGACTGGCCAAAATGCTTTTACCATGAAAACCAGAGGCCAAAATGCGACAAAACATTAGCATTTTACTGTCCTGGTGTTATTGTGTAAACAGTGTCTTTCTTTTGGAACTCTTCCATGAATGCAGGCCTTTGCATTCATGAATGCAGGTCTTTGCATTCATGAATGCAGGTCTTTGCATTCATGAATGCAGGTCTTTGCATTCATGGAAGAGTTAGTTCAGCATTTCTGGTTTCTGTTTTAACATCCTGGATGAGTCTTTGATGATCTCTTGGAGTGATTTTGGTCACATCTGTTCCATGTTTTTTTAAATTGTGCATAATTTCTCTCACTGTTGTTCATTGGAGTCAAGGATTCTTTTAAATATGTATTCTTGTCATGTGAGTCTGAAATTAAAACTCTTTTTCATACTTCAGTGTTTCACATCATCAAACAAGAACTTTTACTTAAGCAAGTACCAATTTTACTTTCTTCTGAGCTTCCAGCCTGCAAGAAATATGTTTTATTTGCAACTTTCAGGAATGTGCTCAATTAATTGCAAATTACAGTTACAAGCCTGACATTGCAAATTAAGATTCACATCATGGACTAGATCCATTATACTTTTAGGCAGCTGCTGATTTCCACACTTTTGAGTGGTTTTTATAGCTTGCCCAGATCATTAGGTTCATTAATAACCAAACCTAGCCTACAGTGGAATTATGTTTATGACCACAAAGCTTTAGATTATATTTAATGACAGTTTTATGAATTGCCGTGGGACAGTGTAGGTGTAGAATAGGGATAAATAAACAAAGGAGTCTGGGAGAGAAAGCTCATATGCAAGCAGGCACACATTCCTGGCAAAAACATACACAG
The DNA here is from genome assembly GCF_904066995.2 of Poecilia reticulata. Taxonomy (NCBI): domain Eukaryota; kingdom Metazoa; phylum Chordata; class Actinopteri; order Cyprinodontiformes; family Poeciliidae; genus Poecilia; species Poecilia reticulata. The sequence goes on from NC_088839.1 coordinate 27,444,516, forward strand.
AAATATTCTCAGTGCAGACAGGGTACACATAGTTTCATGGAGAAACGGAAAATGCTGGCAGGCATGAATGCCAATTTTAAGTAAATATGCATAGAAACACACACGCACCCGCACACACACTCGCATAAACACAGAGAGAGCCTCAGGTGTTTCCTGACCAAGCTGCCATCCATCCATCCATCTCTCCATCCTCTCCTCTTTCTGCCTTCCTCCCACTTTGAATACATTTCATCCCATAATGAAACCTGAACACCCTCTGGCTGCAAGAGAGAATATGAATGAGAAGAGGAGGCAGAGTTACAAGAGACAGGAGAAAAGGGACAAAAAAGAGAAAAGAAAGAAGCATTATTGCAAAAAGGCACGAAGAGGGAGGAAAGCGCATCATAATGGCATTTTTACTACTTCACTAGGGAACAAGATGAGGTTTTTTCCTAAAGTTCACTCAGTGGAAGTAGTGATGATGGATGGCTGAATATGACGGCTGGAGAAACCACTATTCTTCATCTCCCCAATCCAATTAAAGTACGACAGGGAGTGGTTTTCCTTTGCTGCTCATCAGCTGCAGTGTTTACCAGCTTGTTTAAAGGAAAAGGAGATTCTGTTCGAAGAATAAGGTACTTTCAGCTTTTATGCACGGACAAAATGTAGGAGCTCTCTTTTGAAATTGAGAGAGATGCGGTGAAAAGAGAGGTAACAACATCAGCATTACAGAAAGATCCAGAAAGGACTTGTACAAGTGGTCAATTTACTTTTACAGCAAACAGACAGAGAATATACGAGCAAGAAAATCAAGTCTTGTTGGAATATTGTTTAAATGTTACATCGGGAGACAGACTGGTCTTTGATAGTTTGCAGCTTTTCAGCATTTTTGTGCATCCTGGACGCTTATTTCTCTCCACACTGGCATCATTTTTGCAGAGAGCCAAAGTAATAAATATTGTTCTAAACCCAGGGATGCATGATATATCGGCATTAACATCAGTATTGGTCCATGCGACTCAATTTTTTAACATGTTGGTATTGGTAACACAAGGAAAACTAGGCCAATATTGACAACCAATGCTCATGTTCCAGTTGTGTATTTGTTGGTATTTATTTGGACATGTGAGGGTATTTAGATGAAGCAGAGAAGCAGTCAGATATGTGGTTGGTTTCTTATTTATAATTTTTTTTTAATGGTGGGTCAGGAACTTTAGAAGTAATAATAGTATTGGATATCAAAATAAGTCTAATTTTGATATTGGTGCTTTTCAAGCTTTATTTCAAGCTTTTTAAAGTTTTCTGGGGTTTTTTCCTACTCAGGTTTTAGAAATCCTAAAAATAATAATGGGCGATAATTAATAATCATCTCCTTCAGATATTGAGACTGAAGGAACCACAGAAAGACGAATGCTTCATTGTCATTGCCCAGCAACTTTAGCGTCATATCATAGGAAAAACATGGTAAAAATACAATTCCATGTAATTTAAGATTATTAAGTTGTGTGAAAAAGTGTTTGCCGCCTTCCTGAGTTCCAATTTTCCTTCATGTTTGTCAAACCTTAAAAAAACCCCTCATTTTAAAGCTGTCCTTTGTGTTTACTTGGGTTGTGGTTGATAAATATTTAAATTGGTTTTATGTTCTGAAACACTGAGGTGTGAAAATGTTCATAAAGTAGAAAATCAGGAAGAGGGCAAACACTTTTTCACACCACTGTATACAGCACCAATTCACAACAAATTCGATCTCAAGGGAAATTACAAGACAACAGGTTCAGATTTATGGAAACTTATTTGTTTGAAGTTCAATTTGAATCAGTCTAATTTATCCCAACAGTTGTTCATTGAATGCCCACTGTGTAAAAAGGTATCTGTGTAAAAAAAGCCCAGCTGGTTACAGTGAGTCATTCACTTTGCAGCAATCCCTCATCCTCAGCAAGCCTCTCTGACAGAAGAGAGCCATGATGTCCTTTTAGCAACAAGAGACCTCCAAACCTCCAGTAGAACCAGGCTTTGTATGAGTGGCTGCCTACAGCAGGAACCATTATGTGAATCATGACGCATGGTCCATATACCGTGACCCGCCGACCCTCTTCCCTCTTTAATATTAAAAAACTACAACTTCCTCAGACACAATTTAACATAAAAAAATATGTTGTTGCTTTAATGACAGCATTAATAAATACAAACTTGAGGAATAGTCATTGCTTGTGCTAAATGTTCTTAGCAACAACAAAACTAACAGTCAGCAGGCATCATTTGGTTAAAAATTAGTAAAAAGTAAGTTCACACAATCAGCTAAGATGCTAATTGTGTGATTGTATCCTTTACTTTTTCATGAACCAATAAAAAAAAAGGAAAATTACTATATAGCACATTAATTTACCTACATGACAGAATAAAATGCTATCCCCACAGTTCCAATGTAATCCAAGTTTTATTAAAAGTTAAAAACCAGCTAAAAAACTTTACTCTCACATTTATATCTAAATTCTGATGTTAAGAAACTCTACACTCTCTTACTAACCAACTTGACCTAAGCTTGGATGAAGGCCCTCAGCAAAATAATTTAATTAATTACCTACCTAGCAACAGAGCTGATTGGATGACAATGAATTTCTGTTGCTTTTCTAAATAAATTTAGATATGGTCAGTGTACAGATAAGACAATCACAAATGAATAATGGTTCAGCATCTAAAGGCCTCTCTGGGCTCAGAGTGCTCCTCGTCACACCACATCGGCATAAAACTAATGGAAAGAAAAATTAATAGAAACAAAGTCCAGACTTTTCAGTAAGCCAAATGTTCTGTGAATTACTTAATATTCAAACTGAATTAGGGGTTTTCACTTGCTGTAGCCCAAAATATATCACTCTTGGTGTAATGAATCAGATGAATTCTAGTTTAGCGGCACTTATATAACCTGTAACAAAGCCAGTTATTGTCACCAAATACAAGATATTTTAGAACTTTATGTTAAACATCTGGACTGATTACTTCTAAACATTTGGACATAGAATAAACACTTTTAATCCATAGTTTGAGCAATTTACAATATATTCCATGATGAAATCAAGCTAAAATGCTGTTAAAAACCTGGAGCTGAAAGTGAATAAAAACAGTTAAAAAATTATAATCAATAATCTTCAAAGAACCTCCAGAACATTTCCTCCAGAGTTTTATGACTTTTGGCTATTTTATTCAAAACTGAGCCAAAAAACTTTTGGGAGTTTAAAGCTTTCAGCTTTGGATAAAATGTTAATTATTTCAGAAGGTTATTTTCCCCTCATGGATCTGGTATTTTGCTTCATGCATGGTTGATAAGAAAAAAATGATCACCTTCTCTGCACATCACGACCAAACAGCAACAGGAATAGAAAAATATTAAATAACCTTTTCAAAAACATTTTCAAAATCTTTTTTCCACAGCCTTGTTTGTTCTTCTGTGAGCATGTGTCGGGAATATATATTAGCTCAATAAAAAGTAAAACTACCTTCCCCAAACCATATATGCTACGCCTTATACATATTTAATGTCTTACAGCCATTGTAAAAGTTTTTGCTGAGGGCAGCTCAGTTGCAAAAGAGGCAATCCGATGTAATTTAGCCTCTTATTCATTTAATTTGTAGCTTCTGACTTTTCTTTTTCCCCCTCTGCTTTCTTTTCCTTTGCTTAACTTATTTGTTGATGACAATAAATTCAACTTCAGCTCTCTGGGTATGAGTGCCACTTAGAGAAGCTTAAATTGGGTGTCAGGAGACATACAGAAAGCAACGATTTCTCCAAATATCTATGTTTTACAACCCACTCAAGACACGATAATGGAACACACTCCACCAAACCTCCTACACTTCTTCGCCTGAAAACACGAGGTGTGTTTGATTTCTGCTGCTTCATTAGTTCCATTCGGTGGTTTGGGTTTGCCGCAGTGATGAGTTAGTGTAAAATGAAGATGTCAGCACAAAAAGCTGTTTTGTTGACCAGTTAATTGGTCCCCGAATACGGCGCGCGGATGATGAGGGGATCGGAGGATGTGGGTTTGGATGAGCCTCTGGGGACAGATCTGTCGCCAACAATAAATACATCTGAGTTTAGAATTGGTGCAGTGGTGGAAGGACCATTTCAGCTCCCACATCAAGTTGATGAAACATAAACAGTATGTGTGCTGTGTTGTTAGCAAAGGGCTTAATAGCAGGATACAAAGTGCAAAAGTAGAGATGCACAGATAAAAGTTCTGGAGCGTTTAGCTCTTCACATTCTCTTTCTGGGTTGATTTTAGCTTCACTGTAATGTTTTTTTACGTCAAGATTACGTTCACATATCAGGCGAAACCAACCCAAATTTGCTTTTGTTGCCCAAACATAATGTATGTCTGTTTGAATGGCCCTATTCTGACCTTTTCATTCTCTATGATAGCAGTCATGATCATTATAGATGTTTTTTCTGGAAGATTTATGACACTGTTTAATATTTGTTAGAGGTTCTTTGGTTGTGACAGCAGCGTGCCGAATAAAACTTTAACCATTTGTTGTTTTCAAGTCTGCTTTATAAATAATTCAATTAGTTTGAATATCACATGTAATATTATGACAATGTAAAGTCAGTCTTGGTTACATAAATGGATCTGTGAGATTCTAACTCACAGATCCATTTTTGTTAATTTTTGTTTTTATATTTTTCACAGATTCAACCATTATAGGTGATAAATAAACGTTTTGGTCCAACTTGAACTGATGCAAGGTTTGCATTCTTTCACCATGCAGTATTTCCATAAACTACTTACATAAAATTAAACATAGTAGTTTATTTCAGTCATTAACAAAATTCAATGGTTGATAATACTGTAGAGATACTGAAAAGGTAATTAGTAAGTAACTGAGGACTCAGACTGTTTAGCTGAATGCTAACCCAAGATGGATGCTGCCAGTTGCTGCTGGGAACTCTTGGCTCTGGTATTTTAAAATTTAGATGCTCCAAAATGCAAAACCAAATGTCCTGCAAGATATAATCACATAAGTTGCATGGGTTATCAGCTGGCCTGAGGAATCACCACTGCACCAACCAACGCCCCCTGCTGTTTTTCCCACCTGGCGTATAATTCTAACATATGGCATTTGGTAGAGATGGCATAACCTGCAGGGAAGTGAATGCACTGAACCAAAACGCTGCCCAGTATCAGAAGTGTAGTCACAAACAGAAAGCATTAATGTGAAACAGAGACAAGACAAGTATTCGGGGGTTTTGTCAAGAAACCTAATTTCCGGTTGTGTTGATGAAGAGATAACAGTAAAACTGTCCCAGGGCCTCAAATCATGTCCTCTGTGGACAGCTCAAGGATTGTCTCTTCAGGAATCGCACTGAGCATAAAATCTTCACTACAGGGAAAAAAAAACCTCACTGTTTTCCTACACTACACATAATCCATTAAAAAAGCAATAAAAGGAACTACTCTGACATTATTCAGCTTCCTTCTTCTGAGCATCTCTGAAGACAACTGAGGGTTGAAACAACAAGCAGGAAGGTCAGTGAGAAGAAAGAAAAGCTTTTATTTATTCACTGATGTACAGTCTTTTAAAACAGAAACACAGATAAATATGATTATAGAAATATTCAAATGGGACATGAATGAGTTCATCTATAAAAATTCCTAATGTAAAGACTAAATGGAGGGATTTAATAGAAAATTGCTACTATTTTTAAGATTTTGATTCACTGGTTGGTTTTAAAACATCATGTAATAAAACCACAAGAAACTTCAACATTCTATAAAAAATTTTAAGCACAAAATAATATATGCAAATGGAAATAAATACAGTGTATGAGAAGACAGTCATTGGAATTTGGCCACACAGACACATTTGTTTGGACTCCAGGCTAAGATGCATAAAAAGCTTAAAATGCATCTTATTGCTGCACCGTAATCTCATGCTGTCACATTTAGAAAAGTACAAACTTTAACATGAGTTCAGTGGGAAATAAATGAAGAAATATTTACATTTTAAAGAATAATCTCTGCCAAGCTTGCAGGGCAGAAATTACTCATCTATATTTACCAAGTTTAGAGCATAAAAATAGGTTTTTCACTCGTTCCTCTTTATGCAATCTCTCTATGTCATATGTCCTGTCTTGTGCTCCCTTCTTTTCAGTTTATTTCTAATAATTTCTGGGCTCATTTGGTCATATGGGATGGTAATTGTTCCAGTGAAAGACCAATTCATGACCCAATTTCAGACTAATTTGACCAGAGATTTATTTAAAGTGTTTTTTTTTTGTTTGTTAAAATAGAAACAGCTAGAAATAGCTATTTCCTTATATACTTTATATATATATATATATATATATATATATATATATATATATATATATATATATATATATATATATATATATATATATGTTTGTTTGTTTGTTTTTTGTTTCAGAAAAAAATAACTTAATGTAATTTTTTTCCCTTAATCTTTCAATTTGAGACTATGTTGCTGCAACAAGAATTTGTAGTTTTTTTTACACACCTCAACCAGGGATCAATAATTGTACATTTCTATGTTTCCAACAGTGTTAAGAAAAACATCCAACTCTTCTTTAAACGCTTAGGACAACCAAATCAGTATCGAAAATGTTAAACCAACTACAAACATTTTTTTAGAATAAAACATTTATTTTTATGATATGCATGTTTTTTTTGTTTTTTTTCCTGGCATAAATTCTCTCTGTGGGACGCCTGCGGGGTGTTTTTCACAACACACATTTGTACATATTGTTCCCAGGGCTTTTGTATTTAGATATTGCATTGAGGAAAGTCCCAGACCCACCTGGCGGGCGCCGGCGAGCTCAGGGGCCGTTTAAAGCGGCTCTGCGGTAAAAGCGGCTTCGATGGATGCTGTTAGCAGAAGTGCCGAGCCGAGGCGTTTGTTTCATCCTGCTTTATTGCTGTTGTCACTTGTTTTTAATGAAAGTGGAGCTCAGCTGAAGAAGAAGAAGGGGAATTTATTTGCAGGGATGCACCTTTGCAGGACGAGCTTTGATTGCTCTGCCCATTGTGTGTGTGTGAGAGTGTGTGTTAGTTACAGGACATTTGATTTAAAAAAGCCTGAGACCTGTTCACCTCTCTTTGATCAGATACATTTATTTGTGACGTTGATGTTAAGAACCGCACAACTACTTTTGTTTCAATTTGGTTGAATGCTCTTGAAAAGCCTTAGATGGTGGATTGTATATTTGTTGGATTGAAGTAAAGAAATGCATACGTGTGTGTGCAACAGGCTAAATCATATCAGCTGCAGAAGGTGAAAAAGTAACGAGGCATGTAAAAAGCAGGGATGTGCATGAAACAGTGTGTTTACTGTATGCCTCAGGGCGCCTCCACATCTGCATCCGCTTGTTTACAGAATGCGTGTCTCTGTGGTCACATTTATTATGTGAGTCTGCTTATTGATGGAGCCTGTGTGATCCTGTGTGATCCTGTGTGATCCTCAGGAAACTCATTGAAAAGTATTCATGCCCCTAGAAATGTTTCAAAATTGTGTCACTTCCCTACCACCGAACTTGATGAACCAACACAAACTAGTGCACATGGAGTCGAAGGAAGAAAGACTAATAGTGCAATTTTCTCTTAGAAACCTCCCCCCCACCCAAAAGACTGAGAGTTCATGACTAATCATTGTTCTATCAGCAGATTCTCTCTTGCAGGTAGACTGAATTACAAATTGCAGTTATGGACTTTTTTATGTTTTATCTATCACATAAAATCCCTCTTAAACATTAAAGTTTGTGAAAAAACATTAAAAAGTTCAATGGGTATGAATACTTCTAATTGTTTACCTATCATGTGCTCACATGTGATATGTCTTTACTTTCAAACAAGAATGTCTGTTGACCTCTAGTTACAAGTACTTGTAGTTACAAAGTAAAACCCAGTAGGACCTTTTTGGGTTGTTATGTACAAAAAGTCAAAAAGATGCTTCTGCATCACTAAAGGACCAATATTTTTGTCCCTCCACTAACTGGATGCAAACACACATTGTGGTTTTACTCTTAGTTAAAGTCTACTCCCCAGATAGTGGCTGTCCAATCATAACTTAGCAACATTAAATTAGCATGGCAGGTCTGTCAAGCTTCACTTTCCCCCAAATGCACAATTGGTGTGCGCTGAGCCTGGGATAATGACTCTCCACAAGAGTGGACGGATGAAATTCGTTTTTATCTAACGCACAGGGTTGGTATTTTTCAGGCTCGCAAAAGCTGGTTTTAGCTGCCAGTGGCATTTGTTATTCCCAGAAATCCAGGTGCTTCTTTGCTTATCTTAATTTTCTTTTATGAGTTTTTTTGCAATAAAAGACACACAATTTTAGGGGAGCAATTAAAAACGTTAATGGAGATGTAAATATAAAAAAACTTATTCAATTGTAAAATTAAATATATAGCATGCAAATGCAAATATTTCTATCACATTTTCCATTTATTGCTTCAACTTAGTTAATTAAATAGCACTGTGTGTTGATGTGAGTCATTTTGTAAATGGTAAACAGATTAAGTTTATATTTCTAGTTGTGCTGAATCATTACACTAGAATCACATTTATGAGGTGGCGTTTATAAAATTACACAGTTAAAAATTAGCAGCAATAATTTGGGTTATTTAACTTGTAAAAAGAGGGAAAAAGGGTGTTCTTTTCTGAGTTATATTTTCATCATGTTTTCCAATCATTTGTAAATTTTGTAGTTCCAAACTAAATATTTAATTTGGAAGCTAAATATTTTTTTAACCAACTAAAGTATATATTTAACTCTAAGTCAGCTACAAAATTGCTAAATATTTAGCTAACATGCATTTATAATGGTTTATTCTTTACTTGAATATTCAGTGTAGTACAATAAATGAGGAGAGAAAACAGTGATAAAGATGCGACATAAAACGATTCAAAAGCTGGAGTTTATAAAGACCCAGCTTTTCATTTTGGTAGTTCACTTCCAGTTATCAGCAAGTAAATTTTCATTCACTTCCGTCTAACCTATTTATTTGGCTCAATATTTAGCTTCAAATTAAATATTTCACCTGTTAACCAAATATTTAGTTTGAAGATAAATGTTTAATTGGCTAACAAAATATTCAGCTGGTTAACTAAATATCTAGCTTCAAACTAAATATTTCATTATTGAACTAAAACATGACATACTATTTAAACGTATTTGCACAAATTCTGTGCTTTAAAATAGTGTTGGTGAAAGCAATGTAAAAACTATTTTTATGCAGAAAATCTCACTCTAATATGAGGTTAATGAGTTGTTTGACCCAGTACGAAAATGTACTTTTTTATGACACAAAAGTAATCTAAACAATTTACAGATTTACAAGGAAAGTTGTTGCAAATTATCGAGAAAGCACTCTGAACTATGACAATAACAGACTTTTTTAGACCACAAATATTTTTATCCCACAAAAATGCATCAGACTCAGCGAGCAAGCTTTCTCTGCTTTATCATTTGTGACAGATATGAAAAAACATAAACTCTGTGTGCAAATCCAAGTGAATGAAATGTGTGTTTCATTCAAGCTGCAAACCGGGCGTTATGTAATGAAGGATCATGGGAGCACAGACGTGTTTGTGAGCTCATACACGCTGAGGCTAACATAAGAGCAGAGCTACAGAAGCCTGTGACTCACTGCCAACCTGTCCTCTATGACAGTTAATGAGCTGTGTCTGCTTTCTCTTTCTGTCTTTTTCTGCTACATCCCATCTTCTGTTTTATTGAAAAAGCTATAAAACAGAGTGAATCTCTCTCCTTCTGCCCTTTACTTGATGGGTATTAAATGAACTGTTGTGGCAGAAAATAAGAAGGTGGGTTTTAAGCTTCCCCTCATCTCTTGTAGTTTTTTTTTTTTTTTTTTTTTTTTTTGCATCATCCACTTCAAGAAATGTCAGGGAAAGACAAATTATGACATCGCTCTGCTCACCTCCCCCCTGCCACACAGTGAGAGGACCTTCATGGAGGGATTTTGAACAAAGCCAGGGTGCGAGGGACTTGAGTTAGGCCTGCAGAGCCCTTCTGAGAGAAAACACTCTGATAATGTAACACCAGGTGGTTTTATGGATAAACTCTCAGACATATCAGAGCTTGTACTCTGCGGGTTTGTGCAGGCTTCATACATCAGACAGATACAGTCAGGTGCCTCCCCAGGGCATGCTATTCACCTGAAGTCCATTTGTCTTGAAGTGTGTTTACTCCCAGCCTGTTTCTCCTTTCAGTTGGTCAAACTTGTAGGATGGTTGAAATCTCATCGGAGGGCAAAGGGTTGATTTTCTGTCAGAAACAAAGTTTGTATAAACTGCAACCCACAGTTGATATTGTTGTAATTTTGGATCTGTGGAAAAAGAAGTAGAAAAAAAAGTACAAATATGCAAAGCAAAGATGCATTTGCTCTACAAATTAAATTAGTTCACAGTCTATTTCAAGCCAAATGGTTTCTGTTCTTAATGCTTGAGTCAGTTTCAAAATATCGTTTTTTGTGTAACCACATTTACTTAAGAATAACTGCAGTTTCAAACAAATTCTTTACAGATGTAATTTTGAGCCAATTAAAAAAATAAGTGCAATTCAAGTCTATAGTTCATTTTGAATTTGGCTTCTTCCTAATACATAAAAAGCAGTTTAAGATAATTCAATAAACAATAGTCATTTTGTTCATATCTTCTACCTTCTTACTTTAATTACATTCAGTCAGATTTGTGTTGTGTAAACATTTTGCTCAACAAGTTTCTGTTGCACAACTTGAAACAAACTCCGTGAATTTCATGTCATCTTGTTTCAATTCATCTGTGTAACTTTACCATTATACCATCTCACTATCCTGTAAGTAATATCTGCTTTCTAATTGGATGCTGTACATATAACTCACATGAAGAGTGACTGCCTCAGGCAAACTTTAATGATTTATTTCCTCTTTTAACCGTACTTCTACAACCTACTCCATGCCTTAGCCACAGTTGTGTTTCTGCCTGTGTATCTGTGTGTGTGTGTCTGTGAATGACTCTGACATGATATTTCTCCCCCTTGGCCTCGAGCGTTCGTCTGACTGTGACAGGAAGAGTAATTGGCCATCAAAATAATCCAGACCCCTTCCTTCATTCGCAGCCAGCCCCCGGCAAGTGGAATTAGACATCGCGTTGAGTCAGGGACGTTAAACACAAACTCTGTGTCCATGTTTTGTAAGTGTGTGTGTGTGGCTGTGTGTTCGCAGGAGGCGTAGTCTGACCTTAAGTTACATCATCATGTATCAGAGGTTGACAGTGATGCAGCCTGTTCACTCATTAAACATTTAATTTTGTCATGCAAGGCCACATTTTTACCTCACAAGGTATGAAATAAATATAAAGCACATCAATGTGAAGACAAGCTGGCAAAGTTGTTTGCTGTTCACAGTTAGATACGTTATATCAGCTGAATAGACTGTTATACGTCACTTTTGATTTAAAAACTACTCATTAATAGATTAAAAAATCTTCTTGTAAGAGAATGGTGCATGGTCAGGATTTTATGCACATATAGTTTGGTTATATGCAAACAATTTAGGTCACTTTGCAACTTAAAGCAAAGTCATTTTTCAGACATGCTAACATGTCATAGAGTAAAACCCAAAGACTTCTGAAACAATGCAACCATATCACATAGATGCAGAGGTTTACCTCTCAGGAGCCTGAGATGCTGCCTCGTATTAAGCACACACAGCAACAATGTAGCTCCTCTCCGACCAGATGGCAGCTGGAATTGTTTTTGTCAGAAAAGCAAATCAGCATTTTTAAGGAAAAAATTAACAGAGCTTTAATGGCACCAAATTATCAGTGTTTAAAGCTACAGGAACCACTAAAGCAATCTGGAAAACTCTTTGAAACAGATGTGCACATTAGAGCTGCAGTTACAAGCTTTGACTGTTTGTTAAATCTGATTTCTGTGTATTCCTTCACTTTGAAAGTAACTAACTGCAACAGATTTTCCTTATTTTAGATTTTTGCATGGATGAAGTTACACATATACAGTCATGTTGAGTGTATTTGCATCTTATTTTGTTGTCTTTTCTAAAGTTAGTAGTGAAGCTCGCTGTCAGTCCAGTGCCTATGGATTAGGAAGTAGAAATAAATGGCACAGAGTCCAAGAGCAGAGAGACATTCAAGTCCCATCTAGGGAAAAGAGAAGAAAATGGTTGTTAATGGTACAAATTAAACATTCTACCCTTAAAAAAGAAAAAAACAGAAGAAAAAAAAACTTTGTAGATTTATTTCTTAATTTTAATTATTCAATAACCCAGCGCTCTATACCATGTTTGTTTTGTTGATTGCTGACAGAAAGCCTGGAATCAAACACATCTGGTAAGAGACAGAGAATGGATTATAACCCTGATGGTTGAAAACCGAAGTCTGCTTCTTTATATCGTGTTCGCTGATAACAACAGTAAAGTTTGTGTAGTGGACATCAGTATTCACAGCGGTTAAGGACCACAATCACCCATGAATAGCTAAAAGAAATTTTAGCTATCTCTATTCCCTTTAAGAAAATGGATATATGAAATCTGCCATATGAAAATCTGTTTGTTCATTGCTTTCATCTTCAAAATGATGAGTGATCAGTTTTGTTACCTTAAGCTTGGTATTAAAACTGAACAGTAATATTTCTTTTGAGTCAACCTCCGTGTTCCTCTCTGCCGCTCTCGTCCACCAGGTAATCCTGTTTTTGTTTGTTCAACTTGGAAATCCAATGATTCAGTGAAGTGTGTTGTTTTTCTGCTCACCGTCGCTGTAACTCACTCATCTGTAAACTACCTTCAGAGCCTCATTTGATCCCTGAGAGAAGAAAGTAACTGAACTATTTTTGAACCAACACTATTTTTGAACAATTGTAGTTTCGTATTTTGATTGAAATTTATTTTGTCGCCATTAGTTTCCTTATTTGTTCTGAAGTGTTTTACAAGTCACCCGGCTCTCAGCGGGCAAATGTTTTGACGTTGTCAGGTTTGTTTGGAGGTTTTTACTTGTTCATTCAGCCATTATTTCAGTCTGTTTTTATAATGTCAGACAGCTACTTTAGCTTTGTTTACTTCCTGCAGCCTCTTGTCGACTGAACTCCGCTTTTATCATTGATGCTGTTTCCGTTTATGATCACACATGAGCATTTCTCTTAAAGAGACATCTTCACACCTCAACACCAGAAGCCAAACATGCACCGAAGAGAATGAAATCTGCTGTGCTTAAGAAAAATAAACCAAATGAAATGAATTAATAAAATACACATGTACACTAATAGGCCATTTTATTAGGTATATTTGACTACTATGTATTTCTATTTGCATTTCAGCAAGGTCTCAGAAATGCTCCTCTGAGATTTTTGGTTTGTGTTGCTTGTATGCATTCAGAGTTGCAGGTTGCATAGCTGCAGCAACAGAGATTGTTTCTGCAAATAATCTAGCAGGATAACAAATGTGTGAGAGTTTTTTTTTAAGTTCAGCAAATATTGCAATCAACTTTTCTAATCAATTGAAACTGATTAATTGAATCATGTTTATTTGTTTGAAGACATACTCATGTTACGTATTCTTGCTTTACGATCTTGAAGAAATGTGTTGCTTTTTCTATTTTGAGGCAAACTTCAATCTTCACTTACTTCTAATATCTTGTTTAGTTTTTGGTACATTTTTTTGAGCCACTGTGCTTCACTTTAAAACAATCAAATGTTTCATGACTGAGTCATTATTTAGGTATTTTTCCTTTAATTTTTCAGGTTTCAGTCAGAACAATACACTTAAGTTTTAAAGCCTTTTCCAAAAGTGTCACAAATCAACTCAGGACATTTAGTGCATTAAAATGTGGGAGAGGAATGAACAGTGGTCCTGTGCTGAAACTGATCCTCCTGGTTTTCTTATGATCATCAGTGTAAATGATACCTAATAAAGACCAAAGCAAAGCCATCTTAATGGCCTGTTCAATGTTTATTCTCCAAATGAACATTTGTGTCGATAAAAACAGTCAATCAATACATATAAACCTGCATCTAATCTCACTTCTTATTTTCTTTTTCACTCTGTGTCATTTCTGCAGGACCCCCTGTCAACGTAACCTGCAACATTTTTATCAACAGTTTTGGCTCCATTGCTGAAACAACAATGGTAAGCTTATTTATTATCACTTCCACTTAGCAGCACAGCCTTAAAGCAAAGATTTTCAAACTTGTCACTGGTGTCTGTGTGTGGATTTGGATGCTTAGGCCCGTAATGGAGACAGTCACATCTCACCAGAGCCTCATCTCAGCTCTGGTAATTTTCACTTGAAAAATGAAGTTAATTAAAATGAAGGCTGTGTTGATATTCAGTGCATCCGAAGTTGCATTTTTACAACATTTTGAAAAATTAAAAGCCTTCTGACCTCTCGGTGTTTGGATGTTTCCCCGCCTCACTGGGCCCACATTTCATTTCATTTGAACGAGCGCATCACTGCCGCCACCATTAGCATAACAACACAGCGACTGCAGAGCTGGCGTGTCTTTTTACAAGCAATGAAGGGAAAATTTACACCAGTTCATTACACAGGAAATCCATTAGTATAAATATAACAGAAGCATCAACGTTCACTGAGCAACAAGGCTCAGAGCAGACATGCTGTGTGTGGTGGTTTGCAAAAACAAGCCACTGTCACCCGCCTGAACCCTGAGAAATTTCTACATTTTTCCAATGAAAGCAGTAAATCTTTCAGCTGAATAAACCCTCTGCAGGGATTCTGAGGTCGTGACAACTCATACTTCTTGCACATACATTTTTGGGTTCTAGCTCGTCAGGTTGGATTAACAATGTGCAAATGCACAGAAATATTCAAAGAATTTCTTTAAAATTTTATTCAATTTAATTTAGCTTATGCACATAGTGCCAAACTGCAACAGATGTCATCTCAAGGCTCCATGCAGACAATACCTTTCCTATGCAGGTATGTATAATGTAATTATGTAAATATTGAGTTAGGTTCATAACAGTCTGCATTCAAATAGTCACATAAAACATGACTCTTGTTGACAGTTGGTTTGACAATAAGATTAGGAATTACACAGGCTTTTGTCATTTTCTCTCCTGTCATCAACAAAGTTCTCATGCCGTTTGCTGATCTTGGACAAAAAGATGAATATTAGGCAGGTGCAATAAAGGTAAAAAAGTAAGTTAAATAAGTCTCTAGAAATATTGTTGTACAGCAGAGTTTTATTGCATATCACATGGAATAGTAAGTGTAAATGCTATTATATATTGCGTTCGAGTAGTCACTTGATTTTGCTAGAAAACCTGGAGCAACAGAGATGAAGGGTGGCACAAATGAAAGGACAAGCAAAAGCAGAACAGACTATGTGAAAAATGCCTTTGATACAGAGATCAGCAGCACCTTTACCATGTGTCCTTTTCAGTATACCTTCAGATCTGGTCTCAGACTGATAGTTAGCAGCCATCTTTAAGGAATGAGGTTAAAAATCTATTAAGGGCTTTTAAATACTGAAATTATTTATAGTCATAATTCTACATCACAAGCAACAATTGTAATCTGAATCTACTGTTCAGTTTGAAGAAAGAACTGAGTGATTAATACCTGATACTTGTCCCTCTGTAAGTAATTTGCTTGTTAGCTGTTCTGACTGGCTGTCAACCACTGAGCCACTGGGAATGCAGCCTCTTTTCCATATCACCTGTTCAAAAAGCACTTTTTGCGAGTTGAATTGCTTAAATACGCATCCTTGAATTTCTGTGTTTTAGGAAATTTTAAATGTATCGGAGCCCTAAACACACACTAAAGATAAAGAGAGACAAGAAGGGCTTTTGGAAGCATTGATTTGTTCATGGAAGAAATTACACATTTAGCTCATTAGTGTCGGCAAATAGTTAAGCAGATAAAAACATCCAAAGCAAACTGAAGACTGGCTTTTAAAATGATAACATATCACCTTTGATCATCTTTCTAAATTCCCACATTAAACCTGAGTTTGGCCTGAAGCTGAAGGCCAGTTTAAGTATAAACTGCTGTGTAAAAACTGTCCTCTTAACGTTGATAAAAGGACACACACAAGGCGGTGCTGCCGGTGAAGAACAGTGATCGATGGATTCAGTAGAACGGCGCAGTGCTTGTTGAAGTACCGACGCAACACGGCTTCATTTCTGCTTCAGCACTCCCACTGCTTCTTCACTCTGCCTCATCCTTCTTCCTCCACCTCTTCTGCTTCCCTCATTTCTCTGCTTTCTTCTCCCCATTCAAGCGTCATGCGTGTGTTACGTCTCTTTAGGTGGAGAACTTCAAACATCCCTTTGTGTTTAATTTACAAAAAGAAAAAAAAAATACCTCGGACATAGTAAAAGAAAAATTCTGGAAATGCTGCAAAATGATGAAAATGTTGAAGCAAAATTGAATGAAAAGCTCATATTAAACCAATAATTATTTGAATTCATCAAAAATGTGATGTTTAGGACTAATTTACTGTGTCATTAAAAATAAGACATGTTTGAAGTCCAAACTTTAAAATACATTTAGCATAACCACAATGTTAAAGCTATCACTGAGCGAATATTTTAAAATGCCGTCTACCTTCTAAAAAGAAAGTAACTTTCCACCATATTTTATTAAAAATCAGCCTTTTATTATTTGCAAATATAAAATTTTAACATGGAGTAAGACATATAACTGTTCCAAGCAATTATATGGAAATAAATGTGTTTTTATTTGTTACTGTAAAGTATCTGTAAAAATTTCCTTATTTAAATCTTTACAGATATTTATTTACCATTATTAATTGATAAAAAATAAAACAAAAAAATGTCATTAAATGTATTCAAACGATCATAAAATTTTAAGCCCAAAATTGAGCTATACTATGTTTTCTTTTCTTGTATGTCTGCAAAAACAAGAACATTTTATATGTTTTTTTTAGAGAATATTAAAAAAATATCTTCACATGAAAAACACCTAAAGCTGTAAATAATCTACAAACTATAAATCATACAATTGTATTAATTAAATCATAAACTTGGATGATGTTGTCACAAACATTAAACCCAAACTGATGATTTCAGATTATGACCTTCCCCGGTCAGTCTAGGTTAACTGTGCCAGTGTTTACTGAATGATCAGGCTTCTCATTTACTAAAATCCCATAATGATCCAGAGAAAAGTTTGCTCTCCGGATCCCTCTGTAAATTTACTTGACATCCCGCTGTGCTGCCGGCAAACTGTGGCTCCATCTGAGGCCAAACAGGAAAAAAAAAAGGCATATTTCTGCCTCGCTGTCGTAGCCGAGCAGATGTGCTACCATAATGTGCGAAGCTCCATATCCTCCTCCTCCTACCTGAGCAGACTCCATCCAGGAGGCCGACAGGATGTTATGACAGGCGTGGAATTAGAATATGGCTGCAGATTTTTCTGCAGTTGTTGTTGTCAAAGGAAGCACACGGAAAAGAAGAGGAGGATTGTAGTCCTTTATGCGTGGTTTACTGCCTGAGTTTAATGCATGCTGAAATGAGTTTGGTATTGTGTAAGTACAGCAATTCCTCTGCTAATGGCTCCGCCGCAGCATTCCAATGGGGGATCATTTTACTATGTATTTTAACAGTCCAATGGCCTTATGTCACATCCTTAGATGGACGGGTTTAATACAGATCTGCTTCAGTGTCAATAACATTTTTAATAACCCGATTACTCAAATGAGTCATCAGCTCTGTCGAAAGCCAAACTCCAGCATGAAATCAGCCATTTTTCACTAATATTACTTTCCCCTCATTAGAATGCCAAATTACTTTTTGCTCATTTGAATTTTGGAGTGGAGCGCCATTCGTTTCCTGACTTCTGGCCAACGTGTTTACTGTTCATCCATCTGCAGCCATGACAAGCCTCTGTTCAATGAGGCTCCATGCAGAGCCGAACATGTGCAATGTGTTCGGGTGAGAATAGAGATTTCATTGTATGGAAAAGCACAGCAGTATACTTTTCCAGCATAGACTTGATACAGTTATGTTCTGAAAAATAATGCAGGTCGGAGCTGCAAATTTAGTCACTTAGTCACTGATGCCGCTCAAGCTGCTCTCTCAAGCTGAAAAGTTACTTGTTCTGTGTATTTCAATGTACTAAGATATTTGCACTAGAAACTTGACAAAAATACTTGGTAGGATTCTGTGATTTATCGTATCTGCTATGACTTCCCTTCTCCTTTTTGTCGATCGAACACATAGAGTGACGTTCCAATAAAACAGAACATTTTGTGGTTGTGACTTAAAATGTGAAAAAGTTCAAGACCTCTGAATTCTGTAGCAAGGTTCTGTGTTTCTCTCGTTTCTTTGAAGATTAAGAATGTTTTTTTCGTTGTTTTGAGTGACTCTACTGCAGCCGTTTCTACTTAGCTATTTGTTCCTGAGCTGAAATCAAACTGCAGGCATCTTAGTGACTGATGACGCTGGAATAAGCCCACAGCTCTCCTTCGTTCTTCCCTCCATCAGCACACACTCCTCATCTCTGCAGCGTCTTAGGTTATTTGTCACTTTCTCAAGCAGAAAAAAAGGTGACTCATTTAGAAAAGGTCGAGCTCATTTGTTTCATGTGAGATATTTGGTGTAATAAACAGTGATAAACAGAGAAGGAGCCTGGCCGAGGCTGTTGCGGCGCACACATGTTCAGCTCAGCGGCTGATTGCTTCTTGAAATGCCACCTGCTGGGGCTGCTGGCGTGGCCGTACCTAGTCGCTGCGATGGCTTTTTTCTGCTACGCCACACAGTTTAATGACAGCCCAAGCAGCCAGGCTCCATATTCCGAGAATAATTGACAATTAGAGAGATCGAGGGGCAAACTGAATGCCAATTCCACACAGAAGAGACCTGGACTCTTATTGTGAAACAGAGAATGAAGAATGGAGGGTTATACAATAAAGCTCAGAGGGAGCTGCAGTTAATATGCTATAGCTGGATCGACTGGCCTGCACACATACAAAACAAAGAGACAAAGAAAGGACATAAAATACAAACCAAAAACCTTTACTGTATGTCTTCTGGCAGCAGCCGAAGTGATCTCATAAAGGATAAAGAGGTGCTTTACTGCAGACATTATAAACGTCCGATCCTATTCCAGCTCTGGCTCTAAGCCCCCAAACAAATCTTTAATTGAATGTTGGAGTAATAAGAAATAACATGAAGTAACAGCTAGTGCATTGATCAAAGTCCTAATGCTGTTAAAAGTTCTGCATGCAGGAAAATGTAAAAATTGATCCATTCAGAGGGAAAAGTCAAACATTTCTCTCCCTCCACCAAAGATCCTCTGGGTGATCCAGAGGTATTTCCGGAGCACAGCCGCTTGTTTGCCCTGGGATTCTCCAGAATAAACGTCTCTGTCACGTCACAGTCTGGAGCTCTAAAAAGTTTAATGTCATCTAGATCCTTGTAATCGAGGAAACTGGAACAAATGCATCTGAATTTGCAAAAAGCTAACCATGACAAAGTGGCTAAAGGACATATGTACTCCTTTGATGCATTGTGGTCATAGTGGACAATCCTAAGTTATTTGACTCCACTGGGCCACTTGGCATACTGCCACCTAAAGGATGGGGGGTGCAAGTTCAACTGAAAATTCTGAGCATTTCAAGATCATCTTGACAGAGTTTTTATAGTTTTATGTCCTCAAAAAATAGCTGGTACATCAGCTAAAAACTAAGCAGTACTCTAAGTGTTAAAATGTTGAAACACTTCTTTAATGTTGGGAAGAAAGTAAAATTAAAATGGACATCATGCAGCCTCAACAGTATGCTATTTTTCTTGAACATACTTCAATAAAGGCAAATGTTTCTGATGTAAAATATATATATTAGACTAATTTGCAAGCTTTTCTGCTAAAAACATTTTTGCAGTTTCTTTATTTAAAGATCTGAAGTGCAGCAAATGTTATAGGATACTGGCAGCTAATTGTAAAATCAGGTACACATAGCTTGTGTAAAAACCTTATTGTTTCCTCTTTGTGATATTTTAAACTGATCATCAATTTTTAAGTTCTCCGGTTGCTTCCTGCTAATTTTCAGTTCAGAACCTTTATCATCTACTGACCAAAAGCCTTTTGAAAAATTACAGAAAGTTCAGACTGCTTAGAACAAAAGTGTACAAAGTTTTTGCGTGACATAAAAAAAATGTGTGCAAGCTGAAATAGCCGGAGGTGCTTTCATCCATAATTTCTAACTTTTAAAGACCAAACATGTATCATCTTATCTAAAACTTTGCTTGACATAAATCACCCTACCATAGAAGAAACCAGCCTCTTTTTCTGATTCATCTAACCCTCGACGTGTTGTCACAGTCTATCTCCCCGTCTGTGTTTGGAAGACTAAAGAAGCAGCAGCTCTGTGACCTTCAACTGCCAGGACTCACATCCATCTGCTTGTCTGCTGTGTATGCCTCTATTTCTGTCAGCCACCTTATTTTTGGCTCAGCCTCCCGTGACTGCTTTCTAACCAAAGCAGAGATGCACAACTTCTGCGGTATTTCTTTTGTTGTTTCGTCAATTAAGATCAAGAAGCGATCAGAAGGGAAAGAAGTTTACAAAATGGCCATGTGATGATGTATTTTATTGGGAAACTATTCCTGTTGCAGCCCAAAGTGATACACCTCTGTGATCAGTGAAATATCAAACATATATGGATGAACACCCATGAGTGCCTTCTCATCCATGTGTAAAATCCTGCCCATCACTCTGTCGCTCCAACGTTTGGTTTCTGTCGATGCCGTATTCCATGTGGAGCTGTGGCATCTTGAGTCAGCAGTGCAATGACCTATGAGAAGCTGTTTTCCCCTCCTTTTCCCTCGTCGTCTCCTGTTCTGGTTTTATAGAGAACATCTCCCTGTGGACGCATTTACAACCTTCTTTTCAAGGGTGTACGCTTTGTAACTTTTGGCATAATTAAATGTTTCTGCCAAATCAATTTCTTCTGAGAATGTTGCTCTTGTAGCAGAGGGGAGGATATCATGTTGTGTTGCTCACATTTTGTCTTTCTTTCATCTGATATTTTTCTTGCATCTTTGCAGAGATTGTTTTCTAGATCCTTCTTTTAAATGCAGCAACTTCACAAATAACATAACAAGAGAAATCACCGCATGATTCCAAAGATATGTCCAACTATGCTTTAGATGTGAATAAGTTACTAGAAGTAGCTTTGCTAAAAAATACTTGATGCAAATGATGAATAAAATTAAATTGTATGTACTGAGAAACAGAACATTTGACATAATAGCCATTTTTCCAGTTTAAGATAAACAACACAAACCAGAGCTCAGACTAAACTCAAGGTGGAAGGATCAACGTTTTAGGATTAGAACCATTATCAGAGCAAAGTGGATAATCTTGTAGCCCTACAGCAAGAACATACTGCTTTCAAATCTAATTTGCACATTCTTCACGTTTTGCTGCCAGTTTTGTCAGGGAACTCCAGTCCTTCAAGATCCACAAACATGAGTAGGGATTTTAAATTGTCCTTGGGTGTGGATGTCACATCGGTTTTTCATAAATTACAGCTTTTCTTACCCATAAACCATTTTTTTTCTCCCTCTCTTTAACCATTTGACGTCCATCATATTTTCCTTCTGCTTGCAGGACTACAGAGTGAACATTTTCCTGAGGCAGCAGTGGAACGACCCCAGGCTGGCTTACAGCGAGTATCCCGACGACTCGCTGGATCTCGACCCCTCCATGTTGGACTCCATCTGGAAACCTGACTTGTTCTTCGCCAATGAGAAGGGGGCCAACTTTCACGAGGTCACTACAGACAACAAGCTCCTACGCATCTCTAAAAACGGCAACGTGCTCTACAGCATACGGTCAGTGGAGGACGTACCTGGTGCTTCAGACGTTAAATCCCATCCTTTTATGTATGTCACGGTTTTTATTAGGATTCTAACCCTGCCGAGCGAGCGAAGGCCATGCGAGGCATGACTGTTCGCCTGCTCCCAGTGGAGCAAAGAACCTGATTGTAATGGTACAGATTTTTTACGGTTTGCTATTATTCTTATTCACTACGACATGCTGGGTGGAAGAACCAGGAGCCACTGGAAAAAAATTTTAAAAAGCTGGTCTGGTAGGAAAACCGAACCGTTACTCAGGTATAAAAATGCACACCATCCAGTACCTAGGAGGCGCTATTGTGAAGGACAATGTGTTTTTGCGAATAACTCCTAGACCATAAGGTCATCGGTCAAAGACTTTATATCAGCTTAATCACTGTATGATTCTGGATCACATGACTTGGGCCACACTCTGAATACTGTGGTAAATCGTATCAAAAACACAACCTACTTTAGATTATTCCTCATACATTATAAACTGGATTAGTGTCAGACTGTGTTGTAAGTTACAACACAGTATAGAAAAAAATTACATCTTTTTGATAATTGAGCAAATGATGCAACAGCAAACATCTTACCACTGACTACCACAAGCGTTAATTCTGGCAGTGATGTCATGCCTTAACGACAGCAAACATGACATTTAAAGAAGGCACTTTTCATTCTCAACAATTTTACAAATTCTTAACAAGATGGTCTTTGAACAGCGAAGAAATAATAAAGAAAGTTTGAACATAAAACAGCAATATTATATGTGAATTTTAGCATTGTATTGAAATATTAATAAGCTTTAATCTGACAGAAAAATGTTTCCCTCTTAAAAATGTTCCATTTCAGCATTTAGAGCAAAATGATAAAGTCTCTGCCACATTTCAATTGATTTGACCAAGACTGAAAAACTCCAAGCGTAACCAATAAAACTGAAGTTATGGCTTGAACAGATAGTTGTATATTTTCTGTCAAAACAAGCTAATAAATACAGAAACCCACTGCTCCATTGCATTGCACCCTGCCCCGTCCAAAACGGCGTACAAAGCTAGCAGCCCAATTCCATTCGTTGCATTTTTGGTTTCATATTCCACCACGGGTTTGATTCTTCCATAATGCTTATCGCATTGTGGGCCTGTTTTGTGCTGGGCCGAGGACATTTTCAGTCTGTAATTATCTGCAGAACTCATAAATGAAATTATACCAGGTCATAAAAGGCATCAAGCTGCACTCTGGGACTCTCTGCGGCAATATCTAATAGACTGCTGATGCTGAAATATTTCTCCATCATATTTTCAAGGTTATCTTGGTCTTATTTTTGTTTGTTCTTTCGCTCTTATTCATTATTTCAGAATCTCCGACAGTCAAACTGTAACATGCATCTCGCAGCTTAAACTATTCGAAATCAGGAGGCTGTTTTATGTAAAACTGAAAAAAATATATTATTTTGGCATTTGTCACACACAGCGACCGGTTTTTGTTTATTTGATCAGTTATAATTCCTGTATGCACTACAACCCAGTTGCCATAGCAATATAACAGGATAATTGTGCATGTATTTGGGGTATTCTAGCTATATTTTGTGTTACAAATATCCCCATGTTATTCCCATGTCTGCTTGTTTTTTACTGGATCTTAATTTTTTAAATTTAAATCCAGGAAATGTATCAGAAAGTTTAGAATGGTTATCATACTTCTAAAAAATATATGACCAGATCTGTTGTTGTACTAGGAGGTTAAATTGGTTAAGGTTGGTTGGAAACTATTTTTCACTTTTTTTAATGAACAAGGAGCATTGAGGGAAACCAAGAAATCGAATTCTCTTGTGATAATTTAATCAGGAGTGATTGAAAAAACGTTTGATCCCCTGGTTAGGAGAGATGGTTTTACTGGAACTTTTTTCCTTATTTGGTTTCTTCCTCTCCTCATTTTCCGTGCGGCTTCCTGTCTGAGCCTCGAAGAGTTACAGCCTCCTTCAGCCAACAAACCTTTCAGCCTGTTGGTGTTTCCTCCTACTTGCTTTTACTGCAGCGGCTTGGGGCAGATGAAAAAGCGCAGCAGCAGCCGTGGTAATCTACTCAGTCCTGTTAGTATTCCAGCGGTGCCTCTGATCCGTTATCAACCTCAGCTTTCACCTTCATGTCCAGCAGGAGCAACAGGAAGATTGGTCCTTTATAAATATCGTCAGAGCACAGAGACATCTCGCGCTCTTCCTCGCCGCCTCTCATTTTTAAACTTGACATGGTCAGAATGAGCCTCTGTGTTGATCAGCTTCATCTCAGATGTGACGAAGCAGCTAGGGATATTAAACCATCTCTGGGGGATGCAGCAGAACGGGGCTGATGTGAATGTTGTTTACTCTGTTTTTGATGTTTATCGCTCCACAGAAAGCTTTCGCTCTGTGGAAAGCGTCGACGCCGCTTTCTGTGTTGAGATGAAAGTGAACCCTCTGAGATTGGATGACCAGGTTTAGATGCAGCCGCTGAGCTGATATGTTGTTCAATTTGTGCAAGTCGAGCGCTGTATCAAAAGCGAAAATTTATGATTGTTCAGGTGTATGACTTCTGAGATCAAATGGATTGTCTATTTTGGACTAAACGCCCCGGAGTTTACCCAATATTTTCTCAAAAAGCAGACGGTAATGTAGGAAAGAAAACACAACTTCCTCTCTCAGACCTGCTTTGGTTATTCCATCCCAGATATTTCCATCCTTACACGGGGAAAACCAATCTGAGGCGTGCCGTGAAAATAAAGTAGCATAAATGTGCATTTTTCCTGACTGTCTGTCAGCTGTTTGCCTTCAGCTTTACTTGTACAAAAATTTCTTTTTTTCCCCATGACAAACCGACCTCTTCCAGAGAAAGCAGGAAGTTATTTTCCACGGTAAAAACCTGCTCAACCGGCCACCTCTCTTACTCCATCTGCTGACTCTGTACAGGTGTTCTAACAGGTTGAAACCAATTAAAGTTAAAGTCTAAACACTGAGTTATTCTACTGTTTGTTTTGAAAATCCCAATACTCATTGACTTGACAAATCATGTGTATTTATGTAATTATAGATTATATGACTATTGATTAGAGGTGTACATTGTTAATTTTATTAATTGTGCTTCCTTAGCTGCAAACAAGGCCAACTTCTGCATACAAACATGAATAAATCCATCTCAATACGTCTACTTTCCAACAGTTTTGATAGTAACACTCAGAGGACCCACACAACCACAGATCCACCAGCAATTGCAGACTAAAATAAGGACACATACTCCGTTGACATTAGGCGTTTATGTGTTGTAATCAGCAGATAGGAAACCACTAAGGTGAACGTCTTTTGGAGAAAGTGGGACATCTGCGCTGGCTACATCATGTGAGCAAAGCATACTCAGCATCCTGTCAAGGATTTGTAAGGATGTGCAGACGCGGCAGAGTTTATCTGGTACATCAGCCGGACGGGATGGGAATGTTGTCGCAGCGGGTGTCCGGTCGGAGAGAAACAGAAGGACTAGAAAACGAGGCGTCAACTCAGCTTCTCCTAATTGTCATGATGGCAAAGTCTCTGCAGACACGAAAGTGGACCTGGAGTGTTTTTTTTTTTTTTTCTCAGCTAAATTTACTTTTGTGTAGAACAAAGTTCAAATTTGAGTTTGAAATGGATCAAAATTAGTTATTTCATAACCTTCGGGTATAATTAAATAATAAAGTACCTTTGTTTGCAAGACTCTTTCCCCAATTATCAAGTATAATCTGATGTCCTTCTGTTAACTCACAAAAAAAAGTGATTTTAGTATAAATGTTATATACCTATATTATATACATATATATATATATATATATATATATATATATATATATATATATATATATATATATATATATATATATATATATATATATTTTGTTTTACTTTCTTGTTACGGATTATCTTTTTTTTTATCTTTTCCAAAACCTCCTGTTCACATTATTGTCCAAAAGGCTGAATTAATTTAATTTAAAAAAAAATTACTTTGTGGAAACTAAAAAAGGTTACAACTTCCTATTGTAATGTTTCAGTTTAAAGATTTTCCCAAGTTAATTCATGAAACTTTAAAATGACAAGTTAATTTTGGACTTACATGTTTTTTTTCTGGGCTTCCCTTAAACATATAGTTTATTTCTATACAGTTAAGTTCTGTAACAGTAACCTGTAAAACTAACAGAACTTCTTTTGGTCATGAAACTACATTAACTCAATATTTCACATCAGTGCAGGCCAGCATTAGATTTTATGTTTCAACAAATATCCATAGGTCTATTATTGTTGTTGTTTTCACAGCTGGACATAATCCATTTTACTGAATGCAATTAAATTATTTACATACTTATGTATGTGCGGTATTATGTAAAATACCGCACAAAGCAGACGGTAATGTAGGAAAGAAAACACAACTTCCTCTCTCAGACCTGCTTTGGTTATTCCATCCCAAATATTTCCATCCTTACACGGGGAAAACCAATCCCCGTGAAAAATGAACATAATCATTTTCATTTTCCACATTATTTAATTTCTATTAATCCCTTAAATTGTTTTTTAAACTAAGCTCTGTGTAATCGCTCCCAAAATATTTGCAAAAAACAAACAATGAGTTTTTGTCTTAAATTATTGTGCTGGTATTTTTCTGAAAGGATGAGGAAAACAGCTAATTTGTCAGATAATTTGTCTCACTTAAGCTGCATGTGATTGTTTCTGTGTGCAGAATAACTCTGGTCCTTGCCTGTCCGATGGATCTGAAGAACTTTCCCATGGACGTCCAGACCTGCATCATGCAGCTAGAGAGCTGTGAGTATTCACACCCAGCGAAGCAGACGGATCAGTCAATCAATCACTGCGATGACAGGTCGAGAGAAGTGGTGAAGATTTCTCTGCAGCCTCTCCTTTCTCCAAACAGGCTGAGGGAAATCAGAGAAAGGACAAAGAGAGGCCGTCAGTATATCTCTGAAAGCTCAGTGAACGTACACTAATCAGCCACAACATGGAATCGGAGTCTGCAGCCGAAACCTCCCCCAGAGCCCTTTTCTCTCTGGGACACATCTAAAATACATTTCCTGAAAGGTAGTCAAAAGGCTGCATAGCAGGAATGATCCAATTTGAGCAGAATTTAAACCACCTGCAGACCAGTGCTCAACCTTGGTAGGGAAATTTTAGTTTGTGATGTGGAACCCTGTCGCTCTTATAGGGGACCTATTGAGCAAAATTAACATGTTTTTGTACGTCCATTTGGGTCTCAACTACTTCTAGCCAAACCATAAAAAATAAAAAAAAACACCAAGCAATTTTTTGGTGTCTGGAAAATGAGGCGTTTCAAAAAGCACCCGATTGTAAAGACAAAATGAACGCATACTAACAACCCAAGCAAAGCTCCAGGACGTTTGGTCAGCTGCTAGAAAAGACAAGTATTTGCTTGTTGACTTGCCATTTAGCAACCACTTGTTACATTCTTGTTGTTTGTGCAGGAGGCTCGATTTCTGCTTTTGAAAATTGTACAGTTGAAATTGAATTGAAAATGTTTGCAATGATTTTCACATGTGAGTGTAAGTATGGAGTTGGGAGGGCGTGGCCAGCAGCAGCTTATTTGAACTTAAAGTGACAAGAGGCTCTAAAACAGCTCAATCTGAAAAGAGCTTAAAATAAGCAGAACTGAGCAGACTAACATCTCATTATCTAGGATGATTTCATGCAATAAAATGTAACCAACATAGTCCTATGTCACCTTTAAGCTCTCCTTCTTCAGACCGAGTCGGACACTTGGTAAAAAGGTGTGAAGTGTCCCGTTGGTAGAAATCATGATTTCATTGCTTATATTGATTATGACTACAGGAGGTAAACCTCTCTGTGGCTCAGCAAGGTGCAGAAACAACATCGTCCTCCTCTTTCTAAGATAAAATGCCAAATGGTTCAGACATTCTGACCCACTGCTCTCTTCCCCAGTCGGCTACACTATGAATGACCTGATCTTCGAGTGGGACGAGAAGGGAGCCGTGCAGGTGGCCGACGGTCTGACGTTACCTCAGTTTATACTCAAAGAGGAGAAAGATCTGCGCTACTGCACCAAGCACTACAACACAGGTGAGTGGGGCAGAAAACTACTGATGGTTCTGTTTCTCCATCCTCCTCTTTTCCTTTATGAAATACGCAAATGTGTTGGAATTGATCGTTTTATTTATTTATTTTTTTATTTCAGTTTGGGGAAATTAATGGAAAAAATGTGTAAAATAAATTACAAAATAAAAATGTAATGATGATATGGATTAAAAACGAATAAGCAAAAAGAAAGGACAAATAAAAAAGACCAAAATTAAAAATTTTCTCAACAAAAAAGTGCAGTGAAATTCTGCAACAGAGAGAAATAAAAGGCGTATGGAGTCGGTGACGGTGACAGACTGGGGGCTGCCGCCACGCTCTGTTTCTCTCTCCATGAGATGTGGCTGAAAACCATCTGTCCTGTCCAGCCCACGACTCCGACAAGCCGGAGAAAATCCAACAGATTCACAGATAAATATGTTTTAAAGCTGGCAGCTGAACAAAGACAGAACAGAGAGCTCATTGGTCGGGCCTGATCAGGGATGAAGCTCACAGGGGACAGTCATTGGTTCACCTCCCATCACACTGAACTGTTTAATTTAATGCATTTTGAATATCCTGAAAAAAAAACAAGAAATGTACACACAACAGAAAATATACAAATAAATCTAAAAATGTACTTTTGAACGTTTTGGGTTTCTAACAGCAGACAGTACTGTAATGTTTCTGGGTCAATATTTATCCAGATCATATTCTTGGACTTTGCGTTGGTTTTGTTTGGAAAACACTCATAAATCCTTGAAAGATATTGAGAAAAGCTTTCTGAAATTCCAAAAATAAAAATATGATATAGACAATGACTGATTAAAAACTTAAATTTCCATCTTGGATTCATTAGATGCAAACAGAACCACTTGTGGAAGCGTATCTTAATAGATTAGAAAAGGTAACTAATTTCTGTGATTCACTTCTAAAAGTGAAACTAATTTATTATGCGATACAAATATTCTACTCAAATATTCCTGTTAATTTTGATATTAAAAACCTACAGCCCATGAAAACAAAACTGAAGATCAATAAAAAGGAAAACGATTATTTTATACAGTAAAGTTATATTATGTTACACATTGATAGAGAAGCTTCATACTTGTCTCAATGACTCCCTCCAGCCCCTGTTTGATAGAAGCTCTCTTGAAAAGTGAGTGGAAGGAAAAAGTGAGACTTCAGAGCATCATGAAGAAATGCCCATTGAAGAGACTCACAAGGTGTGACTGCCGCTGCAGTCAGAGCTTTTGAATTTTCTGCTTTCATTAGCTGTGAGACAAATTCATAAAAGTTAACAGACATAAATGTTTGAGTTATACAACTTTCTGTGTAAGGTAAGGTTAGGTAATTTGATTTATATAGCACATTTTCAGCAACAAGGCAATTCAAAGTGTAATAAATTGATTTGGATTATTTGTTGGGCTGCACCTGCAAGTAGTTTTTTAATGTCTCCTTCACAACATTAAGGTTACAAATGTTTCTTTTTGTCCCCCTAAAGACAGTTTTATGCACAGCCACAAGGGTAAATAGTGAGCTTTCGGTTAATATTTTGTAGCGTTTTCCTTCAATACAACAGTGACTCGATAAAGTACATACAGAGCAGAGGGCAGAAAGAGCGAGCTCATTAGTAGAAGGTTGGTCGGTAGCACATTTATCAAGTAACATGTTGACATGAGCTGTTTGCTCTTACCACAACAGAGCGGAGTCTGATTTTCCTGCGTACCTGAAACCGTTCCTCTGTTTCCTTTCACTGCTTCACCGACATAAATTCCTCCAAAACTGTTTACCCCCGTTTTGCTGCTCTTCTGCATCCCTCGCATCTCATCCCAGGCCTGCTCCTCGGTGGCCGTTTGCTGTGTGTGACGACATGTTTGTGTGAGTTAGTGTCCAGGGTTGAGTGTGCACTCAGCTCACTGCTTCCTAATCAAGCATTAAGAGGGAATTAAGGTGTCGTTTCCCTCAGATTTATTAGCTGCAGTCTGTTGTGACTGAGGAAGAGGGAGTCTTTTCCCCGTATCCGTCTTTCTCCTTCAATCTGCCACTGACTGTTTCCGTTTTATTTCTTCCCATTCCTTCACTCACCTCCCATAACATCTCCCACATTATTCCCAACACACACACGCACACATATGGAAATCCCTGTTTGAAATACTAATTACGGTTTCTGCTGCATTGCAGGGGGCTTTTGTTCTGTGGCTGACAATATGTTTGGGGTGTGAAAAAAGTTGTTAACACCTAAACAGATCAGAGACATAATCCATTTTCTTGTGCATCGCTTCTATTTTCTTTGACATCCTCTTGAGCTGAAGTACAAACTACATCAGCAACATGTTTTCCTGCAAGGTGTTTCTGAAACAAATCATATTGTGCTGCTTTCGCACAAGTTGACAGCATTTAGGGTGGTTTAGAGCCATATAAAAGTGAATGATTGAATAAAGCTTTTGTATCTAGCCTGAGTTGTTTTGAGTAATCAACTCTTCTCCTACTCTTTTTCATTAGATGCATACACAGTAATTACTCTCTACAACTCTTAAAGAGAGCCTTCAGTTTCCAGTCTGACAGGACTCAGAGCAAATCGAGTTCAGTAGGCTGGACTTCAGCTGCTCATCTTGTGGCTTCCCACATGTTTAACTCAACCGGGTTATTATGACACGACATATAAAGCGACGTGTTTAATATATTACTGGTAAACAAGTTGCAGTTTTTCTATTTTGCATCTCCTTAAAGCCAAGAATTTGATTTAAGTTCGTCAGGATTTTAGAATTGATTGTACTATAATTTCTCTATCTTTCTTTATTTCATTTTAATATATTGTATCTTTGTGTCTTTTATATTATTTGGGTTTGAAGCACCTTGCAATTCATTTTATTCCTAGAAAGAGGTGTGCTTGCCTTACTTGTTTTTTTCCCCAATATTTTACAGTATTTTAAAATCATCTTATCACACAGAAAATGAATAATGTTATCCTAAAGTGCTTAAAAAATGTAAATATTTAGATTTGTGTTCCAATAAGCCTATTTTATATGGTAGTTTTTATTCTAGCTTTTGATGCATTAATGGAAAAGGGAACCTCATTTTACTTCTAAAATAACCTGGACAATTTTATGAATAAAAAACAAAAACAAGCAGATTTGTTCTGTTGGACATTAATGAGATAGTCACATCAACTCATTCTTTCTTAGAAAACATTTAGCTTTTGGTAGCACAATCAGGACCTGCATTTCCTATGAGTAATAACGTTTTAGCATGAACTTGTAGATATTTCTCTTCAAGTAATAATACAAAGTTAAAGTCACTTCATTAGCATCAGAGGTGGAGGCTTAACAAGTTGATTAGATAGACTGCTGATAGTCGGAGTGGATTTTAGATTTTCTTGTATTTTCTCATTGTGCAACAGTTTTGTTTTTGTTTTTGCAGTCTAGTCTTATAAAATACTACTTTATCTCAACAATGATTTTGAACTCATTCCAAAAAAGAAAGCAGCCCTCACAGTCTGTTTATACCTCTGCTGCTGTGGACGATAAATATGGTTTTTAAAATATGCACAGACATGTTCAGAGTGCAGTGTGAAGTTCAGTAGACACACACAGACCCACCAACAGTGAGATATGAGCTCGGCTGAATAATTTCAATCTTCTTATCAGATGGAAAATATGGACAGCACTTAAAAGCTCCCAAGTGTATCACAGCTATAAATCAACCTCATGAACTCTCCTCCTCCTTCCTCTTCCCTCGTTCCTTCTGCCTTTTAATGTCTCCATGCTCCTCTCATCTCTTTTCTCTCTTTGGTTTTCCCTTGAATCTTCTGCCTCTCCCTTCTTCTCCGGGTTTCAAGGGTTAACTCTTAACTGATGGGGCTACCCTCCATTGATCCTCTTTGATTAAATGGATTGTCAGCCATCTTGCTCTCTGGCTATCTTGCAGTTTATTATGGGACCCATTGCTCATTACATTACCGAGAAAGACTGAGGGACATTAGCGCTGCAGCAGTACTGCAATGTAAATAAGCCTGCTGCAGCGTAGGTCGATTAAAATATCATTGCAGATTTTCTTTATGCGCGTTGTTTATCTGTGAAACCTCTTTTTTCTCATAAATGTCTACAACTGACAGCATGTGTTCAGTGATTTAAAACTAAACTAAAACACAATTAGGACAATTAGTTTGCAGAAAACAAATGATGTTAAAGTCTGGATGGAAAATGCTATTTGGAAGCAGCATATGTTTTTAAACATCAATCAATAAGTCAATCAAGTTTATTTGCATAGCACATTTCAGCAACAAGGCGTGTGTGTTTACATCATAAACACACACACACACACGCAAAATACAAAATTGTACATTATCCCCACAAAGTCTAACCTACTGGATATGGTGGATGTGTACTTGTATGAGTTATTAAGTACAATGTATTTATGGGAAGGTATTTTAATAAGTGAACCTGTTATTTTTTTACAAGTTACTTTAAATCATAAGGTGTTAAAGGTTTTAAAAAGAATAACATTTTACTTTCTAACTGATGGAGTTCTTTCTGTTTTTGTTTTTTGTGTCCTCAAATTACTCAAATGAGTAATTCCCTAACACTAGAAAATGTTTTTAAAACTTTGACATACTTGTTGCTCATCACATGAAAGGACTAAGTGGACAGTAGTGCCCTAGTACTTCAGAGTTCCCAGCATTTTTAGTTGACTGCATACTGTAGCTACTATCAGCATTCACCAAAATGCATCTCTAAAGCAGTTTTTAAGTCAAAATTTCTGAGTTCTAAAACAGAAAAAGAAAGAAAGCAAGAAAAATCAACTGGAACATTCCCTGAAGCCTGGATCGAAGCCTAAATGTCTGAAAACAACTACAATCTATAAAATCCAATATGGCTGCTGGATGTTTAAAATGTAGTGAAGGTTAAAGACATTAAATATTTATTTGAACTGCTATTCATTTGGTTTCTGTTGGACTGCCCTCACACATGTTGTACTGTGAAATGTTAGACAACATGTATCCCTAATTCTTGAATTTTTGAAATTTTAAAAAACACTTTGTCATTTTGTGCTTCTACTAATAATTAGCATTGTCATGTGGAGCAATTAGAACATCCCAGTAGATTTAATGACTTGCAACTAGATTATGAGTTTTGGATTCCATGCCAAATTGCGTACAACATATTTCTGGGTAATGTATGAATAATGTTATCGCTGCAAAATTGTTGCTACTTATTGTCTTAACTGATTTGTTTTAATATAACTAATTGGTCTCCTTTTTGTAGAGGTAGTTGGACTCTAGAAGAGGTTTATTGTCGATCAAATTAAGTTGAATGTTTTATGATACTTTCAGAAAATCAGTTACATTCAGCCATAGAGCAGTAACCTGAAAAAAACCCAACACTTTTTACGTTTTACAGCTGCTTGGGAGAATGTTTCACGTTTCTTCTGTTAGCCTGTTTCTGTATGTGATCCCATACTGACTTCGTGTTGTTAAGATCAGAACTCCTTGGGCTGCACTATCTGTTGCACAAATCTTTGTTCTTTAGGTAGAGAACAGGAATCTTGACTCTGTTGGTGTATTTTGGGTCAAAACTCTGAGGCTTCTGAAGAAACGGAGGGATTAGGTGAAGCTGAAATTCCTGACTTTGTTCGCCATGAGCTCTGAGACAACAACATGCTGCGAGCACAAGCATCAATCACTTCTTTAACCCACACAGCCTCAGGCCTGGGAGTGCCTGTGGCACTCTGCAGCACAAAGGCACAAAACGCCTTTTGTGTTTCTGCTGAAATAATACACTCATCTTATATCCACCCAATCAAATGAAATATATAGCATTATATAATTAAAGCGTGCCAATACACTGGATTCAAAATTAATTAATTTAATCTGAACTATTCAATATCAAAATCATTACATATTCATATGGTATGTGCTGATTTCAGTCACAGTTTGGTTTCTGATCAGTTTCTTACCCGAACAATCTCTATCAGCACATTACCTCTGTCTCTAACTTTACTCACTAGTTTTGCTCTGAAGGTTTACAGCATCACAAAGGGAAAACTGATTGTTTAAAATAGAGAGTGTTTATAATATTAGTGGTTGTTGAAGACACTTGGGGCATGTCGAGACCTCCCAGTCGCTTAATGTTTACAGGTGCAAAGCCACAGCTGGATATTCCTTAGTTTTGTCCTGATTACTACGCACTGCTTCTGAACTGTAACCTGCTCTCTGCTTGGAGATTTGTTAAATAAAATCTCTCCATAAGAAATTGAAGGTGTTCATACAAATCAATTATCTCCTGGCATGCACTGCTAGAAGACCAAGATGTCTTCCAAATCTCCCAATTCTTTAAGGCTGCATTTAATAATCTGTGTTTTTCTGCTTCAGGTAAATTCACCTGCATCGAGGCTCGTTTCCACCTGGAGCGTCAGATGGGTTATTACCTGATCCAGATGTACATCCCATCGCTGCTCATCGTCATCCTGTCCTGGGTCTCCTTCTGGATCAACATGGACGCAGCGCCTGCCCGCGTTGGTCTGGGAATCACCACGGTGCTGACCATGACCACGCAGAGCTCAGGCTCCAGAGCCTCTCTGCCCAAGGTGCAAAGAAATCAGACTCATTTCTACACCTGTTCAGACTCTTACTGATGCATAGAGTGGCATTAACTGAATGACATAAAACGCACTTGATGAGTTACAGTGAAGGGCGAAAGGAAATCATCAAATAAACAAAAACCGTTTTAAAGCCCCTCTGTCTTTTTCAAATGGAAGTGGAGCAAATATGAGCCTGTCTGATTCCAGGGAAGATGCAATTCAAACACACTCACTCTAAGTTTGTTTACATTTGGAGCTTTGTGCGCTCTGGAAACCAAACTAGTGAACCGTGATTCCTCTGCAGTTCAGCTGTCATAGTAATAATCACGCACCACAGCTGAGTGTACATGCGGCTCAGTCACACACTCGCAGGCAAATCAGTGTGACTGCTATCAAACACACCTACACATGACGTACTGCATCGAGTCAGGCTGGAGGGAAATGGAGGTGGAAGCGAAGAACATTTACAAGAAAGGTGGGCAGTTTTTTCTTTCAAGGATTTCACCAAAAACAGCAGAGGCACACGGTGCCGATGTTCATCCATCCACCTGCTGCGTTCTGGGGACAAATCCGGGAGGGAAACTAGACAGTCCTCTCCCCATCAACACCATCCTGTTTCTCATGAGAGATCGATAGATTGCCCACAAAGTTCAAGATAAATTCTTCTGGGCCCATTCTCTGTTCAGTCTGCTTTAACTGAACTCTAGTTTATTTGTTTAGAAAGTCTGGTTTGTTGGAGGATGTGTGAACGCGCAATCAAGCTCTGATGTGGACAAAAAATGCTAACTCTGGTTTGATTGAAGTGAATTTTTGCAGAGTGCAAATATATATTTGGAGGCAAGTGGACCAGAAACCACTCCAAAAGCTAGAGGCGAACTATAGTGCAAAGTATTCTGGGTAAATACAACCAAAACAAATGTGAGATTCTAACACAACAGCAAAAAATAGCTAATGTTTTTTTGTTGTTTTTTTACCAAAGACAAAAGAGAAATCTTACAACCTCTCAAATTTGACGCCACTCCATTTTTGTTTACATTACGTGAAAAAGGAAGTTGTGCTCACGTCTTCTTCAGAGATATTCATGATGTTTCCTTCGGTTGTTCTTCATGCAGCGCCACCACAGGCGAGGGATGGAACAGGTTTCTCAAAGGGTTTGGATCGTTTGATACAGTGCAGTGTGAAAGCAAACCGCACCATCTAAAAATTTAACAATTGTTGCAGTTTTGGTCACCAGTCGAACCGAGTCTACCAGACTGTCGGGTGTGAAGACATCCTCTGGTTCTCTTCCCACTGTGACATGCCTGGAAAACCTCCAAACAGAAGAATGTCCAGAGGAATCAAATGACTCAACCACTTTATCTGGCTCCTTTTAGATGCAGAAAGGCAGTGGCTCTATCCCAAGATCTCAGTAAATAGACATTTGCTTTTCGGTTTAGCTTCTTCTTCATCACTGCAGACTGAAGCAATGTTCTCAACACTGTAGCAACAGCTTCAATCAGTCCTTTCACCAAGGACCACGGGGATGTGGAGCTACTGTGAGTCTAATAATGCAAAATGAATCCACCTTTATTTGAACTTAAAAAATGTTTGAGTTCTTTTAAGTCCAAATATGTGTATATTAACATCTAAACAATTATTTATTCATTTATTGTGAAATTATAGTGCTGCACTGAATAATCTAGATTTTTTTTTACACGTCTTTACCATTAGTGAGAGTAAGTCTGATGAGAATGGCCTGTTTCCCGTTACGTTGCTGCTTTATGCCTGAATGATTGTCAAGCTGAGGTGTCCCTCAGCTGTTCAAAGATAAATGTTTTCCTATCACTGTCGCAAGGTGAACTTCCTGACGGTGTGTGTGCAAAAGATCCAAAGTCATAATTTAATTAGATTTTATATAGGTGATTGTGTTTTCTTTGTGTTTGACTCAAGGCTTCACAAAGTGATCAGAGTAGAGATAAAGAGGTAAAATGACAGGACAGGGTGTAAATTAATTAGACAGACAGACTTCGTTTAGCTCCTGTCTGACCATGTCTGATATTTCATGTATGAAAAATGGATAGTGAACCATAAAAAGCAGAGCCAAAAAGGCCAGGGCCTCAAAACAAAAACTCAGACACAAGGCTCTGTTTATTTATTCTAATTCTATCTGATGATTTTTTTCTTTGTTTTTTTCTCGACCGCCTGCAGGTGTCCTATGTGAAAGCCATTGATATCTGGATGGCCGTCTGTCTGCTGTTTGTCTTTTCGGCCTTGTTGGAATACGCCGCCGTGAACTTTATCGCCCGCCAGCACAAGGAGCTGCTGCGCTTCAGACGGAGACGACGACACATGAAGGTAAACGCTTCTGACTTTTTCTCCAAGGACAGGACTGATCCTGCTGTGTGTCAACTGAAAAATCAGTTGGACTTTATTTAAATTTTAGATTTCATCCTGTGGAGTTTGGTTGCCTGAAACAAAGAATCAGTTTAATTCATGAGGTGTTTTAGTCATGTGAAACGGAGAAAAAAAACCCCTCTCCTCTTCTCCATGCTCAAGTCGTCTGAAAACATTCAGGTCCTCGCTTGATCCTGGCTTTGTGCAGTACTTATTATTGTCTTGTAGAGAAACGAGCCATCAATGTTTCATAGGCCGAGCTCCGACTGAAGGCTGAGCCGAGCTGCACAGCAAAGAGCTTGTTGTGAATTCACAAACATAGAAAAAATATTTTTTTTAAAATCCTTCTAGTTCTAGAAATGCAGCAAAAGTCCACCCAAAGGTCTTTTTTATTTTTAAAAAGCCATTCTCAAACATTTTAAAATATATCCTATTAAAATATTAAATAATATGATCATCTAATATTTATTCTCTGTCAGCCTAGCTAATTAACGGACGCCCATTAACAAAATAAGAAATTAGAAAAGCTATACTGTAATTATAAAAGGGATAAACTGTTCAATCAGTAATGGCTCTCCAGTGCTGCACTTTAAATATAAAGACACAAAGACGCTCAATAAAAATATGAATAATTCAAAGTGCAGTAAATAACAAAATAACAAAGAGTGTTTATGGTGCATAAACACTCTTAGTAGATGAAACATTGTGGCTGTAAACATTGATCTTATTTTGCAATTTGGATTTTTATTGATTGTTTGGAGAATCCAAGCAACCAGCAGCTATAAAAACAAAACTACAAATTTAATATAGATTATGAATGCTTAAGAAGAATGTGATGAATGCAAAAAAACTGACATTTTATTTTCAGTCACTTCTCTGATCATTGATATGCTATATGTCACATAAGCCGCCTTTATCTTCCTCAGTTTTGGAAGCAATAAATCTTATAAACTACTTTAACTTTTAATGACTGTCAAAATGCTCAAGAACGTTAAATCAGATAACATGAAGTCTCATTAAAAAGTTTAGACTCCATAGTTATTAATTTTCATTATAGCCGTGTAGATGCGTATAAACACAATGACCTCTGCCCCCTTGTCTTTAGAGGATTTTCTTTTTCTAAATTTATTGTCATTTCTTTTACTTTGTTTCGACTCTGCAGTATTTAATCTGTGCATTCTGTTTGGCTGGTTGGATTTATCAGTGCAGGCGGCTGTATCGAGTAAGGAGTAAAGCTGTCAGGCCTGCAGGGAATATTGATGCGCTTGCCGATTGTGAAGCTGGCAGACATTGTGGGGAGCAGGGCAAAAAAAAAAAAACCTCAACCACAAGAGAAGAAACAATGCACCTGCACTTTAAAACAAAACAAAAAAAATCCATGCAGCTTGGATTTGTGTTTGTGTGAAAAGGAGATGGAGATTTGCGTCTTCAGAGCCGGTGAACATGCTTACATTTCTAAGTGCTGTTGTGTAATTTGGTGTCAAAGGGGCATGTATTCGCATTTGATTTAACTTAAGTTACTCAATTCAGTCTGACATCTCGGATGCGAGCATCACGTTTTCATGAATTTATGAGGACACGGTATACAGAAGCCCAGAAAGGTGACAGCTAAATTAGGAAGCCACATTTCAGAATTGGGATTAAGGCGGGATTATGTCTAGGTATATGTTGACTGTGTCATTTAATATTATCATATCCATTTTCACTTCATCCTCCATTATTTTACCGGTTGAGGAAATTTCAATTTGGTTTAAGCTTTTGATCAAACAGCTGAATCCAGATTCAAATCTTTTCACAAAAGCTTCTGCAAACCAGAGAATTGTGTCTCAGAAAATCTAGAATTCAAAATTGAATCCAATTTTGAATTTGCTAAGTGCTGTAGTTTTAAGCAGCACTTCATCAGATGAGGCCGTAAACACCCAAATATCATTTAAAACACTCATTTTGTCTTTTAACAAAATAAGATTAGAGGTTTTAAAGAACATGAATTTGTTTAATTCTAGCATTTATTAATTTCTGTTTTGAAAGCATTTCAGAGCTAGAGCTACTGATTGTTACACAGCAATACTATGAAGTTTTATCATTTTATGACTTTATTCTAGTAATTTTATTTTCTTCGTTTTCTTAGCATGGCCTTAATACTCCATTGTAAACAAAAGAGAGTGTTGAAAGCAGTGACGTTGTGATATTTTTTAATTTATTCAGCCCTACTTTTAAATAATTGTCATTTACTGAAGTCAAAGGAAAAGTGTCTGTTTCTAGAGAACATGCTGTTGTTCCTAGTGATTACAACTTGAGTGGACATCTTCATAATAATTAAAAGCAGACTTTGACATGTTCCTATAAAATAGACATGAGGAGCTCAGAGAGGCAGTGGGACAGAGAGTTGGCAGGGGTGAGAAATATGATAATATAAAAATCTATTAATCCTTAATCCCATTTTTGTTATTCCCAATCCCCTGAGCCCTGACGACAGGTGAAGTGGTGGATTAAACAGTCCGACTGCCGCTGCACTTTCAGGGAGAATCAGACAGAAAACCTCTCTGTGTGTTTTTACGTCTGTCTCGGGTCTCTCGACCGGCTCTCACCTCAACAGTAGGAGCAGTGGGACCGTGGGCTTGGATCCGACAAACATCTGGCATGTTTGTCGTTTTTTTTCTTCCTCTTTTCGTGGTTGATGGTGAAAGCAGGAGGTGAATCCAGGCTGTTGCTGTGTTACATAATAAGGACATTTGTCTGTTCAGATGAGGCCAACATGTGAGTGACTTCACAGCTGAAAACATTTTGGTTGATGACAAATTCTCTGCAATTTGATTGCTAAGCTCATATTAATAAATAGGTGAGTTAAGGTTCGTGTTTCTTATATAATATTTTGTTAATCAAATGGGGCTGTGTCATGTTACTCTGCAGGATTTGGGTTATTTTGACATTTATTGTATGCCATAAAAATACACAGAAATTATCTTATCCTTTTTGACACACTTTCCTCCATTTAGTTTTTTTGTCTGATTTTCAGTTTTTATACTGAAAAAAACTGTCTTTAGCCTATATTTTGCTTAAAAAATATAAATATAATGTTGCCATGGCAGCAGCAGAGAATGCCATCACAGTCCTTATATTCCAGCAGCTTGCAATGCAAAACCTCCACATGTGCAAACAGTAAGGAGCTTTTCAACTTCTCCATGTAAACTGTTTGAAACCAGGGCTTCAAGGAACTCCGAAAACACACGGAGGATAGAGGGTATTTGCATTTGAAGCAGGACTTTGCATAATTTTACGGAGATGGAGAAATTCATCATTCAAAACATTTGTCAAATTCAGCTCCTCTGGTCTTTTCGCTCTATTTCAAGTGTAGTTTAATAAAAAAATAATAATAATAATAAAAAAAGGGAGACTATGATGATGATCTGATATAAAAATGATGAGCATCCTCAATAAGATGTTGAGCAGTAATCCTGGAGCTGTGAAATAAATCTGGTGATGGTGAAAACCCCGTCTCTGACACAGCGAGGGAGAGAAAGACAGACAGTCGTTCGGCGTCACGTTCTTAATTAACCTCCCGGGCCAGTCCTTCTAATGTGAGTCTAATGTGATCCATTAGGGACGACTATCAGTCAGGTTTCAGCTCAAAGGACAGCGTCACTGCAGCATATAGAAACCAGCAGTTTGGGGAAATCAAAGCCCAAGCATGCAGAAACTGTCAAATGTGTAGAAGAAAGAGCAGAGGAGGAAGGGAAGGCATGTTTTCCTGGAAAATAAACACCTCCAACAAGGGTTTAAGCTGCCTGATCCTTCCCCTCCTCACAGCTGGAGGAGGCAATCACTCTGAGTTTTCATTGAGATTCCTCTCAATGATGACCCTTCAGCATTGTGTAATTGAAGTAGTCTTCAGAGAAAGCAACTCCTGCTCCTCCTTTTGACTCTGTTTGAGGCTTTAAGAAAAGACAGTGACAGGGGACTTGAACCAATTTCAGGTCAAATCTGCAGCGGTGAAATGAAAAATGGTAGTAAAGGGTGAAGTAATAAACTTCAACTAAGACGAGCCGGCTTTTTAATCAGTACTCTGGGCTGGCTGAAGCTTTGATTAAATTGCTACTGGGATAAACTCTTCATGATGTATTTATTGCGCATAATAGAGGGAGCAATATGGATTCAAAGTATGTCACAAAATATGAAGAAAAAAATGTCGTAATCATATTTAGTATAACACATAAAAAAATTAGGGACACCAACAGTTAATTTATATTAAAACAATAAATTTAATTATAACAGTCAGCTTTTAGTCAGCATAGCATAGACACAAAAATGCACTAAAATGCTGCACAACAGCAACGAGATCCAATAAGAACGGTAAGAGGAACATCAATAAATAAAAGTAGCATAGCAACTGTGAGTATTTGTGGAATAGTATAAAACATACTAACTCATTTTAAGATGTCACGCTATTTTCATCAGATGTAGAGTAGATTCATATCTATTAAAGCACTTTAATGTCAAGATAAATTATTTCATGAAAGTCATGGCAAAGGCAAAGAAAATTCCAGAGTTTTGTGTGTTTGCTGTGGCTCTAGGGTGTAGAAATGTACTTTATTTTTCACAAGCTTCATCTATATTGCATAAAAATGACAGTGTGGTCTGCAGTTATGTGTATGTTGTATATTTGTTTTTATCATACATTTCAGGTGAAATTAAATTTTGCAAGATAATAGAAAGCCAATAGAAATTCCAGAGGGTGAACTTTCCCCTACATTATTTTGGGATTTGGGTTTTAAACACAGCATAGAGTTCGCTCTCTTTGGAAGGAATACAAAAATCCTTAACCTCCTCACATAATCTTCAAAACAATTTGTTTCATTTGTCTTTTAATCCACAAAAATCATTTTATTTTAAGCTCTGAAAGAGAGCGCAGCAGTCGTACGGCCATCTTCACTTGGAAAAACTGTTGTAAAGAAGTAATTTACCCTCCTAATAACCAGAAATATCAGATATTTTCACTTTTTGCAATTTTACACATGTTCATGATAAGTTTTTGATTAGCTTAGTTTTGCTTTAATCTAGTTTTAAACTCTACTTTTAATGGCTGTTTGGTTCAAGTTGTAGCATTTAAAACTGTTTGCTTAGATTTATGAAGAAATTTATTTTCCATTGCACCTTATTAAAAAGCCAAAAATAAATTTGTGTCTTTCCAAATCTTTGAAATTATATTCCATCTTCTGCATAAATCTAAAAATGATCTCACAGAATACAAATAATCTGTTGTGTTGTGCTTGTTTCCCGTCTTTCCAGGAAACAGTGATGTTCAGTTTGTGCTGATTGCAGCTTGGGCCAATAAATACCCATTACGGCTGCAGACTCATTTGAATTGGAGATGAATGCTAATGTACCATTTCCCTCAGCAGACAGAAGCCAGAGGTTGGTGGGTATTGGGTTATTTGTCCATTCTGAACAGGGCTTGAACTTCAGTTTGACCGTGTGGGGGCCAAAGTTGGCAACAGTCATGTTTAACCTTCATCTTGTGGAGACTGGCAGTGACACTGATCCAGTTCAGACTCCTTTGTGGTTCAGGTCAGTGCTTTAAAGGGGAAGCATTATGTAAAATCAGTTTAGTTTTACATCTTACTATAATGTTATTCCCTCATCAAAAGCGTACCTGGAGTGTTGCTTAGATTTTTTTCATGCATGTTTGAGAAATCCTTTGATCTCCTGTGGCAACCATTCAGCTGTCCAAAACACCTGGTGTCCAAAACGCCTTTCAGACGCAGCTCCTCCTCTGAGCTGAAGTTTCCAAGCATCCCCCAATCAGCTCCTTCAAACTAGCCAGCAGCAATTAGCAAAGATGGTGGAACTGCGCATCCAATGAACTCATTACAGGAGCTACTTCTCAGTGAAATGCTGGTAAAAATTGAATTAAAGGGTTAATGGAGGACTTCCTGAAGGTGGAGTTTCAGAAAGAGCAGGAGTTTTAAAGAGACATATTTGATACTTTAGGATTTTTATAACAGGTTGTTATAAAAGTTACTTGATTATGTTATAAAACGGCACTATGTGCCTGGAAAACACATAGTACTGCCCCTTTAAGAGCATCGTCTTGGTAGATTTACAGGAAAATGGCTTGCAATTGTGACAGACATTGACAGTAACAGCTCATTATTTCCTTTTCGATGGATTTATTATTTATGGGAAGTCTCATGGTGACTCTCGGCCAGGTTAGGAGGGATTTACAGACAGAATCAGTACATCAGCGTGACAGATTTGGATTGTGAATTTACCTGAACATTTCCCCGTGGAGGATTTATTTACTGCTGTGGTAACATCAACAGTTCGTCTGCATATTGTCGAAAATCTAAAAGACCTGACTGAACGATGTCCTCGAGCGTTTTGTGGCTTTAATGCACCCACCTGCAA
This sequence comes from Poecilia reticulata, assembly GCF_904066995.2. NCBI lineage: Eukaryota > Metazoa > Chordata > Actinopteri > Cyprinodontiformes > Poeciliidae > Poecilia > Poecilia reticulata. The sequence continues at coordinate 27,487,811 of NC_088839.1, forward strand.
AGTGCACTCTGCAGCAGCGAGCGCTTGAAGAGAAATCAAAGGGACAGACAACTAGGTCTGATTTCTGGAAGGAACAGTCGGGCTTTTTTTGGGAGACTGTCAGTCCAGATAAAATGCGTCTGCTTCTGATGGCTTGGCTTGAATTGGCAGATATGTAATTCAGAATTCATGCTTCAGTGCCGCTGTCCCTGCCTTGACATAAATCCACTGCTGCACCTCAGCTCGTATTTCAGTGTTGAACGTGAGCCTGTCGCTGCGATGCAGGTAGCTGCAGCAGATGAAGTGGTCCCCGTTGTGCTGATTTCTGTGGTTTCTACCCTGCTGCTTCATTGATTTGTTAGTGGCACTGATAGTCCAGAGAGAGAGAGAGAACGGGCCGGAGCAGGAGAAGTCGGACTGAGGCTGTCTGCTTCAGAAGGCTGTCTAATTAGAAAGACGGAGCAAGAGGGCATCAAACGAACAGATACTGCAGCCCCGAGAGAACAAAAAGGCAGCACGGCCCCCTCTGTGCGCGGAGGCAGAGTGACACCCCCCCCTGCTGGGAGTGCAAAGCAACTGTGCAGGGATCAGATCAATAACGCTGCTCTTCCTTGACAGATCGGGCCGCCTGGCAGCAGCTCGCGTGTTTAATGCAGACAAGCTCTCCCTACTGAACGAGAGAGTGATCTTCTTCAGGAATCAAAGAGAAGTCGAACATGACTGCCTCTCACCTCCACTTCAATCACAACTGTCTTTACTTGCAGAATCAGTGCTATTATTGCAGGCAATGCCCAGAATGCAAATGTGCATTTTAACACCAGGATAGGTTTTGACTAAAATACATAACTTTATGAGAGTTATCTACTGGATATTAAAAATAATAGCGTAATAGATTACAGCATAAACAGCTGCATTTAATATCAAGATTTCTGAATCACACAGTCTTATAACTCTTTGAGAGAAAGACAAACACATCTGATTCAAATGTCTGAATTGCCACCTGAAAACTAGCCTGGTAGAAATCAGCCCCTTGTCCTACACTTTGCTTCGTCCAGAGGTTTCTGGACTCTCGGCTGTGGGGACAATATTCCATCTGGAGACGTGAATTTCGTTGAGGTTTTAAATTTTACCCAATTTCTAACATTTGCCCATGACGTATGTAATGCACCAGTTCGACAGGAAATTACCTGCGCTGTAAACATCTGTCTGCCACTAAGTTTTATTATCAGAAATTTTATTTTTACTATTTTCGCCACTGTTTATTCCACAAGCGCATCAATAAATTTCAGTAAATTTGAATATACGATCAACAGTAGTTACTGTGTGCAGTTTAGTGATATAAATCACACTTCTTTAGATAAGGGACGTCCTGAAGAAGCCAATTTTAAATGGGAATGATTTTCAAAGAAGTATTTGTGTTTTTTTGGCACAATGCTTGCTGTGTGATACACTCATAGCCATACAGATGCCTAAAAAGGTGAAATAAATAGTTGTTTATGGTCATTTTTATTGTTATTACGATAGTACTACAAAATGTGGAGATAAAATTCAAAGTTCACATCACCCAGAGTTTAAAGAGTCACATCTGACTTTTGCCTCACAAATGAGTCATCTTTAGTTTTAGCTACTAAGGATGGCTGTCCTCACTGACTTTCTCCTGTCCAACGTGAGAGACTGGGACAATCTGGAGAAACTTTGTCTCCCGTATCAGGCTCCGCTTTCAGTTCACTGTCCTCTGTGAAAAGAGCTGCGGGTTCAAAGAAGTGGTCAGTGGAAAGTGACCACAGAAGCCATCGCAGTGTTTGAAAATGACATCCTCTCAGTAGGGAACCTCACTTCCTGATTGATCGGCTATAATCGTCTTGTTAGCTGCGATTAGGTGGGGGGATGCTGTACATGCTGGTTTGCTCAAACTGCCTTGATCTCTCCGGCTGTTCGGCAGCTCAGAGAACAAAGGCAGATAAGAGCGCGCAGAGATTAAGAGGCTTGCCGAGCGGTGGGAGTGAAATCAGCCTCCAGACTGACAGGTCGGCAGTCAACTGGTGTGAAACACTCCTGCGGTCTCCAAATTAAACAGGTGTTTAACTGTTGCAGAGGGCATTGCTGTTATCAGGAACACTTTCTGCACTACTTTCTACTTTATTTTCTACAACTCAGTTTTACCCAAATAACGTCCATATATAATGAAACCTATCTCCTGCATTTCAAACCTGACATTGTCTTGCATAAGTAAGCAAACATGAACTTATGCTACCGTTAATACCGCAGATGCAGTGTTTGAAAATGACAGGTGAATCTCTTAAAATGGGAATCTTTGGCCTTATTCTTCAAAACGTCTTTGATTGCATATCATCCAAACATTTTAACGTTGTAGTGTGAGGAGATGAACTCACACCAACCAGCTGTAAATGTTGAGCAAGCTCTGCACCGGCGCTATCACAGTTCTGAACCTCCCAACTTGCAGTTCTTGATGATTGAGAAAACTGTTCTTTCTCAATCAGAAATTCTTTGCATCAGAATCTCCTGAAAGTGAGATTTTGATGCAAAGAAATGCAGGTTGCACACTTTTACTTAGAACTGACCATTTTTAAAGTTGACAATAATACGTTTATATCAAATCCTGAATTGACGGTTTTGATCTTTCAGCTGGATTCTTCACCTGCTCTTATGACATCACATTAAATCAGCTGACGGTATTATTTTCAGGAACTTAATCAGCCACTAAATTGAGTTCTTGTGAGAAATTTTTTCTTGCATTAGCCCTTTACATGGCATCTGATGGTTTCATTTTAAAGCCACCCAGTGACCATCAGAGGAATTCCCTCATAGAAGACTTTTATATCAGCTTCATGATTAAAAGTTGTTAACTTTGTTAATCTTGTAGGTTGTACACACTGCTATTGTGTAAGTGGAAGGGGGATCCATATAAATACTTTAAACATCCACCCTGTTTAAAGTATTTACCTTTCTCCAGGCTAAGTTCTTGATGTATGAGGGTGAAGAAGACTCAGTGAGTTGAATTCATGAATTTCATTTATTAATACCAAAACACAGCTGGTCCATTTCTCATGCTACCTTTAGGAGCTAGCAGGACAAAATGGCATCAAGCAACAGTTGGTGATCCCATTTGTTAGCTTCTATCTAAGCTACACCCTAAAGAGAGCGTTCCCTAATATGTCATATCCTTTAACCCTAGCTTTCAAGGTGTTTCTTAACATGTCATTTCCTTTAGCTTTATCTACAAGAGATAAAAGAAAAACACTGAATTATTTATTCTCAACACCCCCTTTACCGACCCTGCAAAGATGAGAGGGTGTAGATGATGGATGGATGACTTTAGATGTTTCTGTGTTGACTCATCTTTGTAAAATTCATTGTTTTCAGAAAATAAAGGCGAAAACGTAACCCCCACTTCAGCTACTTCAAGCTTCAGTGAGCACTAAATTGATGTTAAATTTGGAATTAACGTTTCGTACACGCAGCTGAAAGGATTGTGGCGTCCCTGGATGATGTTCAGATCTGATGGAGGAACAGAAAGACGGGAGAGGAGAGAAAAAGAACAGCGCAGCAGATCATGTGGATAATCATTCCAGGTCAGCGGCTTGATGAGCCAGAGACATTAACACAGCTCCGCTTCATGCAGGCAGAGACTCCAGTGGAAACCAAAAGAGAGAACAGGAAAAGCAGTGGATGATGCATAGAGCAGTACATTATAACCATGTGTAGAGATCTGAGCAGCCAGACTTTGATTCGCGTCAGCAACTCAGAAACGTCTCCTGAGCTGCAGAATAGGCATTCTTGGAAACTCCATAAGCATTCCAGGACTTCATCCCCCCTCTGATGCATCTCGTGGTTTCAGTGACCTTCATCTAACTAATTAAATTTGCTTTGACACCAGAATGAATGAACCTTAATGACACAGGTTAATCTGCATTTATGGAATCGCTTCATCCAGTCCACCTATTCTCAGATAGTTTCCATCTAGCATTGATTACATAATAATCACATCATTGCAATCTCTTTGCTTTTTCTTCTTATAAAAAAACAGTTTTCAACTTGTCCTCTTGATGTTGTAATTTTGTGTCACCTATTTGCTAATTCTTATAAAGTGCATCTTTTTGAAGGATTTTGCCATTTATACTTCACATTTAAGGTAATCAGAGTCTTTAGGGATTTAGGATTAATAATCTGACTTCTTGTTTACCTGGGGAATAAAAATTACTTGACACAGTGGTCCATTTCTCGAGCTTCTCTCGCTCTCTTTCTCTTCCTTGGGAAAGACAATAGGACATACCTAAGACATATGTGTTCTTCATAAATTCAGAAATTATGTAAAAAAATAATATCTTCATTTAAACTTGCCCACATTCAGATGAATCATTACCCTTCATGTCCACTGTTAAGTATGTCAGAGGATTTGTTATGCTGTGGGCTTGGTTCTCTCTTAGAGCAGGCAAAACACTTAAAAATGCAACTTTGGTTGTTAGTTTTTTCAGCAGGACAATGATCCAAAGCATATTACTAAAAATTAAATTAAATTGCAGCACATTAATCATAACCTGTCTCCAAATTCTCAGCAACAGTGAAAATACATCCTCCTCCCACACAAATTGAGAATTGAGTCTGTTGAACTGCAGATAAAGACAAATTAGATTCAAATAGCAGAATGGTGTCTGTCTGGATGCATCCTAGTTATGCTTGCCTATCATATTTTCACTAATTAAAAAAAAGAGTCAGACATTTATGTCAGCATTTCAAACAAAATGACAGTCATCTCTTTACAAGTTTTTAAAAGAACATTTAAGGATATTCAAATATTGTCAGTTGCACAGAATCCACTGAGTGTTGAAACATTTGCCCTGAAACATCTTAAAAAGTTTCAAATGGCCTGAATTGACATGAGAGGGAGATGGAGGACAAGAACAAAGAGTTTGAAGGACGGTCGGAGATGAATTTACCAGACTAAAGACCAGCAAAGGCGAGCTTAAAACATATTCTTTTCCTCATCACTCATCTGGAAACGCTTGCAGAGGGAAATGATGAAGCAGGAAAAGGAATCCCTCCTCCCGGCTGCTTCAGCAGAGACTGATTCCAGCACTAGTTGTGGCTGACGCGTCCTCCGAGTCGTGTTTTATGCAAATGCAGGTCTCTGAAACAAGAATCCAAGGGTAATGTTTGCTGAGGAGACGGCGCAGGCCTGACACCATCCTCTCTCTGCTTCCAGCTAATCTGTTCGATTAATCACATCTGCGACGGCACGGATACAAATGCTTCAATCACGACCTGAAAGCATGACGGATGAGTGAGCAAAGAGGTTCTGTTGCCGTCTTCTTCCCTCCTCTTCCAGTCTATTTCTTTCTACTTTATCCTTTGTCCTGTTTTTGTAGCTTCTTGCAAAGACTTTTTTGCTCTCAAATGTTTTTATTAAACTGAACATATTCCATGTCTTTAAGTTGTTTTCTCTATTCACTATCTAAACTAATAAACGTTTTAGAAGACCAAGGGGAGAACAGAATAAGAAATGAAGTTTTTTTATATTAGTGTAAGTATATCTTTTATTTTATTCACACTTAGTTTTTTTTTTTTTTAGACAAAAGGATAATAAAACTCAATTTATTGCCAGATTACCAGCTATATTTGAGTAGCAAGCATCATGGTCAACATACAACCTCATAACCACAGATTTTAACCAGTTGCATTTTCTACATTATAAATCCATGTAATGAAATATGTTAGATGCATATTTAAATCTACTTAAACCTACTTCACAAGATATACGACAAACATTTTATTCCTGACAGTAAATGTACTTTTGTTGTGTAATAATAGTGTGGCATTCGAGAAGTAATTCTATTCTCTGTAGGTCTTGTTGTGCTGTTTTGATTTCAGTTAGTACAATTATATAATTTGTTGGGTCCTTTTTACTTATCTGTCCTTAATGGACACTTTTTAGGTATCCCATGGCTGTACCAGACTGGATGCTCATGTTCAAGGGGAATTCATAAAGGCGTTGGAAACCTTCCTCAGAGATTTTGGTCCGTATTGATATGATGGCATCACACAGTTAATGCAGATTTGTCAGCTGCACATCTATGATGCAAAAATCCCTCTCCAACATATCCGAAACATTTTCTATCAAACCGAAATGTTGTAACTCTGGAGGCCATGGTGGCTACACGAAACTCATTGTTCATTTCAAGGAACCAGTTTGTGGTGAGTTGGCCTTTGTGACATGGCAACTTTTCAGAAGACTGTGGCCATAAAGGGATGAATGTAGCCAGCAACAGTTGATATTAGGAGGCTTAAAGTGTGTCAAGAGAATATCCCCACCATCCTGGAAAAGATGGGATCAGTGCTTTGTTGTTTACACCTGAATGCTGAAGAACTGAGACTCACTGAACCAGACTAAGTTTGCAGCACATTATTGGCTTATTTTGCTGAGACCGTGTGAACTGTAGCCTCAATTTCCTGAGTTAGCTGACAGGAGTGGAACACAGTGTGTTTTTCTAATGCTGATTCGACATGTTGGGCATTCAAAAAATGGTATTCGACATACCTTAGTTGTAGAAACTTGTTCTTTTGGAGTTATTGTTGGTTTTCTATAATCTGAAACCACCCTGCCAAATCTTTTTTGATCTCAGCAAGACATATTTGCAGACAAACTGTCACTCATTGTATATATTTCAGCATGTATTGTACATTCCCTGTAAACTCAAAAGATGGCCGTGTGTGGAAATTCCAGTAGATCATCAATTTCTGAAGTTATTACACCAACCAATCTGAAATCTAAATACCATTCGATATTAAAAGTCATGCAAATCTCCTTTTGTTCACATCCTGACGCTCAGTTTAAATTTCAGAAAGTCACATTCATCACATTTAGTTGGCTAAATGCACCTCATAAAACATAAGTTGAATGTAGATTTAGAGATATTCAAACCATAAGCTTTTCTCAGGACCTGGTTGGCGGTCGCATCAAAGTATTTATATTATTAGAGGTGGCTTTTCACCCAACGAGTTCAGGGTGTATCCTACCTTTTGGCCAATCGCTGCTGGAGATGAGCAACACTCTGAGCATAAACATTTGAGAGATGAATAGACTGTTTTTTTTGTTTTTTTTTGCAACAGAATGTGCAGAAATAAATCATTGGTATGATTAAAATATAGACCTTGAAAGTGCATAAATTCATGTAATGACAAGACTTTTCATCTTTTGTTGCGAACCAGAAAAAGACAGAAAAGCAAAGTGAGATTTTTCCAAAGCATTTATCACCACAGTGATTTACTCCTTCCATCTATTTTCCCATGTACTGTTTATGGTCCTTTCTATGTTAATGGAGATATTTTACAATGGCTCACGTGATCCACCCTTTGTTTTTTTTTTCTTTTCTGGCATTAACAGAGCGTCTGTGTCCGCTTAGGAGTGCATGCACGCTCCTTCTTCCTCTCTTATTGTTCTTCACTGCCTCTTTTCATTCTTTTCTTCTCCTCCACCTCCTCCTTCTCTCTCGACAGTTCTTCTCATTGCGCCTCCTCCTCACGTCCCTCCACCCTCCACATTAATCACATGGCAGGGAGAATAAAGCGGAGCATCTGTAATAGTTTCGCAGCGTCACTGAAGGACGGGCAGAGGTCGGCTAGCGTCGCGGCTAATGCGTAGATGTGTATGCGCGTGCATGTGTGTGTGTGTGCGTGTGTGTGTGTGTGTGCGTTGGTATACGTGGTTTAGCCTGCCTTTTGACCTGAATACGCACTTACGTTACGCGGACCTAAGGGTAATACAAGGACAATGCTGATGTCCTCATAAATCAAGGAGTGTATTTAAAATTTTGAGTATCTAAACAACACTTTTTCTCATAAATCTAAAGTTTTATAGCAACTATGCCAGTTTTTGCATGATGTGGACCATATATTTGTACTTTTCAGTGAATAAACGGCGTGATATCTCACTTTCTTTAATTGTCCTTTTATACCATGTGACCTGAGATTTGTGTATTCCAGTGTATAACACAGCGCTGCCTGATTTCAAGCGGCGGTGTGTATGAATTGCACTTTTATACACATTTTCCATACACTACGCGCGCTTTTAGCCGGTCATCATCTGATTGGCTGAAAAAAACTTGTGGGCGTGTCTGATTACCAAACAGTCCCAGACGCCAGGTTTTTAAAAATTAAATCCCCATTTGAAGCCGCAGCTCTCAATATGGACATGTTGGTGGAATAACTCTGCACAGGTAAGCATAAATTGTAAATTAAAAATACATTTTGCCTAGATAAAGTTATTTGCAAGTAAATAACTGCAAATGTGAGAGATTTTTGAGCAAAATGAATTATTTTAGATTTTAATTTAGGTGACATGAAAGCTAACCAACGTATTTTGGATATTTACATCAAGTAACTTAGATATGTATACTTTTATGACTGAAAAGACCTACCTGACGCAGTATAGTTTTTATTCCGAGTGTTTTAAAGTAAGAGACTAGCTTGACTAGGAGAGCTAGCTTCGTAGCTAGACGAAACGTGTTTGACAAGTTGACGATGTTTGGAGTAGATGGTATCTGTGTGGTACCATACCCCAAACAGGTACCACTTAGCTTTTAGTGGTAAAAACTGGGTGATAGACTAAGGTTTTCATCGCTATATTTAACAATATTGGCAAATTGCTTGCTTTATGTTAGCTAACTGCGTAGTGACATTCTGCTTGTTAAGCTCGTTAAGCTTGATTGCCATCCGTCCTGCTGAAGAGCAAGCAGGAAATTAATAAGAAGTAAAACCACAGGTTTCTGTGAAACTTGTTAATCTTTTAGAAAAGCACTAATTGTTGAATGTTTGAATAAATGGATGCAATAGGGCAGGTGCACCGATGGCTTTAAAGCTGTGTACTGTAATCACTTCGCTGACTTCAGCAACTTAAATGCTGAAAGTGTAAACCAGGAGTCCTCAAATTCAGGCAAACATAGTCCTTCTTCAATTTTTAAATGTGTATTTGTACCTTAATTAGCTGAATAACCTCACATGCAGCCAAATTCTCCAGATTTCTGACATTATTTGATTTAGGTGTGTTGAGGCAGAGATGCATTTAAAAGTTGGAGGGGATTGTACCTGGAGGACTGACTAAAAGATGAATAGGACTTAACAAAATTCATTTGCGCAAAAAAAACACCCTTTTTCCTTAAATTATGGCTCAAGTATTCTTGTAAGGCTGTACTACTGGCTGAACCTCAATATATTGAACACTGATCATTGTATGAACTATTTGTAGATGGTAAAGCACTTTTTTAAATCAGTGATTAAATAAATCATAGTGTTGGTGTTTTATCTGAGGTATGTGTCTTGCATGTATAACATGTTTCCATAGTGATAATTTAATTTTTAGCTTTAAAGCTTGTAGGAATTATAAAGAAGCCTGTCATTCCTTATTTGACTGTTATAACTTTTCATACATGCCAGTAAAACATGCAGAGGCGAAGACGCATAAAACCGAAGGAAGATGCCAAATATTATATTGATACCAAAACGGACAAAGAGGGGCTTGACGTCAAGTATATCAATGCCTTTAAAGGTATGGGTATTTTTGGGGGGTGGTTTAATTACAGTCAATCCTTTATACATTGTTTACTCTTTCTACTATTATTTTTGCTTTCTTCATTAGGCCGTGGTATTTTTGCCACGACCTCTTTTCAGAAAGGAGACTTTCTGTGTGAGTATCGAGGTGAACTGATAAGTAAAGAGGAATGTGAGAGGAGACAGAAAATTTACCACGACAACCTTAAAGTTTTCTTGTTTGAATTCTACTTTAATGGAAAACTCTGGTGGTGAGTATGTTTGAATCAGAAGTCTAATTAGAATGGCATATATGTAAATGAATATGTTTATATTTAAAATGCAATGTTATATATTTGCAGTGTTGATGCAGCAAAAGAAGATGGCTCTCTTGGAAGGCTTATAAACGATGACAATATCAGCCCAAATACCAAAATGAAGTATCTGACTGTGCAACAGAAGCCACATTTGTGTTTATTTGCAACTCGAGATGTCAATCAGGGAGAAGAGATTACGTACAATTATGGGGACTCAGACTGGCCATGGCGACTCAAGGTACTAAAAAAATCAAAATTTATGAATCTTAAGATTATGTTCATTTGAGAAATGCGCTAATAATGATGATTTAAACCTGAACCTCCTTTGTTTTACCTTTCTTTTCACAAGAATAGATGGCTGACTGTACAAGACTTTGCTGTGCAAATTAACCAGTTGCCCACAAATGTATAATAAATAATTACAGTATGATAGTATTTACGCCGTTTCCAGAATTCAAAATACTTAAGTCAACCATCAGACTATTTTCTCTGCTACATCACAGAAAATCTTCTGTGGGGAAAAATAATCATTCTTCCTTCTTTTTCACAGGAGTTGGAGAAAGAAACGTCTCAAAGTCCTGACTGTACTCATTCAACTTCTACAACTGACAACACAGAACAGGTACAGAAGTTGGGCTTTTATTTTGACTTTACCAAACATTTTGGCTCGATTTAAAACTAGTTACCTTTCATGGGTGTTTACTGTCATAGGGCACCATCACTTAATTAAGGATATCTCCGTAAATAAGTCAAAGGGAATATGGTGTTGACTTTTATTTATTTTCTGTTTCAGGTCAGAGCTGAAAATGACCAGGATCAGATGACAACCAGTGTCCCAAACAAGACAGATTCAGTCCTGGATTCACTTCCCAACAATTCAGAGGTATTTTATGATTAAAGTGTAGCTAAATTATGTCAGTCAGCCAACCTGTTCTACTTAAGTGTGTCTGTGTGTGGACCTGAATGCCATGTGGTTTATAAAGACATTGGTTTGTAAGGACAGTCTCATGTCATGGTTTTCAGTTTGTAAGCTCAGTGTGGTAAGCTCAGTGTGTGTATGTGTGTGTTTCATGGTCAACTGCCCCAATGTGATACAGGAGGACCATATTGTATATGGGGACCTGGCGTTATTGAATTGATAAAAACATTTGTTTTGGTTCTTGTGAGGTTGTTAATATTGGTTTGACCTCTGATAAATGTTGACTTGGCATCTCAGAAAATATTGGGAGAGTAAAGATTTTAATTTTTTTTAAGTTAAAGAAAATGCATTAACTTTTTGGTGAAAATCTTTTGAATTTCACAACAGAATCAGACTTCAGTTTGTCAATACTTGTGAAATTGTATTATTTTGACTATCTGTTAAAGTTTGCCGTCATTCATTGTGATTAACATTCATCTTTTACGCTGTTTCCAGAATTCGAAACAATTAAGTCAACCAAAAGACTATTGTTCTCTGCTAAGTCACAGAAAATCTTCTGTGAGGAAAAAAAAGACAATCTTTTTTCTTTTTCACAGGAGTTGGAGAAAGAAACGTCTCAAAGTCCTGACTGTACTCATTCAACTTCTACAACTGACAACACAGAACAGGTACAGAAGTTGGGTTTTTATTTTGACTTTACCAAACATTTTGGCTGGATTTAAAACTAGTTACCTTTCATGGGTGTTTACTGTCATAGGGCACCATCACTTAATTGAGGATATGTCCGTAAATAAGTCAAAGGGAATATAGTGCTGAGTTGTATTTATTTTCTGTTTCAGATCAGAGCTGAAAATGACCAGGATCAGAAGACAACCAGTGTCCCAAACGAGACAAATTCAGTCCTGGATTCACTTCCCAACAATTCAGAGGTATTTTATGATTAAGGTGTAGCTAAATGATGTCAGTCAGCCAACCTGTTCTACTTAAGTGTGTCTGTGTGTGGACCTGAATGCCATGTGGTTTATGAAGACATTGGTTTGTAAGGACAGTCTCATGTCATGGTTTTCAGTTTGTAAGCTCAGTGTGGTAAGCTCAGTGTGTGTATGTGTGTGTTTCATGGTCAACTGCCCCAATGTGATACAGAAGGACCATATTGTATATGGGGACCTGGCGCTATTGAATTGATAAAAAACATTTGTTTTGGTTCTTGTGAGGTTGTCAATATTGGTTTGACCTTTGATAAATGTTGACTTGGCATCCCAGAACCTATTGGGAGAATAAAGATTAAAATTTCTTAAAAGTTAAAAAAATACATTACATTTTGGTGAAATTTACTTTAATTTAACCACAGAATCAGACTTCAATTTGGTCAGTGCTGCTGAAATTATAACATTTTGAATATTTGTTAAAGTTTGCTATCATTCTACTTGTTTCTTAGAGTTCGTCTGTCAAGCTGCTTCCAGAATTCAAAACGCTTTGGTCAAACATCAAACTATTGTTTCTGCAACATCACAGAAATTCTTCTGTGGGAAAAAATAATCATTCTTCCTTCTTTTTCACAGGAGTTGGAGAAAGAAACGTCTCAAAGTCCTGACTGTACTCATTCAACTTCTACAACTGACAACACAGAACAGGTACAGAAGTTGGGCTTTTATTTTAACTTTACTAAACATTTTGGCTGGATTTAAAACTAGTTACCTTTCATGGGTGTTTACTGTCATAGGGCACCATCACTTAATTGAGGATATCTCCGTAAATAAGTCAAAGGGAATATGGTGTTGACTTTTATTTATTTTCTGTTTCAGGTGAGAGCTGAAAATGACCAGGATCAGAAGACAACCAGTGTCCCAAACGAGACAGATTCAGTCCTGGATTCACTTCCCAACAATTCAGAGGTATTTTATGATTAAAGTGTAGCTAAATTATGTCAGTCAGCCAACCTGTTCTACTTAAGTGTGTCTGTGTGTGGACCTGAATGCCATGTGGTTTATAAAGACATTGGTTTGTAAGGACAGTCTCATGTCATGGTTTTCAGTTTGTAAGCTCAGTGTGGTAAGCTCAGTGTGTGTATGTGTGTGTTTCATGGTCAACTGCCCCAATGTGATACAGGAGGACCATATTGTATATGGGGACCTGGCGTTATTGAATTGATAAAAACATTTGTTTTGGTTCTTGTGAGGTTGTTAATATTGGTTTGTCCTCTGATATATGTTGACTTGGCATCCCAGAACATATTGGGAGAATAACGATTTAAATTTCTTAATAGTTAAAGAAAATACATTACATTTTGGTGAAATTTACTTTAATTTAACCACAGAATCAGACTTCAATTTGGTCAGTGCTGCTGAAATTATAACATTTTGAATATTTGTTAGTTTGCTATCATTCTACTTGTTTCTTAAGAGTTCGTCTGTCAAGCTGCATCCAGAATTCAAATCGCTTTGGTCAAACATCAAACTATTGTTTCTACAACATCGCAGAAATTCTTCTGTGGGAAAAAATAATCATTGTTCCTTCTTTTTCACAGGAGTTGGAGAAAGAAATTTCTCAAAGTCCTGACTGTACTCATTCAACTTCTACAACTGACAACACAGAACAGGTACAGAATTTGTTTTTTTATTTTGACTTTACCAAACATTTTGGCTGGGTTTAAAACTAGTTACCTTTCATGGGTGTTTGCTGTCATAGGGCATCATCACTTAATTGAGGATATCTCCGTAAATAAGTCAAAGGGAATATGGTGTTGACTTTTATTTATTTTCTGTTTCAGGTCAGAGCTGAAAATGATCAGGATCAGATGACAAGTGTCCCAAAAGAGACAGATTCAGTCCTGGATTCACTTCCCAACAATTCAGAGGTATTTTATTATTAAAGTGTAGCTAAATGATGTCAGTCAGCCAATCTGTTCTACTTAAGTGTGTCTGTGTGTGGACCTGAATGTCATGTGTTATAATGACATTGGTTTGTAAGGACAGTCTTATGTCATGGTTTTTAGGTGGCAAGTTCAGTGTGTGTATGTGTGTGTTTCATGGTCAACTGCCCCAATGTGATACAGGAGGACCATATTGTATAGGGGGACCTGGCGTTATTGAATTGATAAAAATATATTTTTTGGTTCCTGTGAGGTTGTTAATATTGGTTTGACCTCTGACAAATGTTGACTTGACATCCCAGAATATATTAGAATAAAATTTTAAATGTTGTCATACTTAGAAAAAAAAATATATAAAGATTTTGTCTTCTCTGCGTCTTTACCACATAATATTTTTAATTCAACAATTTAAAAGTTTGCAGGAAAAGTTATTTTTTTATGATTTTCACCCTCTTTAAATATGTTCTCATTCATTACCCAATATTGAATATACTTTAAATAAATATCCCTAACTCTCATGTATATATATGTATATGTGTGTGTTTAATCTTTTCCTTGTAGTGTCAAAAACATCACCTGATGTGCACATTATCTTCTTTGGAGAAGTGTATTCAGTGTTTTGGTCCTTGTTCTTCATTCAAGTGGGTTGGCTACCAGTGTAAAGGCAAGATATTTAGTTAATTTGTATTTGTATTTGAATTAAAAAGTGCTGCAAATAGGATCTATGTCTTTGTTGAACTTTCGACCATGAACAAATTTCATGGTCGACACTCACTTCAGCATTTTCAGAAGTGAGTATATAGATTTAAATACAATGAAATGTACATCATCATGGTGACTTTCAAAGCAGTGAAAGATTTCAAAGTACCTTAAAATCTTTACCCTTAATATTTTTTTAAAACGGAACATAAAATTTTACCCAAAAAGTTCAATTTTGCACATTTTAAAAACATAATTGTTAATCCATATTTACCTTTTCTACGTGATCTTAAAATAAGGTGTAATGGCTTATTTGAGATTTTGAAATTTTTTTTGTCTTGTTTGTTTTTTTACATTTAAATTTCTTCACAGGTTGTTCAAAAGTCTGGCATTCATATTGCCTTAAACAAATTACAAATGACCGAACCCAGTTGAATGTCCACATAAGTTTTTTTTTTAGCTTTGCCTTGTAAGTCTCAATTATAACATAAATTATATTTCCCACAATTTCAGGCAAAAGAACTTTTTAAATATTCCATGGCTCACTCCTCATCAGATGACGACAACAACACATCACCTTCCAAACAATGTGAAATGTCAGATGATGACCATGAGTCTGATATGGACTACATACCAAATTCAGAATCTGCAGAAACTGATGAGGACTCAGATATTAGCATCCCCTTTCAGCCCATCAAGTCTAAAGTTGGACAAATTCAAGGAAACCCAACAATACCCGATCTCGCTTCATTCTTGCCAGACTCAAGTTCTGTGGTTGAACCTAGCACATCAAATATCTGGCCTCCTTTTCACACAGATGATATGGGTGATGACACACTTGAAACATTCAGCCCAGCCAAGTCTACAAAAGACTCAAACAAAAAACAAAAAAGTCAAAAGGAGCCTCACAAACAGGAATCCTCACAGCATATTACGGGTGTTAAGAACTTCTGCTTTGTATGTGGTAGACCACAGAGCAAAATTTCACGCCATTTAAAAACCCACAAGACACATGCTGAAATTGCTTATGCTTTTTCCCTTCCAGAAGACTCAAAAGAACGCAAAGTTCTTCTAGAGAAAATGAGAAACAAGGGGAACTTCAAACATAACTCTGAGGTTTTACAAAGTGGGAAAGGATCATTGAAAGTAAAGAGAAAGCCAAAAGCGAAAGCAAAGACTGGAACATTTATACATTGTATGTACTGCCAAGGTATGTATATTCGAAAGGAACTATGGAGACATATCCGAAGATGCCCCTGTAAGCCACAAAATGAAGATTTGAACCCAGGACCTGGAAGAACCAAAGTACTGGGTTTTGCTATGGCTCAAGAGTCTGCATTCTGTCAGGAGATTTCAAGTGGGGTTTGGAAGCTCCTCGGTCCCATGAAGCAGGATGATGTAGCCACAGTTGTGAGAAATGACCTGACCATTATTCAGTTGGCCCAGTCTCTCTACAACAGACATGGACAAGACCCTACCAAGTATGAGTATATTCGACAGAAGCTCCGTGAAATTGGACGTCTGTTAATATGTCTACGGTCTGAATTCTCTGTACATAACTTGGAGGAAGCTGTGAAACCTGCTAACTTCCAAAGAGTTGTCCAGGCAGTAAAGATTGTCTGCGGTTTTGATGAAGAAAAGCATTCATACCAAACACCAAGTCTTGCACTAAAACTAGGACATACACTACACAAAATCAGTGACATTATCCACTGCCGAGCGCTCATGGCAGAAGATGAAGAACTGATTAAGTCAACAGAAGCTTTCAATAAGCTGTATACATCCAAGTGGTCTGAGTTAGTGTCACATACTGCCTTGAACACTTTGAGTCATGACAAATATAATAAGCCATTAACCTTACCATTCACAGAAGATGTTCAGAGTCTTCATAGGTATCTTAAGAAATCTGGAGAAAATGCATTTTCTAACTTGAAAGATGAGGTCAGTCCCCAGAATTATGCAGAACTTGCAAAAGTTACTCTTGCACAGGTCATTGTGTTCAATCGAAGACGAGCTGGAGAAGTCTCAAAGATGCATCTCAGAGGTTTCCAGCAGAGGGATGACTCCAAGCTCCATGAAGATGTTGCTGCTGGGCTGTCCAAGATTGAAAAAAAGCTCTGTAGCTACTTCAGTCGTGTTGAAATAATTGGAAAAAGAGGTCGAAAAGTTGCGGTTCTCCTTTCTCCAGATGTGGTGGATGCTCTGACTCTGCTGGTCAGCAAAAGAGAGCAATGTGGTGTTTGCTCCACAAACATCTTTCTTTTTGCCCGACCAAGATCTCAAAGTCACTACAGGGGCCAAGACTGTTTGCGTGTTTATGGAAGCCAATGTGGGGCGAAGCATCCTGAGTTCCTAAGGTCCACACAACTCAGGAAGCATGTTGCCACATTGTCACAAGTCCTCAACCTCAAAAATAACGAAATTGACCAGGTGGCTGACTTCCTGGGGCATGATATTCGTGTCCACAGGGAATTTTATCGCTTACCTGTGCCAACAACACAACTGGCAAAGATTTCTAAGCTCCTTTTGTCCATGGAGAAAGGACACATATCCACCCTGCAAGGGAAATCCCTTGATGACATTGAAATCGAAGGTTATTGCTTAAATTCTTTTTTTTGTGATCTTTTTGCCATTAGTAGAACTTGTCTGACATTACCAATATTTGTAAAACTGATGGATGTAAATAAATTATTATTAGAAAATATTACAATAGTGATTCTCTAGGTTAGAACATATTACTAAATACAAAACGCGTTTTAAGCCTAATTTTGGTAGTGCTTAGATATAATTTTATGTATGGCATTCACTTTAGAAAGTATTCTAATAATGACTTTCAGATGAAATAGAACTAAGTGAGGATGAAGAAAAGGAGGATTTAAGTGACTCGGATGGTAGCGATTCTGTAGAACCCAAGGAATCTATGGAACCCGAGGAACCTGTGGAACCCGAGGAACCTGTGAAACCTGAGGAACTTGTGGAACCTGAGCAAAGCAAGAATATGGATGATTTGTGTATGTTACTTGAATCTAAAGATGTTATTACTTTTTGTCTACCCATTTTTTTAACTTCTGTTGTATGTCTTAGTGGGAGCAGTGTCATCGACAGCAGAGAAAACTGTCCCTCCTGTTGAAGGCAAGTCAAGTTTCCTATTGACGCTGTGTTTTGATCCCAACTCCTAGCTACATTTAGTTAAAGCATGATTCTATTGAGCTGACCATATTAACTAGTTCATGCTTAAAGGCCATGCAGTCCAGATGACCTGGAACTATATGCCATTTGCTTGAGACATGTGCCAACCTAGTGAAGAGTGTTATGACCGGCTCTTTGAGCCATAATAAAAGATAGGGAGACATGGAGTTCAACAATATATAAGCTCTTTATTGAGCACAAGCAAAGAATAAAGCTAAACTGAAGCAACTTGTTTTTGTCCACATGCCTCCCTTTGGAAGATTCCTTTTGTTTCTGCTTGGACATTTCTTATTGTCTTTCTTCTCCACTCAATTTCCAGTAATTTCACATTTTTGAAGCTTGGTATTCCAAATTTCTGTTCACTTTTTCAGTTAGTCGATTGTAGACAGACTTAAAAACATGCTTGCCCAGCAGCCATCTTGATGCAACTGGCCACTAATAAGGCTCTCCATACATAGCTTATAACCCCTCTATGCTCTCTATCCATTAGAATGTGGTTAAGGTTATTACAAATTTGGAGTGCCATTTTCATAGATAGCAATCATGTCACTTATTACTTTTCATTGTCTGGTTTCATTTGGCTGTAGTTTGTTCTCACAAACTACCTGTGACGATTTTGTTCTCACAAACTACAGTCAAACTACTTTCATGATTGGACAATATTTTTTCTAAACTTTGTAGTAAGGTTGTTATCCTGTGTAAAGGTAGCATGTTTTTTATTTTATATTTTAATAAACTGCTTTTCTCTTTACGTTTTTTTTTTTCTTCAGAGACCTCCTCTGGCGCACCCAGAAGACAACCAAAAAAACCATGGTCAAGTGCTGAGGTTTCTGCTGTTATGAGGCATTTTAAAGCTCACATAGGTAAAGGAAAACTTGCCACTAAAAATGAGTGCAATCACTGCAAGTTGGTTGAAGATCCTGTGCTGGCTCAAAGAACAGCACAAAATATCAGGGACTTTGTGAGAAACCGTGGAATAACTGCTAAAAGGCAGACACAAAAGAAAAAGCTCTAGATTTATGTGAAGTAATCATTTATTCAAAAGGGTTCTGTTTTGTTCATGCTACTAAAACAGATTTTTTTTGTTGCCTATCAAATAATATTATCTGTAAAAGTCCCGTGACATAGAGGCTGTTTTCATGTAGTCGTGTTAATAGGCAGAAAAGCTTTTTTTCTAATGGTGAGACATTTTTTTGTTGTCCAGCATAAAGAAATATTGGAAAAAGTGGCAGAATTTTAATTTAACATTGTTTTACTTATTTATTTATATTCAGAATACTTGGTAACACTCTGCACCCTAATTTTACTTTTCTGTATGTTTTGTTGCAGCACTTAAATTTTTTAATTTTTTTATTTTCCTTTGGTCATTTCAATTTCAGGCTTACTTTTATTTTTTAAAGAAAAATAATTGAATTATTTGGTCATATTTACCTAATAAAATTATGTTCTGTTAATGCTGTATGCTGTCAGGTTGTGTGTTTATGCTAATCAGCAGGTTTTTAAATATGACGTAGTTGTCCCTTTAAAGTCCTCACATTACTTTGTTTTGTTCTCATAAACCACAATTTGCTGATGTCCATATAACCCACCATGGTGTCAGATTGCTGAAACAAAGGCTGTGTAGCTGCTATCTGAAACCTAAAGTGAGCTAAATTTTTTTCAGATTTTTTGCAGTGTTTTAAGCCATCTCTCGTTGCTCTAGGTACTTGGGAAAGGGTAGTCCATCTAAACCACCACCGGGCCTGTTTGGCGAAAAAGGCAGGCTAAACCACATATACCTGTATAGCTGTGTGTGTGCGTGTGTGTGTGTGTGTGTATTAACGGTAATAGATGACTTGGTGTGGACGCAAGGACAGAACGGGGACATTGCTTGCTAAAAATGGATCACTACCTTGTGGTGCAACATACATAAGTGTACATGCACACACCCACAGCTACACACAAACAATTGAATGCTAGTCATGCAAGCGCCACATACTGGGACAAGACATTCCCTTCTGATTTCACTTTAGTGATCTCTTTTGGCAATTTATTGGATATTTAGCCTCTTTTCTTCTTCTGGATGGTAGCGCCTGAGTCTAGCACAGGGGTGTTCAGCTGTCGTTTTTTATTGCTGGGTTGATTTGTTGTTGCTGCAGAGGTTTTGCGTCACTTAAGCTCCCTTGCTGCCAGCGGTTGCTTCTGATTTAGGCATCGGACCTGCTAGCGTGATGATCATAAAATTCTTTTTTCATTTTTCCTGTCCAAAAGGGAATGGTTAGATTAGATCTGCTGCTGGAAAGACTCCCCAAACTGACTCAGAGGGAAAAAAAGGAACAAAAAAAACAAAAAAACAAGTTGCAAACATTCAGACTCCAGACAAAAAAGATGACATTCAGACACCTGAAGGATTTTCTTTATGTCACTTTTAAGCTTGTTGTTTAAAGGCTGTTTGTGGTGTTTATTCTGGAGATAAAGCTTCCACAGACAGCCCACGTTGATGTTTGCTACAAACTCTCTGAAACAGATAAGGAAGTCGATACACCTGCTGTAATGAAAAGGCAATGCAGATAACATTATCAGTATCTCATTGCCCTTGGGTGAAAACGTCCCGTGCATGGCGTCACCTTCAGTGCTTCTCATGTCAGTCAATCGAATCTATTCAAACACCTCAACTCACATCGTCACTCCCCTCGACTGGTGAGTGAAACACTTTGTGACTTCCAGCAGGACGACACAGCAGTGCTGTGTGCAGCCTGACCCGTGGTGAGCTCTTCATTCATTAATCCACTCCACAGCTCAACCTTTGCAAAGCTTTTGGCCACTTGTGCAGAGCAAGAATATATAGAGATAAAAAACACACAAAAAAAAAAAAACTATGAGAAATTCAGCAGATTCGTTTCATTACTGGACGACTTCACTAAAGAATATACATAAGAATATACTATAGGGCATACCAGACAAAGTGTACACACCTCTGTTAAAACAGCTTAGTGAAGTAAGAAAAAGTCTAAAAAAAAGACTTGCAACTGTTTCCATTTATATTGCAACTATAATTCAAGGAAAAGATTTATCAGATGAAAAAATGTAAAAAAGAAGAAAAGCAAACTGCAGTGATCTTCTTACATACATTTGCCCAGTCTAATACTTTCTTTTTCTGAAGCTTAGTCCAGTTGAAACTGTCTTTGTAGGACTTTCATCATATTTGCACACTTTCATTCTTTACCTAAAAGCCATAGTTTGGAGACAAGGATCAAAGTACAAAGGTATCAGTCAGGAGAGAAGTACTGTTTTTATTTTCCTCCACCAGATTTTACTGAGGGGAAAGCTCACCAGCTTTCCCTTCAGAAGCTGGTGAGCTGAAACATCTAGTGTGATACAAAAGCAAGAACAAAATACATCTGTAAATGGTAAAATACTTCTCTACAGCACTACATGTTTCAGTTTATCTAACAAAGTTTAATATCAGATAAAAATAAACTGAGTAAAAGCAAAAAGTGGTTTTCAAATGGTGCTCTCATTTAATACCTTCTGTTTGAGAGCAGAAATGTGATGTTATTTTACACGGGGTGACACACACCTGCCAAACCATCTTCTTTTTGGCCTCATTTATCTCACCAGTCCACATGTTTCCCTAACGATCATCAAGATGTTTTTGGCAAATATGAGATGAGCTTGTGTGGAGTTGTGAAATAATCACATTTTTGGAAAGTTACCAATGCCTGTGCTACACCTATTCCAATCTCATGCCTCACTGTAAAAGCCTGACAGCTTTTACACATGGAGTCCTTGCATCCTCCTCCCATTTCACATTAGGTTCAGGTTTGTCCTGCTTACTTTGAAACCCAATTTAAACACCAGCCAAATATCACAACTTTTCCATAAAATAATAACTTCACATAAATGTAGGAACAGAACGTTGCATAGTTTAACCGTATGCAAAGTGCAAAGCAAACTGCAATACAATTCAAAACAAAGAAAGGGAAAGTCAGTGGCACATACCGTAGCAGCGATGTCAAACTGATGATGACGTGGCAGCATCAAAGTTCAGCATCAATCTAATAACAATGTGAATTCACAATATCTGCTAGAAACACAAATGGCCTTATGATCGTGAAAGCGCCTGAACACTTCATGGACATTTTCTGGTGTGCTTGAGCTGAGACAAGATGCATAAACTAAAGCGTAATAGAGCCTTATCTACTGTAAAGCAGACATGTCTTTATTGTATGTTTCACTTGTTGAACATTTCTCTGCCGTGTCGCTGAACTCATAAAGAGCTCTCAACTGTGATGTTTTTTCTCTGGTTCCTAACAGCCTGAGTCTTGGCCTGTGTTGCAGGAGGAGGACCCGGGCGACGGGCGCTTCAGCTTCCCCGGGTACGGCATGGGTCCTGCCTGCCTGCAGGCCAAGGATGGCATGGCCATCAAGGGCAACAACAACAACGCCCCGACCTCGGCGCCGCCCGAGAAGAGTATTGAGGAGATGAAGAAGCTGTTCATCGGCCGGGCCAAGCGCATTGACACAGTGTCCCGCGTGGCCTTCCCGCTCGTCTTCCTCATTTTTAACATTTTCTACTGGATCACTTACAAGATCATCCGCAGCGAGGACATCCATAAGCAGTAGCCGAACAGAGGAAATGGGCGACAGTGACGTGAAGCAAAGAAAGCAGCAAAACAAATTAAAAATATGAGACAAAGATGACTCCGAAGCAGATATTATTGCCCCTCTTTTCCAGCCACACCTCTTGTCCTCTTCTTTCACCCTCTTTCTCTTTGGTCAAAGATTTGCTGCTTTTTGTGGCCCCTCCTTTGAGCCCCATTTGACCAAACCGTTTGAAGCTTTTTATTGCTTTTTCCTACCTTTCTTGCCCTCTTCCTGAATCCCAGACCCTTTTTCCCGTCTCTTTAAAACCCCTTAACAGTCCGGACCAGTGCAATAGCAATGCAGTAAAATGCATGATATATGAATGTGGCAATATACTGAAGACGAAACGTGAAAAAAATAAACCTAAACTTTCCAAGACACACCCAGGAAACAGTTTGGGAGTGAACGGACTGGAACAAAAGGAGACAAAAAGATCTTGTATTTAATTTTAGCTTTTTTGTGAAGACAGAAATATAATTCTATACGAAAATATGACGTAGGGATGGATGGGGTGGGAAAGGTGCAAGAGGCATACAGCAGTGTAATATACTTATTTATCATAATTGGAAGATATATGGACCATGTCTCCAAGGGTGGACATCTGGAACAAAGGATGTTTAACCCCAAAAAAAGAAAAGAAAGATGGCGGTTCAGTGCTTCCACTAAATGAATTGATGCAAGGATCATGCATTCTATATATCTAGATTTGCTTCAAACATGTATTGCAAGCACTTGTCAGAGCTTTCCCTCCCTCCTGCTGCCAACGCCACAAAAACTGCAGAGACACTTGAAGTTTGTCGCTGCTGCTGGACTAAGAAAATAAAATGAATACAAAACACACAAAAAAAAATAACGGACACCCAGAGCTGATTAATACCTGTGATCAACATCTATCAGTTCTTAATTACTTTCACTCTGCATTGTTGTGGTTTTTCTTGTTTCGTTGTTGTTTTCTTTTCTTTCTTTCTTTCTTTCTTTCTTTCTTTTTTTACTATAAATACTAATTAATATATGTGCCAACTAAACTTGTCACTTGTGGCTGTGTGACGCTCGTCATCTCTGACTTGTTCATCTGGAGGGAGGGCGAGCAGTTTGATGTCTTTTGTTTTGATCACTGAGATTTCAGTTTGACGCCATTAGCCGAAGAAAGACCAGCTCGATCCTTGACCGGAGTAAAAAAACGCAGATTCTGATTCATTTTCCTTTGCTGTTATTGGTTGGGACTGGAACATTCACATTGTTTACATCTTTGCGCTTCCTTGCTTCAACCCTGCCTCAATGTGACGCCAACATCCCCCACGCATCCTGATCCTGAGCAAGAGGACAAACGTCTTAAATCATACGTAAAACATCGAACTTTACGAGCATCTCATCCACATGGACCAACTGTAGCTGTGAACTTCATGGAACTGCATCGTCACACACAGACTGCAACACCTGGATTTATTTCACCACACTGGATGGGATTTGATCAGTCAGGCTGGTTGATGTGATCGATTGATAATTTTGCTTTGCACCAGGCTTCTCTATGCAATGGTCAGTATATGCAATTTTAATTTTTTACTTCTTCACTGCTCTTCCATCTCAAGTGGTTACACTTTAACGATTAGAGGTGAGAATGCCAAGGTATTGACCTCTATAAGGCACTTTTGGCCCCAAAGCATGCAGATGCCTGCATGAAAAACTGATCTGTAAAAAGAAATAGACTGAGCCAAATCTGACTAGATATTAAGATTTAATGCACAAAAGATTATTACGTCTGCATATTTTACGCAGAGTATCCCTAAGTGTTTTTATGCTTTGAAAATGTTTAAAAATGCTACATTTCTGGGAAATTACCAGTTTTTTTAGCAAAGAAAAATCTAAAATTTACCTGAGAGATGTAGTTACTGTTGTAACATTATTTATGAAAGAGATTTATTTATTCTAATGACATAAAATGTCTTTTAGCACCTAGAAAAACAAAAAAAAAATGGCTCAAATATGTATGAATTGAGGAAAATCACTGGCTTAGCATCATTAGCCAGGAACCATATTGTGTCTAGTTTTGTTGCCAGGTTTTACTCATGAAAAGTAAGACCGATCACTCATTGTTATCATGCTCTAAGATTGATACATTGACACACATACATTATATTTTCAGATACTTATTTTCTGTATGGAACTGAAAAAAACATGGTGCCCTGGGAATATTAGAGCCTTTTGTAATGTTCCTGTTATGTGCCATATACATTTGAAGAATATAAGGTTCACTTCATGCTACATTATATATTTATAGCTTATGCAGTTTTTACTTGTAGAACACATTTTCTGAATATCCTAAAATAGATCTGATGGTACAGGTTATCTGTCATATCCAAAATCTGTTTTATCCCATCATGAATATATCCCAGGCTTTGTGAATGAAGGTATGCAAACTGATCTGAAGGGCTATGCCACTCATTGACTCCTTCATTCTGATTCTAGATTTTAAAATAAACAGTGCCATAAAAAACACACATCACCCAAAAATACTATGCATTTCATCCAAAATACATTTTTCTAAAATGCCTGAACCTCTCTGAGTCTTGGTTAAAGTTTGGTTAAAGGTCGTCCATGTTTCATTGATAACTGAAAGGCCAGGCTGCAGGGACAAGACATTAAGCAGAGACACCCAGACCCGTCTCTTTCCAGCGTCTCAACTCTGGGGGGACGCTCAGAGTCGAGAAAATCCTTCGCCAACCCAAACCCTAATTCCAGCTGACACCAAAACCGTCTTGATTAGTTTTAATGCTGAGAAGTAATTAGCTTTCAGGTTGGCTCCTCAATGAAAGCCAAAAACACTTATGATTCGGGTCTGACCTACGTAGATATGACATAGGTACATAGAAAAAAAACTTTATTTGTCAGGTGGCACATTTTCTACTGCTTATTGTGATAAACAGTCAACAGAGACTGGAGATTTGCTGGAGATTGTAAGAAAATATGGCTGTACAAGCTGGCTGTGTTGAACTGAGATCCTTTAAAACATTATGAAACCTCTGTGCCAAATAATGAGCTTTAACTGCTTCTTGACTCAATTTGTTTACAACTAAAATAAGAGTGCAGTGGGGTTGTTGCTAACTAAATAATTTTGAAGCTTTTAATAAAACAGTCCATCTGAAACCAAAAATAATGCATCAATATTGCTTAATTTCTGCAATTTATGATTTCAGAAAATTTAGTAGCAAAGAAAAGTACACACACTTTGTAAGCATTTGAGCTATGTTTGAAATCACCAGAGGTTTTTAAGGCCTTTTGGTAAAAGCAGTAAGATTCAAAGGAAGACCTGGTTTAAGTCAAGAACTTTGCAACAGTCCTTCCTTTTGACCAAACGTGATGATGACGGTGATGATGGTTTGACAACATCACGTTTCCAACAATCCAAACTTCCTCTGCAGTCACAGTAGAGATGTTTTATTCAGGCTCAAAATTCACATCAAACCTCAACAACCAGAATTTGTCACTAATAAACTGAAATGCTTAATGAGTGAGGGGAAACAGTAAATGTCAAATAAATCCTGGAAGGTTCATTTTAATATTATAAAGTCCCAAAACATTTTTTTTTCAACGTGTAGCCTATTTGCAAATAAGTTTAAAAACATATTGTGGGATTTTCAGAGAATCATGAAATGTTTTATGTCTAGTCAAAGTGGCAGCTTCTGTAAGATAAACAGTTTAGCTTTAACATAATATAAAAAATATTAATTCATTATTCAAAAGGTTGATTTTCGGGCTAATCTGGAACTATGGAACTGAATTCTTTATCTCTCCGTGTATTAATGCCTTTCTGAATAAAACTGAAACCAGAATAAGAAACCTGAGAAACGAGCTCCGTCTCATTAGAAACTAATTTTTTTCTTCTGTGCCATAAACACTCCAACTTGAAGCACTTGTGTTCATGAGCCAGCATCCGTTTTCCTGGAGCACACACACACACATCTTCTCGTGCCATATCGGGGTTGAATATGCAACCAAAAAACAATACAAAGAAAATGAACCTACAAGCATATCATGAATTTTTCAATCACTTTACATCATTCATGAGCCTTTCCTCTAGCATCGCTCCTCTGTGTATCATAACTTCTTCATCATCAGCCTCATATTATCGTATTAGTCATTGATTATAATGTAATGGTTGGAGTTGCAAATGGTATAATATGTAAAAAATAAAAATATTGGGTTTATATTGCATCATATTGGAAAAGAATAAGAAAGATAAGTTTATCAAGAAGGATAAGTTAATTAAACTTTCATTTCTAGGCCGGATTTTAAAGAAGCACGGTTTAATATTTTGATGGTTATTGATTTCGAGGGGTTTTTTTTTTTGCTTGTGTTTTAGTGTATGTATTATACAATCTGACGCCCAGAGGGAAAAGGAAAAATACAGTGAAACCTGAATTGCTGTGAATTAATGGAATTACTATTATTCATTTATTGATCTTCTTTGCAAAAGTTGGAATGGCCTTAATTTTGCTTTACTGCTTCTATTGTGTCTGGCACAAAGTGCAGCTCTTTTTAATTTGCTAAATTTCTGATGCTAATTATGGCGCTTATATAAGCTGAGAGTGCACATCGAAGCAAGGTGAAAAAGTTCTGCGAATTCTGTTTATTTTTCATTAATCTGAGAAACTATATTTTGCATGAATATAAATAAAAATGGCAGATATTTTGGCTTGTACAAAAAATGTGAAGCAATTTGAAGATGAAAAAAAGAATGTACTGTTTCTGCTGTATCTGTATATATCTGAATATTTATTAAAAAAAATGTCATACTACTAATTCTATTAACGATTAAAGGTTTTCTGGACAAAAATCTCTTTACCTGTTTTTGAACATTGTCAAGATTGTTGGAGTTGGATCTTCTGCTTTCTGTTACTCGACTCAAGGATCTGTGTAATCATTAAAGAAAAAAGTATTAAAAATCGCAAATAAAAGTTTCCTGTCAGGTGTCTTTATTCTTTAAGCAGAGTGAGACTTTCTGCTCAAACTACAATGTAAATTAACCCCGTCTGATATTAATATTTAATGTTTTCTATTTCAAATTAATATTTGAAACAAGCAGTAGGCAAATAGTATCACAGCTCTTAAGCTGCTTAACATTTTGTCAGATTACAACCACAAACTTTAATGTATTTTATAAATCATAACACACAGTAGTTCATAACTGTAGAATAAATAGAATACAATTTTGGCTTTCTAAATTGCTTCTTACCTTGCCATGAACGTATGTTTAACATTTGTCACTAACCATTCAGCACAAAGTTCCTCTAGTTGGATGAGACCAAACCTGAACATGCTGTGCTCGCTTCAGGGAAACTGATCGGAGTTTAGAAAATAAATGGCGCTAAGTGCGTGGAAATGAATGAAGAAATCTTTTTAAAGGCAGTAAGAGACTTAAGGAGACAAACATATTCTAAACATGCAACGTTGAGATGGAGAAACTGCAGCAAAAGAGCGACAAAGATTTCCAAGTCCAGCGCGCAGGAAGCAACACGGTGCAAACGGGCACGTCAGAGCTCAATTTGGTCTCTTCTTCCACTGCTTGTTTTAAGCGTGATGCTGATTAAAAGCTGAAAACAAGAAATCAGTGAAGACAGTTGATCAGAAAGCAGAACCAGCGCGTCGCAGTTGGTTTTGTCGGGATTCTGCCATCACCAGGACAGATGAGCGCTTCAGCTCCCTCCGACTCCAGCCAGAGTAACTGGTTTCCTGCAGAAAATCAATGCTAATCATTTAGATGGAGGCTCTTCTAATACATCTGAAGAGCCTCTTGAAAGTCAGTGCACTCGACTAAGAAATGAAACTCTCTGTAATTCCTGTCTGTTTTCCAGCGCAAGCATCAAAACGCCCAGCTGATTGTTTGTGATCCCGATAATTAGATGTGCAGTAATCCTCTAAGAGGAGGAGCAGGAGCCGAGAGCAGGACGACCAGATGTACAAGCAGTGAAAACAATGTCAAATTATCCTGCTTTAATTACAATAACTTGAAATTTCCTAACGCATGTCTGTATTAAACGTTTAATATCCCAGATCAGTTTGCAGTATTTCAGCTGAGATGCAGTACCTTTAAGACGACAGTAGGCGTCACTGTTGGACAGAAGAAGTTTGTGAGGTTTTCAGAGTCTGTAGCTTTAAACGGAAACAAAAAATGGATCCAGATGTTCACATACCTGAGCACCTTCCCACCTGGGAACGTTTCCTTTTCATTTGCGTCTTTTGAAATAAAACCAGTTCATATCCGTCTCATGCAGTTACATACCAAAAAGAAATAATTCTTTAGATTCACAATATGTTGAAATGTATTTTATTTTAGATTATGGTTTACAGCTGATGAAAACCATAAACAGATATTTGTCCCCCGATTACTTTTCGTAGGAGAACTTTGGACAAAAATCTGTATAAAATAATCTTGCTGCGTTAACTAGGAAGCTTTGTATACATAGATTTTAGGCAGATAAAAACCAGACCAAGTTAAAACAGTAAATCGCTTTTAATTTAGTTCTCTCATCGGCATGTGAGCTTATTTTCCAGATGACAAATGAAGTGCATCGGTAGTACAAGTCTGACAGGTTTTGATACATGCTCCATTCAGACAACATTACTAAAATAAAACTACAACATTTCAGCTCTTTGACCTGATAGAATAAAAAGACAGATCCATCGCTAGATACAACGGTGGCAGCAATACACAGGATTGCCCAAGCAGTAAAAGTACACGTTCCTTTAAGAAACAGGGAGAGAGAACGCGAAACATCTGGGTTTACAAATCCCCAATTCAAGTAGTATTTACCCTTTTTCATGTGTTTGTGTGTTCTGATTTGACAAATTCAAGTTTAGCAATGAAAAATGGCAAAAAAAAGGTTGACTAAAAGTCCAGGTAAAAACACGTGAAAGCAATAAAAACCATCCAGGGCTGATCCAACTGCAGAGCTGGTTACGTCTCCTGCACAAACCGATGTCTGGATTCAGGAGGGAGCGCCATCAGAATGAGAGGAAACAGCTGTTCACCGGAGGAGCGACTCAGCTTCAGGAGAAAATGCAGACAGCAGTTATGGTGGATTCATTCTGGTTTCTCTAGACCAGAACAAAAAAAACAAAAAAACATTCCAAGAGTTTTTTGGTGGGGGTTAAAAGTTGAGACGGCGAACTTGCAAAGCATTCAGAACTCCTTGTGTGGGAATGCTAAAAACTGCCGTCTGCATTAGCACTCCTGTCTCTTTAAATGAGTCTCAGCATCCAACAGTTTTCCCCCTGAACAGTAAAGATGAGTCCCTGGAGCGTGGAAAAGCAGGACTCTGCTGTGGGACAGGCGGCGGGATGGGGAGGTTTGTGTTGGAAGGGGAGCGGCTTTGGAACTCTGCCGCCTGAATTCAGCAGATGTGACTTGATGTTTAAAAGTTTGACCAAAAACTTGAGCCGAAAACATTTAGGAGACAGAAAAATGCAGAAATGAATCAGAAGTCAGGCAACGCATGAGCAGCAACCCAAATTCTTGACTCCAAATCCATAATTCCTGCCGATGTTCCCTCCTGGATTTAAGGGGAGGTTGTTTTTTTTTTTTTTTTTTTTTTTTTTTTTAAATTAATTTAGCTTTTTCCAATCAGTTCCTGTTGAAGAAAACTCAAAAACCAGTAAAGACTGACTCCAGACGGTTGATCCAACTCCGGGTGGTTTTACTGACGAGGTGCAGAGTAGCGCCCCTCTGCGTTCCCGGCGCCCCGTCCAGAACCAAAGCTGGGTTTCTGTGACATGCCGCCGCGAGTCGGGGGTCCCCTGGGTCCCCCGCCGCCTCCAATTCGCTCTCTGGGGCCGCCGGGGCCCCCTGGACCACGGGGCCTCATGTCTCGCCTGTCGCCCTCTCTGGCCGACCGGGTTTTCTTCTCCTCCACGTTTAGACGGACATCACCTCTGAACTTGATGGGCTGATGGAGACAACAGATGAGATTATAATCCAGGTAGAACAAAGCTCAGCCTCCCCTCAGACTAAAAGCTGCCTCTCTTACTCTGTTGCTGAGGATTTTCTGTACAGGTTCAGAATCGTCAAACACCACAAAGCCGAAGTTTGGGAGCTTCCCTCCGCTGTTGATCCGCAGCTCCAGGACGTTCCCGTACTCTGGGGGTAGAAAGGTCACATTTTTCCATTAATAAAATAATTTTTAATGCAATTCAGCTGTTTAGGCTTCTGACAAATACAACTAGACCCTTTCCAAGCCAGTGCCTTACTGAGAAGCTTTGAAACTACTGTCCTTAATCATGATTAATCAATTGGAGAAAAAAAAAAAAGTCAGTTTATTAATCGATTAAGGAATTGCCATGTTGCTTTTAGGCAATGAAATTCAACATATTTATTTTCTTATTGTATCTTATACATCTTGTATAAAAAAATCCACAAAACACGCCACTTTTCTTTAATCCAATTAATTGCCAGAATGATCAATTAATCAAAAACTAAAATAATATTTAGTTGCAGCCTTTCTGTGCTCTTGCTAAACTGTTAGTTCTATTAAAGCTGCCGTTGACGTTTTGCTCCAACTTACGTTCGAAGAACTCCTTCAGTTCCGTCTTATCCACGTCATGCGGGACGTTTCCCACGAAGAGCTGGTGGGCGTCTGGGTACCGGACCATCCTGCGGCCCTCCACCTCACCCTGCTCACCTTCACGAACTGAAACATGAACAGGAAACGGCTAATTAAAATATACAAACGAGACCTCAAACCAGCTGCGTTTCCTGTCAGATCGTGAATCTGAAGTGCTGTGTGGCGTCGGGCCGGCCGTACCTGGCCTCGGCCCCCTGTTGGGGGGTGGAGGGCCGCCGGGCCGCTGCTCTCTCGGCCTCTGGTCCCTCTGCGGTCTCTGTGCTGTCTGGGTCTCTGGCTTTCCTTCCACTCTTGGCTGCAACAGAACAGGTTTTTATTAGACCAGGTTTGGATTTAGGAAAGAAATGAATCATTACTTGAATGTTCTTCAGTTAGTTTTAGGCTAATAAACATGCAAGTAAAAAAAAAAAAAGGTAAAGCTGACAAAATAAAGGGTCCAGAATGAGCTGCTACAGCCGAACTGGGGAGAAAGGAATATTCTGCTGATCAAATCTGTGACATTTTATGAGGCAGATTTACCAAAACCGAACAATTGGAAGACCAGCAAGATTTTTTTTTGTTTGTTTATTAATGGAGAATGCTTACAGAATGTGTCAAACATTCTGCTTTGAAAATTTGAGATGTGAAGCTTCTGCATTAACAGGTTTATTTGTGCAGATGTCATGACTGCATAAAAGGGATCGTCTGTTTTTCTGTCCACACAGTTTTGGTACAACAGTCTGATACTTCACCTTTAAAAAAAAGCTGCCTGCATTTCTTTTCATGATATAAAGTCTTTTGTTTTATCAACACCTTTGAATATGCTTATGAGTGTAAACAGTCTAATGAGCTTATTCTGAAAGATTATTGATATAATCCACTGGTATCAGTAAATCCATTTCAAATACAAACATTTGATATTTTAATGCAAGAAACGGACCAGAAAGTCATCTCAGCTTTTTTCCAAATTATATTTAATTTTCACACGAGCCTCAACTTCTTTATACATCAAACTGACATTATGCATTGATAACATCAGCATTATGATAAAAACTCAACATACAAAACTAATAACTCAATGTGATTGGATCAAAGACTTAAAGAAGCTGACCAATAGAGTGCAAGTTAAACCCACCTGTGCTGTGGGAGTGGCTTTCACATGTGGAGGGAATCCTGAGACTGGGACAGCCCCACTGGGAGGGAGGTTCTTACTGGTAACCAGTGCCCAGGAGAACTGGTAAGGGAATAAAGAGTGAAAATAAGATTTCTAGCTTGCTAGAGCGTTTTCTCCGGTTCTTCCCACCTCCACACCTACCCTGTTTACCTCTTGAGCAGGGGGCGTGGCCTCAGCGGGCGCAGGCTCTGTGGTGGGGGTGGCGGCTGTGGAGGGGCTTTTCTCCGTCTGATCCTCAATCGTGAGCGCTTCCGTCTGCGTCTCCAGCATCACCTCTGCCTTCAGCTCCACCTCCGCAACCTCCGCCTCCTTCTCCGCCTCGTGCTCCGGTTCTGGGCTCACCGCGGCTTCTTCCTCCTCGTCACCAGGAGC
The DNA here is from genome assembly GCF_904066995.2 of Poecilia reticulata. Taxonomy (NCBI): domain Eukaryota; kingdom Metazoa; phylum Chordata; class Actinopteri; order Cyprinodontiformes; family Poeciliidae; genus Poecilia; species Poecilia reticulata. The sequence goes on from NC_088839.1 coordinate 27,520,098, forward strand.
CGCTGGTTCTGAACTGCAAAAAGATCATGTGGACGTTGGTTTGGAGCAGCCATCGGGGACTGTGCTGAGGTTTAGTGACGCATAGAACTACATTCTGGTACTCTATTATAGATGAGCTGCAGGGAAATTAACTAAAAACTAAACTTGTAAACCCAGGAAAACGGGTAAAACCGTACCAAGCTGTTGGGTCGTAGTAGGGGGCCAACTCCTCTGGGGCCACATCAGGGGACGGGACCCTCTCCAACTCCTCCACCTCATCTTCAGACTCTGAAAATAAGAGAAAGAATTTATAATCTTTAACTATATCTGAAGTCCATTTTATTATTTTTGCAAATTCCATTCAACCTTTTCCAAAACGTTTATTTTGAATTCCATTTTAGCCGTATTTAACAATATTAACCCAAAATCTATGAAATTATGGTGTGAATGAAAAAAAAAAGTTAGCTGATAGAGTTAAACATTTACCGTTATTCCGTTTACAGATATAACAAATTGCTGAGTTGTTTCACAAAATGTTAAAAAGTGTCTCCCCTTTATTTTAATAAAATGTATCGTATTACATAATATCTGCATCACAGAAATCACAAGGCCCCTTATTTATTATCACAATCCAAATGAGTCCAATATAAAAACAACTCATTGAATATTATTGAAAATCCTTTTCTAGTCATTATATTCAAAAAGTGAAATTAATACATTTTCCTGAAAATTACACAAAACCATTTTTTTAATATAACAATGTTTTTGACCTATGCAAATCTTAAGTTTGAGCATTTCTCCATTAGTCTCACAATAAATACAGCTTCTCATTTACCGTACCGATAATAAAGACTCATTATAGCATCTGTGAGGGAAGATAAAATGGAGGACTTCCTCAGTACTTCAGACAGAACCGCGGCTGCAGAATCTATAAAAAGAAAACGTTCGCACCTTCTGGAGGTTCAGAGTCCGAGTCGCCAAACACCTCGTCTTGGTAGCGAAACACGTCGTTGTGGACATAGAACTTATTTGCAACAGTACCCTGAAACAACGACGATAAAATAAACACCATAAAGAGTCAGGACGTTTTTACAGGCCACACAAAATCTGCAGCTGAAGGCGCGTGCGCCTCAGTCTGGGTGCCAACCTCGGGTGCCAGAACAAACGTCTGCATGAACTTCCTCATGGGCTGCATGTTGTTGGACAGCTCCCCCATCACCTGGACCACCACGCCTTCGTTCAGGGTGGCGTGGGCGTCCACGTGTCGGATCTTTGTGTGGCAATCACGGAAACTCAGAGCCATCACCCTCTTATGGATCTCCTGCAAGAAAAGACAGGAAGAAAAATCAAAGATTTGGACTTTCACTTATTGATTTAGTAGCAAGTAATTCTTTAGGATAACAGGGATAAAAGTGGAAATGCAGAGACATCTGTATTTGTGAATAAATGTGATTTTGGTCAAAATATCTCCATCTCTTTGTTAGAAGACGATTTAGGAAATTATAATAGATTCCAATTCAAAATGCTCAAAAATTTTATTTTAATCCGCTCAATTTTTTGAAAAAAAAAAAAAAATAATAATAATAATAATTTCAATAATTCTGACATTTCTTTAAATATAAACTGGTGAATTTTGATGCAGCATGGAGCCTTATAGAATTGCTTTAAATAAATGTTTTAAAATCACTTACATTCTTTTCCCCTTCTCAGGGAATCTCTAACTGTTTGAATAGAAAAATTGGTTTCTGGATTAAAAATCGACTCTTGACCCCAAAAGAAGGAAAGATTCACACCTCTATCTGTAGTGCAAAAGGTAATTCTAGTGTGAATCTCAATGTGGAAATAAGTCCTAAAATGTCTCCTGTTGGGTTACGCCACTTACAGCTTGGCCGTAAACGGCCTCCAGTGGTTTGCCGTTGCTGTCCAGGCCGCCGTGCACGTAAGACGAGTTCTTTCCATAAAACCTGAGGAAACAGACAAACGGGTTACTCAACAGGAAGGGAATTTAGAAAGCAGGATTTCTGTCTGGTCAAAGAGCAGCAGCTGGTGGTACCTGTGCAGGTAGTCTGGGGCCTGGTTCAGGAGTGTGTAATACTGTCGGACAAACTCTCGCCCGACCAGCTGGGCACTTGGCTTCTCCATCACCATTTCTTTGGTCGACTGGAAATCTCTGCAAGAACAAAGCAGACGAGATCGTCAATAAGTAAAGAAACCAGTTTAGTAAATGATCCAACAGATTAATGTTTTAATTAAAGTTTTGGTCACAGTAATATTAAAATTCAAACTGCAGCAGGCTGTTTGGATCCTGTTCTGATGACTCATCTACACCGACAGGCTCATCTGCAATCCCAGGAGTCATTTCCAGTGAAAATCACTTTGGTTAAAAACATCCACCCATTTCACACAAACATGTTACGTCTGACTCAATATGGCTTCTCTCTCTCTCTTTTTTTTTTTTTTTTATTTACTTGTTGGCCCAGTGGCACTCGCTGCGTTTCATCTGTAAAACTGACTGACAGCCGTTTATAACCACATCCTGGTGAAAACAACTTATAACCTGAACAAACTTAACATTTCTCCTCATCTGTTGTGTGAGAACGCAACTGGAAATGTTTTGGTCAGACTTTTTCCTGGCTGATTATTTCAGTATTTCCTCTTGGTTGTGAGGTGTTGATTGCAATTTCTGTCCTAAAGCTACAGAAAAAAAAACTGCAAAAGCTCTCCATCCAGGAAGTAGTTTCATTTTATATGACCACTTTGACTTTTACTGTAGAATTTGTTTTGCTCTGAAGGAAAAAAAAAAACTCTAGTTTACATTGCAGTTCTGTTCACCTTTTTTAGAACCAATGAGTTTTCCTTTAAATTCAATATTTGCAGTAAAAAGGCAGACTCTAATATTGCTGATGGAAGGATAGTTGGTAAAAAAACGAGGCATGCTTGAACAGAACGACATTCTTCTGAGCTGCAAAATGCAACCACAGCTCAGGCTGCCATCGAGAGCAAGTTGATACCCAGCTCAGTATCTGCTGGTTAAGCTGGAAAAATTACATTTACAAGTAAGAAGAAAGCCTCTCCTTGTGGGTTTTTGTCAGTATAATTAAAGCAGAAACCATTTAAGAGTTTTAAGCCAAAATCATTTTGATTTGTGAGCTGGAAACTCGTTTGGGTCCAAGAGCGTTTTTCTCCTAGCAGGGATGACGGTTTACAGACGACACAAAGTTATCAACTCCAGCAGTTCCATTACATCCACATAAAATAATGCAGACATACTTTTTTTTCCTAGTGGTCAAAGTCAGGCTGCAGCTTACATTTCAATCTTTCCATTTTTCCAGTAATATTAATAATGATGCCAGAACCTGAAAAAAAAAAAAAAAAAAAAAAACTTTGCTCCACCTAGGAACTGGCTGAAACGGACTTTCCAATATTTTGTAGTGTTTTCAAACAGCCAGTACTCAACACGCTGTTGCTAGGTAACCAAAGAGCGAGTGAGTTAGTTGATGCCATCAACCTTGCTTGGTTGAGCACCTTAAGTCTTAATCTGCCTACATCTCCCAGAATGCTGTGCAACAGCATTAGAGTTCAGTGAAATTATTGACAATTCTATCACCTTAATCTATTGACATTGATTATGTGTAACGCAATATATATTATTTATTTATTGCACAGGTCAGATGTTCCTGTATTTGTATAAAATATGGAACACCTACAATTGTTTCCATTTTTTTTCCTTTTGAACCAAAGGACTATTAAGCATTTTATGTTCTCCTAATGCAGCAGCCCTCGCACCATTGAGAGCAAAACATTGTTTTCCAGCGAAGTCAGCAGGTCAAACTGCTGCATCTTTAGATGATTGTAGGACAGATGTAGATCAGAGCAGCACTTTACCCACTGATGCCCCATCGACCTGCAACAGGAAGTCTGGAGTCCTGACTTCATTTCCTCCACTGTAACACTAACGATTCCCACCACTTCAACAATTCAAGGATACAAAATGTTATTGAATTGATGTCCCGTTACTTTCACAGGGCTTCATCACAATCGATTCAGCTTTGCGTAATGCACCAGAAGTCTTTACAATTTTCGCGCCGTTTGCTTAATGCACGATCTACAATGTTTTTACACGGATGGATTCCTGAAGCTACTCATTAACTGGAGCATTAGTGTAGTGCATGTTAAGTTGATTTGAACACATTCTCTAAAAAAATGCTCACAGTAAGACTGAGGAGTTAAAGCCCATCAAACCTTTGCAGGATAGGCAACGTTCTGTTTATTTGCTTGAAAGAAAAATAATCGTAGCTCCGCAAAACGACTAGTTTCTATGCACCACATGCTGCTAGAACATGTTATTCAGTAACCAAAACGAAATGTTCTCGTCGGCAACAAAGCCAAGAGCCATCTGGTGGTCTCAATGACTCCTTCCTTCACAGCCAGCGAACATCAACTGATCCGTACGGAAAGGCGCTTTGGGACTCGTGTGCAGTGAAATACAGCATGTTTCCATTCGCTTCGACTCCATTTATCCTCGTTTATATGAAATCAGCCTCATTTCCTCGGCGTGGTCAACAGTGCACCTACAGCACGCAGACAAAGGCCGCGCCATGCCGGCTGTGATGGAGCCGCTTACCCCGGCCTAGACACATGCAGGCCCCGCATACTGCGGGGACGTCGGGCCACTCAAGCGGCCGTTTCCAGATATAACTTGGCCTCACATGGCACGATGCCGCCATCGACCAAGGGGCTTAACAGCGACAGCTGTAGCCGCCTGCGGCCCCCAAACCTCGGCAGGAGGATCCCCAGCAGCACGTGTCCTGGACCGTCCCCGGCCACGCTCTCTGCTGCAGGCGACCAGAGCTTCCCCGATTTAGATTTTATTTTAACTATACAAGTTAAAATAAAATCCTACTTATTAAAACGCCACCAAAAATCTTATTTCGGACACGATGAAGATGATATAGACGGGAGGGAGTCACGATGGAGAGGCTAAATAGGAGCTAGAGAAGGGCGGTGGCTACTTCCTGGAGCGCAAAACCGAAACTGATGAATTTTTCAGATGCTTAATCCATATTAAACGATTATACCACTATTTTCAATACTTATAGGCTTAATTGTTTATAACCTGCAACACTATAAATTTAGAGCATTTTAACAGGGTAGCTTAATGACTTCCTACAAAAAAAATGCTATTAACCCTCACGTGAACCCAGAGTTTAGACAGAGCCCGACCCAGTTTAGTAAATAACCACGATAAGAGAAGAAACTGAAGTTGTTATTACGAGACATAAACAATCTGTAGATTGAATTAACTTACCAACTGGTCAGTAGTATTAAAAACTGTTGCCTTTCAATCGGTTGAGTCTTTGAATTGCCGTAAAGGCTGTCGGAGAGCTAGCGGCTTCACAACGTGCTAGAGTGCCCGGATACCGGTCTCACCTCCGCAACCGAACAACAAAATCCCGCCTCTTCAAACATTTCTAGCAAATGAAATTCGATGTTAAGGAAAATAAACCAATCGCTTGAGGGGACCACAAGGAGGGGCGCTAAACAAACCCAATCCACACGAGCAGAGGAAGGTGCGATGGTTTTAAGAACTGGCATACACCGATGTTGTTGAGCGGCGGCGCACCGGTGGGGTTTTCCCGCTTGGGGGCGACAAAAGCATTCGATCAAAGTTGAAATACGTTCGGTTCTTCACTGTCTCCGAAATGTTTGTGAATCCAGAAGCACATTTATATAGACATACGCGGTCTAAGTAGAAACGTTATGAATGCTATCCAGTGACTGCAAATAATGTGTAAATATCCAATTTTGAAATATAGATTTCCATCAAAAACTGCTAAGCTATTTAGGTGACCTGCTGTACCCTGCCTCTCACGATAATAAGCGGATGTAAACAACGGATGGAAGAATTTTCTATTAGGTTCATCATCAGGTTAAAAAAGTTATATTTATCCAAATGTTGTATGTACTATGTAAAGAATTAAATGCATCCAGCATTAAAAAAGTGGGTTTCAGTTGGAAAATTACTGAAAATCAGCAATGAAAATGTCATAAGAGCGCTGGCTTAAAATTTCATCTGCAGTTTTCTAAAGCAAACTATCGATTAGTATTATTGTAAAATAATTGATGATACCACTCTGAACATAACATTTCCCATCTTAGAAGTTAAATAACCTGCCATTATGAAAATGTGGAACAATTACTGTCCCATAAATATTGACTTAAAACAAGCCCATTTGTTGCTGAAAAGTTACTTGTAAGTTAGTTTTGTCTTTTTTCACATGTACAAATTTGCACTAGAAGCTACACCAAAAACTGGTAGGATTTTTTAAATTTATTTATTTTTTGCAGTGCTATTTCAGGTTAAAGGTTGTTCAAAATGCTCTAGTCAGAGCTAGGAACTAAATCCTAACAGGTGAGAATATGTGCTAAAACTAAACAAAAGATAAAGCTCACATTATATCCCTTTACATTTTTTAGAATGAATGATAGAAATATCAGGATTAATTGCCAATATAACATGATTTCAGTACTGCAGAAAAATTGTTTATGTAGACTTTAATTAATTTTCTGATTTTTATCAGAAATTTTGAGCTAAAAACATTAACATGAGTTTATTTTTGGATTTACACCCGCTTCCTTTATTGGTTTGCCCTTTCTGGGGCAGAATAAAGAGGCATTTATTTTTTCCCGTTGTGGCAGAGAGGAGGCACTGCATGCTTTATGGACGAGCACCAGAGGTTGTTTCACATTCCTGACTCTGGAGTCTGGATGAGCGGGTGGGGATGGTAACTGGGTGCTCTGGCTCTCCTTCCGCCGTCTCCCAGGGGACCATGTGCAACCTCAGTCGACCAGAAGAAATTTAAACACAAAAAGTCAGGAATGCTGGAGCAAAGGCACACAGAAACTCAGCCTAATAAGGCAGTATGTATGATGAGAACACAATGTCCTCACAGCCAGACAACATGAACACATCCTGCTTTGGTTAGTCTGTAACATTTATGAATATAATATTATGTTATTTGGACTTTATGACACAAATTACAATTCAGTAATGATTCACGATCACTTCAATGTTTTTGAAGTGATCGTCAGTACATTTTATGCAATCAATGAAATTCAAAATCTTTATTAGAGTAAAATTGTGACAAATCAAAATCTAACATCATGATTGACTGGAGCTTATGAAAACCATGACAGGTTTTCACATGAGTTGAGGTTTTTCCATCACCATGGGCTTCTTGGTGTCTTCTCTGGATTTTGTTCATCTTGATTGACCTGTTATATGGATAGCCATGCCTTTGTGAGTTTACAGTTGTGGCACATATTTTTGATCTTCACATGAAAAAATGAAAAGTTTTGGATATGGTTTTATAACCCAACTCTGCTGTAACCCTTTCCACAATTTCATAAAGAGCAGAGCAGACAGGTGAGTCTGATGCTGTTTGTTCACAAATGTTCCTTCACAGAATAACTGTATATAAATCAAATTACACACAGGTAGATTCTAACTTGCTACTCTAATTACTTTTTAGAACATTTAATTTTATTCAAAAGTATTAGAATATAGGGGCTGAATACAAATGCATGTCACACTTTTTAGATTTTTGTTTGAAAGAATTTGTCAACCATGTGTCATTTTTCCCCTGCTTCACAGTTAGTTGTTACTTGCTGTGGCCTTGCTGGCACATATTCTTTAATTCCAGCAAAATCAATTGACGTTTTGTAATTTGAAATAGCTGAAATATGCATGAGGCTCTGTGCAGATCTGACGATGACTGGACCCGTTTCATGGCTTTCTAAGATGAGTGTGCTTGCTTAATTTGGGGAGGATTGAGAAAATGGTTATATCAACTGTCACATAAAGATGCCCTAAACCTGCAAAAAGAAAACTTCTTAATTACTGCATGGAAATAAAACTGATAATTTTATGATTTTATTGAAATTAAGATAGATTCTTATATCCTTATAATTTAATGCAAAATGTTTAAGAAGATTATTCTAATTTAGAGGTTTGCAAAACAGTTCAAAACAGTTAAGCATGTATGCTGCATAAGACAGCAAGATAAGCTTTATCATGCTTGAAAGGCCAAAAAAAAAATGTAAAAAATGTCACACATGATAAACAAAGTCTGGCTTCTGCTGCTCTACAGATGCCAAGTCAGATCATCTGAGTAAAAAATTATTTTGCAGAGAAGACTGATGCAGATATGGAGCCATGCTCAGATGTTTTTGAAAATATTTATTCAGGAAAAGAACTAGACCGAGCTCTTTATGTCACAAAAAAAAAAAAAAAACATGGTGAGAAAAACTCTCAGCCTGCGAGGTTCCCCCCTCATTAGAAAATCATTTTTTAAAACTTATTTTCAAATATAAGCACACACACGCACTGCTTTTAAGAGCACAGATTTGTCTGGAAATTGATAAAAAAAATTACAACTTTGCTACCAGTAGTCAACTGCTAAAAAAATACACAAAATGACAATAAAAATGAAGGAGCCCACCACCAAAAGAGTGCAAAAACTGAGCAGTAAGTTTAGTAGGAAGCAAGCAGAGGGAGCATTTATTTAGAAACTTTATTTTTGACTTTACAGTTTCATTCTTCTGGTCTCAACTGGTCCCAAATAAAAAAAAAGAAGCCCTGAACACATCATGGAACAGACAGCATATAATAATGTCAATGTAAATTTACATCAGAGGTCTTTAGTTTTTACCTTACTGGGTTTTTGTTAAAAAACAAACAAAAGAATTGAAATGTTCACAAACACGTGATGTTATTGCAGACTGTGAACTTTTATAGTTTTGGAAAGTTTTTTTTTAGTGGTATAGCTAGAAAAGATAATTAATAATAGGAAAGTAACACAAAACTTGCAGTTAGCACCTTAATTGCATTCTCTTTATTAACTTATGGATCATCAGCACCTTGTCCGGTTAGTAGCGACTAGAAGTTTCTCTCAAACTGTTGCTGCCCATTAGAGGAACTTAGATGATGAGGTCTTTGTCCACATCCTCTGCAAACACAAAGAAAACATATTAATGAGTTAGAGTGTGATGACAAGATGTGGCAGCCATGTCCTGATCAGTAAATGCACTTGATCAATATGTTGTAATCAGTGTGATCTCCTCTCTAAAAGAATGACTCTTAGCAGTTTGCTGCTGTGGCAAATTGGGGTAAGTTAACACACTGCTAAGCAGGAAAACCATCAGCAATCATCTTTAATAAGCAACTGTTGTTGTCCACCATTCTGAGAACAGTTATAAGGTCACTTAAAAATAATTTGAAGTCCATCACTCAAAAGATTATCTGCTTGTGAAAACACTTAAAGACAGCTGCCAATCTTCCATGAGGTGCCAGCAGATCCTCCTGATCCAGGTCAGACCAGGCAATGTTCAGAGAAATGACAATAAACTCGAGAGTTCTTTCTCAAACTCTACTGGCTGTGAAAAAAGAATCAAGGCGTTGCAATGGCCTAGTCAAAACCCAGAAATTAACACGATTGAAAAGTTGTGCTACCTGGATTTGTAATAAATAATGGCAGTGTGGAATCTGTTGTGTTTAACCTTGAGGTTAAAGGTACCTTTGCTGTCTTTAAATGAAATATAATTAATATAAAAAATTAAACAGGAGCGTTTTGTCCACCAATTGTCACTCACGCTCTTTGAGGCCGAAGCAGGAAGCCCACTCCTCCAGGGCGATGTATTTGTCGCTGTCGGCATCACACGCCTCGAAGAAGCGAGTGGTGCAATGCTCCATGGGAATGAGGGGAGCGCGCAGCGGGGCGAGCTCCGAGTGTGTCAGGTATCTGATGGAAAACAAAAACAGCATTAATCATGTTTTATAGAGTAAAAACGTGACTCAATAACACCAGGGCAGAAATGATACTTGGATACACTTTGTATATTTTCCCCTCCAATACAGTCATTGAACATTCAGCAGTGAAACCAAGACATTCCTCTCCACAAATGCTCTTTGAAATTCCTTCATGGGGATCCAAAAGCAAACCCAAAACTGGAGGAACATGTAGCTCAAAAGAAAAGCACCTTGATCAGCCGCCTGAATGCCCTCATTTCAGTTCAGTAGAACAGCTGCGTATCTCCAGCTCCAAACAGTCTGCATAACAAACTCCAGTCACCCACAGGAAGCTAACTTCAGCTCCACTTACATTTCCTCCAACCAATAGGAGACAGAATTTTCCAAAAACACTAAAATACTCCTGGATGAAGGTAATAATGGAAACATTAACTTAAATTTGCTGCACAAAGCAACCATATCAATATTGGATACATTCATTTTTTCTATATTGAGAGGTGCTAAGTGTATCAGTGCTACTGCAGCATAGTTGAAGGAGCCAAGTAGGTCTCCAAACACGTCCCATCAGCATGTTTCCCACATCCTTACCCGTCGACGGGGTGCTGGTCAAGCTGGCCGAACTGCCAGTGGACGGGGAAGATGTACATGTTGTAGTTCTTCTCGAAGTCACGGGCCAGGAGGTCCAGAGAGTGCTCACCGGCCTGCAGCCTCTTCTCGTTCTCAAAGATCTTCTTCACCTGAAAAACAGGACAGGTGTGGTTTTATATCCGAGATTCACAATGGAAAATTAATGAATTATTTAAAACTTATTTTTAAGAGCAAAGTGAGATGTTAGGAAGTTCAGTTATTTTTCTATCCCCTCATTTAAAAGCAAATCAAACATCACTACAGTAAGCCATCTGCCTGCATCTCTTCATTTCTTTAACATCCTGATGCAGCACATCAAGAATGAACTTAGTTACAATATCAGAGCAACAACAGCTTGGAGGGTCATTATTTTGAGATAAACTCTCTAAAGGCTAAACTAAGAGTAGATTCAGGAGAGATCAATACAATTCAGGGCAGGAGAGCAATTAGTCTTTATGTATAAAATCTCAAAATTAAAATTTCTTTAAGTATGCTAGCAACTACTTATGCAGCAGGTCAGTATTTTATACCCTTTCAAACATGTGACAGTGTCACATTTTTGTTGATTCCAGCTATTTAGTGAGTTACAGGCTTTTGATCAAGAACAGTTTGTCACAATGGCTGAAAAGAAGAAAAGCACTCATGCACATCTTTTAATGTGCATTTTCTCACCCTAAGCTTCTGCTTCTCGGTCAGCATGTTGTTGTCCTCGTCGCGCTCGTACAGAGTCACCAGAACGTTCTTCAGCCAGTCCCTCATGCGGAGAGGGAACTCGCTCAGCTCGTTGTCCAGGCAGGCCTCGATGTCTGCACGGAGGAAATAAAGTCATCATTTAATACAAATAATTAACGTAAACTTTAAAGCATATGCTTAACATCTTGTTTGATGACTTAAGGATAACTATTCTTATAAGACAAAGTATTTTACAAGTTTTGCAAACTTCAAACTGCATCTGTCTTCAGTCAGACGGATTAAAGACAAATGTTGGTTTTTTTCTTAATCTTACCCCAGAGCTCATGTTTATCTATTTAATATGATTCAGATCTGTTTATCCTCAACTATGCCGCAGACTGAATACTGTTTTCGTCTTGTAAACTGAGATGTGCCGTGATCTCCGTCCGAACCCCGCAGTCCTGACTCATCTCCCTGAGCTGCATGTGTCAAGTTCAGAGAGAACAGACGAAGAAATGCAGCCAGCGTGTCTGGACAGAGACCGCAGGATCCGACATGACAGTCCAACCCACACATCAATCTCAGCAGACAGTGCAGACATGAGAAGAGGCAGTATTCTGAGAGTCTGATGTAAGAGCCGAGCTCGGCTTCAGCTCCTTCACTTTTTCCATACATGTGAGAGGGAACTACGCTGCATATGTAAGCAGCAGGGTGTCAAAACAAATATTAGTTCAATTCACAAAGCGGCACAAGAGAAAGAGGCACAAATTCTACTTAAAGTTTGCTTTTCCTTTGTTAACTAAGATCCTCTTGAGTTATACATTGCAGAGAGTGTTGCATTATAATATGTTACACAGTCTTGGAAGAGGTCAAGCACTCACATTTGCAGGGTCCAATGTAGTCCAGGTGCAGCTTGTGGCCCTTCTTGGTTCCCTCCAGTGCGCACTTGGTGGCAAAGAAGTGGCAGGAGGAATCGTAGGTCTTGTTGTCGGTGCCGCAGACCTGGAAACAAAAAAACAACTCAAGTAAAAATGCAGCAGTTTATAAAACACATGATAATTTTATTAGAGACAAATGTATTAGAGACACAATTGTTTTTGATCCCTTTCAAACTGAGAAGTTCAGAAAAAAAAATCCATCTTAGATTTGGATACGTTTATGCAGCGCAGAATTATATGGTGCCCATAGCTTCTAGAAAAAGGTCTTTAAAAATATATTTAACTGAAGCATTTTTAATTATTCTGATTTTCTTTTTTAAGTTCATCGAGATGCTGTATGTCCCAAACTTGTGAAATCCTATAGGAGAAGACTAAGTGTTGCACTTTTGGCAAAGGTTATACATTAATAATATATGCGGCTTGTTTAATGCCCTTCTTGTTCTCTGCATTTGGTGGAAATTATTTGTTTTTTATAGTTTTTCTTTTTTTACCCAAACAAAAGGAAGTTGACTCTTGGTGAGAAAGCGGGGGAACAATGGGTAAAATCAGAATGTGTAATGTTTACTTGCTTTCTTTACAAAAAGGGTTTGTTACCTCATGTTGACTAGATATCATGTATGTATTGTGATAGACAGGTTTCGTTTTAACTCACATGCTCAAACTCTCCTTCGACAGCAGGGCAGGTGGAGGGGTCCTGGCACACACACATGGGGGTGTTGCTGTCATCGACCTCACACACCTTGCCCTTCTTGCAGTGGTAGTTCAGGCAAGGATCTACAAGAAAAAACAAATTAATGCAGAAGTTAAGGACACAATTTTGTAAAAAACAAAATAGCTTCAGCAAATTTGTTCGATATTTTAGGCTCTTAATTTTTACTTTAGTTTCTGCTGTTTGTGCGTTTTGATTTCTATCCCAGTTCAAATTACTGAATCAGTGAACCAAAAGTTTGAAACTTGTGAAAGTTATTATCCATTGTTGTTCAAACTAGATAAACACTTTTCAATTCTACTTTTCTGAAGCAAAAATAGCATTTTCCCACTAACACAGTAAGACTCTTCCACAATTATATAATAATGTGGCATCTCTGTCTGATCCATGTGGAAATCTTTCACATTATTAAACAGAATATATTGTTTATTTGAGAAAAATTACTTTTAATAGAAAAATATCCAATGGTTATGACAAATTCCAGCTGAACAGGGATGTAATGAACAGCAGCCAGACAGGAAACACAGATGAGCTCTTTGGAAAAAACCTGGGCTGGGAAGACAAATTTCTCTCCAGAAAAACAGTCTCCACATTTTCCCCTTTGGATTATGAAATAGCTGGAATCTTGGACTTGAGGGAAGGAACAACCTAAAGCTGAGGAAATCTGACACAGTACAGTTTATGCCACAGCTGCAATTGGCAACTTGAGCAGAGTCATCAAGCAGATCACCCAGAAGAAATTTTCTTTCAATTAGCTGAAGAAGCATCAAGTATTTACTTCCCCTACAACCACTGGCTTTGCAGCATTAGCTTGAAAAACTTTAAGGGCCAAAGGACATGTTGAAAACAAAATGTTGACAGACTTCAGAGCTTGAGATGCTGACTACTTTGTGGAAAAAAGTGAGGGTTACAAAATGAATGAATGTGTCCCTCATAAAAATAATTTTGGTGACAGATGTTTGGAGAAATGGGTCTGATGTGAACTAATGCTGGTCACTGATTACAATGTCTGTCCAAATATTGCCACACTTCTTGAGTTTTTAATTGCTGCTATTGTGTCAGTCTGTAATTCAGCTATTTTCTTAACTTTCTTCTCTTTAGTAAATAAATCATAATTTAATTGTTAAATTTTTTAAGTAAATTTTGAGCTTTATGCTTTGCTGTCACGACTTTTGTCTTGCAAGGTCCATTGTGTTATGACCAGATGCTTATGGTTTGTGTTTGAAACCTAACATCTGTGCTGTTCAGCTAGTTTTGGCTACATTGCACTTACTTTCAGTCCTTAATGATTTTTAAACATATTTCTCAACCTTGGACATGAAAACAAACAAAAAAGTGATCATGAGCTACATACTTGAACACAACTGGAAAAGAGAAAGTGCAAAAAATGTGAAGTATGCTCTTTAAAATGCCCTGAACGATTTTAAACAGCCTGCAGGCTCTCCAGTCTTCAACTTTTGCTGCTTATTAAGTTTTCTGTGGTTGTATTGCCTCTTTAAGCTGGGTGGAACATATAATCACAGGCATCTGCATGCAGAACGAGGCAGTCTGTCATTATGTCTGCTTAGTGTGCCAGCTTGAGCAAACCCTGAAACCTCTGTATAGCTGCACCCAGTCGCCAGAATGCAGCTGAAATACTTTAAGGTTGTTTATCAAAGAAGGCTGCTGCTGCAGACAAAAATCATTGAAACAGCCTTTTGGGTCAAAATTAATCCTCTTAGATATGTTTGCACAAAAGTATAATCATGCATACTTTCTTATTTCTTATTTATCTTATTTATCTTATGTATTCTTATTTTCTATATTTTAAACCCTTCATGTGGAGAATTGGACTATGCTTAAAAACTCCCAGACCTTGTTTACACTACGTTTATGCTTTATTTGCGTTAGGTGTGAACTTGGTTCCAAACATTTAGAGTTAGTTTTAGAGGGTTTGGCTTCCTGCTGAAGCAAGAGATGTTTATGGTTTAGAAAACCAACCTTCCTGTATTAACAAGTCACAAACTTACTCTCAACAACAACATCTTCGACATCGATGGCTTCATCAAACTCTCCAACCTCCACCTGCACTGGGTTGGTTCCCACCTCTGGTTCCTGGAACGCAGCATATGTCAGAGGTCAGACTTTGAACAGATGATCAATGATCTTTTGAAACATCTAGTTTCAGATTCATCTCTCCATGGTTTCCTCAAACTACTCATTGTTTGCCTTCAAATAGGCTTGAAACATCACCAGTGCTCCCTGAAGGCCGACGGCGTCTGAGAGACCAGAAGATCCAGCAATAAAAAGCAGCTGGATCCACATGTGGTCAGGCCAAAAAAGAAAACAAACCTAATGGTTTCCTGGCTAACTTAACCAGTGGCTAAAATTAACAGCTGTGGGATCGCTGGTCCCGCTGGACCTCTGGAGCAGGAAACCATAAAACGTTCACATGAAAGCCCAAGATTTTCTTTTGAATAAATTTGTCTAAAATCCAGTGCCGCTAAAGACATATTATGCTGTTGAAGCTGGTATTTTCTTACAATAAGGACAATTACTGAACATGATGCAAATTTTCCTTATTGACAAGTAAAAGTGTTTTGAGGTGCAATTCTGGCAGAAAGATTGAAAGCTGCAGTTTTTACTTTAATGCCTCATCTGGTTAATAGCAACACAAACTCAACTTTCTGCTGATTTACTTGGTGGTTAAAGTCCATTAAAGACTTAATTACAGCAGGTTAGTTATCTGCTAATATTCACACAAAAGTTCACAGCTTTTACAAGTCTGAAATGGTTCTCTGTCTTCAGATCTAAAAAACCCAAAGCTCTGTCACAGATCAAATTTAAGAACAGCTGTGTGGTGGAAAACACATCACAGATGCCTAACAGAAGAAATGTCTCAGGAGAAAAAAAGTATTTAAAAGTTTATTCCAGTTCACAGAATCAGGACAAATGAGATGTTAGTTTATGTAAGTTAGATGTTCATTATTTCCCTCTCACTGATGTTGCTATTGTTGTGTTTTGCAGAGAAACCCCACTAAGGAATTAACTATCACTATAATGACAAGTCATTTTCTGTGCTTGAGAGAATTTCTGCGGTTCTCTCAGGGGCTTTCCTGAAATATTGAAATAAAATTATAGGGTTTTTTTCAAGGTAGAGTGAACGAAATCCACTGAAGAAGAAATAAATTGGTCTTGCAGAAAAAAAACAACAAATCATCTGGACTGACCTCAACAGTTGGGTCTTCAGTAACCAGCTCCTCCACAACTGGCTCCTCCTCAGCCTGCAACACAAAAGCAGGAATGATCTGATTACAGACACACATTTTGTCCACACAATGAAAGATTTAATACATGTGAACGAGACAGCAGAGCAACTCTCAGGGGAGGAATTGGCCTTGGAAAAATGATTAACCCAAACAAACTTTACATGGGAAAGCACACCCACAGTCAGAACTACAGAGGAAGTCTATTAAACAATGAGGGGTGATCACGGGAAAGAAGACGTCATGGAGAACAGTGAGATCGGAAAGACGGTTCTTCCTGGCTCTGCCTCTCAGACCTCATTGTAAGGCGTTAGGTTATCCTGAGCTATGCCTGTTATGCTGCTACATGCTTACGACCACATTTCCTCTCATTCTTCTACTACTTTTCTATTTGCATTAATTGCAGTTATTTCAACTGTTATTTCTATTTTTTCTCTCAGATTTTTCTCCCCATAGAAGCTACATCTAGTCTGCCATTTTGTTTGGCTTCAATACCTTTTCGATGGAGAACATCAGCTGACATAAAATTGCTGTCAACAAATCTTTCTACCTCTTTTGCTATTAACTTTTTAATTTCCATTGACATAGAAATTACAGTTTACATTTCAGTAATTAACTGAGCTTAATGCACTGTTGGAGAACTACAATCAATTGAAATGTGTGCGATTGAATTTAAATGATTGTAATTGTAATTTATTCTGAAATGGCACTATGTAAATAAGCTGAATGGAACCAAGAAGGGAAAATGTTCACAAAAGGACTAGAAATGGCCACATAGACTTGAACTCACAGGAGCAGCAATGGCGTGGCCAGCCAGGCACAGGAGGAAGACGATCCACACCCTCATCTTCAAAGACTGTAAGGAAAGAGAGAGAAACAATTCAAATTTTCTACTTGTCATCAAATTAAAGACTGTAGGAGATGCTTTAGAATGACAGATCCCATCAAGCCTTAATATATTTGTGTAAACATTTGCAGTTCCACTTCTTTATTTGTTCCAGATGTTGTTTTCAGTAGTTGGTGTGCATTCACTAGGGATAAACTTCTCAGAGTTTTTGTGTGAATCCAAATTTCAACAACTTCAACATCTTAGTTTATAAAGTATAGAGCTGCACAGGTCATTCCTGATCTAATGACCTGTGCAGCTAAAGAGGTCAGATGACAGAAGATCTGATGAGTTTCCTGATGGAAGGAGTTTTGACACTAAAAATAAAATGTAAGATGTAAGATAGCAAGCAGATTCTGATTGAGTTTATGTCTTATTACTATTTGAAAAACCCAGAATCAATGTTACACTCTAGAATCTGATCAAAAGCAACACATTATAAACAATGTCAGAAATTCTGGGTACTTCTTGGTTGTTTTAGGGCAATCAGGACTTTAAATCTAAGAGTGTGGTCTGTCATGTCATGTCTATGTTCAGTTTTGAAATTTTTTGTCACCTTTCTTTCTTTCTTTCTTTCTTTCTTTCTTTCTTTCTTTCTTTCTTTCTTTCTTTCTTTCTTTCTTTCTTTCTTTCTTTCTTTCTTTCTTTCTTAAAGAAAGAAAGAAAGATTAAAGATCCCCAAACCACCTTTCTGAAACACATTGAGAACACATCACGTATTATGTGAGTCCAGACTTTACAAATATGGATTTTTGCAAAATATCAAGTAGTATTTTAACCTTGAGCCACATACCAGTGTTTTCCATATTCAGTCAGTCTGTTTCCCTACTATATTCATGTATAATCATAATGTGTCATCAAGTTTGGTAATCACAAAAAAGTATTGTTTTTACATTGGGTTTTATTTTAGAGAATATTATTTACTTTTAAAATGAAAAACAAAATCAATGAAAAACACACACAGTGGAAACCCCAAATAAGCATTGGCTAACTGAAAATCACATTAAATGTGCAAACGGAGAGGATTCAAACAGGTTTCTAGGGAATCACAAGTGATTTTGAACACACATATGGAAACCATTTGAAAAACTGAGCCTGCTAAAAAGAAACTAGAGACACAGTTCGGGGGGGGTTGTACAATTATGGTAAAGTGAGCTGATTAAGAATTACTGCAGATAATGTCACACATGAGGATGTTCATTGAAGCTTAAGATATATTATATACATGCTGTCTATTAAACACAAAAATAAAGTCAAAACATGCTTGAATCATGTTGTTTGGTTTTAATCTGCTTGTAACATTTATTTAAAATAACTTTTCTTATTGCAATTATAACAAATTGCAGTATTAAATGAGACACTGAAGCTTAAATGTCTCCAAACATATATATGCACTGCATAAATCTCATGACACCTGTCAATTTTTAAACAACCCACAACAACACAATAAACAGTGTTATAACGGTCTGTGGTTACGCCTTTGTTTCAGGACCTTCATCAGAAAATAATCTCATGGGTTCAAAGAGGATTTTTGCATTATGCAGCATTAATCAGAGCATATAGTAGCTACTGAATGTGTCAAATTAAGCCTCAGAAATGTTTCTGCACACAGACTGTGCTGACATTTATGACGTGTTAACAGGCTCCTGTCTTTATGTGCAGTGTCAACATTTTCCCTCGAACTGAGGCAACATGTTTTCATTCCTAACTTCTTCCACTCAGATCTCAGCTTCAAAATAACGACTTCCAACAGCTTTTCTGAATTTTCCTTTGTATTAATATGTGTAAGAAAAAATACAAGTAGTACCTGTAATAATACGGTTATGGAATTAAAATATAAGCCACCTAAACAAATGTTCATTAACACGTGTATGAGATTTCAGTTAGCTTTATCATTTACTCCATTTTTTTTTTTTTTTACAAAATTATAGAAACTGAAATGTTTATTAATTTTTTTTGAAAGAACAACACTATTCTGTTACAACTTTTTAAACATACATAATTTGTTTAAAAGACAGTTTAAACTAAACTTTTTGTGTTTGCTTCATCTTCTAAAGATATTCTGACTGCAATTGTTTGTGTATTATCCCAATTCCTTGATAATTACAACATAAATTAGAAGTCTATCAACAATTTCACTCAATTTATGCTGAATCTGATCTTTCAGATGGATTTTCTGCACAAAACACAAAGAGACGCCCTATTCTTAAGCATGGTAACTGGTTTTAATCCGGTTTACAGTTTTTTTTCTTTTCACCACAAAATGTATCATCAAACCTAAATTTCAGACTTTTTTTTTAAATCTATGACTACAGTATTATTATTGAACAGAATCTGCTGATTACTTTATTAATTAAAGAGAGCATAGTGTATATTTTCTGTTTTAGCTGCCATGAGAAAAGTCTTTGTGTGAGAATCTGTTTCTCCCCTCGAGAGTCCTGTCTGAGCATTCGTTGTTTGAAACTCAATGAAGAACTTCTCTTGATGCAGAAGAAATAAAGGTTCCTTTGTTTGGTAATGGAGTGTTGCATTGCTTAGTCTTCCTCTCTTTCTGCGTAGGTTCTTCCCTTCTTCAGCTCCATGTAATCAACTGTTTCTCCCAAACATCCAAAAAAGTCTGTTAGGCACCAAAGACTCATGTTAGCAGAGGCCAAGTGTAAAAATCAAAGTCTGAACTGCTTTTAGTAAATAAAAATGTAAAAACATAGACAAACAGCCTTTCTTTTCTTTTGGTATTGTTTTCTTTAGCTGGTTTAAAATTATTTTTATGCAGCAACAGTAGCAGTAACGCAAACAGATCTCATAGAGGGAAGATGAAAAGTTTAGGCTTTTTTCAACCAATTGTAGAGTAATTAACTTCAGGTTTAATGTCTTCAATTGGAAAATTCAACTTTGCTTCACAAAGCAAAGACATTATCTGCAGTTTCTTCATGATGTGGGATGGACATGTTCAGACACATGCAGTGAAAGGAGTAATATTTCGTTTGCATTCCTGTAATCTGTTGTCTGACAAACCTTCCAGTAGAGTGAAATTATTCTGACATTTAAACAAGAGAGGTTTGCTACGCTGTTCTGCAAACACACTCAGCTGTGTCTGATAGGCATGTTTGCTTTGGGTTTAATTTGAATTCTTTTCTGGGAGTGAGTTGCACCTAGAGACAGCAGAAAAGACAGCAGAGTCTTTCTGCAACAGCAACTATATGATGCCTTCATATCTAATCTCCAAATTACTGAACGTGGATGTAAATAATAATAATAATAATAATAATAATAATAATAATAATAATAATAATAATAATAATAATAATAATAATAATAATAATATGTTTACAAAATGCACAGCAGTTACTACTACAACCATCATCCCTCATCCACCACAAGAACAACAGCCATTTACAACCAGTTACACCCAAAGCACCTTAAAAAGCAATAACAGCTTTTTAAGCTCAATAAACTCAAAATAAACACAATCATAAATTTTTATTTTGTTAAACCACTGTTCACCTTCATCCTGCTTAAGTCCTGTGTTTGGGTCCTTCTCAAACATTCAAAAAACTAATTTAAAAACAACCAAAACAGCTTTTAGTCAACTTTCTCTCAATTAAGACTTAAAGCCACTGGAAATAAAATAAAGCGAAGCCACTCAGCTGTGACCTTTAAACCATGGTTGCTAATGCTATTTACTATAAAAATAAATAAATACAAGTTTCAGTCTGTATGTCTGCTTTTGGCCTCGTGTTAAAGAAAAAAAAAATCTCCAAATAAAGTCTGAAATCTATAACTAAGATGGTAAAACTAACATTATAATGCCAGTAGCTGACTATACTAATTGTATTATACCTTCAAACATTTTCCGCCATAAGCTACTCAATAAGAAATTGTAGTTAAAATATTGAGCACCACTTTAAAATTATTGCCTTACACACTTTTGCTCTCTCTTGCTTGTGCTTAATGAAAATGAAAATGAGCTTTCAGCACCAGTTGTGTACATAATTCTGACAAGGCGTAGATTAGAAAGAAATATCAACAATAAATTCAAAACTGTCATTTATAAGACCTAAAACCTGCAGGTTGGTTACCAGTGTTGTCCTGACTGTTGTTCTTAAAGATTTATATTGGTTCTTGGTTTAACCAAAAGTTTGCTATACAGAACTTCTAATGCACCTTTATCACTATAAAGCAAAGTGTTTAAAGCGAGAGCCTGCTGTTTGAGAAGGTCCATAAATACCAAGCCAGGAAGTCAAAACCTAAAGCTTAGAGGTGGAAAATTACAGAAACGTTGGCAGGGACACAGATGCTGTGTCCAAACAACCTTCACAAATGTGCCTTTGAAAAAGCAGAGCTAACAAAAAGCTTCTGGCGAAGGAGAACTCATTGGCAGATATGAATAAGAAAAAAATATCAAAACGAACTCTGGATGGGAGAAAACAGATATGGTGTCATCTCTAAAGTGTGTGGCATCAATATTTGATTTGGAAAGGCCTGATGTACTCGTTATTTAGTTTTAAAAGATTCCTGTTTAGTCGGAGAGTCGGGATGGAGAAGGCGGGACTAACTGACATAACAGCAAAACAAATAATTTTATTTGGAAAGCTGCTCTCATAATCAAACAGGACTGAGGCTAAAAGGGAAACTTCAGGCTCATAAAGGGGCCCCTTCTCCCCACAAATCTATTTAATTTGGGTTAGTTAGGTAAGCAAGTGTAAACTTGCTTTGGAGGAAAACAGCTGGAGCTTGAACTGTCACCAATTCACATTTCTCCTCTAGTTTTGCAGTAATATCTGTTGCTTTTTCCACTGGAGCTTTGGAGGAATTCGTTCTCACCCTCCTCTGTGACATAACAGGCAGGTTTTGGAGGATAAACAGTCTGTGTGACAGCAAACAGTCTGGACAAACAACACTGGGAACAGAGAAATATTTGCAAAATCTCTCAGAATGAAAAGTGATTTCCTGTGTCTGCACCAAGCCCAGGAGGTGGATGGGATAAATTACAGAAATACTGTTAAAATATAAGGAGTGTACGATGGTTGACTTGCATTTCTATGACATAAACAGACAGAGCTTAGATTTAAACCTGAAAACATCTCCAGTAATTTGCAGTCTAGTGATTAATTTCTTTTATATGATGTTGCTCGCTCTTTATTTGTACTCTGCCAAACCTGGCGGGTGAAATTCCTACATATAAGACCCTGTCTGTCTGTCTGTCTGTCTGTCTGTCTGTCTGTCTGTCTGTCTGTCTGTCTGTCTGTCTGTCTGTCTGACTGACCAAACCAGAACAGGGATGGCATCTTTTATGCCATCCACCACCATCTGGATGGGTTTTAAGGGGCAAACAGATCAAAGAGGTTAAGCAGGTCAAACAGGTGCTTGAAAGTCTATCAAGACATGTAAGAAGGGTAACATTGCATTATCAAGTGTCTGGCAATTAATTTGAGGAACAGTTAATGAGGTTGAAACTGCTGCAAGAAGAATTTGGTTCCCGCTCAATTTGTACGTTTGCTCTCTTAAGGAGAAATTATCAGTTTTATATTGTTAAGAAAGAATACAATTCAGAGAACGTGCAGAACAAATGCTTAAAAGAAAACAACATTTGTTGACATGCACAACACTGAGACACTTCTAGTTGCTGGTCCCCAGGTTTGGGTGGATCTCAGGAGAGCTTTTGTCCTCAAAGAAACTCTTTAAATCCTTTGGAGTTTTTATGCTGCTGCTGGGTAACTTGGAGGGTCAGGTTCATCCAAGGATTGTCTGTAAGATGGATCCCTCCATGACCTTAGTGTAATCTTTGTTTGGCCACTGCTCTGTTGCCTTGGTGTGGTCTTGAGTCTTTGTCAAGATGAAAGACCCATTTGTGACCAGTCTCCAGAGTTTAAAGCAGGGCTAACAAATGCAATCAAAACTCTGTTATCCATTCTTAAAGGTTTTGATAGGAAAAGTTATGTTTAAGTAAATGTTACTCACTGATTTTAACATAAATCTCATATGTTACTGTTTTATAAATATCTTACATCAACAAATTTCTTTCTTTGGTTTTCCTTTTTCTTTTTTCATAAATCTTATGTTTCTGGTTCAGGCAGCTGAAACGGTGCAGCCTGCAGTGACTAACAAATTCAATTTTCCTCCCTTGAGATTATTGGCGTGCCCATTCAATCGCCTGGACAAAGAGCAGTTTTCATGAAAGGCACCTGTGTGAAGGTGGAAGAGAGAAGTCAGGATTTTGTTAGCCTAGGCTGTTTGTCACCTGACCTCTTTGTAACTCAGATTCTCCCTTCCCCCGCCGGAGCTAATCGGATCAAATCCTGTGTCTGGAATCTGTGAGAGACGAGGCATACATAGCAGACTTTTCTTCTACCACTTCACAGTTTTTATAGCAATAAGTTGTTAGTTGTGGTTCAAAGCCTTAATGTGATTCCATGAATGCTTGATCAGTGATTTTCTAGATGCTTTTGTAGAAAATGACCGTCTCTGACTCACTGAATGTTATTATTTTTGATACATGACAGTTTGTGCCTCCCTTGCCCAAAATAAATCATCGGTCAAATCTCTGTGAGCAAGTTAGATTTTTATTAGGAGTTTAATCGTTTTGGTCTTTAAGAGGTTACTTAAATAAAACAAACACATAAATTCGTCTTTTTCGTTGTGCTTATGATTGGAAGTAAATGTGCACAAAGGTTCTACCTTAGTAGTTCAAATCCCATCGAAACACATAGAAATAAACAGTTCTAGCAATTTGCCCTAGAATTTTTCTGAGGAAATCAGATCAAAACAAAAATGAGTCTCTATTATTCTCTGATCTATTTCCATTTTGTGCCTTAATTCTTCACGCCTGCTATGTTTTTCCTCTTATTTTCCTTCTCAAAGGAACAATATCCAGATTTTTCCTTTCCATGTCAGCCTAGACAGCTCCATAGTCCTCCTTCTTCCTGTCAAGAGATTACAGCTTTTCTGGATCAGTTTTCCACAGCATCCTTAGCTCCAACGCCGCCTCCCCTTTCTTTCTTCCTTCCCTCCTTCCCTTCCTCCTCCTCCAAACACTTCAGCCCAGACCTGCCACCTCAACAATTAGGCACCAGAGACTCAGGCTCGGCTTCGCTCTCACTGATGCCAACACATTACTGTGTTTTATTCCCTCTAAATGAGCCTTCAGAGAAATCTTAAACAGGTGTGACGAAAGAGGAAAACAAGAAGTGATTCTAAATGAAGAAAAGGGAGGAAATTTCTCTGGCGGCATGGAAAATTTAGTCCATTGTAGCTTGTTTTGGTGTTAACATTTGTAGTACAACTACTTATTAACTAAATGCAACATTAATCAAATTGCCAGATACCTACATAATGCACATTTTATTACAAAACCTTCTAATATATGTAGCTACAACAGTGATTGTCAAATATTTAATCATTTCTGACAGATTTTCAGAGTTCAGATAAAGAGCCGTGATCCATAAAAGTCTTGACAAATCATCTAGAAATCATGTTTCTAACCAAACTAGGGAAGCTATTTTTTGTCTGACACTAGACTTGTGCATGGAAATGGCTTTCTGAAGGTTTCTACATGGTTGTAAGACAAAGGAAAAGATTTTTAGGTGTCTGCTTTGACTCACAGCAAACAGCTGGCAACTGATCACCACAGGAACTCGCATTCCTTTACATGGGAGTAATCAAGGAATGGAGTCACAGAGGAGATGGAGGGAGGGAAGAAGAAGAGAGGGATATCTGGAGAAATGCTCCCATTTCTCTGCCTGGCTTAACTGAAATGTTATCCCTTTTTATCCCTCCCTCTTTTCTTTCCCCATTTTTCACAAGCAGAACTTGATACCCTCTGCAAAACTGGGAAATCTCAAAGCAACAAAGAGCGTGGTACTTAATGCATCAAACTAAAGTAAAGAATAAAATTAGCTAAGAAAGGAAAACAAAAATTAACCTTCAGAAAGACTTGTTTGCATCCCTCCTCCCCTATGCCAGTGTCCTAATTCCTCTCCCCCCTCCTCCTCCTGTTGCCGATGTGGCACACAATAGCTCCACAGTCAATAATCTCCCAAATCACAGACTGTGTTCATATAATGAATGATTTTTCTGGCAACTGTTTGAACAACAAAGAAGCCATTTTTAGCACATTCCAGTTTGAAATGAAATGCTAGACCGTAAGTTAGTTTGAAATAAGTTTTGTCTAATCAGAAAGACTTTAAATTGGGACTGTAAAGTAAGTAAATGTGGGCAAATATAGAAATAAAGATTCTACCTGCTTTAGGAAAACAGAAACTTTTTTTGAAGAGGATTTCTTAAATCTTACAATGATGAAAACAAAATTTCCCCACATCTATCAGTGGTCAAACTTCACCTTTAAGAGCAGTTTTGCAGCTGAATGCTAAAATAGTTCCACAAGTTGCAGAAAGCTTTAACTCAGAGCTCAAATAAAGAGAAATATCAATCTGAGGCAGAGTGAGACCTCCTACCTTCAGCTTTGCAGAGCAGGGACGCTTGGAGAGAAGTCAGCCGTGTGCGGGGCCCCGGGAAGATCTAACTGCCTCACCAGTTCACTCAGAAGACATTTCCAGTGGGACGTCCCAGTCTGGACACAACTCTTGCTCCCACAGCCTCCTCCCAGTCTCCTCCTGCGCTGGTGGGATGGGCTTGAAACTAACTCTCCGCTCCCTTAGGCAGGTTGAAGTTCAAGAGTCCGGCTTGAGAAATACACTTAAGTTTCTTTACAGATGTCTGAGGCTGAGCATGCTTTATCAATAAGAAAATAATTTCATTTAGTTACTTCAGTTTCTATGAATCATAACGCTTAAAAGTGGCTCAGAAAAAAAAACTGAATTATTAAAATAAACAACTCCGCTTTAAAGTTACAACATGCTATCTGCTGTGAGGACATCCACAAAATATGAAAATATGAGCAACTGCTGAAGGCTGCAATTTACATTTACCAACATAACACCCCAAAACCGTCAGTACTTCCACATCTGTCTGTTCCAGCTCACAGCAGTTTTGTTTGGTTGATGCTTATCCATCAGAAATGTCATCTTTCATAGCTTCACATCATGTCGCTTTCAGGGATTGATTTGTTAAGGCATCTGAGGAAAGCATCAGGAAAAAACAGTATCATAAAGATATTTATTTTAGCAATAAAATGTGAAAACATTAGTATTCAATTTATGAGTTAGGGTATAAATTGAATAATAAGCTCTGACCATCTCATACAGCATTTTAAATAAGAACGAGACAAAGAGATCTGTGTTAACTCTGGAGGAGCTGCAGAGATGCACAGCTCAGGTTGGAGAATCTGTTAACATATCTATTCATAGTACACTCTGTGCAATGCACTAGGAAGAACAAATAAAAATTGTATAAAGAAAGCTATCAGAAGTCTCCTTTATAATTTGCCACCAACCATATATGTACAAAGGAAAGACGTTGGTTAGTAAACAGTAAAACATGGTGGCAGCAACATTGTAATCATGCTTTTCTTTATCAGGAACAGGGAAGCTGATCAAAGCTAATAGCCAGATGGAAGGAGTTAAATACTGAGGAGAATTGGTATAAAGTTTCCCAAAGTCTTAAAAGCAAAGCTGTAATGACAAGGTTAGAAGCCCCAGTCAAAGTTCAGACCTTAACAAAACTGAGAATCAGTGGTGAGACTTAAACACTGTTTTTCACTTCATTCTGTCAACTGAGATTGAGAGAATTTGCAATGAACAAAAAAAATAGAAAGGTAAATTAAATATTGTTGTTACTCACACAAGTTTCTTCAGAGTTTTAGCTCCTGATGGTACAGGTCTGTCTCACATCGGTTCTGAAAAACCTCTGACTGAAGACACTCTGTCGTTGTGTAACAGTCTGAAGAAAACGTTGCTCCCGCTGGTCCACAATGATGGTCATTTAACAGAATCCTTTCTTACCATCATCTCTCGAGGCTGGAAACGGCCTTCTTCATCAGGTTGCTTCGCTTTCCCTGACTCAGATGCTGCTGCCCCAACAGATGATGGCACATCTCTGTCCTTTGGCATGAAGGTGTGTGTGTGTGTGTATTTGTGTGTCTCTGTGATGGGCTCCCAGTTTGAACCCTGCTTCTTGCCCAAAGACCGCTGGAGATCTGCACCAGCAATCTTTTAAAGAAAATTGGGCTTAGAAAATGGAAGAACAATATAAAACTCTTCTGTGTTTTAGCTACAGGCGCCAAAAAACACAATTTGTAACAGTTGTTTTATGAAATATAAAAATAAATATAAATGCATAATTTTTGCAAGTAATTTCCAAAAGAAATTACTTTACTGTTTTTTCCTGTTTTCCTGTTTTATAAGGACACAAATGCATGTTTTTTTCTTTGCTTTATAAAAATATTAGACACTCAGTTTAAAAGTAGAGGTAAAAATTTGGTTCCACAAAATCAATCATTTAAAAATCCATTTCTTAAAGATATTTACAAAATTTAAGTTATCTTCTTCGAAGGTTTGTGTGGGTTCTGCAGATGCAGACAAATTTCACTTTGTAGCACAGAGGGTAAAAATTGCAGTAAATGATTGTAAAGGCTGCTGACCTCTGAACTAAGCAGACCGGACTTAAAGAATTGCTGGTCAAGACACATCCATTCTTCCTCTTTCATCAATACTAACTGGATCTGTTGTTTTCATAAAATGCCTTGAATTGACAGTTGTTGTGAGTAGTGTTACCTAAATGATCCAAGCTGAATTTGTCATCAAGTAGGTAAAACCATGATGCGAATAAGAGAGGAATATTAGACAACCAAGCATCGAGGAGTGTGTGGAAAATCTGCATTGTTTGTCGAAGCTGGTTAAATCCTAGTGGGTGGCATGACTCTGAAAAGAAAAATCCATGTTCTTTTTGATTCTGTTTTGTTTGGTACAGCTCAGTGGGGTCCTCATCCAGTGGGGAGGGGGTGTACGAAAGCTTTGTATTGGTCTAATTTCAAGACGCTCCTGGGATGCCGGCACATTAGCGACGTGTCTGTGTTTCCACTCTGAGGGGTTAGAGGTCCAATCCTAAACTCTGACACAAGACCAGTCATGAAGCTTTTCTATTGAGTTTTCCATAAGCATTAACATATTCACTCTATGACTCAGAAATACCTCTATGAACATTCATAGAACTTGTTTTCATAAAAACAAGATGGAAGAGCTAGCCGAACTGTGAATGTTGCTTCTTTTAATTTAATAATCCCCACACCTTCCAACTGAACGCCAGCTCTGACTGCAACGTAACAGTGAGACAAATGTCATCACGTCTCTGCTTTCCTGTCCTCCAGTTGGCCCAAAATAAAATCAGCTGTTCCTCAACACACCATTGTGCATTCTTTGCTGCTACGTTTCTTTGTTGTTTCTTTGTTGTTTCTTTGTTCAGTTGACCGGCTTTTTTTTTTTTTGCCAGCTGGTGACCAGACCACAGAGAATGTCACAAATAATGAAAAAAAAAAAAAAAACACACACAGACGATGCTGTGAAACCTATTTGTCTGTGGAAACACACAACATCGGTTCTAAAACACGTCTGGAAACCAACCTGCGTTGGTGCAAAAGTCCTGTCAATGTTCTTCTGCTTTGGGCTGGCTGAGTTAAATGACCACCTTAGCATGTGATAAATTTCTGCAGAAGCTTGGTAATGAACCCTTCATTTAATTCAGATGTTTTGAACTAAACTTCAGCTTTGTTTAGCTGTTTACAAACACATTAGATTAGCCATCCAGAAAAGCCTTAGGAATGCGGACAGATTGTGATGTTTCATTGCATAGCAGAACAATGCATGGAGAAATATGTTCTTGAAAGTGCAGTCCCACTCTGATATCCCTTCTGCTCTTTTTTGCCGTCACAGATGGGAAAGTTAACCCTGCAGACTAGTTGCTGACAAAGTCTGGATACTTTTCCTCGTTGTTCCAGTTCTTCACAGAAAGACGTGGATTACTGATCCACAATCCATGTTTCCCAGCCTAGAAAAGTGTCTGAAAGTGTCTGAAGTCTTTGTAAGCATTTTTATGCACCATAAAGTTGAGGTTTGCATTTGGGAATATGAACCAGTAATGAAGACACATTCGGTTCCGGGTAAAAATTCCCAGTCAAAAACAGGGTTTCTGTTTTAGACAATCTGGGCACCATAATTATTAAAATGCCCTAACTTTCTAATTTTGCATTACAAATCTTTATGTTTCTGTTTCAAAGCCTCTGAAGGCTTATGTTTATGGGAATCATATGACTCAGTGAAGACTTTTAGCCCTCTGGGGAGTTATTATTAAACTCACCGTCTATGGAACAATTAGTTCTCCACATCTCAGTTATTTTATTAAAATAATGTTCAAATACCTGTCTGAAAAGGACAGCCACACATCTCCCCTGACTCTCACTCTGAGCTCAGGGGTTTTATTTGTTGGTTTGATTTCCTCTGTTGGAGTTTTGTGGGCTGCTCCTGTCTGTTCCCACAGACCAGACCAGACCAGTGCAGATGTGAAGAACAGCTGCAGGATCAGGAAGTAGGATGACGGGATGAAGTGAGGGAGGGGGTGAAAGCTGCAATGCAACGTGGCGTTTTCCATTCTGCCTGGAAATCCAGCTGCTGATGGAGAGGAGGTGTTGTTAGAACATGACTCTCTTCTCTCCTCCCATCTTTTCTGATTGCCTTTTATTCTCCCTTCTCTCCTCTCACACCCTGCTCCCTTTGCCATCTCCTCACCCTCTCATGTAAACGTGGCAGCTGCGCATGACTGCTTAACAAGAGATTTGGCAAAATGCTGCAATTATGCTTTATTTTTTGCCTGCTGCTGTTTGATTAAGTGCATCTCAGCAGTTTAGTCAGTAAGATTAGAGGTGCAATGTGGCCACAAGGCAAAAGACAGCTCAGACAACTGTATGAAGCACAATTAGGCAGGAAAAGGCACTCCTTCGCCACGTCAGTGAGTTTAAAGTGAAAATGAATTAGAGAAAAATGAAGACCAGATGAAGCAGGGAGATCATACTGGGAACATCTGCTGAAAATGTCTGATGATTTTTTTTTCTTTATTTTCTGTCTTTGCCACCCAGATCCAGATGCTGACTGGCTGATTGATTTCAGTTTGTAGGAAGGAGAAAGTCTGGACGATGGCGGCACAAGGCCACAAGGCTTGTTTTCTCAAAATCATGTAGTTTTTTTAATTTAAGCTTGACTTTTCTATAAACTAAAAAAAAAGTAATTTATTAAATTGATTTATGTGTCCAAACAGAGTGTGTGATGCTTATCCTATTTTTAGTAAAAAAGAGAGTAAAGAGATGGGTTTCACAGCATTGGTTTAGCTCTTTGGTTGATACATCAACTACATTTTACTCTGAAATTCATCCTTTAAATCTGTCTTTTTGCCTCCACACCATTTCTGATAGCATTGTGTTGCAAACTTTGAGGCTATGTAATGTTTCAGCCAGAGCTCTTGTAATCTATGAAGACTAGAAAACTAAAATCTGGTGTTTTTCTGTAGTTTGCGCAGCAGCTTCATATCTGGACACTGTACACATTTCTGTTTGCATTCATATGATTGCAGTTTATTTGTTACCTGTTTGAAATTTAACAATCCGGTGGTTCAAAACATTGAGAAAATGTATTCAGTGCTAGATGTTCTTGCCTGTATGCATTTTTTTGCTCCTACAATCCAGAACATAAACACGTTTTGTGGTTTTGATGATGTGAAGCATGCTGACCAGTTCTTCTAGCCACACCCTGTGATCTAACTGATCCTCTGAGGATGATTCTGGAAACCTGACTGTGGGCGTCCGTTACAAATCCTGGAAACCTGTGGTGGACTCCTCTTGTGGAGTCCTCTGTGTTGGTGTAATTACAGCCTGAAACCTTCCATCAGGTGGAAGTGCGGCGGCTCTGACAGACTGTTTTCAGGAACGTCTAAATCCCAGACCTCCTTTGAAAACAAAACACGTCGCTACATTTCATCTTCACAGTGTCTCTACTTCATTCAGGTGTAGAATATAAAACTGAATAACATTTTTACAAACTCCTTACTGGATGGTAAATATATCTACTTGGATAGCAAGCTTGAAATCATGAAGATTTTTTTTCTAAAGCTGCTTCATTTTTGCGGTTTTCTATGTTAAATTCATTTTTAGTTTGTTTTCATGCAACTGATCTGAGGCACTGAGAAGCAAACATGTCATTTACACCTCAAGGAATGTTCCTATGAGCAAAAATACTCAGAGCATTAACATATGACTTTATTTCTGTGTGCGTTTGTTTAGCAAGAGCAGCAGGAAGGGAAATAGAAGAAACAGGCTCAGAGTGACTGAAGGCAAAACATCTATTAAACAGAAAAGGGCTGCAACTCTGTTTAGTGGCAAATCGTTCTAGGAGCCAGTGGGTCTGAAGAGAGGTTAAAAAATAGCTTTGAAGTTCTTTGCTGTGTTTAGATTCTTGCTTTGTTCTAAAATTTGAACATTTATGCTGAAGAGAACAAAACTATAAGCATATGTCCAGAATGATCCTGCATTTTTAAAATAAAAGTAAATTTGATATTTGATTATGAATGTTTTTAGTCTGTTTTATTTTTGTATTCATGCAATGATTTGGTTGTGAATTACTGAAATTTCACCTCAGATATGAAAACGCATATCGTCATTACTTGTTACACAAAGATGAGACAAAGCAGCAGGAGGGAAAGAAACAGAAAGATGCAGTTGATAAAAGGCATTTTAGTATCTGAATATCAGCAACATCTAAGAAAAGCCTGAAAACATCATGAAAACAAGCCGCCAACATGCATTTGAATTTCATATTCATTCTGCTTTCAGGACAGTTGAACTGCAGTGTCTCACTCAGGACATCCATTTTCTGCCTGTAGTTCAGGGATCTGCAACTACAATCCACTGGCATTTTCTGCTTTTAAGTCTTGGTAGAATACATTCACTGTGTATTTTTCTATTTTAATTGGTAGTTTCCTCCTGTTGGTTGAGTAGTCAGACCCAAAGTGAGTGAGATGCATGTCACAGAACCAACTCTGTCACAGGTTATGTGAAACCATTGCTTTTCCTACAGAGATGTTTTGTTTTTAAAATGATGTTTCTTCTCTGGTGATACTGTAACCCAAGTGAGATGAAAACATTTCAAGGGTTTGTTTGTTGTTCATGATCAGTAGATGGTTGTTGTAGGACCCAAATGAAGGAGATGGAGCCGGCCAGTGAATTTGAAGATTTAATGAAAGAATATGGAAAAATAAACTCACAAAAATCAAAGACTGAACTCAAGCTACCAAAACAGCTCCTGGGATCCCAACAGTTCCTTACAATTTAGATTATTCAAACATATTTCTTTAGATTCTCACATGTTGATAATTGATGAAAATGTACAAAAATTGCAGAAGAAAATCCCATTTCACTCTTGGGTCCATGTCCAACACATAGCATCTAAACCGGGCACTAAGCTGCAGTCAAAACATTCTTACATAAAACAGAATAAAAGAAGGTTTTTGTCTCTTTACAGGTGGATTCATCAAACTGTGCCTTTTTTTTATCATCAAACCGTACCTGAACTTTCCACCTTCACCTTGTTTACAGTGATTAGCCAAAAGATAAACATCCTTTCAAGAGAAGAAAACATTGTGGGTGGGCCATTGCCTACATTTTATGAAAAACCCAAAAACAGGCTGGAGGACAGAAGTGAGGTCAGAAACAAGCATTTTAAGCAGATAAAAGATCCATCCATCCATCCATCCATCCATCCATCCATCCATCCATCCATCCATCCATCCATCCATCCATCCATCCATCCATCCATCCATCCATCCATCCATCCATCCATCCATCCATCCATCCATCCATCCATCCATCCATCCATCCATCCATCCATCCATCCATTTTCTGCCGCTTAACCGGGGTCGGGTCGCGGGGGCAGCAGCTTCAGAAGGGAGGCCCAGACTTCCCTCTCCCCAGCCACTTCTTCCAGCTCCTCCGGGGGAACCCCAAGGCTAGATGAAAGATAAAAAATGTTAGGAAATAAAAAAATTACAACTAGAAGCCAATGATCATATAGATCGCACAAATAAAGAGAGACGGATGAGGAGAGAAGGACTTGGTATGCAAAAAAAACCCTAAAACAAAATCTGAAGCAAAACAGAATAAATAAAACAAAGGAAAGCTGCAAAAATAAGACGACTCCTTAAACTCTCAAAATAGATGAACTTTAAATGTTATCTTCCAAAATTGGTCTTTTTTTTCCCCTTTTACATATTGATTTTGTTTAAGTGTTTATTTTACATTTCGCTGATGATGATCTCAGGAGTTATTTTGACAGACATAATTCTAGTAATGTAGCTGTTATTGTCTGCGTCCTCTTCTCTGCTCTCATGGATGATTCCAGATTAGGAAAAGGTTTTCATCTTTGGAATGCAAATCAAAGGAGTCTCTGCATCTGAAACAGGTCAAAACAAGACAGCTGCATGAAGCAGCAAAAAGAAAGATAAGAAAACATACCATGTGGCATTGTGATGTTTTTAGGATTCCCTCAACATTGTGTAGATTATCGTCAACATGAACTTCAGTCACATTCTACAGAAACACTTTTAATATTATAATTATTTGACTCAGGTGTGTCAGACATCTAAACTTTTGCAGTCGCCTGTCATCACGGACTGAAGTTTGAAATATGTGATTACAATGACTTTTTCTTATTTAGGTCAGGTTTGATTATTAAAATTATTTATTTTTGCTAAATAGCAGAAGAATGAGCAAGACATAATAGCCTGGACACAATGCACATTAAAGTCTGACAATACTTCATTTATAACAGTTTATGGTGAAAAGATAAACGATAAGTCTACCAAATACAAAATACCGTATTTTCCGCACTATAAGGCGCACCTAAAAACCTTCAATTTCCTCAAAAGCCGACAGTGCGCCTTATAATCCAGTGCGCCTTATATATGGACCAATATTGAGCCACAACACATCTAGCAACTACGGTAAACAGCCGCCGACTTCATTTTCCCCGTAGAAGAAGTGCGCAGTGCTTACTGGGATAGTTGTCAGAACGCTGGTTTGTTAATAAAGTTTGATAATACATTTAAAGCCAGGGAGGTGAGGGGCGGGGGAAGAGAGACAGAGACTGCAGCGGCAGCGTGTCGGTTGGTCTGTGTTACCCAGAAAGCAGTTGGGCACAATATCGCAACACCAACACCGTGAGTGAAACAATGTCCCGAGTACTATATAAAGTACTCGGGACCACTTCTTTACAAATGTGGATGTGTAATAGAGTACGGAACAAATTGGCAACCCAAGCTGAAGCGTGCGCCTTATATATGAAAATACGTTTTAAAATAGGCCATTAATTGAAGGTGCGCCTTATAATCCCGTGCGCCTAGTGCGGAAAATACGGTAACTTCATTTAGATGACAAAGTATTTTCAAAAATCTCGCCTTTTGAACTAAAGAGAAGGTGGTAGCTCCATGAATAAGAAGTAGATATTAAACCATAAATAATTTCTTTCATCAAGCTCAGGATGATTAAGTTCCACCAAACAGTGAGGCGATCTACAGCTGAGACTCCCACCAAGACGTAAAGCCGCAGAGTCGACTGAGTGTTTGCTCTTGTCCATCAAGCTGCGCGTTTCGCTGACTGGCTGTAACCTTCTGGTGATGGGTGAGTTGGTTTTGGCAAGCAGGGCAGGATGTGACAGCTGGAACTGCACCCTGAGCCACCTTTTCTCAACCTCTGAGACACATATATGCAGTCATATATCATGATTTAATCTTACACCACTGGTCAACTGAGGGTAGTGTGTGCTAAATACAAAAATATCAGCATTAGAACAGGTACAGTGCATTGCAAAAGTGTCACTACCCCTTAAATTTTTCTATATTTCATTTGATTATACAATATTGGGACTTCTTGTCCCAATATGACGTATGCATTAAATACGTCACTGACAAACGTTAGCGACTCTTTAGCAATTTCTCCTCTGCTGAAGTTTCAAACTTCAACAGAGTCCATGCCAATTTTTGTGCTCAAAGCATCAGTTTTTAAACTTTTTGTTTTCTGTTGGAACAATTTAAAACTGCGTGTGAAGTGAACTGAAGCTTTTTTTCTCTTCTAGTTTTGAACCTCTTGCTCAAGATTCAGAAAAATTTACGTTTCAGTGACGTCAAGGACGTTCAGATATTTAAGCTGAAGGTACAGCTTCTCCCTGGGAAATCAGAAGCTACCACAGGCATTACAATGACACCACATTTGTGTGCGTAAGAGAGTAAGACGAGGAACCCAGTGACGTGCTGACGACCTTGTTATCTGTGGAGTTTGTGCTGTACACAATGAAGCTCTGTTCTCCTCAGTGGTTGGTTCAGACTGAGGCCAGCCAGGGACTCTTCATCCACTGCAGCCTCTACAAAGGATTCAACATGTTCACCACATTTCCACAAAGGCTGAGCAAGCGTCAATTATACAGGATTATCTGTTTGTAGACGTCAGGCCTCAGCAAAACATTTTGTATTGGCTGTAAACAGTAGATGGCCTGTTTAAATGATCATTCATTTTTCATACAATTTCTCAATGGCTTCCATAAGTACGTCATCAGGCTCTTCTTCAGCAAAAAAAAAAGAAAAAGAAAAAGTCCTGTAAGTAAAACAGCAAGCAGGACTAGGTCAGTCATTTAAAATCACCTGAAAATAATAGTTCAAAAAGCATTTAATGGGTTATCTTTATGTTTTTCTCCAGTGATGGGACATCTCAGAATCAAGTGGCAAACTCAACTATGGCAGGCCTGGGACCCCCAGATGCTATAAGAACAGAAGTGCAGCATGGACTTTATTTATTAATTTCAGCATTAATTGTGTGTGAAATACTTACAAGATGTGCTTGGTATAAAGCAGCTTAATATGTCTAAAACACTAAATATCCTTTCAAAAACCAACCAAACAAAAATGCCCCACATCTGTCCTTGAATTTTTCACTTTTCCACATTACAACCATAAACTTAAATTAACTTTATAGAAACTTCTGATAGAGGTCCTGATAAGCAATATTAATGCTTTCAATAAAATAAAATGGCTAAAATAGTGACAAAGAGACGGAGAGGGAGGCTCCTCTGTTTGTCTTAAAACTTGGTCCTAACATGAATAAATCCACCTCTGCCAGGTGCACACATAAAAAAACAATATTTTCTTGCTTCTTAAAGGTTACACCCTCTAATCCGTTCTTTTCCTTGGCTGTCTGTGCAGACAGCGTGATCATCTATTTAAACAGCAGAACCATGCAGTGCTGCACTTTATTTGGACTTTTATTCTTCTGCTGAATCCTTTATCAGTACCAATGTTACCTTTTATGGTGACAGTTCCCTCAGAGGTAACAGATATTAAGGATCTGGATTTGATTGCTCCATTCATCATGGTTAGATCTTCTATATTATCATTTCATGTTGAGTGGCTCCCACTGAAAAAGGTACTGTGAACATTAATTGCTATATTTGTAGTGGGATCTAAACCATTCTCTAGCTTATTTTTTAAATTTAGGATACTGTAACTTCCACATATAAACTTCCAAATTAATGTGCTTTAAATGGGAGGCATTCTTTCATTAAAACATTTCCAACACTTGGAGAATTTGTCCCGCAGCGCTACCTGGTGGTTGAAATGTAGATTCAAGCTGACACCTTAGCTTGATAAACGTCTCCTGCAGGTTGTGTTAGGAGAGGTTTATTAAGCTCAGCTCATAAAGAAATATGACCATCACCAGCGGCCAATAAATGCAAATTGAGATGAATGACTAATTCACTGCCTTCTGAGGGTTTAGTCACATTGAACTTTTATCTCCAACACATTCTGCATTTATCTATTTCCTCCTTTTTGTTCTCACCTTGGAACCAACAGTGACTAACATAAACCTCATCATATCTCATATCTTTACCACATACTACAGTATGACAAAAATATTTCTAACATTAGCTGAAAATGAAATCTCTCATTTCAATGAAACAGAAAAAAAAGTGGATCTAGTTTGTAGCTTTATGGTCTTATTGCTCATTTCACAGTGTTTTAATAAGAAACCTGCCAAGTATGGTTCAGTGGAAACATAATGAAAGATTACACAATTATAACAAGTCAAACTGTATGTAAATGGCAACATGTCTGTCCTGAAAAAGCCTGAGAATAGCGGTTAGCATTGATCCAATAAAATATGCGGACAGGTTTGACACATAATTGATTTTATTTCAGTTGTGCGTGAATAAGACATTCTGAGAATCAAATTTATGCCAGGAGAAGGAAGGTGGCAACATAAATAAAACCCAGAGCAAACTATATGTAAAAATACACATATGCCTGTTATCAAATCTACATAATTATGATTTATGTGATGTCTGATGATTTGTAGTGTAAAAACATGGTAGTCCTTAAAACATGGTTATCTTTACACCCCAAATTATAACTATAGATATTGTCCATGAAGTAGTGTCGGATAACATTTGCTGTCAATAATACTGAGTCAATGTAAAAGCAAAAGGGGGAACAGTTCATTTTATTGAAACGGATACAGGGAATGTTCTTGAACTGCTCTGAAGGAAGACTAACAGGATCGTTTTGCAGGTTTAAGAAGATGTTCACCACAGACAGTAACAGACACTCTTTACGCTTCAACTGAAAGTCATCCAAACTGCAGGGGGCGTCCCACTCTGGCTTTTGCACTAAGGCCCAAAACACAACGCAGAAATTATAGCAAATTGAACAACAAACAGGATTTCAAATACTACATTTTATGCCACCACAAAACCATCCAATAATCTGTCAATCCAGGACAGACATTAGAAGGTTTTTTTTCTGTTTTCCAAACCTAAATCCATGATAACATCATCCACCAAGAGTGATTTGTCAAATGTCATCTTGAAACGAGGGGCCTCAATCTGAGAGAGTTTGGCTCCCAGATCTTTTCCAAGCACATGGGTTGATGAGGCGTGCCACCTTTGGGGTCTCCTGGTAATTAACTTCAAGTCTAGCTTAATTTTTTACTTTGCAGCAGCAGGGTTTCCTAAAACAAAACATAATTCAACATTTCACTTTTAAGTAATGAATACAGTTAAAACAGTTTCAGAATCATTAAATGTATGCAGATTTTTTTCAGACTATGTTTTAATTCACAAATACACCAAGAAAAAGCTAAAGGTCTTTACAGAAATCATTAACATGAACATGGACTTTTAACTCTATTGTCAGCACAGTGTCACCTGTTAAACATATGAAGCAGACGCCTTCATTTAGTGCCGTTGTACTTGACTTCCTTTCCACATTTCTTCAGCGTCTCCGTGAGAACTTCCACATCCTTGTCCGACTCGATCCAAACCAGCTTGTTGGGCAGGTCGATCTCAAACTTAACATCTGAGAGGCGAAAACAGAAGTAGAAACAATGTTTGTTCAAACTGACTGGAGACAAACAGAAATTCCTCTTTATATCTGCTTCTCTTTCTAATATGAGTGAAAGATTTTTCAGCCCTCTTTGACATGACTGTGAAGGAGGATTTGAAGAATAGATTTTCTTTTATCTTGTTGAAAAGTCACTGCTTAGCATGTGGGACTGGAACAAAATAGAAAAAGGGAACTGAAATTTGGCTTCTAAACAATTTAATGACCAAGTCAAATAAAAGTGAAACAAACAAGCTCTCCAGCATCAGGTGACCGAGCGGCTGAGTCAACACTCGGAGCAAAGAAGTCACGAGTGGAAGCGATACAAGCTGCCTGTAAGCATTTCTTGATCTGTCCCCAGCATGCAGTGTTAAGGACCCGCTTGCATCGATATGAATTACCTTCTCACAAAACTCAAATTAGGACTTGTTTGCACAGAACTGCAAGTTGTCATAA
This sequence comes from Poecilia reticulata, assembly GCF_904066995.2. Lineage (NCBI taxonomy): Eukaryota > Metazoa > Chordata > Actinopteri > Cyprinodontiformes > Poeciliidae > Poecilia > Poecilia reticulata. The sequence goes on from NC_088839.1 coordinate 27,558,775, forward strand.
AACTAAATATAATTCAGTATCTAGACACACGGTGCTTTTAAAACGTACTTTACCATGGGTATGCCTGAATTTCCCCAATGTGGGACAATTAAAAGTTTTGCTTTTCTAAGAATTATTCACAATAATGGATGTTTTACCATTTTATTGCTTTTACAAATCTGTCATGATCAGCAAAATATGGATATTATGACAAAAAAACCTTACCAAAAAAAAAAAATCCAGTTTAACGACAAAGTGAAAATTAATTTGTACAAAATAAATAAGAAAAAAAAAATTATATAGCATAAGAGAGCAACAACTTTCAATGAATCTTTAATGTTGCTATGAAGGAACTTTGGCACAATCTGGTCTGCAGAATCATTTTTAATTGCAGAGTTTTCAAGCATGAATGGCTTGTGATTAATGCTACAACGTTTAATTAAGATTTAAGTCCAAACTTTGACTAGTCCATTGATCATTGTTATCCTGCCTAACCATTGCAATTCTATTTTCACACAAGTAAATCATAGAACATATCCCTAACACTTTCTTCTCTATTCCCTGTTCAGAAATAATGCTTTGTCTTTTCTCTGTCTTTTTTGTTTCTTCTTTTATTGTAACCAGTTCTGTGTCTTTTTATGTTATCAGTTTTTTATCTTCCTTTTCATTTCCTGTAAAACACAAACTTCCTGCACATTTTTAACATTGATATTATTTGTAAACGTGTTCATTTTGTGCAGTGGAAGAGTGCCACAAAACAATCATGAGGAATAAGAGGTGAAGCTTTGCCAGTGCTTTCAGTGAAACCAGAAATGAAAGTGGAACAGAAGATGACAGAGATGTGTCGGTCTTACCTCCAAGCTTGTTGAGGATTCTAGTAACGGCTCCAGAGCATCCTTCACAGTTCATGTCCACCTCAAACTCGTGCTTCTGTGACAGACAGAGAATTTATTTAGCTGTAAATTTAGAATTTCATGATGAACAGAAAACTACTGCAATAAAGTCTGAGAAAACAATCTAAGATGATTGAAATGTAGCAATTTTCAGCAAAAGGTTAAGGAAATTTGAAGTACATTTGAACTTAGGGATTATATTGACTCTTTGATTTTGTTCTAATTTGTTGAGAAGTACATTTGTGGTTCTTTAAAAAAAGGTTAATGATTAATTACAAAAATGGTTACCATTTTATAAGAAAGGAGACTAAAAGTTATCTAATTGGAGGGAGAAAAATCTGACATTCCTCAAGGAAGCAACGCAAAATAGAACAAAGCCTAAAAATACAAATGTTTTCAAGTCCTGACATAAACATATTTACAGCTAAATCCCAAAATTCCTAGACATTGTAGCAACCCTGTTCCCCTTTATATAAATCAACTACAACCCAGAATATCATCTGTTGTGATGACGGCAATTCTTAAACATTCTTCATGCTAAACGAACTGGCTTATTATTTTAAAAGAGTGACTGTTACATAACCCGTGACTAATAACGGCCCAGCTGAGGGAAGTATGGAGTCTTAAATTTGTTGATGGCTAAACTAAAAGCATTTGCCACGTACTAAAGCCCAGGAACAAGCTGAAATTACTTAAAAGTAACTCACAGTCATATTGTCAGTGACCTGTCGCACTTAGCGAGCTGACCAACTCCGGGTTTTTGGTTTTTATCAACTTGGAAATGTCGCCAAAGACTACATGAACCTAAAAAAAAGGATACTACCTGCCTGATTGACCACTTTCAAGCTAAGTATAGCAGCATAACAGGATATCCGGTATTGAAAGGGTGTAAAGTAATAAAAGACAATGTACTCTGAAGAATTTTGGTTTGCTTATAAAAAAATTAAATGTATGTTGGCATATTACGTATTGGCATATGAAGTTCAAGCAAAACATGTTAAATTAAATAAAACAATAAGACGTAAAGCTATACACTTTCGGTTTGCCAAGTTTTCATTTTATTTTGAAAAACTTTACGGAAGCCATTCAGCTATATAAAAGAAATAAATATTTGTCCAACATTTCTGAGCAAAATTCTAAAAACTTGTATCAGGGTCTTAAACTCCTATTTCTTTTAGACACTTTGGGTTAATGGTTCGCCCGAAAATTGTTTTTAAATTCTCACTGACCATATCATCCTAACCGTGTCTCTCTATGGCGCTGATCCTAACCGCTTTTGTTTTTCAAAATAAAAGCTTTGTAAATTATATTACAATAATAAAAAACAACAACAAAAAAACATTATGAAAGCAGTGCAAAACTCTGTAACATTTATTTATTTAGCTAGTAGTGCCAAAATCTGCTAATAGTATAGTTATAATTTTCGTTTCCCCCACATGCATGACTGATAAAAAACCGAAAACGTCCTTATTTTACGGGAGAAACAGAACGTCGAACGTAGTCGGTTTGCGTCGGCCGGGGACTCGTGTCATGTGACCTCACCGCTGGTTTGCTGATCAGAACCGAGTTTTAGGTCTCAATCTGTGTGCAGCACCTCGGCCAGCGCTCTTTTTCAACAGTGATAGGAGCGTAGGAGCTCATGCGGTCAGGTCATCCAGATAAAGGCTGAAGCAGGAAAGCAGAGGGACGGAGGCCGAGATATATCATTAAGGTAAGCTGGTGTGTTATGATGACCCGAGCTGCTGTTTACGAACACAAAGATGGCATCGAAACCTTCAGCTAAAGTTGGCTAACGCGATCTGATTGCGGTACACCAGTTTAGTCCCTCTTTACTCTACATTCTTGATGTTTTATTAAGTGACAACGTCTGAAGCTGAATTCAGTGTATCTTATATTTAAGTGAACATCCCACCCTGGCGACTTCCTAGCTTTGAATTATCCCGGCCGGTACCTTTAGCCCAGAGCAGTTCGTTGTCTCAAAACACGATTCACTTGATCGTTTTCCCGGTTATCAGCTTTATGTCCGCTTTGACAACTTGCACGTCTTCCTGGCCAAAGATTACCGGCAATATTGATAGGATTACCGTGTTAATCTGCATACGGTCTGCAGCTTGTAAATCTGCTTGCTCTCATGAAAGGAGAACGACTCTCACTTGAAAATGCTTCCAACTGGAAATCAAGTCTTAAACAAAGTTTCTGTGGTTTGGCCGCACCCTAATCTGACAGGGTTATCTGAAACAGTTTATCAGGGTTAAACAGTTATCTGATTTAAGACTGGGATATAGTTTCTCTTTTTATTTTGAGAAATTTGACAGCAAAGATCAATGTTTTCACCCTTGTTGCGAGGATTAAGGCACACATCCACCAGCGCAAGGTACGTGCCTCATGATCTGGTGTGACTTTCTGAAAGCAGGATGATCTTCAATAAAAATAATCTGTATCATGGAAAACGTTAAACAACATTAAAATGTCCAACATGATTAAATCACTGTTATTATAAAATAAAAACAGCAATTCCTATTACTAAAACACTTTAACATTGATGATTTAATCAATTTTATAATTTTTATAATGTTATGTATACCATTTAGTCATTTCTATTTTCTAATCATAAATGTAGAATAAGCAATGTGCTAAGTAGCAGACATACTGCGTTTAGCTTCCCAAATGGAGTTTTTCAAACATTGCCTTAACACGAGTAATGGATGTCATCCACACAGCATGATTCTGCCACCACTTCTTTTAGTTTCCACTTAATCCACAGTTTTTTGCAATCAGAAAAGCATACTAGCTTTTACAAATTTAGCTCTTGTAAGCAGGAACTAAAATTGTTTTTGTAATCAAGAACAAGCAATATTGTAGGGGTTGGAAACTGCTGCTTTTTAAAATTTCAGTATATTGTTTTTAAAGAGAAATGCCTACATAGAGAAGATAAAGACATAGATTTGTTTTATCATTCATTAACAATTTGATGGTATTTCCCTTGTAACCTGGGTTATGGAATCTTCTAAAATCAATACAATCATTTAAAAATAAAAAAGGTTTCAACGCTACATTTCCATCTCCCTGGAATTTGTAATTTTATTTTTCTTTCATGCTGGACTGTTTTTATACATCCTGTCATGCACACACAGTCTTGCCACACCAGAGTCCTCGGCAGTTACTATTCTGCAACTTTAACTGCATCTTATTTCCAGCACAAAGTGACTGAATTCCCTCACCAGCAGGTTCTTCAGCTCTTTTAACCAGCCATTCGTTTAATGTGTGTGTTGGAGAAGGGATGCATGTAAAAGTTGCAGTATAGTTGCACTTAAGAACTCCCATATTAGACTTTAGCTTAGAAAATACTGCTTTGTTACACAGGAAGTTGTGGTTTAAAAATTCCTGTTTGTTCCTGATTTCTTAACGGTTCTGCTCACTAAATATGCAAACAGGTTGTTTCCTAAACCTTTTGGCTTTTGTCGTTTTTTGCAGCTATAAACAGACAGGTGCACAGCAAAATGTTCAAACAAAGTCCTGTTTAATCACACAGCAGATGCCAAACGGGATCTGTTTGAATTTCCATCCATTATGCTCGTCTTGCATAACATCTGGGTTTATTTGGCCTGGAAGCTCCCTGATAGTGACTGCAGGAGCTTTAAAGATGGGAGAGGCACTTAGAGATTAGCGCTCCATTTCAGTGGATCAGATAAAGTTCAATGCAATTGGTGCCTGGTAGGCGGGTATTTTTCCTTGCTATTTGGGCCAGAATGTGAGAAATATTAGACCTGCTTGAACAGGTGCAAGCTTCGTTTCCATTCAAAAAAGAAAAAATAAAGTTTAGCATAAAATATGCTAAAACACAGAATATTTATATTTTCATTGTGCTTTGATAACTGGAAAAGTGCAGGTTATTTAGATTTTACCTGCAGATGAAAAATAATTGAAATTTAGTACAACAGTAGAATATTTAAATCACTTCTTTGTTAATTTGTGTTATATTTACCGATATCAATACCTCCTTAGCATTTCACTGTTTTTCTCTGCTTCAAGAAAAATAGTGAAAGGTTGTAATTTACTGTGCAGGTGTTTTTTTTCCCCTTTCATGTTCTGTTTACATACACTGCTCAAAAAAATAAAGGGAACACTTAAACAACACAATATAACTCCAAGTAAATCAAACTTCTGTGAAATCAAACTGTCCACTTAGGAAGCAACACTGATTGACAACGGGGACGCTCGTCGGGTCAATCAGTGTTGCTTCCTAAGTGGACAGTTTGATTTCACAGAAGTTTGATTTACTTGGAGTTATATTGTGTTGTTTAAGTGTTCCCTTTATTTTTTTGAGCAGTATATATTGAGTCTGTTCTGTTCCAGACACATTCTGTTCAGTCATCAAGTTTTTTCTCCACAGGAACATTCAAATATAGAATAAGGACCGTCATGGTCAGGTCAGATGCTGAGCTCAGCATTCTGACGACAGCATAAAGAAGCACGTGAGGTCCACACTCACGTTCTGTTTACATGTTCAGTTCTGACAGGAAGAAGTCAGCAAATTGTCAGAAACTTTGTTGTAATTATTAAGCAGTTCTTTTAATTCATGGTAAATAATTTTAGCATTTTATAGACTTTGGAAAAGTAGGACTTTTATACTTTCTCCACTGTTTTTGCATTTTATCTAAGATGCAGTTATTAATGCAATATTTTACACAATCTGCTTTTGCGCTGGAACTACTTCGTGTTTTCCTGGAGTTGCTGCATCTAATCATCGCCATGTTTTCACAGTTAGAAGCTGTCGATGCTGAGCCGTTTACCCTTGCTGCGTCGGGATCCGTGAGGCTGGGAGAAACGACACCCGTTCACCCGCGAGTGCCACCCGACCCACCATGATGGCATCAAGCGACGTGGATGGCAGAGCAGACGGTAGGGAATATGTAATCAATATCATAACTTGGAAAGTGAAATATTCTTTTTGTTGTTGCAGTAGGAGACAGAATGAACTTGGTCGCAGACAGATTACATGTAATCCCACTGAATCATCAAAGCAGCTTTTGTTTAATTGATTAGATCGGTCTGATGGCCTGGCTGGCTTGTGTCTTCTTCGGCAGGAAGTCACAAATGTTTGTTTCATTATTACTTGTGTATCTCAGTGAATTATAATATCTTCAATACGATAATTCATTTAAGAAACTAAAGTTTTTAGTATACTATGCTACCACAAAATATCGGGATGAAATTCTAAGTCCATGTCGCTCACCCATTTTACCGTACTTTTTCCTTCCACTTAACCTTACTTGAATATACCGTGACACAGCACTTTGAGAACAGACACCTTCTTTAGCAATGGCATTTTGTGGCTTAACGTCTTGTGGAGGGTGTTGGTGAGTGTGTGTTGAACAGTCTAGTTATTAGCCTTCCCCATCACATAATATTTTTTATTATTAAATATGCTTTTCAATGCTCCAATGTGATAAATACAAATATTCAGAATTTTAGCTTGTCATTACCAATAAGAATGACGGAGACAAATGGAGCATTTTAGGTGTGCATGTTTATTAATGATTAAAGACTAGGCGTCTGGTCAGTGTTGTGGATTAAATCTCTCAGTAAAACATGTCTTACTTTTCTGAGTAACATGAGACAACAGTTTGATAGCGAAGTTGGGCCTAAAATGTTTTTATTAGAGTGCCTCCAAAAAGAATCTTTCTTTTTCAGTCTATATTCATTTAACACAAAACCTTTTGAGTTAAAATGCAGCTTTTGTTCTTCACACAATTTTTATACACCAGCAAACTTAATTTACTCATTGACTATCCACTGACTATTCTTGTTGTGACAGAGTTTCTGTCTGGTTGGATGTTTTAAAGATGGACCTCCCTTTCATTTTAAAGTCCGTCTTCATACTGTTATGACAAATTCTTTGTTCCAGTGTAGCTAATGAACTGTGCTGATTTTCTGGAGTCTAGCTGCTGCTGCTGCTGCTGCGGTGACCCGTCTGGTGTTTTTATTGAAAATATGTCAGCAGGCATGCATCAGTCTGCAGCTGCAGAGCTTCTTATCGTTGTTCCTTTTCTGCATGACCAAAAAAAAGTCTTCTGTTCCTTGTTCATTAGAGTCAGCTGCTCTCCAAAAGGACTGGAATCTCTGCATTAAACTGGTTTCTGATGAAGTCATGAGGTTTCAGTTTATCTATTTTTATGAGCACTGACCTCGGTGCACACCTGATATCAAACAAATGAGGTGATAAACTTTCAGCAGAATGAATGTGTCTGTATTTCTTTCCCTCTGCATGCTCAGTGTCTAAACGTATCTTCATTTTTCAATTGAAATGCTCGTGTGGGATGTCTTGTGAACCGTAAATAGAATGGATTATTTCCTGTAAATAGGTTTGTCACATGACTTCTCTTATATGAAAGAGTCGTTTGTGGTGAACCTGCTCATGCTGCAAGCAAGACCTCGACGCAGTTGGATGTAAAGATGTGAAGAAACATGGAATATATTTCTGTTAAAGATCAATAAAGATTTGTGCAAAAGTTTACATTCTCCCCATCATTGTCATGAATTATTGGGAGAAGTGATCAACTTGCTTAGCAACATGTCAGTAACTATTAGATTTAATTTTGTGCTTGTAATTTCTGTATTTAGCATTCACTAAAATTGATTGATGTCTGTTATCATTTAATCATAAAAAAGAATTAAAAGCCTGAAACTAATAACATCCATTCCCCTCATGAGTGGATGGAAATGTTTACTCGGACCTTATTTTCTAGCTTCACACACTCAGCACAAACTGTGTGGTTTACATGCAAAAGGGAGTAATTTAAGAATAGAAAAAGAAAAATATAATTGTGTTACGTGCTGTTGACTTTATACATAAGTATATGAGTATAAAGTTGACAAATATTTCAATATGTATTTATTTTCTAGAGCTCTAATTGTCTTCTGTAAATGTCTTTCTCTTCACTCGTTTCCTCTGTGTGGCAGGTTCTCTCTTCTCTGACCAGAACCCGTCAGAACTGGACGCTCTGTGTCCGTCTCCTCCTGGGCCATCCAGACCCCAGCGGAACTACGAGCGGATCGGGGGAAGAACAGGAACCTCGTGAGTGAAATGCATTCAAACAGTTCACTCAGAACTGTCACTCAGAACAGCTTCTAAACTGTTTTTTTTTTCTGCCATTCTTCAGTTTCTGTCAGACTCTGATCCACCTTCTGAAGGGGAACATCGGTACAGGTCTGCTGGGCCTGCCTCTGGCTGTGAAGAACGCCGGACTGGTGGTAAGCACAAAGATGCTACTGTCCAATCGTTCCAGGTAAAACCAGAGGCCTGGCCTTTAAAAATTAGATTCTGCTTACGTCCTTTTCAGCTGGATGAAAGACAGAGACGCAGCAGCGGCACTTTGCAGACTTTCATAGGCACCTGGTATCAAAACAAAACATCTACAAGTTGCATTAAAGTGACAAATTGTGGTCGATGTAATAAGAAATCTTGATTGTGCAACAATTAAAGAGGAATCTATTTGCATGTTGTTCTGATGAATATGAAAGTCACTTCATACATCAAGATAATCAAGACAGTAGTTTTCAGTTTTGTTCTTATAAGATCGAACTGGTGGCAAGTTTATTTTTGCCAGTCAGTCGATTCATGGTTTGCTCAATAAACTGTAAAAATGCCAGCAGCTCTCTTTTATAGCCATTGAATTTCTAATAATTATATGGAAACTTCATGCGGTTGTGAAAGAGGGGATTCGTTTTCTCTTTTAAATATAATCTCTCAGTGCAACACAGGATCTAGTTTTAATTTACAGAGACTAAATTAGAACATTGTATCTTCATTGTTGGGAGTTAAGTACCAGTCCTTGCAGTCATTTTTGAATTTATTTTTAAAGATTTTTTTGGCTCTAGTGGCCTTTATTTGATAGTTAATTGACAGGAAAGTGGTAATGAGAGACAGGGGAAGACATGGATCAAGGGTCGACAAGGCCGGGAATCGAGCCTGCGACGGCTGCGTCGAGGACTAAGGCCTCCATATGTGGATTGTGCTTAACCCCTGCGCCACCACAGCACACCCCCATTTATGTATTTTGGTACGAATTATTACAGACTGATATTATACAATTTTTTTTAATGCTTCAAGCATTTTGTTTCTGAGGGCAAAATGTTGTTGACATTTGTCCTGCTTCTCAACAGGAACAAGAGAAGAGTCTTATTCTCTTCACCTGTCAGTAGTCATAATGCTGTATATTTGTTTAGTCCTGGTGGTGTTTGATCACATAAGCTGTTTCAGTATGGGTAAATGCTAATTGTGTTATTTTATCCATTAACTTTTTTTGTTTTGGTTGTCAGAATGTAAATAGCACATTTTTCATATCAGAGCTTTGTGTTTCAAAGCTCTATGAGCTACTTTTATAGAGTCATTGTCACAATGCCTCAGAAAAAACTAATAGACACACACTCCTAATCTGTCCTGTTATTTCTGTTAAAGTGAGAATAATTGTTTGCCTGCTACAAATCTCTGGCTCCTAGGAAAAATATTGCAGCTCTTTTTCTCTTTTCCTACAATAAGTGGTATAAAAAAAAGTTTTTAACAATTCAAACTTGTTCAGTCACATAGCATGCTGAACTAATTACTGATTAGAACAGTAGAGTTAAGTTCCCAGAGCATATTGACTCTACCCTTCAATTATCTCATTTGTATGCTTTTAAGCACAGCAGTGTGGCTTCCTTGTTAAAATAAACCACGCCTAAACTTCTCATGTTCTGGCTTTGTTGAAGATGAGATGAAGCTGAGCAGGACTGATCATGTTTCAGTGCTCCAGATTTCAAGTCTGTTAAATTCCTGTCTGCATCTTGAGAACATGAGCTTTTGAAACACTGAATGGTTTCCACATAGGCTTTGCTTAATGTTAAGTTTTGTTTAGATTTTAGAACTACACATTTAAACTTGTGTTTACAGTTTAGGGCTCTGAGCATCACTTAACTTACAGCAAGTAGGTTCTTGCTGCAAGTTAAGTGCTACAAGAATCCTAGTCTGGGTTCTTTTTGCATGGAGTTTGGATGTTCTCTCTATGGATTGGTGGGTTCTCTCCATGTCCAAACACATTACTATTTGTTATTTGGTTATTTATTTAATTATAACACTTGTTATTCAGTTTGTCTGCTCATCCTTAAAAATTAATAAGTTTGTAAATAAAAAGGTAAGTTGGCCTTTAATTCATTAATCATTGGTCCTAAATTTTGTTTTGACAGAACTATTTATTCTTGTATATTCTATGTATTTTTTTCTTTCTCACTGGACTTTTCTGTCAGTCAAACGTTTGAGTTGCATTCAGACATCATTTCATTCTGTGACTCCAAACATTTGAGGGTATCACTAACTCACTGCTAGCAAAAACTAGCTAGATAGTTAACTTTTTTGCGTCTATCATGGGTAAGTGTAAATCTATTGACTGTTAGCTGGACATTGTTTAAACGTTTCTGTAGAGGTATAAGTCAAATTAATAGTAGTCTTAAAACGTCTTAAATTTGAATTGGTGAAACCTGCAGAAACCTAGATTATTTATCCAGCTCGGTCTTCTTGTTTCCAGCTTGGACCCATCAGTCTCCTGGTTATGGGAATCATTGCAGTCCACTGCATGAAGCTCCTGGTGAAATGTTCTCATCACCTCAGCGCAAAGTAAGTAAACACTATATTTCAGCCACGGGTTAAAAGTCAAGTACTGGCATTTAAAGTGGGCTTATGTTAAACATTTGCTTGTGTCAGGTTTCACACAGGAGGGTGGAGATCAGACGCAATTAATTTAACCCCATAAATGATTCCACTTAATTAAATATGTTCACACCTTAAAATGATGTTTGCGTTCCATGCTCTACTCAGAAAGCAACTTTTTCTCTGTTTAGATTGTGTTTATTTAACTTTCTGGTCACTGTAACTGAAACCTAAAGATGCATTTCCTGTCTGTATCAATCGCTCGGTTCAGGAAACTTGTTTGGCTCATTGTGTGTTTTGCCAGATCCCGTTGACAGATTACTTTCCAGTAGGTCTCTATTTTCTGCTCAGTAATCAGGAGCCCTTTGGCAGCTCGTCGTGTGTGTTCTCACACTTTCGTCAACGCTGCCAGACAAATCCCAAACACCATGCATACGCTGAATGTAATCAGCTCGACTAATCAGAAGCTGGGAGTTGTGCTGCTGCTGTTTTTAACATTCCTTGCCGCTGAACCATTAAGTCCCTGGGGGTTCTGTATGTTAGTGAGCTGTTGTTGTGTCTTCACTAGTTTGCAAGCTGCAGCCCATGCTCCATCTGTCCACCTTTGCTGAGTTCATACAAAGATCTCCTGTATCCCCGCCACTCGGGTTAAAGGAGATTAACCGGATCAGAAGCATGAATGAAGACAGTCTTCTAGGAAGTCTAAAAGGAAGTCAGGAAATGCTTCTGTATCAGTCTGAAATTGCGCAACAACTACGTTCAGGGAAACTTGACTTTTCTGTTTGCTTTAATGCAGAGTCATCACTTCCTCTCATAGAAAAACAAACACAAACACTGCATTGTATGTTTAAATATTTACCTTTATATAGGTGGAAAAAGTATTCGTCCAGTGGTTTTCATTTCTTGGTTTATTGTTTCTTCCCAAGCCTTCATTTAAAGCTGTGCTGTATTATTGGGTTCATTTCCTGCCAATTGTTCCGTACTTTTCAGCTACAGAGCAACATTTTCTACATTTAGTTTTCACTTTCTTGCTCCATTTGCTGTTTTTCGTAGGATGAACCAACCATCTATGACCTACGGAGAGGTGATGCAGTACGGGATGGAAAACGTGTCGTGGCTGAGGAGGCATTCACGATGGGGAAGGTGAGAGGAAAAACAAACAGTTACGATGTTGATGTCTTTACTCAAACCCAGGAATATCCCAGGCAACGTTTTCCTATTACACAAAAAATGAATGTTCTTTCTCATCAGAAAACTTTGATTAAAGTCAGTGAAAATTTACAATTTTTTAAAAAATGAAATAAGCAGATGTTGAAAAGAACGCAGACACTCTTCTACTCCCTTCTAAAATCTAGGGTTTATTTATCAACGCGTAATAAAAGTGATCTGTTTAATAAAAGTGATCTGTTTTAGGCATAAACCTGAGGAGAATTACTATGGTTTCATGGTATTTAAGTATAAAATTTGTAACAAAATGTTGAACATGATATAAATATAATTGCTTTTATTGAAAACAGAAAAGAAGTGGTAGTTCATGCTACTAGAAAAATTAGAATACCTTATTACACTACTTATTATTTTGATTGTCTTCAGCAAAATCTTATCCTGAAATTTATTTGTAGTTTTAAAGTGTTTTTTGCAAAAAATATTGTAGTTATTGTCCTTGTGTGGTTTTTTTAAAGAGCAAAACAAATTTAACAAACAAAATTTAGTTAGTCCAAGCAAAACAATGAAGATAATCTAAAGTTGCGAAAGCTTTAAACTTGGTAAATAACGGCTGACATGTGACTGTGTGCTCCTCCTCTGTCTCTTGTTTCTCAGTCGGACGGTGAACTTGTTCCTCATCATCACTCAGATCGGCTTCTGCTGTGTCTACTTCGTCTTCCTCAGTGACAACGTCAAGCAGGTTCCCTCCGCTCACACACACACACACACACACACACACGCCTTACACCACCCGCTTTTACATTCAGAACTGTCTTTACTGCTGGTCCCACTTGAGAATATTTGAGGATAATATTTGCCCTGTCGGTGTGACATTTCAGGTCACCTTGTCCGCTGATATTAAACCACCTGAACTGCTGCATTAGAAAGAGCAGAAATGTAGACATACAGAACTGGATCTCTTTACTCAGATCATCAGCTTTAGGTTCTCTCAGGTCAAACAAAGACACCTTTACTTGGAAGGGAAGTTTACACAGTTTTGAAAGGATCTGTTTGCAGATCCTATCATTCAAAGGTCATACAGATACAAGTTAGAAGGTCAGTGCCAGCGTTTGGTTTTGCCTTAACAGCAGGACGAGGTGGAAAAACCCAGGAAATGCTGTTTGAATTCCTCTTCAGGTTACAAAGGATGTTCAGATTTTGCATTATAAAATAATAATGATTACAAATATCCTCACACTCTCACTCATTCATGTAATATTTACCCCTTTAGCTTTAACAAAAAGCATTACATTGTCCTCATCAGTAGAAAACATTATAAAACATCTCAATGTGTGCCCATTTTCCTGCTCACATGTTTAGATTTCATCCTGGTTGTTAAGGGGTTAACACTCAGTTGAGGAAAATCTGAATGTTATCAAGAAAACTTCAGTTTTTTTCCTCCTTTTCTCAAAAGCGTGTGATGAAATATGGTCGCTGTGATGTCACAGGAATGAGTTCACCTTTGACTTCTGAACTTTTCCACTACAAATCAATTATTTGTCTGAAATTTTTTAACAGCCTTTAGAAATCAATGCTTGATCATTTTATTTGCCTTAAAATCTTTAGGAACTAGTGAAAAATGTTTCAGTTTTATAACCGCTGATGTTTCTGATGAAGAAGCGTGGTGTTTAATTCTTGTTGTGCATTTTCTCACCACTAGAGGGTAGCATCATTTCGTTAATTGTCTTTGAGAGGTACCATTCTTCTCCTGTAGAAGACATACAATGCAGCTTATATTTTTGTCAAAGTGTTATTCATCAATAGTACTTCAGGCTTTGTAGTTTTTCTTTGGACTTTTTTTTCTGTATTTCTTTGGGAGAAAAGTACAATTATTTGTTCCTGGTTTAACATGGTTCTGCTTTTTGACTTTTTTTGTATAAAATACTTTTTTTTAACTCGTTTTTTTTAATCACTTCTTGTTTTTTTCCAGGTTGTGGAAGCAGCCAATGCCACCACCTTCAGCTGCCAGGTGAACCACACCAACCAGACGGATGTCCTGGTTCCCAGTTTTGACTCCCGGATCTACATGCTCTTCTTCCTGCCCTTCTTCATCCTCCTGGTTTTCACCCCCAACCTGAAGTTCTTGGCTCCCTTTTCTCTCCTTGCAAACGTGGTCATGACCCTGAGTCTGGTTCTGATCTACGTCTACTCCCTCATGGTAACCACCTCATTTATCTTTTATATGATTCATGTAATCTTTATTGCAACCTGTCTCTCTGGGTTATGTTTACGCATGTGGAAGACAAACAAATCAATCTTAGTTTGAAACGGCGTGTGGCAGAAAATGCTCACACTGACTCATCTGTGCAGGCGGTGCAGTTGTGTTGCCGCTGTGATGCCAGGATTTGCATATCTTGGCCTCATTTTGGGTTTCTGGTATATGCATTCCCTTGAGTCATGAGGATCAGTGGAGGTTCTGCTGGAAGATAAATCCTTTCAGGACTCTCGCAGGACCCAGATGTCCTCCATCCATCTGCTTCGGAATGGACTTGATTGGGTCTGTTTAGATTTAAATAACTAGTCTTAAAAATAAGAGCTGTAGATTAAACTCATTCATTATCTAATGCAATTTGTCCCCAAAGACCTTTAAGCTCGATTAGAAGGAAAATTCAAATGACTATTTTAAATAAAATGTTTTATTTGAGTTTCCTCTTGATTTTCCCTTTGCTGTTAGCAGACCAGATGATAAAATTAGATTTTTTTTATGTTTTATTGTTCATAAGAGGCATCAAAACTTTTATTGTTCATAAGAGGCATCAAAACTGAAAATTTCCATTTTTTCCCGACCAACCTTTTGATGCAAACCGGTGGGTTTTAAACTTTTTATTTTCTGTTGGATACAAGATTCACTTTCCTTTTAACCTCCAGCATATATTTGCTTTTATGACCATGAAAGTAAGATGATTAAAAAAGGTTAAAGTCTGTAAAAATCTGGATAATTCAGTTATTCAACATGCTTAAGGAGGAAATATGCCTGTTCAGCTTGCCTCCTTATCAATTAAATCATTATTTTACTTTTCCAGACGTTAAAAAACCTCAAATCTAAGCTAATTTAGAGAGTCTGAAAATATTCCCAGATGATGAGAATGTTTTAGTCCATTATGAGGCAAACTGATGTGCTCTAAGCACATAAACTTTTATCATCTATCTCGAAATGCTTTTTTCAGTCAAGTCGCAGGAAAGTATCGACTGCTGGTTTGAAGGACATTTTGTTCAGTTTTGTTTTCATTCTTATTCTGAAGGTCTCAAAATAATTATTGTACATCTCTCAACTGCTCATGTTATGTTTGTTTACTTAAAACTATCCTCTGGTTATTAGAACCCCCCCTAAAATCTGGATCCACCATTAACCATTAAAACTTCCCTCTTTCTGTTCTCTTTCAGTTTCATTCAAATTAAACCTAACAACCTAACTTTCTTTGGGGAAAAGCCACAAAGTAAATATTGCAGCGGTTTAATATCTTGATTCCGAAACAGCAAGATATATCCAGATCAATGAGAATGTCATTAAGTTTGTCGGTGTAGGGGAACGTGGATTTTTTTCACTCTGCTGGTGCCGATGCAATAGTACGGTAGTCTGTGTGCGATAATATGACTCATCTTTTAGCCTATAGGAAAAAAAGATCAATATTTTTGTGATTACATTAGAATCAATACTTCAGCTCGAACTTTTGTTCATTAAACTTTCCATCCGAACGCAATAAACTCCCAGTTTTCCGTCTCCCGGCTGTCCGGCTTTGTGGTTACTAAGCCAATTGGATTTTGAGCTTGTTTTGAATAACAGAACAACCAGTGAAGACAAGAGTCTCCAGATTACATGTTTCCTGGCCTTCGACCATTTCATCAGCCTGCTTCTGTGCTTTGCAGATATATAGCACTCGTGTTCGCCGAGGAATGGCCTTGCCTTGAAACGAAGCAATTTCTTGCATCAGAAACCTCACAAAGATTTGGGACTGAGATATGTGACCCATAAGCTGGATCTGCATCAACAAAGTTCAGCAAAACTGAAGGACATTGACTACAAGAAGTTTTACGTTTACTTTCTCAGTTGCTCATTTTGACTTCTTTATAGTTCAAATTTGTTGACATGTCCTTGTTACACTGAAGAACCTTCCCTATTTTGTATTTAATGATATAAATATGAAATGATAAATCAATGTTCAGTCATTTGAGGAGGTTTAACTCAACTGAGATCAGAGTTGCTGGATAACGGGACTTATGCAACTAATCATTGTTGATGATTATCAATTAATCTATAGATTATTTTAACAATTAATAATCAATTATTGGGATAAAGAAATTGGCACATTCTGAAGATTTTTTTTTTCATGTAACCACTTAAATATTTTTTATGCAAGATTAAAAATACATTAAAAGATACAAATAGATATTTCAGTTATTTTTGAAAATGTATAAATTTTTTGCCAGAAATGCAACAGCGTAGCATAACCTTAATGTAGGCTTTATCATTCGTAGTAAAAGCAGCTAAAAAAAAACACTTCTGACATCAACTTGTGAAAATCAATTGATACATTGCAAGGCTAATCTGCTGTTATTTTTTTTTTTGATTAACCAATTAATAATTGGTGCATAATAATTTTTTTTTTTTTTATATACAGAATTTAAACTAGGTGAAGCTAAAACTATGCCACTTGAGGAGTTCTGGGTCGAACATATTTACAGACAAATGATTTTCTTTTTATCTTAAATGCAAATTGTATCTTTTTTGCACAGTTTAGACTTAGTTACTGCAAAATGTCTTTTTTGGGTGTATACACTATGCAGTTAACAATTAATTGATTTGCTAAGTTAGTTTATGATTATTCCAATAATCTGTTCACCATTATTAACACGATTCCTCTTTCTGCCCTACTTTCAATGCAAGATTGTCCTTTACTGACTGAGAACATGTTTAATAGCTGGCATCATCTGTCATTCTCCCTGCATGTTGACTTTCTTAACAAGTAATAAGAGTTCCTCATATATTATCCAGGTTCTTTTCTTTTCTTTTTTTTACCTGCTGCTGCGAACAGAGCAGAGTAATTGTGTTAAATAATTGCTACAAGCAAAGGTAATTTGCAGGCTTCAGCCAGCAAATGAGTTCAGCAGGCATAAGGTGGGGCGTCCACCTTGCACAAGGTCTTATTTTAACGTGACTGCCGGTAATCTGCGGAGAGGACCCCTTGACTGCAGATTTGATTTGGGTAGATATGAAACAGTTGTCTGGCATTTAGCCGTAATGAATCACTTATTAGCATTCAGAAAGCCTTTGAAAGATGATATCAAATATCCGGACATGCCTGAAGTAAACCGTTAATCTTTCTTTCAGAACATCAAGTTTCCTATTGATCTACCAAAGGTCGGCAGAGCCAAGGACTACCCTCTGTTTTTTGGGACGGCCATCTTTGCCTTTGAAGGGATCGGCGTGGTAAGTGACCAAGTAGTGAAAGAATGATGAGAAATACTTCAAATTTTTATCTGCTTCAGCTATTTAATGGAATATATCTATTATTTATCTATAGTATCATCTGTTCGAAACACAGGAATTAGAAAAATAGTGTTTTTTTTTATTCAAAGTGCAGTTTTATGATGAGAAATATACCAACCAGAGTAACATTGTGAGTAGTGACATGTGAACAACGCTGCTTTTTTCTATACACAACTAATGGAGATTGCGTGTTAAAGTTTATGTGTTAAAAGCAGGAAGACATAATCAAATGTAAGAATTTGTGTGAGAATGAAAGGGTCCAGATTGGGATCTGAAGGTAACTGGGTCAGAACATGAACTCCACCCTTTTCCTGGTTTACACCTGTACAGACAAAACTGCAGCTCAGATTGCTAAACAAGGTTATGCTGGTTCTGATTGAAAGTTTCAGAATATTCCATTTGTCACACTTTGACGCCAATAGAACTACAAATATTAATGATATGCCTGATCAGTCCATAAAAGCATTTAAAATGCTTATTTGTATCCAGAAAACTAAAACCTCAGGATTTAAACACTTCTTAGTGCTCTGTGACATTTTGAAACCAGATTGTTATTCCTTCGTCATCCTTTGCGTTCAGCAGCATTCCTTTTCTGTCATGTTTCAACTGTTGCATCACATTTATGTCCAGCCTTCAAGAGTCCGTTAATAAGTAATTGCACGTTGCGCACAGCTTTTTCACCTGACTGTAGTTAAAATAAATTTACAAAAAGGTGAGGAGCGTTTACTCTACGTTCATTCAGGTAGATGTTGTGAGACTTCCTGCACACAGTTTCTATTTGCTTGTCAGAACAATTTGTACAAAGAGCTCTTTTGGTTTGCACATATTTTGTAGATGGGCACAAAAATGGGTTTGGTTTTATCAGGTTCTGAAATCATTTATTCTGACCTCAAGTATACAAAAACACCAATAATCACAAACACAAATGGTTCAAAGAGGGAAAGTAACAACCATGTGGTGCTGATTTAATGCGTTCAGTGGAAACATCTTGATTAAAGCAGAATGCCAAGGAGGAAAGATATCAGCATTGACTTTGGAGAGGTTTATGATGATATTTATAAGCTATTTCAAATCCAAGACTTTATGGAGAGAAAGATTTATTCTCAAGTTGAAAAAAATATGTAATAGTTCTAATATTAGGCTGCAAATTTACCCCAACGTCAATGCTCAAAGAAATGGCCAAAAAGCCCAATAACTCCATCTTAGATGCTACAAACCTTTATTAAAATGTTGAATGTTAAAGTTAATGTTAAATCAGGTTTATTTGTATTTCAGTAACAATGCAGTTCAAAGTATTATGAAAACATAATAAATGCATCATATAGTCAACAGTTGTGAAAACCAGTGCCAGACATTGTATTTTCTCATTGTTAAAAATCATCATTACACATAAAATATGTTCCATTTGTTATGGTTCAAATGCAACTTTAAACAGTGGGATTTAAAAAAAATATAATTTAATTGAACCTCCCTCTAAAACAAATATGGGTTTTCAAAGTTGCATCTCCCTTAGCAGCAGGACTTTTGGAACCATTTCCATTGTCCAGATGGGGCCGAAGTGAAGATGCCTGATCATAATTCCAAAAAACAAATAAGACTTGATAATAAGATAAATATTTGATCAGTCTTATTTATGGTAAATCTTATTTATCAGATATTGTGAGGATTTGGCAGTCATGAAATTAACCTTGCACTGCCTTGTATTCTAGAGTCAAAGTACAAAATTATCAGTCCAAGTGAAGATTGGCCCGTCAATGGGACCAACAGCCCAAACAAACGAGTTAGTTAAAGTGTGCATGTCAATCAGGTTGAAGGTCTGCGGTGAGACATTAATGCCTCGTTTTCACTGAGCAGAATGACTCCTCGGTGCTGTTTGCTACGCTCATTTGACTATTTCCAGTGTGAAAACGGCCCCTACAACTGGAGCTACTGGGATCACACAACATGGTCCACTGATAGAGAGACAGAAAAATGTTGCTCTTTACGTAAACCACAACCACAAAAATAATCCTAGAACCTGATGCCTAATCATTATGTCCTGATGCCCAAATACTGACGGTTGAAACATAGTGGACTTTCTTTGTTCATGGTGACTATAAGTAACCCTGATTTTGCTCATATACACAGGCATGTGGTGTGTCCACGTGTGTTAGATTCTTGTTTGGGATTTTAATTGGATGTGATCCTGGCAAAAATATCTAGAGGACAAGATCACAGGCCCACATGTTTGTATCTGTTCTTTGGAAAGCCTGCTGGTCACATAGGTCTCTGTGGGAGCCGTGGAAAAGAAAACAAAACCTTCATTTGTTTTACTTGTCACCAGCACAGCATGAAGGGATAAATATAATGCTTTTGAACATGTTGAATGCCATGAAATGGAGCCATGGGCAAATTTGGGCTTTCCTTCAATGTCCAGATGCCCAAATCAAGAGCTCACAGCCTGAGAACAAGAGACTTTTTGAAAGAGTAACTGATTCTAAGCAGACTTCAAAAACATGTTCACTGGGTTTTCACCTGCTGAGCCATCTTTTTCATTCTCCTGCCTTGTTTGTGTCTTTGTGCGTTGGAAGGTCCTCCCTCTGGAAAACAAAATGCAGCGGCCGCAGAAATTCACCCAGGTTTTGTATCTGGGTATGGGCATCGTCACGTTCCTCTACATCAGCCTCGGCACCATCGGGTACATGTGCTTTGGAGAGCACATCGGCGGCAGCATCACTTTAAACCTGCCCAACTGCTGGTAAGATAACAAGAAGTTTTGAGAACTTAAAGGATGTGCTGCTCTTTTCCTTTTATCTGCAGTAAAATATCCGATCCGCAGTTTTGAACAGAGTCTAATATGTTATGAAATGTTTGTTTAGTTTAAGAGAGGAAACATTTTGCATTAACATAACACAAATTGCTTTGTAGGTCTTTACTTTGGGAATGCTGACCTTGTTTAACCCGGAGAATTTGCTTTTAGTGATGTGCCTAGATAAAATAAATAAGGTGATGGGAATATGTCAACACAGTTTGTACAACCGGGTGTCATTTTAACTTTAGACAGATCTCTGATCAGAGATGCCCGTAAAGCCCCTCCACCCTGCCAGGGGAGTAAATTATTCTGGCTGTAATGGCAACACTGAAGCTTCTTCTGTGGCATAAAACAAAGTTTTACTTGAAACTTTTATTTTCCCCAAAGTTCAGCACAGACCGACGTAAAAGTTAATGAGAAACCCTCGGTAATTATAAATAAAGTTAGCTGGATAATCAGCATTTCAGAAACAAAGGTGTCATTTTTCTGGCCATCAGTCTGGTTCCCTCTGATGGAAGCGTGCCCGCAGTAACGAAAGTGGAACCGAAGTCTCAGACAGAATTTGTTTACTCATTACTTGTTGCTATCATCACAGCTGCAGGAGAGCGACGCCCATTGAAGTGGCTTTTGTGGCTGGACTGATGTTGCGTTTTAGTGGAATAGATTGGCTGTTCAATGAGGTTGAAAACTCAAAGATTGTAATTAGCAGCATCTGTCTCAAATGGAAAGCAGAGACCAAGTGATGTTTATGAAAACTACACATCATAGAGTTTCTAACTTTTATTTTGTATGTTGTTATTTTTAAGGGAAATTGAGGTTTTTGTGGTAACATTTGTGCTGATTTTCTGTCTGCTTGCAGGACGTACCAGGCAGTAAAACTCCTGTATTGTTTCGGCATATTCATCACTTTCGCCCTGCAGTTCTACGTTCCTGCAGAAATCCTCATCCCGCAGGTTTTGGCCCGCGTGTCGGAGAGATGGCAGAAGCCGGTCGATCTTCTTCTCCGCACCCTTCTGGTCATCATCACATGTAGGAATTCTGTTATTTTATTCTTAATTTTTACCAGCATTTCATCTGTAAGGGTGCACAGATTTGTTTATCAGAGATGATTCCCTCATTTTTGGGATTGTGATTGACCAATACTTGCATATGAACCTGCTCTTATCCCCCACTCTTTTCTACCTCAGCAAAGGTCTAAAAATCAACCACTGTCCTCTACTGCTCTCCCTGTTTGACTGACATTCCAGCCCACCAGGTCATGTTTATTTGTTTGCAGTTAACAATATTTACCTCACTGTTGCCAACTTAGCAACTTTCTTGCTATATTTAGCAACATTTCAGACAACAATAGCAAAAAAAAAAAAAAAACTGCTATGGGCCAAAACAGGCTTTTTAAAGATCAGTGATCGGCAATCAGCCAGGAAACTGCAGTCGGTGCACTCCTTTCTGAAAGCCATATTTTGCATTTTAAAATGACTATTTTAATATTTAAATGATTAAGAATACGTTTTTATTTTCATAAAAGAAGCCAACAGTCACTTTGAGCTGCTTACAAGACATTTATGACAAGTTCTTACAAGTTGTTACTGTTACTGCCACAATAATCAATCTACAAAGTCACAGTCTGATTCCACTCATCAGTCTGAATAGTTTCATATTTTAATGGAGAACTTTTTATTGAAGTACGGTGCCTTGCAAAAGGCTCAATCATGTTCAGTGTCTGTATTTCACTCAAGAACATTGAATCATGCTTACTTTCTCTTACTACCTCTGAGGCAGTTTTCTCTTTATTCCTGTTGTTGGATTTTTTTTTCATTAGGTTTATTTAAACCAAATTGGAGCAAAGACCGTCAGCATTCTGTTTTACTCGGCAAACAAAGCTGATGTCTGTGATGAACACCTCAAAGTGTTGAAGTCTTGAAGCTTTTAAGATCTGCGCCTTCCTTTCAACAACTCCCTCTTCACTTTAGCTGAAACGCTCTTAAGGAAAAGAAACCGATTTGCTCTCAGAAGGTTGTTGGTTTGATTGTAAAATAAAAGCAGCCTTTCATGCCTCATTGAGGAGAGTTTTTAGCTGATTGACTGTTTTAGCTAAATGGGTGAGGCGGACGTATTGAGCGACTTCAGCAAGCCCCTTTGTGACTAATTACTTCCAGGTGATCCCACAAGTCCAGAGCACTTGGAAGAGCCTTGCTTGCACTTTCATCTTGGAACCACAGATTGTGCAAATTGATCAAAGAATGGACTTAAAGGAAAAAATAAAGGAGATGCTTTTGAGAGACGAGGATTAAAAGAGAACTTAATTGTGGTATGTGTAAAATAAATTATTTTTGATGCATTTTTTTTCAGACCACCTTTCTGACTGGTTTAAGTTCTTCTATAAAATCAGATCGAGGAACCACTGATGATAACACAGTCATTAATCTGTGACATGCAGGATTCCCTACCCTGTGCTTTGCTGTAACTCTAATCTAAGGCAGCTGAAATGCAATAAGTTCTAAGTTTTGAGTTGATCTCGTAAACGTTTGTCAATAGTGGAGATGCCAAGGTGTTTGATTATTGTGTATCAGAACAATATTCTTATATGTCATTTGTTGGTTGGAAAGGCTAAAAGGACAAATGCAAACTCTGTGTCTGATGTTTGTATCAGGACAATTTTTCTTGCTGTCAAACATTTTGTTAATGGAGGAACAGACTTCTAATTGTGTTCTTTTATAAAAGAACGCACATCTTCAAACATGACTGGACATATGAAATAGCTAATTGACTAATTTTATGTCTTGTCCCTGCTGATTCTCTGTCAAGGGTAATCCAGGCTTTAAAAGTTGCATAACTCTCCACAATCCTCTTAAAAACTTTTTTGCCCATCCCTGAGAACCTGACAGAAGTAAAAGTTTGTTTCTCAGTTCAAATCCAGCAATGTCGTCTTCTTATCTGAGCCTGAGCTCATTTACGTCAGAGCCGTCCTCTGGTTGGACCAGTAGGCCTTAATTTCAGAAATGATAGCCTCTCTTTGCTCCAAGCTAAAGTTGAGCAGAACATTCATCTTTTCAAGAAGCACACAGCTCACAGCCCATCATCCATAAAGCCACAGAGGTGCATTAGTACAAATGACATGAACACCTCCCACATCTGCAAAGACATTGTTATTTTTTAATGCAAAAGGTGTTTTGGAGCAACATTTTTTTCTTAAGTAACCAACCAAAAATGTGTTAACACTGCAGTACATTTTTTCTGGACCTTCAGCTCCAAAACCAGAAAATATACTTTTAAAGTTTTGAATAAAAGCACATTGATATAACTCTGCAGCCTCTCGCACCCCAACGGTAGTTAAAGTAGAGTAAATGAGAATGAAGTGTGAGTATAACCTTAACAAACTGTGCAAATGACTAAAATTATCTTGCATTCCTTAATATTTTACTTCTAAACATCAAAGCTTTCTTGTATTTTCCTAAAATGATTTTTATGTTTTGATCTCTTGAGCAATGAGGATGAGGATTTCCAGGATTTATGAAGTCCTTTCACACATTCACTGTAAGCTTTGATTGCTTTTTGCTCTCATTTTCCTTCAAGTTTTCATTCTTTAGTACTTTTCAGTTAAACTTGGCTTAAGAGGTTCAGGGTGTCCTTTAAAAAAAGGCTCCACTTGTGGTGGTGCCCTTCCTTCAATTTGTCTAAGTGTCTTATGATGCTACCACTAAGAGCAGAAAACGGTTTGAAAGTATTATTTCATTCCACAATATTTCTAAACAAGACACGTTTTGGGCTTTTCCAATTATATCGGAAGCATAGATAACCAGAAATAAATAAGGGAACATAATTAAAACACAGTATCATTGGCCCTTTTTCAGTTAGGGGACTTTTATTTATTTATCTATTTATTTACCCTTTATTTAACCATCTGAGTTATTAACAACAAAATTATATTTATGTTAATGACCTTGTGGGGAGGTCTTTTTTCTCTTTTTTTGTTTCAAATAAATAAATTCATTGGTTTTGTCAATATTTTAGGTGATTTAATCTGTTGAACACATATATTAAGAATATTTGTTGCACTCTTTAAAAAAAAAAAAAAAAGACAAATGGATGAGAAAATAAAGAACTCAGCCACCCACACATGTGGCTTCATTTTGCTGGACAATGTGTCAAGTTGATGGAGATGAAACTCCTGTATTCATTCAACAGTTTCAGGCACCAGTAAGCATTTCTTTGTATCAGACGTCGAACTGCAGTCAGTTATACTGGTAATACTATGCTTATTTCAAGTGGGAGGTAAAAAGCAGTAAAAAGAAGACGTTGTTCTCATGGAAACAAAATGATAAAAAAAAAAGGATTGTTGTTCAGCGTGATTTTCCAGCTGCATTCAGCCGATCCCCATCAGAGCAGAAGCTCTAATGTATTATGTCTGTGTGGAAGGTATTCATCTGTTTATCTTCATGTTTGTGTTTTTCTCAATGCCGGCCTTCGTTTCTCTTCTTCTGGACTAATATTTGATTGGCTGAGCATCTCAAGGAGCCCGCCGCTTGTCCTTCAGAGCTGGTTTGTTTGCAGCATTGCATGCAAGTGTGCGTTTGCTTCCGGGAATCGGTTCGGCAGGAGAGGTGGCGAGTCAATGGGAATTAAAGTCGGCAGCCTAACAGCCACATGTCTTTTCCACTTGCGCTCACGAGTGCATGCCGAGAACTACCTGTTCTCATTCCTGTCCCGCTTTCAGGCAGCAGAACACACTTCCCTGTAATGGGCCTCTAATAGATCAACGATTGCTATTGATTACCATCAAGTCAGGACTGCTGATTCCTTAACACTGCTGTCACTTTGCTTCTCTACTGTCTGATGTTTAAAAGCTCATTTTCTACGTGCGCTAAAGTCAACAGGGGTGTAAGTGTGTTTTCTCATTAAAGCTGCTACTGCTAAGAAATTAGGCATGGTCCGTTAATTAGAAAACTCCTAATTGTTTATGCACTTAATAGATTAGCAGATATTTAAAAGTAATCAGATAAAAGTTTGTCTGATGAAGATGAAATGTTTTCTTGTAATCTCTGAAAAGAAGAAAACGAGCAGAAATCCAAACCGTTTTGGACTTTACATAACGTGAACTTAGCCTGGTGGTTCTGGTGTGCGATTTGAAAATGGCTTTCCGTTGACGGTAAATGTCACAGGTTTGACTGATGTTCCAGGTCTTTTTCTCTCCTCCCAGATCTACTATGATTTTACTTAAGCTCTGCTTTAACTGGCAGAGCTGTAAAACAAACCTAGCTGTCACTCGTCGCTACAGCAACAAAGCCCTTTCTTTCCCTGCCATTTGTTTCAGTTTGAGCTCAAACAGGCAGATAAGAGGTAAAAGAGAGGACTGCCCTGAGCAAACACTGCCCCGTCTCTCTCTGCTGAGCTCTGATTTGACTTGCATTTTCCCTGAAAAGGTCAGTTTCGTTTCAATGCTCTGAGATTTCTTTTGAAGTGAGGACTCTTTTCTAATTTGCCACAGATAGGCTGAGAAACGGAGGAGCTTGCTGTTGCTGCTGATGCTGTTTTAATCAAAGAGCCTCTGAGTGGCAGCGGTGGGATTGAAACATGGCTTTACCTTATTCTGTGTCTCTCTACACAAGGTCTGACAAAATTACCCGAAGGCGCAGTTCTTGAATTGTCACATGAGGCTAGGTGTAACTCTCAAAGACAGAAACATTAGGTTGCATTAGGGTATTTTGGACATTTAGTGGCAGATAGAAGATTGCGAGAACAACTCCACAGGACCAAGCTTTGATGTTAACGTTTGAAGTTGGGGTTGATAACGTATACCTATACGTTTTTTTATTCTCTTGTGTGAATCCTTTAATCAGGCTTTGCCTCCTGTGGAGATGGGAGCGCCGTGTCACTATTAAATTATATATATAAAAAAAAAGCTATATGTTGACTTTGTGATATCTGCCAGTGAGTCTTTCACATCACTGTGGAAAACTTTTGATCCCCTCGTCTTTGCAGAAAGGTTTTCATTTTGTCTAATTTTGGAGTGTAGACCACTTTTTGGAGCTGATAATCTGTGAAAGTAATGTCTCTCTGACCTTGTATCTCATTTGTTCTTGAATTTCTTTAAAGGTGGTTATAAGAAAATACTAATGTGCTAAATATTAATGTGACAACATAAGGTGAAATTTGTAAAGCTAAATCAAAGATTAAATGAAACGTAGATTTGTTGCAAATATTACATCAAGCACAACTGCAGAAGGTAGCTGCAGTTTTTAGAAATGTCTCTTGACCCAAAGTTCGACTGATAAGGTCAAGAAACGCCCAAAGGAATGAATCTAAGTTGCAACAGCATCATAGATTCTGTAGCAGAGACTCATTTTTGGGTTTTACGTTTCACTCTGCTAGTGTCCATATAGACAGTATAGCTGAGAGCAATTTGCACCAGAAAACCTCTCGTCATCCATGGGGCCTCAAGCAACAGATTGCACCAATTTCACCATTACCTTTTTTTTTTTTTGACAAACAACCCATTTCTATGGGAGGAAGGTTCATATGCAGCAGCAACACAAAGTGTATCCCCATCATGACTCTTCTTCAAGGAGATCTAGCATAATCTAAAACAAATTGTTTCCCATAATACAACTAAGCGCAAAACAGCCATTCGTCTTCATGAGCTGAGAAACCAGCTCAGCGTTCTGTGCCGGTTCTGGTCGTTTTTTTCTGTTCCCTTCGTCTGAGTCACTTTGCCACGGGCTTGAGGTGAGCAGCTTGCGTGTGTTGCTAAGCTGTTGATGGGAACAGGAGAGGACACATGAGGATGTGGCGTGAGCCTCCTCTTCCTCTGTTCTTCTTCTTGTGCTTCATCTGGAGCAGTGTGGCACTAAGGTGACATTCCAACTGGAAAGGAAGCTGCTTGTTGGACTGTAGTGGTGTCTTTTATTTATTTATTTTACCCTTTCAAGAATGTGATGGGTGCATTCACCTTTGCAGGTTGTGGAGCATGTTCCCCTCTGCGTTTTGCCCTTTTGCTTTCTCCATCCTAACTTTCTGACTTGCCTTCTCTCTTCTGATAGAAGCTGGATTGCTTGAATCTAAAATGATGTTTAAATTTTACAAAATCTAAAGATCTTTTTGAAAAGATTTCTAATCTGTGAGTGGGCCTGAAAAGTAGTTGAATATCCATAGTTTTGTCCTGGGGAAGAGATTTATTTTTGATACGTTCTCTAATGAAGATTCCCTGAAAAGAAACATCATTTTCTTAGTACCTCCCATTTATATCCAATTTACAATACTTCCATGTTCAGTTGATATATAATGCTAGCAAGTTTAAAAACCATGAGCTTTGGGTTGTAAACATGTTCAATAAAAATCCAAAGAAAGAACACGAAGGTAATGGAAACAACTGCTTAGTTGATAGCTAATCCAGAAAAGTGCCACGACTAAACACAGGAGTACTTTCAGTGGAGAAAAGAGAAAAAAAAAAGCTTTCAAAAGGGGAGAACAAATTTAATGGCAATCATAAACGGTGTAGGTATTTATCCAGAATAGGGTAAAAGCTAAACACAGAAACACTAAAGGAAAGAGAACATTCAGTTAAAAGAATCGAAATTCCAGCAGTAGCCCATCAATGTCTCTGTCTGCAAAAGAAGCATGGCTAAATACAGAAGCACTGTGCAAAGAATACTTTCTATAAAAAAAAAAACATACCGACTAAAGCAAAACATAACTTCATCAGTGGTTCATTCTAGAAAAGAAATGAACACATCAACGCCTGATGCTAAAATGATGTGTTTAGCATCGTGATTAGCATCATGATTAGCATTGTGTTTGGCACGATGCTAAACACAGAAGCATCAGGCCAGGATTACCTTCTATGGAAAGAAAAACCAAGAAAACACAAACGTATGTTCAACAATAATTGCAGATGATGCATAAATGGAAAGTGATGAGTCAAATGAACATAGTGATTTATGATGCGTCTATTATAATTTCAACGTTCCACAGTTAGTAATCTGTTTATATCATATTCATGTTTCTGTATTGTGATGGCAGTCGCTCACACTTGTTCCAGGAAGGTGCCAGAAGGAAACTTTTGAGGTGACACCAACTCGTTCAGTTGTTGGCAGAATAATTGAGCGCAGCACGATTTTGCAAAGCACCTTATTGTCTTGCTGACACAAAAATCTGTCTGCATAGTTTTCAAAAGACAGCAGCAATAAGCGCTAAAGGTCACATCTGAAATATTTATCAAATCACATCGCATCTGAATGTTTCAAACTAGACCTGTCTCTAAATGACGGCCTCTGTCCCTAAACAACCCAACCTACTGGCTCAATTATCATGTCACATGACACAGTCAGCCAGAGGATCTCTGTCATTACCAAGGATTTCCTGCAAGGTAGGGAAGGTCAGACTCACCCTCCAACTCTAATTTTACCTCTCGTCCTGCTCCTCCTGTCCTTTCCTCTCCATCCACAGCTTTTTCTGCTCATATTTTGCCCTCGGGTTTCTTCCCTGTTTATAATAGTCAGCTTAAACTTTTCGTACACTTTGTAAAGTATAAAAACTGCTCAGTATACAGAAGTCTTAATGTATTGTAACCTGCTTTTCAGTTATTAATACGTTTAGCTGCAACAATGGGCTCATTTTCAACCTAGCGATGTTTAAATATTTATTATACCTAAGATTACCAGCATAAAGACTTCTTAAAAGCCTGATAGTTAACTTATTTATTTTGTATATCAATCCTGTTGGTGTTTTGTTTTGCACATCATTATACAGATCTGCATCATTTATGTCGTCTTCAAAATACGTACATCAAAAATCCTTTGTAGTCATATGCCACCTTCAAGCAAAAACTTTGGCTTTATGTCAGGAACACATTGTTTTGCTTTTAGCTTTTGTGTTTTAAATATACAAGGTCGGTGTGAATAGCAGATGTGCACAATAGGATGAAGTTTATGTTTGTAATGTCATAGGGGAAAAGTGTTTCAAGGACTTGCATCAAGAACTTTACCAGCATACACATCATGTTTCTATGCCACAATTCTTCTTAAAATCCTGCAAGAGTCCATTTTTCTCACATTGCAGGACACAGAGAGAATGGTAGTTTGGAAAAGTGCTGGCTCTGGTAATTAAAGCTTCTCGTACCCTTTCTGAGCCCCTCAGAAACCCATAGTGGCACCAAGGACTCTTAAAGCAGATGGGTCAGTGTGATGTGGAGCCAGGAAAAGGACAACAGTCCCTCTCTGATCCTTTTTGCTCGTTTGTTCTCTGCCTCGTTTGTTGAGGAGATAAAGTTGAGAGTCTGCTGGGAGAGTCTTTGCCTGCAGAGCTGAGCTCTTTTTGTCTTTATTGTCTTTGTAGTATTCTCTGAGGTCCTTACAGCCTAATATGTTTGTTGTTCAAAGAAGAATCAGTTCAGCTTTTTGTTGGACATTGTTAAAGAACAGCAAAGGCTTTCTGACGAAGTGTCCACTTTGTTTGCTTAGTCTTCCGTTAACTGAGCACACTGCAGGCGTAAAAGATTTTCCTGCTGACATAGAGGGGTGCTCGTGGTAAAAAAACAAAACAAAACTGCGTTTTGATGTACAAAGTAATTACATAATCAAAATACTGTAATCGGACAGAGGGATATTTTACTGTGGGGTTTAAAGTTAGTGAGCTGAAAAAGAGTTCTCTGGTAGAAAATTCAACAAAAAGAGTACATTTACATACAATTATTTAAATATATAATATCTACTTATTTGAAAATAAATTTGGCACAATATTCCAGAATACTTCAAAGTGGATACTGTCTGTCAGGGTTCAAAGATTTATTTTCTAATTCTTGGAACCTCCTAACTTTTTTTCTGGATTTTTTTTTCTCCTCCAAATGTCAT
Source organism: Poecilia reticulata (assembly GCF_904066995.2). Lineage (NCBI taxonomy): Eukaryota > Metazoa > Chordata > Actinopteri > Cyprinodontiformes > Poeciliidae > Poecilia > Poecilia reticulata. The sequence continues at coordinate 27,588,662 of NC_088839.1, forward strand.
TGAAAGTTTCAAGCAGCAGTAATCGTATAATCATAACCGTCATAGTGGTTATGTCCATATACGGTCCTTGCTCCAAAAAACATATTTTCCCTCAATATCTTGGAAATTCTCAGTCAACATTAGTTTTTTTTTCACTCACATTGCAAAATCAGAAATGTGTGTGGAAAACAAAGATGTTTTTAAATACATTTACTCAGATTATAAAGTCAAATACTTGTAGCAAAAAGTGGCAGTTGTCTACAATGATTAGGTATTGTACTTAGGAGATATGCATCTGCATATTTTCCAAAGTGTCAGTGGTAAATTTGAGGTGTTTTTCCTGTATCAGAGCATCTCCTGGGTCCAGACTCGGCATGAATGCCTCGAACGAGGCCAAGAATTGTCTGATTGCAAGATTTAGTCTAAAATTCCTGAAATATAGTCACAAGAAGTCAGAATCCAGTAATTAAATCGTTTTGAGTTGAAAACTTCTTTCGATGGTCCAAGTGGAGATTCTTTGTCTCCAAGCAACGCAAAGAGTATTTTTTGTGTTTTCTTCTCTTTTTCATTAGTTTTCTGTGTTATTTTTCTTTCTATTCTCAAAAATGCCTCCTCCAAGCCGACTCCCTGAGCTTCTTACTGCTGTTTGAAGGACTCCAGCACATCTTTTGTTTGGCTCTTTTATTTGCCATCTTGCATTGCAGGTGTCACACAATGAAATGTTCTGTTTCCAGCAGATGACATGGCAGCCTACAAAGGTCCTTTGATGACATTTTCATGTTGTACAATGAAGCTCACAAAAAAACGCAGGTCATGGCGCTGCGGTACCAGTGTGCGCTTTTTGTGTATCAAAACTGCCTTTTGTTAAAATACCGAGAATGATTTAACAAAAGCAGGTAGAATTTTTTAGTTTTTGTTTGTTTACATCTTGTGGTGACAACCAGTTGAAGTAGACCTTTGCATGGCATGTGACTCGTGTATAAATGAATTGTTTGACTGAAATCCAAACGTATTAATTCACTTACAGGAAGAAAACTTTTTAATTTCTTAAATGTCTTGTTCATTTGTCATCTCTGCGATCAGGAACCTTTTTGTTCTCATGATTCGATGTGACCTTTTTCAATCTTACTCGGGGAAACACAACCACTTCCGCTGTTGCCCGGCATTTTATTTTTCTCAAGCTGTACGTCATTCTTCTCAAAAACATGGTTTGCAGGGCAGATTGGATGAATTGACTTGTGAAATAACCCTCCAAACAAGCAGCAGACGTCTTTATTTATCATTCTGCTCCGTCCTGAAATACAATTTATTGCAATCATTTTCCACAGTTGTCATGTTGAAGCAGAAGGTAAGAATTTGTCCTGCATTTGTTTGTAATTCTTACCTGAGGGCAGTGCAGTGGCTTCTTCATGCGGAGGAAACGTGCATCATTTTCTCAGTTTTAGATTTAAATTCAAATGGGTCCTCAAGGCTGACGGGCTCTTTATTTAAAATCTTACTGTAGACGTTTGTCCTTGCTTTTCCTCCACATGATTGTGCATTTTAATATCATAAATTTTTTTCCAGACTGTAAACTATTAAAGAATAACTGAGCATCATTTCAGAAAATCTTCCCTCATCCTAACATTTTAAAAGTGCAAAACGCCCAGAGCTCATTACATACAGGAAATCCTGAACCATGACCGTGCATTTATTTCTTTATAGAAAGAAGTTTCCAGTAGTCAGATTTACATGCTGCTGAGCTTTGATTAGGTACAGCTGTTTTCCTGAGCAGTTTGTTGGTTCTCTTGTTGCAGAGAGTTACATGTATATCAGTTTTACTCCAACAAATGAATTCAGAAATGTCACAAACACAACACCTAAAATCCATGGTTTTTATTTTGCATCTAGTTGCCTTAAAGTTATTTTGTACCTCTACGAGGAATTACTGGTTAAATAAACTTTAAATAAAAATAAAATGTATCCCCATCACAGCAGGAACAGATTATAGCCCCTCCAGCAAACTGCCGCCTCCTGATTAAACGAATCTTCACTCGCGCTCAGAGGGAACCGCTCCTGTTACCTTGTATTCCTGTAATTTCAAACAACCACCAGCCACGATAAAATAAATTGGCAGCTTCAAATTGATAACTGGGACAGAGCATCCTGTTTCCACTAAATTATAGCTTACCTGTTAGAAACTTTTTTTTTTAATCCTACAATACAGCCAACTGTATTTTTGTCACCCTGATCAGAACTGAGATATTGTTTGTCAGTCCTTTATTAGAATCTCCCCATGATCAGAGAGATCCTCTTGCAGTGCATTGTGGGAATAGCAGCCCTTTCACATGCTTCCTGTAATCAGTCTTTCATGACTGGAAGTCCAAAACAGTTGGATGTATTTTTGGTCAATTCCAATAAAACAATTTAAATTACTTGTTTTTTTCTTTTTCTGTCAACACATTTGCCAGGTGTTGACAAATGTTTCAAGAAGACATTTTCTATAAAACTTGTCATGAGAATGGTTTTCTAAAAAAAATAAAAAATAAAAAATCAAATATCGGTGCAACTGAAGAAAGTTCCCCTAAAGCAAAACTGTGAAGTGTTTAATCCGGAGCGTCTCTGGAAAAGTTTTGCTACCTTTGTCAGCTGATCTTAGTGCAAAAGAAACATTGACTGCTGACTCAACACAGTGATGAAGGAGGTGGGATGAGGGAGGTGAGCCAGAGGTTACATTGTTAGTGAAACTGAGGAATGGAGATGGGGTGAAAGCAGACTATTCATTCAGAGGGGGTGAATTTGATGCCAAGTAAATGATCATTAAAGATCACACTCTTTTAGCTGAACCATGTACTCTGCTTGAGTTAAATGCTGCAGAGAAATAATGCATCAACATATTTATTTTAGTCTCACCAATGCTTCCTAGTTCACACATTATTTATTTTAAAAGTTAATTATAACTGTATTTAACTAAATTTTGAGTGGAATATCTCTGGATCCAGCTCAGAGTTCATTACTGTTAATGGCATGTGGGAACAAAACATGAACTCATGCTGTCTAATTACTATGGCATAATTCAGAACACCACAACACTAACAGTACAACAGTAACGCATTGTTTGGTAGCCAGCAGCAAGGACTTCAGCATGGCATTGAAGGATTAATATTAGATGGGGAGGAAAATGCAAAAGTTCACAATGTATGTTTGCTTCTGGCAAAGTCATTCTGATGTTGCCATAAAAAAGGAAGCATTTTCTACCAAACTGGTTCCAGTGATTACCGTATTTTCCGCACTATAAGGCGCACCTAAAAACCTTCAATTTCCTCAAAAGCCGACAGTCCGCCTTATAATCCGGTGCGCCTTAAATATGGACCAATACAATATTGAGCCACAACAGGTCTAGCAACTACGGTAAGCAGCCGCCGACTTCATTTTCCCCCGTAGAAGAAGAAGCGCGCAGTGCATTCTGGGATAGTTGTCAGAACGCTGGTTTGTTAATAAAGTTTGACTGACCTATCTACCTACCGACCATCTAGAATCAGGTCGTCTGCAGGTCATTTAGCACCACGTTCTCCACGAACATGCTGTACACGAACGGAGAAGGGTGACCATCGTCCGGCCACGCCCCGGCCCAGTCGCACAAGGCTCTCCTCGCCGAACTGAGTTGGACTGTTTTGTTGACATTCCCTTTAGTGCAGCTCCATCTAGTGGATCCATAACGTAACTCCAGCCTCTATTGTAGCGTCCATTCTATGCGCCTTATAATGCGGTGCGCCTTATATATGAAAAAAGTTTTAAAATAGGCCATTCATTGAGGGTGCACCTTATAGTGCAGAAAATATGGTAACTCTAAATCTTGCCTTCATTAAGGCTTTGCTTCCAATAATATGGTTTCAGTTGATTTATATAAATTTGTGTCACAGATATAACAAAAAGGCAATGTATTTAGAGTAAAAGTTAACAATCTGCATTTTCAGGGTTTTTTATTTATTTTCAGGGTTTTTATATGGTAGTGAGTATTTTGGACTCACTACCATGTTTATGGTTGCTTGGTTTGGACATACTTCACTGTGCAACAGTTTATTAATCCGAATATAGTCAACCTCTTCAGGTTTTTTTAGTATCTGTCATTTTTTATATGACCACGATCAACTCAGTTTCTAACAGAGTTAAATCCAGCTAAGCATCCTTTACATCAACCAGAAAGTCTTCTGTAAAAATGTTAATGCAATTACTCAGAAGGTTCTCAAGTCCCAAATTAGCTTTTGCCCCGTCATTAAGCACCATTACCTCTAAATTGCACCAAAGTTTGTCAATAAAGGCTGAGGAAATGTCCTAATTTGCATAACAAAAATGCTCTCTGTCAAACCACATACTTTCTGCTCAAGTCAGTTTTTCTCTGAGACTCGGAGGTTCAGCATTGTTTCAGTGAATCTCTATTCAGAAAGGGCTTCTTTCACTCAGAGTGTCATTCTTAACAATAATGTTTGTCATTATTATTATACTCTTACGGACTCTTCTCCAGAAACAGTAGCACTCAGTATGAATAGACTCATTTGGCTGCAATTGAACTTTAATTTTTACCATCTTTTTACTTTTCTTTAAGGAAGCGTCTCAAAAGTAAGGACTGAATGAGAATCCATCCTCCTAAATAAGGCCGTCTTAAATAAGACTGACTTTCTTCAGAAGTCACTTAGTATCATCCTTTTTTAATTAACATTAGTGAACAACAGCAGAAACACACCAGACAGATCAGGGACAAGAGTGTAGAGCAGGTGAAAGAGCGTTTTGGTCATGAAATAATATTTTTTGGATTTAGTTTAAATTTAGAGCATAACTTTTTGCGCAAAGTACTTTAAAGGACAATAGGCTTGGTTTCTGAGAACTTCTAATGCTGTCTACTGGTCATATTTTGAAAAGCTCAGTGAAGTTTTCAGTGACATTTATGCTGCCAACGGGTCTATGTGGAGCACACCCTCTCTGAGCTCATTAATATTAGTTTATGCAGGTACCAACTGCTCAGTTAAAGATGTGAGCCTTTCAGGCAAACTGAGCGAAGGTCCATGTTTTAATGACTGTCAGTCCACTATGCAGCAGATCAGCCAATGTTGGGTGAGCGAGATGAAAGTCTGCTCAGGCCTGAAAGAGCTAGAGGCAGCTCCGCTTGTTTCTGGGTGGTGGCTGCTGGTGGCGAGGTGAAGAAATTAGACTGCCTCCAGCATATTTTGGTTGTCTGTGGAGAAAAGAAAGCTAAGAGCCTCCCTACCAATCTCTAATCCAGCCTTAGAGCATCCCTACTGCCGGCCGTGGCTTCGTGGCTTTGGAAGTAATTGACTCTGTTTGCCTGTAGAGCTGTCTCTTTCTCTCTCTCTCAGTGGATTTAAAAACCTGTGGGCCTGGTTCAGAAACCGCCTGCTGACAGTTTAAAAGCTGCCAGCTCCTCTCCCTCCAAGTCTCTCCTTTATTTCCTTCTTCTGGCTGCTTAATTGAACTGGCCTGGCCAATCGGTCTGTTGATGCTGACGGGTGGGAAGAGGAGGAAAAAAAAAAAATCCTTGACTTCAGAATTTAATCTTCTTTAATAGCGCAGCATCCAAAATGTGGAGTTGTGAAAAATATCATTGAAACACTTTCTCAGTGCAAAGGTTGTGGATTTTAACGGTTTCAAGGGAATGCACAAGGAGATTTCTTGTGTTGCTGCCTGGAAACAAAACGAAAATCAACTAAAGGGAGGAAGGAAACAAAACTTGTCTGGAATTCTCCACAGAAGAATGGAAAGAGGAACCACTGAATGCTTTTTAAAATCTATTTATCTAAGATTTTGTCACAGGCTGCAAAATGCTGGATCTGTGTCTTAAGTTTGAGAAGAATTGATTGAAATACTTGGAATTGAGTGGCAAAGGGATTCTTGGGTGCAGTGATTGTCTTCATGAACTCAGATTACGTATTTCACGTGTAACCTTTTTCTAGGGAAAGGCCACTTCCACCGTCTGACACAAACCTCACATGGACGCATGGATTCAGGATCCCTGGCCATGAGAGACCTTGTTCCATGTGTGGCTGAGAATTTACCCACTGTCCTTAAGCCACCTACCTCTCCTGTTTCCCTCCTTTTTAAAAAGTTTTTGTCATTCATGCTCCCTCTTGTCATCCCGAATCTGCAGTGAGCAGATCGGAACATTAAGCGTTTTCTTCTTTGTTTCTCTAGTTCCTGAGCTCGTGCGGAAATATTAACGTGCTTGCGGTATTTCGACTTCAGCACTTTGAAGCAGTCTGATGATCTGTTTGCTGCCTCTCTCAGGGGACAGCAGCAAGCCTTTTAGAAGCAGCCTGTGGTTTATTTGCTGTGAAAGGCTCAGCATATTCTTTGAGTAAGCTGGTCCTCCCCTTCGTCCTCCTCCAGAGTCGGGTCTGCCTTCTTTGATGCCCTGGAAAGCTTTAAATCTAGGCTAAAGAACGGCGTTGGACTGCGTACCCTGAGCAGTGGCAGATTTGCTCTACATGAACATTTGACACTGGGGAGTTGTGCCGTGCTTGTTACATGAAAGCTCGACCTTGCTTTTTGCCTTTCAGTATAACTTGACAGACCTTAACATGCAGTGGTGAGCGATTGATTATAGTTCAAAGAGGCTTTTATGTGCCTGGTGTACGAACAGAACAAGAACACCTGCTCTGTTCCGTCCTCCCTGCTCACCACAGAGGAGATGCTGACGGACTCCGTGGAACAGTAAGACTTCTCTTTTCCACATGTGAATCGTTTACTCATGTGCAGAGAGGAGCAAACACACACACACACACACACACACACACACACTTCTGCTGTGACGAATGCATCTCCGCGTCAGAGGAGGTGTTTGTGCTTTTGTCTCTGTAGCAACCACACAAGGTGACTCTGATCCCTGATGGTTTTAGCAGCATGGTCTCCGCTCCGTCCGACACGTGAAAAACAATCCCAACAATCAGAGTTTCATGCTCACCCAGTGGGAGTCCCTCCTCCATTCTAAATTTGTCATTTTCTCCTCTTTCTGCCTTTCATCGTCATCTGTTTGACCTAATCCATCTACCTTTTTTCATCAGAGAGCATGCCACCTCATTTCTCTTCTGCCCCTTTATGTTGTATTCCTGACTCCCAAGCCCTTTTCTTTGTGGCGGAAACCTAAAAATTAGTCACTTGTACATTGAATTCAATCAATCATCTGGATCGTCAACTACACATGATCATTCTCAGTCAAATGGGGAAGTAATATTGCATTCTTTGAACACCAAATATCAAAAAAGCTGGAGAGAAATTGCAGGATCTGCTTTGCAAGGCTGAGTTTGTATATATGTGCATTACTGAAATACTTAAAATCAAAAAGCATTCCACCAATAATGATACTGTTTAGTCTAAGAGGCAGTTGTAAGTTCTGACGTCAAACCTGACGGACAAAGAAAAGAAGACAAATGTATCTTCTAGAAACTACCCTAACCTAACGAAAAGGTGCCCACAACTAACACGACATTCTGGGTTAGATGATTTATATAATAAGTTATAAATGTTGTAAATAGGCAAATACAACTATTTTAGCTTTCATTCAGTCAGCCACTCACTGAAGGCAGGAAATGTGGAAAACAAGTCCAGGAGGAAAGACGATTTTCTCCAAAGCAACACTTTCCAGGTCATTCTAAGGGAGGTTGTTTAGGCGTCCTGATCAGATGCCTGAACAACCTCAACTCACTCAGAACTGACTTCTTTTTCGTTTTGGTTTGATTCAGGACCAAAGTTGCAACATTTCAGCTGGTACAGTTTATTTTAAACTACTCTGTGTCAAACAAACCAAACCCTTTGAGTAACCTGTTTACCCCATCGCCTGTGATGGCACTGCACCAAGAACCACTGAAGGAAATGACACAAAACCCTCTGAAAAATACACTTTTTCAGAAAATATAAACAAAAATGGAGTGGCATCAGATTTCAGCGGTTGTAGGATTTTTCTTTTGTCGTTGGTAAAAGGCTACGACCCATTTCTCCTATAACTATAAACTTGAGCGTTTGTCTTGGTTGTATTTACCCAGAATGTCCTGAGCTGTAATTTGCTTCCTGCTTTTTAAGTGGTCTCTGGTCGTCTTGGCATTCACTGTGTATTCGGACGGCATCACTTCAATTGAATTGAGACCTAGGTTTTTACCCGGAGCAATGCTCGTTTCTTTGGACCACCTTAGAGTTCAATTTCACATTCACACCCTCTCTAACAAATCACTTTCTAGAAAAATGAACTAGAGTTTGTTTTATAATGGATTAAACGCAGTTTGCACTCTAAAAATTACAGAGCAATAGCTCTACAGGACTGGAGTTGCAGACTTTGATTGTTTCAGCATTTCAGGTCCTAACTGGGAGGTCAGACTAAAAGCAAATGATGGTAGACTTCAGTGATTAACGAACCTTAAGTTGTCCGTATTACGGGACAAGGAGCGTCCTCCTGAAACATGACCTAGGACCAAGATTCAGCACCAAGCTCCTGGAAGTCCAACCTTGGCTCCTGTGAGTTTACCATAAAAAAGTAACTAGCTTCATCAATCCCTCAATCTATGATGCCAAACATCTCCTGTCTGGCATTGCATCCAAACAGGAGATGTGTTTGGATGCAATGCCGTCCGAGTGGCAGACTGATAGCAAGACATGCTAATTCTGAAGCTTGAACTTCTGCCTTAATGCATCAAGCCATTAGCAGAACTGCTATGTGCAGGGAAAATGTAAATACAAATATTTTTAATAAAAAAATTTAATTGGTGTTGAAGAACTTGCTTAGAACTCAACAGTAGTAAATAAGTCTTAGTTGAATGTTAACGTTATTGTCGTCAAAATGACATCAGAGCAGTGATGTGCAGACGTCTGGTTCACGCCTCTCATTTCATTTCAGTTGCCTTTCAGCAAGACTTTCTTCTTTCTTTAAAGTTGTCTTGATCAAGAGTTGTTTTCATGCTTTCTGAAGCTCTTTTCAACTCTTCTCTTTGAACTTTGACAGCTTTTTCACTCATTTTCAGAGCTTTAACTCTGACCTATGACTCATTCAGACACTTAAAAACTCAAGGGGGCATGAATCAGTGCTGAGTCAGCATATAGATAATTAAGCAAAGAACCAGTTTTAAATGGATTCTTTAGGCTGTGTAAAAAGCAGCATAATTTATTTATATGTTTATTAACTGAACCATCCCCTCTTTCACAAACATGATCACAAAGATGAAACCCCTTTTTAAGGTAGATCTTTTTACTTTTAAATCACCAATTAAGCCTGATGTCAATGCAGATGTGAGCTTTCAGAAATGAAAACCGCAGGAGGTGTTGAATGAAACTCATCTGGGTCAATATTAGTATAAGGGCTGATAATGTCAGTCGGATTGACTGTGGAAGCCTGGCATTGCACTTATACAGGAAATACATGAGGGGGGAAAATTACATCTTGAACATACAGAATTTAGGCTTAGGAAGCTACAAGGTTTAACATGCAACTTTTGTTTTTTAACAGCATTTGATCCATTTAAATTCTGATAAATACTAGTATTTATCAGTACTAGTACTGATAAAGTATTTGTCTTAACTGAGTATTTAAGACAAATACTCAGTTTTGTCTTAAATCCTAAACTGAACACATTTTTACCCTCTCTGCTCTCCAGGTGCTCTCGCCATCCTGATCCCGGAGTTGGACCTCGTCATCTCGCTGGTCGGCTCGGTCAGCAGCAGCTTCCTGGCTCTCATCTTCCCGCCCATCCTGGAGATCTTAGCCTTTCACACGGAGGGTCTGTCGCCACTGGCGACCATCAAGAACCTGATCATCAGCGTGGTGGGGCTGGTCGGCTTCCTCTTAGGAACTTATATCGCCGTCATAGAAATCATAGCACGAAATAATGTCAAACACGAAGAGACATTCCACACCTACATGGTTCAGTAGGACAGACTGTTGGGCCTTTCAGGCCAGTTTAAACCGTTTTATTTTATGGTTTTATTTGCTGCTGTTGTACATCTATTTTAATGTAATTATGTCACAAATGTACGAGTGTCACGTTAAATTAATTACAGCCATTAGTTCAGTCCAAAAGTCATTATAAATACCTGAAAGTAGAAGATTTTTAAGAGATTAAGAGCATTAGAGGTAATTTATCGTATCCACAGCCTAAGAATATTCATGTAAATTCTCCAGTCAACGCATCAAACTACCTCAATAGTTGTTTTTGGTTTTAACTCCCAGACTCAGAGCTGATTCTGATTTTTTTTTCACCTCAACCCAAACGTCTTCAAGTTTGCAGCTTTGAGTGGCTTTTAATCTCCATCTGACATCTTGACAGGAAGAAAGCCTTGATAAAAGAAAAATGCACTTTGATTTATGCCTTATTGAAAAAACTGCACTACTTTGGCAGTTTTTGGTGACACATTGAGCAGTTTAAATTAAAAAATTATGTTTTCAGAACAGATTAAGGGTTATAAACCAAACCTCACATTATTTGTGCAGTAATTGTGCTTTTTTATCTTCGCTTATCAAATCCATTGATGTATCTCTGGTCAGATGTTTTTAAGCCAAATTGTGACTGGGGGGATATTTGGAGAATATTTTGCACTCTGTATATATCGATGCAAAATATCCATAAAATGAAGTGACCTGATGCTTACTGACTTAAAAAGATGTAATATTTCCTCCAATGCAATATTACCGTGTTGAAATGTTGGTGAAAGTAAAGAGAATTTCTTACCGCTGCTATAGTTTAAATTTTATTTAGACTGAACAGGTGTTTTGGTTCCTTTTACAGTTCTTTTTTTTTCTATTTGGGATTTGGACCATTGAATGTTCAGCAAAACCATCACATCTTGAGCTTATTCTAGGTTTAAACTCTGAACTATTCAGAAGCTTTTTGGTCCAAGCCACTTTCACAGCTGTAATAAGATTTTCAGATGTGCAGTTTATGCATCTCAAAGAGAGTTATTGTTCAACCAATAACTCTCTCCTGTTATTTATCTGGGTTCACATTGATTATTAGACATTTTCAGCCAAAATCTAAAAATAATAAAATCTCTAGTTATCATTAAATGGAAATCATAAAGTAAGCAGTGATACTTTCTGGGATAACCATGCAGCGTGACTCCTGCTGCGACAGACTTCTGATTCTTGTCACCCTGATATGAACTTGTGCTGCCTCCTTTTTCTCCTCCTCGTTTTCTTACTTTCACCATCTGACTCCATCAATATGCACATGAACAGCTGAATCTTTCTTTTTGTTTATTGATGGTCTCTTGCAATCATTTTGCAGTAACTATGTTGCCTCCATATCACTTCAAAGTTTTTTCAGAAATGTTCCAGTTCTTTACTTTTATGGTGAAAGTAAGCTTTTCGGCCTATTTTTGTGCAAGCATCAGTTGCGATGATTTTCTGCACTGTAAATCTAATACATGCTTGAACCTTGAGCCGGCTGTGCTGTGCACCGTTTGCCCCACTCACATCAGCCTCACTAACTCTCTTTAACTTTGAAATGTTACAGGAGATTCATGAGGGGAAAAAAACTTGTCTTGATGAAAATGTATGAGAAGGCAGTAAAATTATTTTGAAAATCAACCTACAGGTGCAGGTTGTAAAAGAGTTCTCTAAAATCTTGACAAACAAGGATTTGATCAGAAGACAGATGAAAAAGCTCAATGCCCTATAACTGTAGAATAAATCTAGATATTAATCCAAATTGTTTCAGATTTTGGGAAACATGATACTAAATTATGAAGTAGCTCTTCTGTGTCTTGAAAATTTTTTTTGTTCTTTATTTTTCATTATTTTTGTTTTAATGTTTTTACTAAGTCTTATTTTTTTAAATAAATTTTTTATTATTACTTGTACCTAACTTTCACAGGTTGGTTTAACTACAGACAGACTGCATATCAAATAATAAAAGATAATTTATCTGCAATGTCTGGCAGATAAAATGCAACATGTACTGTAAGTCCACTGAACAGCTTCTGTACTGTTGTGCGTCTTCAGTGTTTATGTATCTGTATCAACCAGCAAAAACCTTTCAGCTTTTCATAGAAAATTTTGGGAAATCAATTTAAAAAGTCATATCCACATGCCTTATGTGTGTAAAGCACTATAACTTATGTGTATGTGTGTGAATATATCACTTATCTGTTGCATATGTAAATATTTGCTCATTTGCAAAGGAAATGTTTAAAATAAAATACCCATTTATCTTCTTCCTGGAAGGACTTGTGTGCTAAACGGGGAGCAGCATTGAAAACGGTAATAACTTCCCAAGGACTTTTTTTTTTCTATCTGTAATGTGGAGTATTGTGATAATAATCATTTTAAAATCTCTTCAGCAGAAAATACAAATGTCAGTGAAATAAAAATCTGCATCTTAGCGATGAGCTTGAAAAGGACTGATTTTCACGTCTATCTGCTGTACGGTTTTTAAAGAGATTAATTTTTTTTTCTTTTAGCACTCTGTAAGTTCTTCATCCCTTTCGAGGAATAAACAGCCTTGAACAACATAATATGGCCTCCCTGGTCTGAGTTATGCATTTGAGCAATGCAGCACATTACTTATATTTTTCAGTCATAATTTAAAGACTTCGATGTAGATCATAAGTGGTTGAAATTAGAGAATTTGCTTCTTAAATTATATATTTATATGAACAATTAATACTCATTTTAATGTTCTGCCTGCAACATAATCTAATAAGGCAGGTAAATCTACCTTTAGCTGCATGGTGTTACAACATACAGCTGAACAAAATTAAACTGGATGGGGATCTAATGGGGATTTATTATATTCACACGTTCATTTTTAAGGTCTTTTATCCATGTCTAAAGTTTAAGAAATAAATTTAAAACTGAGTTGAAGGAAAAACAACGAGCAAAACATATTTAATTATGTTTCATACTTTCAAGATTTCGTTTTTTCTCTCTAAAATTACGTATTGGTCTTAAAATCAGCTAATAAACCACTCTGACAGTTAAATGCTTTTAGCTTAATTTAACATATTTATAAATTTAATGTGGCTACAATGGTATGACGAGCTGTTAATTCTCTTATCACAGATCTTTCTCTCTAAACTCAGACCTTTATAACTGTAACTACTTCACATCATCTTTCCTTTTTTCCCAAAGAAGACATCCAGTGTCCAAATCCTTTAACTATAATCTCCAACCTGGAAGATGGAGGAGATACAGGATCTTGTTCTTTCTTCCATGATGTGCATAAACACTACATGCATGTGTGGGTTTGAACACATCTGAGCTAAAGAGCTTCCTTTTCAGCTCAGCTCTTTCTTCTCCAGAACAGAACAAAATAATGCCCTCACCACCACAGACACACACCTTTTCACAACTCTGCATTGAGATCTTTTCCACAAACTTCAAAAACGGTGTCAGTGAGCAGGTGCAGCTCTGACAGAGTTCAACACACCATAGGAACAGCTTAGACTTTGGCAACAAAGGGACCAGATGAAACGTGACTAGATTCTCCAGTACCTCTCACAGAATACCTCTAAGGACACATCAGGGCCACATCCAGTAACAACAAGGGAAAAAACTCCATGATCTCCTCTAACACGGTAGCAGAGTAAACCTTCCTGGACAGGCTGACAAGTGGGAAGCTTTGATAGCTGGAAGTCCCTCATGGTTTGAACTCCACAAATTCTGCGTATGTTTTTCATCAACATCAAACATTCTGAGAAATACTTTCATTCTATGCTTTTATCTAAAAGCATCTAATCATTTCTGCTTCAATCTAAACATTTGACATGTAAACATTAAAACCAAAGGAAATGTTTAAGACTGTGAGTTCCTCATGACCTCACAGTCTTAAACGCAATTATTCTGTTTGTTGTGATGTAAAGCACTTTGAAATGCCTTCCGGCTGAAATGTGCTATACAAATATAATTTGATTGATTGATTGATTGATTGATTTTTATCACAGAATGCTCCATGTACGATACATGCAGGCAGTGGAGTCGAATGCTCTGTAACATTCATCTGCTCAATTCAACATTAAAACCTGTCAAGTTTCGCTCATGATGTAGAAAATCAGAGTTATTATACACTCATTTTCTCATCTCCAGGTCAAAACAGAAACAGACTAGAGAAGTTATTTCAGAGTTGTCGTAAAACAGATGTATGTGTGAGACAGAGTCTTGGTGGAAGAAAATGACACCTCTTAATCAGAGCGGTCATATTGTAACGAGATCTAATGCTGCTGAATAAATGCATGAAGACTCTCGTATTGCTCTGGCAGTTCTGTTACATCTGAGAGGTTAATAGACTAGTGGAAATCTGCAGAGACTCTAATTCCTTCCTTAATTTGTCAGATTGTTCAATTTCTCTTTTTCCATTTATTTTCAGCAGGTCTCCAGTCTGTCTTCCTCAAGTACTCAAAATGTATAGATTATTAAATAAAGTGTCTGGTTTGGATCTTATTTGGTCAATAAAGACTTTAATAAAGATGAAAGATTTAAAAAATAAATTACATCCGCTTTAAGTGGCATTTAAGATTCAGATATAATTCACAAAGTTTGTGAAGTTGCATTATAAACAGTTGCAGGGTAGCTGTTGAAAAGAATGACATTAACATAAGTTCTACATTTTTTCACTTTGGAACATTTTTATTTGGACTAGTGGCTTTTATTGAAGTGTAATTTGACATAAATAATGGTGGAGATGGAAGGGGGAGACATGCAGCAAATGTCCCAAAAGACAACATACCAAACACCACAGCCACTGCAAACGGTTGCTCTGCCAGCTGAACCGCGCAGCGACACAACACACAAACATTTCTTTAAAGATTTAATAAAGCAGTTAGTGCAAGCTGTTTTATTAGCTGCAGTATCAAAAAGGCTCCAAGGCAGTGGCATTTCACAACAGTTTAAAAACCTTTATATTATATGGCATAAGCGATGAGAACTGTAAAATTGTTCCATTAATTATTAAGAATATCTTTGGGATTATCTTTTTGCTCAGTGTTTAGTTAAATTATTTGTTTGGTTTTTGTTTCTCCTCACTGTGACTTTATAACTAATATTATTTTCTCTAATTTAACTTGAGATTTCTTATCCTCATGACAATGGTGAAGCCAACAAAGAAAGTTCATTTAGAATATAATGCAACCTGGGCAGTAAACACTTTCTGGCTAATCTATTAGGTGGATCTGTTAATTTTGTGCTTGTTGAAACAAATAGTGAATCAGCCACAACTCACCACATAAAGTGATGTAAGCGTCTCTTTATCTGTGAGCACTTGGTTCAAACTGAACTACTTTACAGAATCCTTCTGTAGAGAGAGGAAGAAAAAAGATTTACACTATGTGACTATTAACGAGGCAAAGCTAACAGAGGTTAAAGAAGAACGCTAATGCCAATCACCATTTATTTTCCAAGGAATGTTCAACACCGTCTTCAACATTGTAGCACAAAATGCTGGTTAATACATAGTTGAGGTCAAGATTATTCACATTGCTGGGAGGTCTAATTTAGATTTATTTTTTACTTCAGAAGGTTGTTTCTGACAGGAAATTATTTAGGACTGACTCAAAGCACAATAAAATAATGTAATCTTGTAAAAACTCTGTTGGCATTACAGCAATCAAACCCCTCTTATACCAGTGTTTTGCATGTTTCCGCTGGTATTTTGCTAACACTTGGTTATAATTCTGTAACAGATCCCAGTCAGGACTCAAATGATTGTATGCAGAGAAAACATATTGGATAAAATTAAATGATTTCCAAAACTTGCATTCATCAAATAATCTATTTCCAACTGCTGTAATCTATGTTGTTTTTATTATGATCATATCTGGATATTTTAGAGTTAGATTGTTTTTATGACAGATAATGACATTACAGTGGAGAGGTTGTTGTGGAGGCATTTGTGAAAGGAATGATGAGTTCGTCTCTGTAACTCACATCAGCTAGAACTTCATAAAGCATTTCTCACATCGAGAGTCATCCTTGACAATAGAAAATCTGTTACGATATGTTAAACTGACGGTGTATTTTTTAAAAACTTGAACTAGATTGTATATTCAAGCCAAATAAACAACAGGTAGGATCTGATTCTGATATTTCCGGCTTGCTTGGTTTTCTTTTTGTTTCCATGTTCTTGTTAATTGTCTTTAAAAAATTCCCACAAGCAACCCAAGTGTTCCTCATGACCTAATAATGCAATGAGAGGAAATAAAAAGACGTCATATTGTGCTTATGGATAGCCGAACGCAGCATATCATTAACCTGGGGGTAAGCAGTCACTAATGTGGACCGATGTATTCTGCTAACAGCACAAAACCTGGCAAATGAACTGGTTGACATGGACTGTGTGAATGCTTACATTTATCTTTAAGTTGCTGCATAAATTTGTACATGTGGCTTTTGGTCTTATAATTCTTTTAAGATCATTTATCTGAAAGTCCCTCAACTGCTGCACCAATATGTCTCCACTCACCTTCTCTTTTTCCTGAAATGCCCCAGTTTCTGCTCGTTATCATCCCAGACAAACAAATAATGGGACAAATCGATGGCTCAAATTCAAAAAGCAACAATTTGTTGTGCAGACACCCTCTTTTTTATGACGGCAATGAGGTGAAACAGCTTTTTTATACACGTAATGCAGGCTTTTCATATCCAGTATGTTCAATAATTGCACCTCTGCATTGAACCTGAATTACTCGCCCACCACAGATTAGAAACAATTGAATAGGAAAATCACAACAGGATGAATCCGCTCCGATAGCAATCATCTTTGATGTCAATTCCTCCTGCAGAACACAGTTTTATATTATATACATGTAGTTTGAGTCTGCTGTGTAATTTTACTCAAAATAAATATGTAGATTAAAACCTGCCCATGCAAAATGTCTTCTGAAGCTCTGATGAGTGATGTAAAAATAACATCCAATGACAAAAGCAAGTTCATAAAAGAATATGTGGACAGACTGCAAAGTGTTGTATGCTAAAAAAAGAATATTAACAGCATAGTTAGTCTTTTATAATGAAGCCAAGCTAAAAAACAAAAGATGTTGTGGGTCCTGCTTCGTTTGCTGATTGGAAGACTGCTAAACTCTACATAGAAAAACCAAGAGAGAGTCCACAAGAACAAATTATTTAATAGTATTATTTGTTCATTGCAATGTAGAAATAAGATTATAGAATCTTGTCAAAACAATCTAACTCTAAAATATCAAGATATAAAAGACAAATCTGAGCATTTGCTTCGTTTTATTGCTGAAGATGACATTTGGATTTCAGGATTGCGATTTTTTATTTTTTTTTGCAGAACTTAGATTTAATTGCAGAATAGTTTTATAAATCTGACCCAGAAATCTTTTTTTTTTTTTTTCCTGCACCAACAAATTGAACATTGCATCTAATTACCTTTAATTTCTTATTTGGGCAGAAACACATGGCTCATTATTTGCTCCATCTCTAGCACAACAATTTAAACTTTAAACTTGTAAATAATTTTCTATACTGTGAATTTTTAAATGGCGCACATATCTTCTTACACATACCCTGCGTTTAATACATTTTACATTATAGGCCCCAAAACATCTATTCAACAGTGAGTGTTGTCCTGTATTCCACAGGATTTTAGTTAAAAGTCCAGGCATGAATCTGCTTCCCGCTGTTACTCTGGACTCCTCTGAGAATGTTGTTTTGGACGGAGCTGAAATATTTTGAAGTTGGGCGAGCAGGCAGCTCTGTCGGCGCTGTCTGGAGCATGCAGCCTTTATTGAGAACAGGGAGATAAGGAGAGCTTCCCTGCGGACGTTCGGCTTAAAAGATCCTCAGCTCTTTTTTTCCCCTCATCTTTAGAAAGCTGTTTTCCATTTCAAAACTCCAAGAGCCAGGATGAGCAGAGCATAATGTGTGTTTTCTGTTTAAGAGGATGATAATTTCCTGCAGAGATGGTGGGTGACTCACCATGAGCAGAAGGGGGGGACAGTACTTCTCTTTAATTGAAAAGCGTCACCCACACTGAGGAAATTTCTGGAATTTTGCAATGTGCAATGAAAAATGGTATTTGTCAATTTGTTTCTGTTACATAAGCTGTTAAGAAGAGACGCATGCCATTGTTGAAGAAGCAGCAAGCTGACATATTTCCCTCTGTGGGTCTTAATGAGAGAGAAAATTCAGATTTTCTCACAACCCACCCATTAGCTGCTGTTGTAATTGCCTCAGTTTCAGACCATAAGTACAAACAACCAGTGATTAGAAACTCATTTGTGTGTGTAGTACCTGGTTTTGAAGGAGAATCTGCTGTTCTTGCCTCACTTCCACAAGTGCCAGATTTCTCTTCTGGGTCAAAGACCCAAAATGTTTGACTGGAGATAAAGTGGGATTAAAGAGGCTCAGAAGGCATTGTTGCATAAAGATCCACTCTTATTCTCACAACATTAATAATTAGTGATGATGATGTAAATGAGGAAAACCTTCACTGGTGATTTAGGAGGCACTAACTAATGTCGAGTCACTATTTTAGATGCAGCTGTGAAAGACAAACCCAGTAGCAACATTGACTTGCATAATCAGTATTTTTAAACAAATAAGTAATTTCCCAACTGTCGAGAAGCCAACCTTTGTATACGTGTTTCTAAATGTCACTTAACTTCAGGAGCAGATATTATCTTCTTTGTTTTGTTTTTTTAAAATATCTAAAGTTTAAGGACTTTGTTTTTGTACATTTACTAAAGGTTTTAAAATTGTAACTCAAAGCAGTTGCTCCAACTCAGCTGCTTTGAGTTGGAGTAACCACTTTTTAAAATGTTCTTTATTTGGGCCATATTGTTTTTTTCTGTAGCACCTGCTCCACATTGCTTTTTAGTTTAATTTTTAACTATGTTTGGTTTAATTATTATTTATCCAATGCTTGTGTGCTGTTTGTGTGTTGCTATTTATCCACTCAGCTCCCTCAGTTTATGCTACCCCACAGCTGTTTCACCTTTAGATAATCAGTCTAATCTGTCACCCACTCCAGCAATCATCATTTGAGCATCTTGGCTCTCTGTTTTCTCTGTGTAGGTTTCTGTTGTCTTTCTTCAGGCAATGATTTTTCTTACCTTTTGCTCATATTTTGGTTCATCACAAGTATTCATTACAAAAATACTTCAGACAAAATTAGTAAAAGTTCAATCTATGGTGCATTTTTTAAAAATTCAGCAGACTGTCTTGGAATATTTGGAAGTTACAATAAATTTTACCTGTTTAGAACCAAAACATGAAAAAAGGCCGGACAAAAAATCAATTTTATTAGGAATCATCTTGTTGGTTGGAATGATTTTTCTTTCTTTCTTTTCTGTCAGCATGTGGTAAGTAAATAATTTCCATTTATCTGAGATTCAAATGATCTAAAATAACATTTTAAGATTAAAAGATGTGCGGTACTTAATATTGCTAGTTTGTAAACAAATATACCGTGATCGTCTAAAATTTAGACTAAACTTTATCAGCTACCTAGATGATATGCAGAAAACAAATAAGACTGGTTTGATTCAAGTTGTGGAAAGAGTTAGCTTGATTTTTCAAAGTTCTTCCCTTTCCGACATTTAAAATCCTTCCGTTTGCTGTCTTGTTATCACCACTCTTTCTGTATTTCCTGATCTCTTATTTTGTCACATTTCATCCTTGCTACAGCGTTATCGCCCATAACAGCCGTAGTTTCCTTTAACCAAACTTTTCTTCACTTTCCTCCCCCTTCTCTTTATTTTAATGACTGCTGTGTGTTTCATCTCACTCCTCTGGCTGCAGCACTGATCCACGCAGCGTTGCATCAAATGTTTCTGGGAAGCCTGCAGGGAATTGTTCTGTCCTGCAGCCTGATGCTTTAGGCTTCTGCAGATATAAGTGTAGGAACTTTATCTGCAGATGTTTTTTTTTCTTTCTTTTCTAAGCCAAGGATGTGGGATAGTTGGAGGGGCCATTATAAAAATAAATCAAACTTCCTAAGAAGCAAAAATAAAATCTGAATACAAAATCCAAAGAAGGGGAAACATAAAGTTAAAAGTAAACAGGGAGGACACCATGCTAGCACAACTAACTACAAACCTGAGTTTAACTATTTAATAAATCTGATGAACAAGTGTAATGAATCAAACCAAGATTACCTTATCTCAAAATACAAAATGTTTGAAAGAGCAAAATTATAACCAAAATTACTTGATGGTGCTGAAAGAGAACACAGTAACTTTGGTCTCCAATCGAATGGAGAATACTTGGAGTACCTGCTCTATTTAATGAGTCCGTAACACTCTTTTGGCGGCACCACTGAACATTTTGCTTGAGTTGAGAATTTTCATTCAGATCTGTAGTCGCCTCTCAAAACGCAGGTACTAAGCTACAAACTGATCAAGTGAAGAGCATCGGCACCTTCAGAGAGCACCTGGTTTAGAAGCTGATATCATGCACTGAATTATCTTTGTCCAGCTTTTCTGCCATTAATTACACATTTTCTCTAAGTTCAGCTTTCAGCTGAGAACATTTCCCAGTTCTCACCCAATCAGGTTTTTGCTCTTCAGTTATTAGGACGGGAGCATGATGTATCAAAAAAGCAAAGCAGGGAAGAACTTAAACTATTCCTCTCACCAAAGTTTACATTTTAGAAGTTGCAGTTCATTGCATTACATAATTAGCTGTAGTTCAATCGGCAGCCATATGATGTTCTGCACAGCGTGACACTGAACTGGATTAGACTCTTGATTCTAGTTTCAGTCAGGCTGTGAAGTGTAGACTTAAGTGTTTAGTCTCTGAAATGAGTCTGTAGATGTTTTGTTTTTAATAATTAAGAATGAACTCAAACACTTGACATAAGATTCACCTGCATGGGTCGACAGAGATTATCATTTAAATTTGCTTTTAAAATATAATCTACGTTTCATTGTCTAGATGTCAAGTCATTCCTCAGTGCTATCACTGCCCTGTTTTCTCTCCATTCCTCTATTTATCTTTCTCCTCATGTGCCGTCTGAATTCATTTCCTCGCCTCACCCCCTGGTGGAGACGGTGCTTGACTTGCAGTGTTGCTTCTGGCGACAGCTTGGCTGTCAGATCCTGCTGTTGGCGCAACCATCACCTTCAGACTACAGAGGATGGTGTTGGGACGGAGTTTGTACAGGTATGTGTGTGTAACCACGGCGAAAACAGACAGCTGTCAGGTTTCTGTCGACAAAAATCACAGAGTAACACAACATTAGTGATTTCTCTGTCCTCTTCAGTTAGTATTCTGACTCACAGGAAAAACCCACTGGCTAACAACATGGCCCTGACTCCATTTTTCTCCTTCTCTTCATGGAGTTGTGCTATGAAAACAAGCACCATTGCAGACAAAACTTCTTTTTTTTTTTTTTTGCACAATTTCACCTCTGCAAATATTTGTCAAATTAAGTAGAATAAATATTCTTCCAAGTATAAAGTGCTAAGACGTACAGTGCTGCAAGGCTGGGGAAAAAAAGGCAACAAGGGAGGCATTTCACAGTGAACGTTCATTTATTAAGACATGTTTTCCAGGATTCAGTGGGTTTCTTTTGTCTCGTCAACATTACAGACATTCAGAGGAAACATTCTTCATGGCGATGTGCAAAAACAGCGTATGAAAGGAAAACGATTACATTCTTTGACTGAATACTGATAGCTCCTATTGCAGCTGGCTGGCCTTGGACCACACATACAGACACAGCATTAAATTTTCTTTTATTTTTTTGCTGCTGCTGTTCCAAATACATAAAACGTCAACAAAGCTTGGCTCATTGCATTGTTCTTCAGCACTAACAAGAAAAATACCTTATTAGTTAATGCACATAACTACAGGTAAAAGGCTGATTCTGTATATTTGCATCCTCAGTGGGCCAATTAAATTTGCAACTACCCTCATTGGGCTCCTCTGAAACGCCAATACAGATGCCTCATTTACTTTCTGCAGAATGTGAGGATGTTAATTTACCGTACATGTATCTGCTCCAGGATACATCAACCCGAGGAAAGGTCATTATCAAAGTACTTTACACTTTGATGAGCACTTACTTTATAGCTATAAGGATTCACATTATTGTCATGGTTGAGTTTATTCCATTATGTTTATGTTATACAGTCCAGTTAGAGCAAATGATACCCACTTATCTTAAGCAGAAAACAGAACAATTGGTACAAGCCTTTTAATTTCTTGACAGGATACAATTTTTTGAGGTAAATTCGAAACTGAAGTTTTGTGGTCAGTTACTGCAGATCATCCTATCATACGCCAAAGAGGACAAAATGGTCTATAATGGACTGTAAGTAAAAAATTATTAGACCAGTGGATTCCTGCCTTGCATGTTTTAAACGTTTTTCTGATTGTGTAGGGAGGATTCAATCAGCAGACTGTCAAGTGCTGCATAGCAAAAAGTCCTCAAATAAACAAATGAAACATGTGGGACGGTGCCCTTTGATAACTGACACTAGGCACCTGTGCTTAGACTACAGTGTCTTACAAATATAATCTTAAACCTAAATCCTTCTCACTTAAATCCCTTCACTTCTAGTGACAGAACCACAAACTCAACTGTATTTTATTGTAATTTATAAGATACGCCAACATAAAGTAGCACATTATTGTAAAGTAGAACAACATAAAAACAACTTTTAGTTGGTTTACCATATGAAATTCTAATAAAATCCATTTAAGATTGTGGTTATAATGTGAAAATAATAATAAATACAGTTTTAAAAAAACATTATCCTCTTCTACATGTGGTGCAATGTTGGATTTTCTATATTTGGGGGGAATTTCTTGACCGATGAGATTTTGGTCTTTATTTTAATTGAAAACTTTTACCCACAGATATCAATACAATACAAGCTCGAAATGTAACACAATTAGACAAACACGGAGCAAGTGAAGGCAACAGGCCAAAGAAAGACAATTGTTAGAACTGATAGTTATTGGAAACGGTGATTATGGTGAGCAAAAACATGGCAGAATAAAGATTTATGTTAGGAATGAAGCATGGTAACTTGGACAGATTATTTTAGAGTGAGGGTCCACAGCAGGGTGTTGGCAATCCTCCCAAGCAAGGTTATCCAGTTTCTTTGGAAAGGTAGAAGAAATCAACCAAAAAAACAAAGATTTATGGGTAAGCTAATGGACCACCTTGGAATAAGAGCATTCCCATCATTTTAGGTGAAACGCCTACGGTGTTTTCCAAGATTTGCAGCCTTTGGAAAGGGTGAATTTGATGTTGTGATGCCTGATTTTAAATGCCTAATGAGGACATTTTGGAGTTTTAAAGAGCCTATTTTTTTCACCTCACTGATTTCACTGAGATTGTTTTATAGTCTTTTTTTAGTAGTGTTTAGGGAAATGACTTGTTTAGTTTCCACTACTTTAGTCTTGGGACTTTCCATTTAGTCTTGGGAAACATAAAGACCACATTTGTTGGTTTCAAATGAATTAAAAAGACAGAAACACCCAGAAACGGATAATGAAAGCACTCCTTTAAGCACCTCCAGTGCAGCGCTCAGTTAGCACTTTGAATGTTATAGTTCATTATAAATCAATTAGAAAAAATACTGAGCAAATATGGCTTGTTTAGACAAGTTAAAAGATTGTTTTTTTTCTAGCCAAACAATGTAGCAGCACAACTTATATGTGGAAAGTTGCATCTTAATGAACCACGAAAGGTCTGAAAGAATATCCTTTGGACAGATGAAATGCAAAAAGAGATTTTAGCCACAATTTATCACAATGTGTTGGAGAAATCCAAGCACAACCTGGACTCCTTGTGATCATTGTTTCGACCAGAAACTTCTCTGTAAAACAAAGTATTCTAGTCTCAGATGTGAGGCCATCTGTTCGACAGCTGAAGCTCGGCCAAAACTGGGTCATCAACATGGCGGTGGTCTCACACAGCAGAAAATCTACAGAATGGCTGAAAATCTACAACAGAACGGATAAAAAAAAAGACAAAGTCTTGTCATTTCAAAAGTGATTCAGTAAGTTGTTCATTCCAATTTTGTTCCTTCCTGCTGCAAAACTTCAATCTGTAAATCCAGACATGCCGACGTGGGGAGCAGAGTTTAAACTATACTGCTTCAAAAATTTCAGGTGTAAGTTTATTGTGCATAACATTTGAAATAAACACCAAGACCCTCATAAAAGACAGTGTGAAATGCTACCAGTGTTGGTAGGTTGTTGCTCAATCAAACTTCTACAAGAAATAAAGTAAAATGCACAGAAACAAAGTCCTAAGCCAAATTAGAGACATTGAGAGTTTAACATCTGTTGATAAAAGCTTAAAACATCTAAGCTTGTGCCTTAAATAGATCTCAAAACACAAGACGGTCATTTTAAAGTTACGCTTTGGGCAAAATAAATTGCAAATCAACTGACCTAATTTCCTTTCATGCCAGTAACTTGGTGAAATCAAATATTAATTTGGTATTTTGTTTGAAATAATACATACACCTAATTTAAAACACAGTAAATCAGTCACCACTTGTGCAATTGGTATTTAAGATGTGTGCTATGTTTGCTCATCTGGATTGAACTTTTAAATTGTAGAGTAAGTGCTTTCACTTTGAGGTTTCACATAAAAACTTAAACTAGGATGGGAGCAAGGAACATTTTGGCACAGACAAAACAAAGTCCCCTTCCAACTGATTGCCCTGTTGCCAATTTAGGTGTCCTTAATGGACCTTTAAGTTGGGGAGGAACTGGTCCCAGAGCAGCCGGATGCACACACAGAAATGCACACAGAAGGGGAACTTCTTAAAATGGGAATGAAGCAGTCAGCCTATCAGCAGCAACACCCCTTATAGTCATACATGCAGAACTTACACTTTCTAGGGGTGTTAGAAACACAGTAATGTGGTCAGAATACCATTCAGAACAATCACGGCTTTATTCCTCATTTTTATCTGTTTTTTTTTTATTTAGCATGTTTCACAACAGACTGGCGACCTGTCCAGGGTGACCCCGCCTCTCGCCCGAAACGTTCGCTGGAGAGGCACCAGCACCTCCCGACCCCATTAGGGTGTAAGATGATGGATGGATGGATGTTTCAGAACCATATTAAGTATTCTTGCTGCTGGGAGGATCTGATGTCAAACCTGATTACACAAGTGTCTACATAAATTGTTTATTTAATGAGTGTGGAATTGTTGAATTTTCTCTCTATTGCTTCAGATTGGCAGAAACAAAGTTTTCTGGTCTGTTATTTATATATCAGATTATGTAAGTGGTGGTCATTGACACATCTTTCCACTGTAGTTGATCTTGTTCTGAGTAGAAAGAGACAAATATGCAATCCCTTCAGTTTATCAGTCTAAGTTCTAATCAAAAATCTAGTCAAAGTCCGGCATACTTGAAGTGAATGAGCATAGACAATCTTTTTCTATTTATGAAATTAATAAAGAAGCTAACGTACTGTGACTGTCATTAATCCACCTGTCAGACTTAAGTAAAGTCACTGAGCCACAATAAAACAATAGCAGTAGAATATAAGTCAAAACAATATTGCAAGGCCAAACTAACAACAGGAGTTGATTTTAGAGGGAAATCTATGGCTGCTCTTTCCTTGTTTGCATTGCCATATTAGTTTTCATGCAAATCTGCACAAAAGGACATGCCATGCTGTGCAACAAATCTTTTATCAGTGTAATACTTAACATTTAGTTACTACCAAGAGCTCAATTAGTGCAGTACACTAGGCTTTGCTGTGATGGAATCATTTTAGACCCATATTCATTCATCAACGTTGTGCTGGAAAAGTGTTTAAACTGTTTTGTTCCAACACACAAGCATTATGTTTTTCGGAGGCAAAAAATCAGGGTCTGTGAAGTTAAGAGCAATAATTCTCTTTTATGTAGTTGACATTTCCTACTGCAGTGAGATTGTAAAAACATGGCTACATCTTCAGAGCTATAAGAGATCAACTCCTAGTCTACATCCTTGATTTTGACAATTTAAAACTGAAGCTAAATATTTTGATATCTGTGGGATATCAATACATGTTAGCAAATGCCAATAACACTCAGCACTTTCACAAGAGACAGTAGCTAAGCTTATTCCAGTCAAACAATGTCCATGTTGCAATGTTAAAATCATAGTGGCTGAAAGTACCTGCTGCATTAATCATCTTCATCAGCAGTAACCTGCCCGTCTGCTCTAAGACCATTAAACAGAGGTAAGCTTTTTAATTTTGCAACAGGCTGTTATAGGTTTAATTACATTAAGGTTGGTAAATTGCTGTGCTTTTCATTATCTTATATCTCTTTGGAAATTTCACCGACAGACTCGCAGTCAGCTCATCAACCGGACTGACACAGCTGGGTACCTGTTATGCTGAGAAAACAGCATAACAGGTGTTGTAAAGTTTGCTCTTGTAAACAGACTTTACAAAGGCATAGATGGCTAATATGTTATTATAGTATGTATATTAAAATTAGCAGTTTTATCTTCTTAAACCAGCTATAATGCAGGGATTTCTGATGTCCTCTTTGTCATTAAACACTGTGAGAATGTATTCGGTTTTCTGAAAATGTACTGCAAACTGGCATTTGCCAACAGGAGTAAGGGGAACCTTTACCAATAATTTCATATTTCTATGCTATCTGGCACAACACCCTTTTGGATGGAGGCATTGGGGAACACACACAAAGGAGTGTTTACAGGGTTACTGAACCCTGACTGATGTGTTGCTTTGAGCGCATTGGTCCTAGCTGAGTTATGAGGGTGACTGGCTGTAAGCTGTCCAGGTACCTCAGCAAAACAATCTCAGAATCCTCCAATAACGGAGATGGAAGGCAAAAAGCAGAAAGAGGGACATCCCTTCATCAAAAATGTTCAGGAAGTAAGAGTTTCGGCACAAGAACAAAGCTGCAGTTCCAGGCCAGGTTTACAGGATGTCAAGTTTGATGGTCTTCTCTACTCTCAAACTCTGGAGGGATGAACAAGGACTGAATTAAACCATCCAAAAGGTTAGCAGAAACAATTAGACTGTTAAAAGATCTTACAGTGATACAGTCAACAATTGCATGTTCATTAACTTATCAAACATATTTTTTGTCACTGCTAACTTTCACACAGTTGGGGTAAAGTAATACACAGATGACAAAAAATATCCAGATAAAGCTGTAACCCTCTTTAGCATTGCATATGTGCAAGTTAAATCAATCAGAACCTCAAATTTATTCAGCTAAATTATAAAGCCAACACTTCAGGTCAGACTCTATTCTAAGATTTGGCTTATATTTAAGAAAACTAGTAAGATTATATTTGCAACATTTCAAGTCAATCAAAAGGCAAATTAATTGGTCAGCTTATTTTTCTTGCTATGTCCCCAAATATAAAAATACTAAAATCACAGTCAAAATTGTACAAATTTCTGTGGAATAGCACCTAAACTACCTCTGAGAAAAGGGACAAGCGTTGCAACCAATGCAGTCCATACTTTATCCAGTAATCCTGGATTGGAAAATTGGACATTTGCATAAAGTTCAGCTACTGAAGTGAGCTGAGTTATGTAAGATAACTCTGCTAAATTGCTTAGCTTTTTGGTGCATAGTCCAAAAGTCATTTGTTCATTAGCTTTTTATGTGTTGCAGTGTAACACGTCACTTACAAACGACCTATCTGCCCAATAATTAGTTGGTTAAGATCTGGTCATTTCATGTGTTGTTTGAGATTTGCTGCTCTGCACTTAAATAAGCCAGCTGGAATGGTTTGGGTGTTTCATACAGAATGACTGTATGTCACCTAAACCACCTCAATTTGAGGTTCTTTTGGACATTTTCCACTGAGAAAAGGCCTTTGGTGAAACCCAGAACTCCCAACATGCACCTAAACAACAGGCAGAGTTTGTTTTTTACGTTGAAGTTGATTTTCTTTAGCATGATCACATGAAGACTATATTTCTGTGTTTAAAAGCCAATATTAAAACAGGCACCTGTGTGTTTACTTCACTGTAAAGTAGTGGAAATAAATATCTGAAACAATCCATATCTTGAGTTAAATTAATGAGACACAGCTCTGTTGTTCTGCTTTAAAAAAATATAAAACTGTTTAAAAAGTGCAATTCTTTTTTGAATGTTTTTTCTGCAAAAGAAAGTTAGTAAATCATTTCAAGTCAGTCATTTCAAGTCTTGTTCTTCTCTTTCTCTCTTTCTGCACCCAAAATAATTTATTTGGAAATCTACATAAATTATTATGAGAAAATTTAATCTTGAATATTTTATGCTTTTTTTTTTTTCCTCCCAGAAGCACCTATTTTGCAGATATTTTTTTTTTTACCATTCAGAAAATCATTCACACAAGCTCACAGTTTCTGAGAAGTTCAGCAGCATGTTCTGTGTTAAAATTAATCACACGGAGGAGGATGGACATAATATTTGGATGGTCCAACATTTAAATGAATTGTGATGCTGGTTAAAATTTGAGCAGCCATTAACTTTCAAAATTCAACGAGTAATGACCCCCTTACCACAGGCAGTCATGAGGAGACAAATTACTAAGAGTTACTTTCAATCTCTGGTCTGTTTGACTCGCTACATTTTAAAATCTCTGTTTCCCTGAAGGCAGCACTGATAACTCTCAGTATGGCATCATTTATTTTACCTCTTCTTTGTCCTCCTCTTCACCTAGAGCTGTTTTTCTCTTATACTGCATGTTCCTGCTTCTTCCTTTCACAGTGTTGTTTGTATTAGTCCCCTTTTCTTGTAGTCTTTTATTTCTTTTGCTCATGGCTTTTTAATAATCGTTTCTTGGGTGTTAAAAAAAACACTTCTAGCTCTGGGCATTTTATCTCAACAGTGAAACTTGAAGATAATCAGGACGATCCTCTTGTACTCCTTCCTGAAGTTGTGGTTCAGGACGCCGTAGATGACGGCGTTGAGGCAGCTGTTGAAGTACGCCATGAAGTAGCTGGCTGTGAACAGCCACTCTGGGATGGCTCGACTCAGCCTGGAGTCCAGCGCCACCACCAGGCCAATCAGGTTCAGCGGCGCCCAGCACACAGCGAATAGCACGAACACCACGAACATGGTGAGAAAGTTGCGAAGGTCGTGCGGTTTGATTTTGGGCCGCGAGTCTGGCTTTACCCTGCGTCTGACCTGGATCACCAGAATCCAGATGCGCAGGTAGCAATAGGTGACGATGCTCATGGGCAGAATGAAGTGCACCACCACCACTGTGATGGTGTACAGCGAGCTAACCGACTGCGCGAAGGTGCAGGAGTACACCCGCGGGTCGTACTGCAGCGACTCCACAAACCAATTGGGCACGATGGCTAGGATTGTGAGCGTCCAGACAAGCATAACGTAGCACATAGTGTTGCTGCTGGAGAAAACTTTGTCGTACTTGAGGTTGTGGCAGATGTAGCAGTATCGATTGATTGCGATGCCGGTTATGTTGAAGATGGAGCCGATGACACTGAGGCCCATGAGGAAGCCGCTGATCTGACAGTGGATGTAACCTGCAATCCAGCCATTATGGAAGATGGCTGTCAGGACCAGTGGGTACGGATAGATGGCCACCACCAAGTCAGCAAAGGCCAGGCTAACCACAAAGGCATTTCCTACAAGAAACAGAAAGTGAGGAAAAGACAGAAGTTTAATAGAACAAATGATTTATACAGCTGTGTTTAAATTCATCTCCTGTTTCATCTTAGTCTTCAAAAAGCCAGATTTCTACAATTTTCTATGTTCAAGGAGCTTTCAAAGTTTTTGGTTTGCTTTATAACTCATTTTGATTAATTATCTAACAGTTCTCAAGTACATCGGTTTTGGTTAAGTCATCAACTATGACCTCAGTTTTTATTTATTTTTAACCAGTTCCTTAATTACATAAATTATTTGTAATAGATGGAGTTTAATTTTGTAATTTAAAAAGCGCACTCATGTTCTGTTTAATTAAATCAACTCGCTTTCTTTGGGTTTTGAAATTTCAAAAGTTATGTTTTTGATGAACCTGAAGAAATGAGAGTAATGAACAGACTCAGCAGTTGCAGTGCGTTTGTGCTTGTTTCTTTATTTAAATTCGTGCCAAGAAACACAAAGCTCCCATTGAAGTTTATTGAGCAGATTGATTTCCAGATATGGCAACTACACAAAAGAAAAATAATACCTTTCAAGCCTCTGCAGGCAGATTTTTGGAGGTGAAAGGATTAAAAGACTTCTTTCATTTTATTATTCTCTAAGACAGCTGGCAGCCTTTTCATCCGTATTGATTTTGCAGAAACACATGTTTACATGTTCCCAGATTCATGTGGGGAACTGAATGTTGTGGTAAATTAAACAACAATAAAAAAACAAGTTTTAAGATACTTGTTCAACAAAGAAGAAATACGTGATTACATTTTATTGGAACCTAGAGGAAACTGGTGTCAAAATAATGTGAGGTCATCACATTTGTCCCATGCTAAAGATTCTAGCTTAGCGGTAAAAGAGGAGAACGGCCTGCAGAATTGTCCAACAATGGAACCAGTGATATGGGACAGAACTGAAACACATCATGTCATTTCCATCATGTAAAGAGGATGCTCCACAGACTAGTCAGCTGCATGACACATTCCTTCCACCTGCCAACCTTTTAGTGATAAGATATGAATCATGACTGAAAAATTAAAAAAAACAGTGAAAGTGAGCAGATCCATTGAGCAGAACGGACTCGAGTGAGGTTAATTGATTAGGATGTCTTATTTATCTTTCCTGTCCTGCAAAGGTCTTAGAATTCTTCTTGAGAATCTGAGGAGTTTCTAAGCAGAAGCATGTTTGGGGTTTCCCTCATGGACTCATGACCTCATGGCATTTAACACACTTACAGGCCAAGTTTCATGCAGCATTTATGAAACAGCATTCATTGGCCAGTCACAGTGTGCAATTGGGAATTGTTCACAATAGTTATTTACATGACACTCCTACATTTATTCATTACTTCAGGGGCTTCAGCTGCAGAATATGCGGCACGAATAGACAGAATGTGGCATAACAGAAGAACGTTCTCCCACATAAAACTTTACAGTCTTTCAGCGCAGACTTTAAAGGAGCACTAAAAGACAAATCCAAACTTGGAATGTAGTTCATCACATAAAGTCCATGGTAATGTTGTATTTTATAAGTTTATTATACTGGGATAGTTCCCATCATTTAATAGTCACATTTGGGATGTTTGATCCAGAAAAACCCTCTCTTGTTTGGGGGGACAAAGAAATGATTTACCAAACCCATTGCAGAAATGTATTAATTAAACCGGTCAATGCTTTACATTGATTAGGTGGGTAGATGAATGGATCTGTGTAAAATATAACTTGAATGAAAATACATTTACAGAATAAACTGGTTGTGAGTAAGCACTGTATGTTTGAGGTGTCCACATGTACCCGACTTTAATAAACTGAGCTTTTCAGCTGCAATAATACAAAGGAAGGAACGATTTAAATGCAGGGCACTTCACTTGGGGCAGCAGGTAAATGTTAAACCCATAATTCAGACATTCAAAGACTTTCTCTCCCATGTGTGAGAGCCAGACCTCCACAGCACATCAGGTGAGCTGTTTTTTTATTGTTGAAACATACTGTATTTGCCTAAGCAAGCAGCTGAAAATTGGAATAAAATTGAAACCACCTGCGACTGGCTGGTAGAGCTGTGTTTACATCTCCCCCAGGGAGCAACAGCACATTGCATTCATTTTTGGTGAAGTCAGCTTGAGCTGCCTGAAGTGGTTAGAGCGCTCACTGCTACACTGAAGATGGTTGCTACAGTTTTATTCATTATTTCTGACTCTTGATAGCACAAGTAAAGTGCACTGATGAACTTTGAAGAGATTAATGATGGAGAGAAGCTGGAAATCTTTTATTAAGTTATTTTCTTGCTTACTTCTTTTTTTTTCTTTCACTGGTATGCATCTTGTTTTAAAAATACAAGATTTTGCTTATTTGAATTTAAAATATACTGGAACAAATGTGCAACCCAATCTTACTAAAGAACAAAGCTTCACATTGTGAAAAAGTTGCATAGAATGTGTGGAGATTATGGCTCTACAACAAGTTTGTCTTCCATTATCTTGGCTTCCAGTGTGCTGCATCCTTCGCTACCTCTGTGGAAGGGTTAGAGACTTTAGATGCAGCTCATTCAGAGGCCTGTCGCTTTGTCTGGCGACTGCAGACTGTTTCAAATCGCACTCCCTTGGATCAACAGAGAGGGCATCCAAAATCTGGTTTTGTTGCCATGTTTCAGACTCAGTGGAAAATGTTTCTTTTTCTTTTCTAGACAGCATAAAGACACAGAAATCCCTGCGTACATTCCAGAAGCAACTGAATCAAGTAACACACAGAAAAACAAACTTTCAAGAATAAAAGGAGAACCTTATCATAGAAGCAAACACCACACAATTAAATACCTCAGAGTCGCTACAGAAGACGTGAAGTTATTGAAAGCCCCCAAAGAAGTGGAAAGGAAATACATATGTACAAATTTAAGGCTAATATGAACATATATATTTACTAGGACATCAAAAAAAAAAAATTATATATCTAAAGAGTGCAATATTTTGTGCCAGACATCTCAGAAAGTGAAATGGCCATTTTGCAGAGGTGATCACCCTGTGGCACTGCATAGGAAGCATAGGAAGCACCGACTACTTTGATAAATGCCTTCAAGTCATCTGCCATGTCTGGTGTCTTTTATCTTCCTCTGGACAACAGCCTATAGATTTTCTCTGGGGTTCAGGTCAGGGGAGTTTTCTGGCCAATCACAAACAGGAACACCATGCATAGTCATTGAACCAGC
The DNA here is from genome assembly GCF_904066995.2 of Poecilia reticulata. Classification (NCBI taxonomy): domain Eukaryota; kingdom Metazoa; phylum Chordata; class Actinopteri; order Cyprinodontiformes; family Poeciliidae; genus Poecilia; species Poecilia reticulata. The sequence continues at coordinate 27,621,374 of NC_088839.1, forward strand.
TTTTGGTATCTTTGGCAGTGTGGGCAGGTGCCAAGTCCTGCTGGAAAATAAAATCAGCATAGCCATACAGCTAGTCAACAGAGGGAAGCAGGAAGCGATGCAGAGTTTGCTGGTAGACGGCTGCATTGACTGAATTTCAGAAAACACAGTGGACCAACATCAGCAGGTGACAAGGCACCCCAATTCATCACTGACCATCGAAACTTAACTGGTCTTGGATTATGTGCCTCTTTATTCTCCTTCCATACATTAGGACCATGATTTTTAAATGAAATGCAGAATTTATTCTGAAAACAGTACTCTGGATCATTGTGTAGCAGTGTAGTTCCCATTATCCGTAGCCCAGGTAAAAGCCCTTTGACATTGTCTCCGGTTCGGGAGTACACTGACATGGAGAATACAACATTTGTAGCCTGTGTCAACTATTCATGGAATGGATTTTAATTGACGATTCACTGAAGGCTGCTGTTCTCCCTGTTGCTGGGGCACTTTCCATTCAATTTTCTGTTAATGTGTTTGGATAAAGAACTCTGTGAGCAATCAGCTTCTTCAGCTATGACCTTTCGTGATTGACTCTCCTTGGGAAGGGTCACCTGTCTTACCCTTGATAGTGTGACCTACTGACCCAGAGTGAGAGACTGTTTAAGAGCTCAGGAAACCTTTGCAGGGGTTTTGAGTCAATTAGCTGATTAGGAGGTAACGCCACAAGTTTCCAATAATGACCTTTTTTATCACAGTATTCTAATTTTCCGACACACAAAATTACAACAAACAAAAACTTGAAATATATCAATCCATGTGAATATAATATGAGTTTCAGTTTCTGAGATGACTGGCAAAAAATATTGTACTTTTACACAATATCCGATTTTTTAGATGTACTTGTATACATCTAGTTGTAAAGTTGTGGCCAGTCTATAATGAATAACTAGGGAACTTTGTCTTCTCAGTCCTTGTGGAAATCTACAGCTTTTTAGCACCAATTTCCAAGTGCAGCTACCTGATTTCTAAGATATTCTTACATGCTCTCTACATACTCTCATGTTTTTACAGTTTTTGAGATGTTTCTTAATAAAATGGCATAATTCAAAAATGTTCTTCCTCTAAGTTGCATTTTCTGGTCCTAACTGTTCCTGTAAAACTTTGGATTTTAGATCCCAAGTAAACCTCTAAACGTGACCGAACTGACTACGTCTAATTACGCGCTGTGACTAAATAGTGAAGATAAGCTGTTGCTGAGCTGAAACGCCTCGGTGTGTATAAGGAGCGTCTCACCTCTCAGCTTTTTCTGTAATAAATATGTTGAGGTGGAAGCTTTTATCAGAGCACACGGAGGGAGTGTGGCCATTAACCTTGGCGGCCTTAATAAGACCTTGTTAAACCTAAATTCAGTGTTTATCACCCCATGACTCCATCTTCATTATGAGGAGTCCTCGCTGTTAATATTCCGGATGATACTCTTTGTCTGCTGCAAATCACAAGTTTCGAGCAAAGAGCTGTGGCAAACAGAACAGAGACAGGGGACTTGTTAACCGCCAGTCAATTTGTATTAGTTGGCGGTTCTGTCTTTATTACCACGGTTGCCCTTGGCAGAAAAGATCCCATCCTCTGGTGTTTACGAAACGCAAATGTTAATAGGACAGAAATAAAATGGTGACATCGTTAACGGTTCAAATCCCTGAGTAGTTGGGATTCATTAGAGATGTTCTTGCTGTAAATACTTGAGACAAGATGCATTTAATGGAAATGCCATCACTTTGCTGTTAGCCTTTAGGAACATTAAGACAATTAATGGATTAGGTTTTTTCTACGACAGTATCATCTCTGTCTGTCTGTCTTTTCAAAAATCTAATATTTCATCAAGTATGCATCTATCAAACTGCAACTATGCAGAATAAAAGGGCCTTTGAAACAAAAGTTATCTTTTCTCCGAAGCAGCCAAAGTCGTAAGAAACCACACCAGCCTTGAGAACTATTGATCAAAGCCACTTTAAGAGATTACGGAAGAGTCTGTCTTTTAAAAGCCAAACGTGAAAGTGAAATGGGTTAAGACGTCTGCACTGTACTACACTTTCCTGAACCTAAACGCAGAGATTAATCTCCTCAATTACACAATCTGCAGTTAGAAACACCTCAACTATGTAATGATAAATGAAACGGAGCCTGTTGTTAATCATGCTGCTCATTAAGACAAATGGAGACTTCATTGAGAAAGATCTCTATCTGAGCAGGGTGATCTTTGTCTTTCGAAGGCACTGAGAAGTTACAGTAGTTTCAAAGTTATTGTTTTTTACACATTGAAATTCAAATTTATGCATAGAGTTAGACAAATATCTAATCTGATCATCTGCTCTGTGGAGGGAGAAGTGCTGCGAACGTTTTTCCTTTAGTGTTCCCAAGTCCATATGTTTGTCTCACTGAAACGGGGAGATGCCAGCATGCGGGGCGCTTCTAGTTACCGGAGAGAGGCTGCTTTGAAATGTGAGTCTCTCTACACAGCGAGTGTTTCAGTTCATTCTCCCGGTAGTGAGAATGTGGCACCGCCGGGGTCTTTGATCGTGTCGGCAGCTCTGACGGCTGCTTCTGGTGCTGCTGGATCCCTGTTGAAGTGGAGCAGCAAACATGGCTGTCACCTTCAGACACACTTCAGGTAGCAGTTTGGAGGTAAAAATAGCCGCTTGTTTGTCAGCTTGTGTCTTTGGATGTGGATTACCGCATGGAGCCCACAGTTTGGGGTTAGAAAACTGAAGTCAGTAGCGTCTGAAAAGTCATCCGAGGCAAACTTAAGAAAAAGCTCTGCCAGGATTGCGCTTTTTTAAACTTATTTTCTATTTTTCTCTCTGAAACTGTAGCTTATGTGGTATATTGAAGGGACACTGTGCTGTTATCCCATCCTTATTTTAAAGAACTGCAAACTTGAATGTGTTTTATTAAACTGCTACATTATGTGAAAGATCAGAACAGAAACCAGTGCATCACTTGAAGGTAGAAAGAAAAGCAATACTTTTACAATACAGTGAGAACCCACTGAACATTTCACATTTCGCTACAAAACAGTGAAGGCCCTTTGTTGAACACAGTGTGATAACACCAACTATCAATGGAAAATATGTGTTTCAGGAGGGTTTTGGCCCTGTGATATTTATTCAGTCACATGACAATGATGCAGCACAGCCTGTTTAACTGAAGCAGAGAAGCAGTGTGGGGTGTGATCGCTTTTATACGGTGACGAAAGTGGAGGAAAACGTATTCAAGACATATGCCATGGGTAAATATGGTAAATACTGCCATAACAGCAGTATAAATATCTAATACCAACAATGACTCAAATTTTTTTGCCTGTGCATCCCTAATAATTACTTTTCTATAGCTTAGAAAGTTAACCTGTAAAAATAATGGCTCTATAAATTGATGAGTCAAAAATTATGCAAATATTTTGAATAAAATAAACAGGTAGCAATCTCACAGACACTTGAAAAAATGTTTCTAGCCTCCTCTAGTCTTAAGATTTGGTCCTCATCATTCTGAGTCAGTTTAATAGATGAACTGTAACTTTGCAGAAGCTTTTTTAATATTTGTGTCCTGTGGGATCCTACATCATCTTTGTCAGACACAGAAACACACACCAGTTATGTGCTTTATGAACTCCGCCAACATTGTGACTGGTGATGGTATGAATGAAGTTTATTTTCCGGTTCGTCATGCTGCATGCAGCTGCGCTCCACTCCGCTGCGCACTTTGCCACTTTGTAAAGAACTGCTGCAAGATTCGCTGTCTGTTGTCTGTTCCATCTAGCGGATAAGAACTAACCACGAGGCAGCAGCTTAGGGAGGACGTCATGTGAAAGAAAAGCTGTCGCATTTTGTGCAGCGCTCCAATCAATTTAAGTATGCCCATTGGTCCCCTGAAAAACGATGCAAACCTGGACATTTTCATAAATCAATGAAATCCCCCCGGATGCTCCCGACAGGACATGAAAAGTGGACGTGTCCAGGGAAAAGAGGACGTTTGGTCACCCTAGTTTTGATGCAACTTTTTGTCCTCTTCTTGAGCGAAACGTGAATTTAAAGCAACCCCAATGAGGTTTTCACACTCTGATCTCTGCCTAGCTTTAACACTTAGCTGCTGCTGTTACTGTTACAACTTCATCTTAAAGTAGCTAAAGCTATCCAGACCATGAGGCTACAGAAGACACAGTGCCCACATGTTTGTTTTATTTTCAGTTTCTCATTTCAGTTTTGTAAGTTTATATTATCTTAGAATACAATATGATCAGGCTAGAATGTGCCTGGAAGATTTCCAAGGAAAGTATTGGCTCCCTTAACAGGGCTGGGTGTCCTTCTGTCTCAGGTTCTCACCGTTTCACTCACTTTAAGTTTCTCTAAACTCAAAGCAAAATGAGCAAACAGCTCCTCCCATGACACGACAGAGCCAAGACCCAGCAGCTACTGAGATGTGGACTCAGCAGGTCATCTAAATTAAAACGGGGTGAATAAAATATGGGCATGAAATGCTCAATCACTTTAAAATAAAGCCACCTAAGTCAGTGGAGAATAGATCAGCTCAGCATTATCATCATCCTGACACTAAAACACTGCAATTTATGTTTCAATTTCCTCATGGCTGACATTTATGGGAAAACTAGTTTTATGACGGAGACAGAATTAAAGTTACAATGCATAAACCAGGTCCAGTAATGCTCTGTCAGCTACAGTTATAAAAACATGCACAACTCTTCATGTTTTATAATAATAAGTAATTATGCAAAAAGAAATCAAAACGTTATTTATGCTGATTACATTTACTTTAGTTTTTTTTAATGTAAACTAATTTTACACTGATGCTCCTAAATGTTTTATTTAGGGGCACCGGAGCTGCCAGTAAAATGCAAAGACAAAACAAAACAAGCTTGAACTTTAGTATAAAAATATGAGGACATTTTCAAAAGGTCTTTCCTTCATTGTCCACGCAGATGCACTCACACTCATCTGCTGCCCATGATAAACAAGCTCTGCAATGGTGGCGAAGTTACTATGTAGCGCCCCCCACTGGAGGAAATGCACAGCAGCTGCTTTGTGTGGAACCAGAGCTCCATTATGAGCCTTATCGCTGCTTTTTGCAACATAGTGTCCGTCACTATTTTCTCCCTCTTATTTTCCCCCCTCCCTGTTTCATTGAGATGAATGCATCAGCACAGATAATAAAGCAATTATCTACTTGTTAAATTCAAGACTTTTCTCTGCAGTGAATGGACAGAGTGTAGTTCAAGCAATGAGATTTTTGATAAAATCCCAGAGTTTAGCAGAAACTCCAGTGGCATGCTAAACAAGCTTTTGGTCTGAAAGATTATAGAGTTAATGGGAAGATGGATGGAGATAAACACAGGTCAGCATAACCATTTCAGATGCTCTGAAAAATGCTCTTATAAAATGATTTATATCAAAGCATGTTCAACTGCATGATTGGCCCAGATATAAATCTAATGGGGATTTTTTTGGTAAGTCACACATATTTATTTTTTAATGAATAAATCTATAATTTTTCTTTCACATCACCAGTTTGTATTACTCTGGGTCAGGATAAAATCATATAATCAAACCTGTAGTTGTTGCATAACAAAATGTGAAAAGGGTCGAAGAGCATTAACATTCTTACAAGTCACTCTCATCTCAATTCTGTTTCTAAATCAGTAAACGTATGGTAATAAACATAGAAAATCTTAAAATGAAGGCTAAAAATAGGGACTCGTTTCATAAAAAAAACAATGCAGAATACAAATTTAAACATCTTCTTTTGGTGAAAATTAGAGTTGAGACATTTTCACTCCTGCTTTGAATTCATGTTGCCGCCTGTCACAGGAGGACTTCAGATCACAGAAACTGATGCTAACCAAACGGACGCGTTGCATCAGCAGACCAGCTGTGCTGCAGCAAGCAAGTAGCTAGAGAAACCTCGCAGCCTTTGATCCGCGCATGGCTTGAGTCATTAGATCATTTTAGTAGAACATAACTGAGTCTTAGGAACACTGATGAAAGTCCAGAAAAGCTAATGAAACATGTTTTTCCTTCTTATTTTTCACACTTAAACAGCTCAAAGTGAACACTACATAGACATTTTAAAACGGATATAATTTTGTTTGCAAAATCAAACATTAAACAAGAATAAGCAATCAAAGGCCTCGTTTACATAATTAATGCCCAGCTTTTTGCATATTTTAACTGATATTTTTTTCAACTATTTCTCTTTGGTTTTCTTACGTCACACATCCATTAATTAAATGATCCCCGTCACCTATTTTTAAGACTTTAATCATATTTTCATGGCTTTGCTCACAAAGAAGAATTTCAAGGTTTTAATCAAATCCTTATCTAGTCCTAAAAATGTAATTTTACGTGTTTACATGAAGTCTAACTTTTTGCCCTCAGTACTTGGTGTCATCAGTTGTTATGATAAAGTGGCTTATGCTACAATTTCTGTTTGAATGAAGGGTGGTTTATAAAAGCAGAATCCATTTTCCATTGAGTTAAAAACAGCAAAAATGTGTTTAGTTTGTCATGATAATATTTAACATCTCTTTGTTGCTGCTTCCTGTCAAGTCAGGCTTGTAGATGCATGTCAGTTTAACCCCGTAATTATGTCTGAAAAGCTACATCTTCTCTAAAAACTGAAAAAATATATCACAATTGGCATTGTAATATATTTGCCAATGTTTTGTGGTTATTAAGCTTGATTATAGTGTGTAGTGTGCAATTAAACTCGACTGTAATGGATATAGTGCCATGTTGTTGATGATCTTTGTTTTTTTAACTATCAAGCTTTTATTATAGATTTCAAAACTGGACGGCTGCGTCTTGACGCAGTGGTAAATGGGCTCTGGCTGAGCTTCAGAAGCCAAAACTCAACCATCCAACGCCCTCAACGCACTGCTGCATACCAGGCAATATACTGTGTTACATCTTCTCGGTTATAATTTAGATTATCTGTCTTATGTCTTACTGTTACTGCATAGTGACAGATTTAACAAATATGTAAAAAAAAAAAACATTTTTACTGAAGTTACCCACTGCAGATTTAATGTGATGTTTTCTTTCTGAGCAGTGGTTTTGGTCATCTGATTGCCATGCATCCTGTTTACATACATTTATAGAAGCAACATGATCTTCCTGAATAACAAACCCAGAACATCCCGGTTGTTAATGGAGAGAACAATATGTAGGTTGACCTTTTGACCCCCCTGGTCTCTACATCTCAACCTCAAGTAAGCAGAAGACAATGAGTGGTGTGAAATGTATTTATTTTTGATATATTTGAATGAAAATAATGCCAAAGTAATTTGAGAAATTGTTCATGTATCAATTTAGGAAAAAATAAGATGCCATGAGCTCGTAGAATAATGTTCCATATCTGTCATAATATTCAAACTGGGACGACAGCATGTGGTTTATGGTGATGCGATGAGGAAGGTGAAGATTCTTTGTTTCTTTTCCACTTATGTATTTCATGTTTTAATCACTCTGATAGATTCAGATGTAATGAATCATAGAATAGAATAATCAATTTCCTTCTCATGGGTGTTGGATGCTAAAAGACGAGAGAAGGAAACCACAAAGGGTCCTGCAAATAAGCAAAATATGTTGAACCCCAAAATTAATCTCAATATAAAAGGCGCAAAAACCACAATCTAATAAGGGTGGAAGATTAAAATACAAGTTTAATGCATTGGGATATGATTTATAAATGCTAATACTTGGTTATCTAAATGTTTTTGTACTGATATCTTAATTTCAAGGAAGGCACAAGTCAGAACTCAGAAATGCAAATGCACAATTCACACAGGATATAGTGTAGTAAGTTCATATCAAAGTTATGAGGGAGTGGCTGAAGCTTCATTCTGACAAAATGAAATAATGACTTGGACTAGACCTGTGCCCTCTGGCAGCTGTGTAAAACTAAAATTAATTATTCTGAAAGATAGTAAACCTGGTGAACCTTATTACATAGTTTCAACTAGAGGCAATTAAATGGGGTTGATCATCACGGTCAACCCGAAGATCATCAAAAAACCAATGTCAAGTTGCAAAATTGATTCTGTCAAGTTTAGAATTCTGAACTCTAATATTTAGTAGGTTTTCAAAAGACATGCATATATCCTCTGCATATAGTAATAAATGTAGCCATAATACGTTGGGCTAGATGGATTCCCAATACCAGCGATGAAGTTCAAGTTGCTGGTTTGGTGTTTGATAACTGCAAAATTAATAGTGATCAAGATGCTAAGACTCAGAGAGGAGGAGACATGATGGTGATGGAAAAGAATGAGAAAACTGAGGAAAACGTGGCTTCTTCACAACCTATATCATCATGGTAATATTCCACAAGAATATCAGTATTGACCAACTTCCAACTATTGTGCAGCCTTGTTTCTTAAGGGTGCCTTCACACCGGCACTGTTTATTCTGTAGTTTGTTTGTCTAGTAAGTCGTTCATTTGGGGAGGTGTGAATGTGTGTGAATCAAACTCTGATGCTGACCAAACAAGCAAACTCTGCTCCATCTAAAAACCTAGGTCTTGGTGCGGTTTAAGTGAACTCTGGTGCAGTTTGAATGCACGCGTTAATGCAAAGTGAACCAAAGACCGCTCCAACAGCAGGGTTAAATACTGCAAAAAGAAAAAAAGAGGGAGAAAAAGGTTATGGTCTTTTACCAACAACAAAAAAATTCTACCACCACTAAAATCTGATGCCTCTTCATTGTTAAACATTTTTTTCATCAAGATGGAAGTTCATGTCTCCTTCAGTGTCTTTTCCTTAAGTGGTTCTTGGTGCAGCACCACAACAGATGAGGGGGTGAAGAACTTTGGTTCATTTGACAGTGCAGTGTGAATACAAACTGCAGAAGCTGAAAATGTGACAAATATTGCAACTTTGTTCCCCAATCGAACCAAGTCTACCAAACTCTCAAATGTGAAAACACTTTAAATAAAAAAAAATACAAACAGCTCTATTTATTTATAGTTTTTAAAAACAGTCTCTATTCAAACATTCTGAAAACACAAAAACTCTTTGACTAGACCCAAAGTTATTGGGACTTCATCCTTGTTTTCCAATGATTGAGAATCTAATACTTTTCCATTCCAGACTCATACAGTCTGTTCAGCCTACAATCGAACAAATCTGGACTGGGTGGCTTCAGGGCACAGACTAATTTTTACCCCATGACAAACAAACTGCAGATATGCATTGGTGGCTCTGAGAGTTAAAGATGAGCAGCACAGCTCTGTCTCAAAGGCCTCCAGCAGGTGATGCATCCTCACCTACACTGAGAGCATAAACAGGGTTACAGCGAATGATGAAGCGTTGTGCGCTTAAAGGAAATTAGACAAAATAAATCACGGAGGCTCGGCAGCAAACAGGAGGGTCTGACTCCTGGAGCTACAGCGACGGCGGCAGGATGAGGGCTGAGCTCAGGTCAGCACCATTAGACGTGATGTCAGGGAGGAGAGAGAGGCTGCACGGGACGAGCCTTCGCACCAGAGAGCACGACTGCCGGCTTGTTAGGCTCTCTGCCAGCTGTTGCTGCTGTTATCACAGCATCTCTCTTCTGCTCTCCATGGGTCACAGAGTCTTACTGTCATCACTCCAAATAACTGCAGCTAAGAGAAGCTGAAGCTATAATGAGAAAAAAGAAATATGCCAGCACTTAAAGTATCTACAGGTATTATTTATGTATCAAAATGCTTGAAAATATACTTTCTTTCCCCAAAAAGAAATTCATCAAACAGCTTAAAATGATGATACTTTGCTACACAGACTCAAACACAATGAAAGCCTGATTTTTAGAGAAAACCCAAAAGTTATGCTGGAAAATTCCTATTCATGTTCGCAGAGGTGGAAGAATCAATACATATATGGCAAGATTGTTTTATATCTCTTATTCTCAGTTTGTAAGTTGGGTTCAAGGTCTAGGATAGCTTCAGAAAACTGTCCAAAGAGAAAGAATCAAATCCAAGAGACTCTGGAGAGCCGGCGCTCTCTTCTAGTGTGCAGTCATGCCTGCATTTCAATGACCTTTATGTAAAAGTCATCCAAAAGAAACCTTTCCTACATCTTCACCGCTAGGTATCGAGTGTTTGCAAAGAACAGAAGAAAAGATATTCATCTCAAATCCATAGATTTTACTGTAGCTGCACCTCAAAAGGGTTAAATCTGATTGAGAAAAAGAGCAAAACAAACACTGAAACTTTTATGTGTGAGATTCTGAGGCAGGAAGATAATATAATAACCTATAATAATTCAGAACTATGGATATTAGTCTGAATTATTGCCTGTTATGTTTATAAGCAATGCCAAGATAATTACTGGTTGTCCCTCTTAAAAGCTGATCTGACAGAAAATCTGTGGTTTAACAAAGAGGCCTGCAGCTATGTCTGCAAGTTTGAAAAGGACATAACGATGAATCCTTCATTCTCTCATGAATGAAACAGTGCATGTGTCCGGATGATTTTAGACAAAAATATAGTTTTACCGCTGTGAAAAACTATGCGCCCTTTACAGATTGCTTCTGTCTTTGTTTCGCTCAGAAAAAGCTATCCAAACCAACTGTGTGACAAATTGCCTCCTTTTCTTTATTGTCAAAGTTGTACCAGAAATGGTCTTTACATTAAACTGAAATATTTATCAAAAGTTGTGCAGCTGTTAAAGGGAGATAAAACCGCTAATTTAAAGGCTAATAAGAAGCAGGTATCACATATCCAGTGGATACCCAGAGGAACTTTCCAGGGATGTTGCTTTCACTTGTGAACAATATTGTCAATGTTGCTCATTTTAATAATAATAAAAAAACTTTTTCTTTCATTGTTCTGCTTCATATTAATTGTACATTTGAAATAGAAAATCAGTTGGGTTTTTTTATGTAAAGATCGACAACATGTTTCTGTTGACAGAGGCCCTTAATATCTGTCTTGAACTTTTCCACATTTATGTTACAGCCACAAACTTATGGGGGGAAATTAATCTGAGAATAAAATAAAATGTGCACCTAATTAGGAGTTAGCATCCTACCTGTTTTAGATCCCTCCCTGGTTCGATATATATCCCCTTAGGGTGAATTACCCTAAGGGGAGTTTGATTAAATGCGGAGGAGGTCATTAACTTCTGAATAAAATGTGAGAAGAAACTATAATATGGACTCCAGCCTCTGAAGAGGTTATCTGGGTGCCTCACGCGTGTGTTAAACAGCACCATGAAGACAGGTCAGTTGTGGTAAAATTAAAGCAGGATATAATGATATTCTGAGCTCTAACATGACAATAGAGCAGCAGAAATGGAAGTAAATAAAGATCATATAGGACAAGTTTGACGAAAAGTCAAAAGAGTAAAACAAGTCACAGTCGCCCAAGTATACTTTGCTTGCAAAGTATGTTTTTACATCTCACAATGTCATTTTCCATAGGGAAAATAGGAAGTGTTTTCATCATCATTTCAGACACACCTCCAAACATGTTAGATATGAATTCATTTTTTTATTCCTGTTGACTGATATTTATGTTATAGAGGACAAAAATCCTGAGAAAAATGTTAAATGTCACCGCATTGTGTCCGCTAAAGTTCATCATTTAAAAAATACATTTAATTCAGAGTTGTTGCAAATAGTTACACTACTGATGTTTCTAATCTGGAGGTGACTGTTTTATATGAAGAAATAATATTAATTATAAGAAGGGATCATTATGGATAAAGCATAGCAATTCCTACTCAAGCTTTATTTTCAACACTTTAATAGAAGAGATGCAGGCTTCATTCAGCTGTGGCAAAGCAAATCCTATTTAGGTTTTAATTTTTATTACTCATTCATTAAGAGTTCTGCCGTTTTAGGGAGTGTTTTTGCTGTACCAGTCCTGGTTTTTTCTTCTTTTGTCATAAAACTTTCTCATCCATCTGCTGTTGTTCACTTAAAAATAAATAAATATTTAAAAGGATGCTGTGATGGATGGATTCACTTCTTTAAAGCCTCTAAATCTAATCACATCGCCGGTCGGTGTGTTTGCTCGTATATGCTTAAATCTGGTCATCGCAGATGCCTCCAAACAACTCGGGGCCACCTTCTGCAGAGAGCTGACTGATTTACATAATAATCTTCCCAGGCAGAGAGCTACAGGGCATTGTGGAGATGTTCAGAGGGAGCTCCAAGGATGTAAAGAAGAAAATGAAGGTCAAGGAAGAATCGTGAGCTTATTTTTCAAACAAATCCACTCAGTTGGTGGTATTTCTATGTCAAACCCACTGCCCCTCTGTTTTCCAGTTTCTGATTCAGCTCTGCACCAAGAAAACAACCATCTGCTGAGTTTTACTCTACGTAACACTGGGAGCCACATCAGTTTTACTGGCTAGTCTTAAATCAAGATAAATCTCCATTATTGAACAACCATAGAAATGACATAAATAAGATGAAGAATGAGCCTGATGTCAGGAAGTAGGTTAAAAATACAATCCTGAAGCGTTGTTCTGTGACTGTTGATAACGGCAAGAAAATGTGCATCAGGAAATGGTTTAGAAAGAAGTTGGAAATTGTTCAGCAAATTGGTTTCAGTAATGATCTGAGTAGGAGCAAATTCATTTACATTGACACTCTACAGACAGATGGTTTCATTCAGTCTCAATGTGAGGAAAGCTGAAACTGAGATGGGATGCAGACCACCGGCGCCTACAGCAGACTACTGGATGTCCTTTTCCCATTCTTCATTCATAGCAGGTTTCTTGGTTAGGATTGAGAGGAAGCCCACTCTCTTGGATGAAAAGCAACCCCACACACAGTCAGGATGCCCCTCCGTTGGCATGACAAAGGACTCATTGAAGCGCCCACCTGTGCTTTTCCACAAAAAAGAATGTTTTTTTACACAAATCTGAAAGATTTGTAAGAAAAAATGAAAATCCAGCAGAATTTGTCTACCCTTTATGTTGTTTTCACCTGTCAAATGTTTGTTTTCCAAAGGTAGCAGTGCTCATGCAAATATACTTACATCGAGCAAATTCTGTACTTGTGATCTAATGATGATGTGAATCGTCAAGAAAAACCAAAGGTGGAGTGTTTGAAAACCTTTTGGAAAAGATTGTGAAACTTTGACACTATTCATTAGAAAGCCCTATTCATCCAACTCCCCTTATAAGTTAGAAGTTAAAAACAATAAATATGTTTAAGCCAATAGTACCAAGCAGATGGTGTTATTGGCACTTTATTGCTTTCCACCAGAAAAAGGTAGTAAATTAAGCCAAGACATAAAGATTGGTTGCCAGTAAAGATTTTCCATTTAAATTAGTTTCTTTTTCCCCCCCAAGATGATTCCTTGTGAATTTTTCTAAAGAAAATGAAAAGGCTAATAGATGCAAAGAGGATCTGATGGATATTTGGTCTTTTGTGTTATAAAATCGGTTTTAGGAGAATAAAACAGTTTATTCAAAATATTTGACGTTTGAAATAGAACTGTATAGATGCAGTCTGCCCAATATTACAAATAGTGAGTCTTGTTTTTTTAATGTCAAATTGGAAGCAGCCACAGGAGGAGTCACAGACTTTTATTTTTTCCCTCAAGGTTCAGTCTAGTAATACATTTCAATTGATAAAAATCCCTTTACTTGTCTTCCTGTGAGGCCAGCAGCAGCAGCAGCAACAGAAGAGGCGTATTAGAAATGCTCATAGATACTATTGGGTGATATTTTGAGTTCATCAACTGGCCCAGTCTTTTATGGATTACTCTATCCATGCAGGACTGTCCTCTGCCTCTGAAAAGGTTGAGCGCCGCTGATCTACTGGCCAGAGGATCAATAAAACAGTCGGACTCATTCAGATTGATTTCCAGCTGGAACGCAGCGGCTCGTGGTTTCAAGCACAGCAAACGAGTTTAATTTGGCGGGATCTGGCAGCGAGCCAAAGCCCATCCATGCCAAACACAAAGCTCTCCTCCCTCCTTCTTCTCTGATTTAACAGCGAGTTGAGCTGAGAGTTCTGACCCGTTGAATGTAAACCATTACAGGTCAAGTTCTCCTGCAGAAGATGTCAGTAGAAGGAGAGATTGCACATCATGACTAAAGGTACTCTGACAGTTTTTCACAGATCAGGTGGCAGTTACACGATGTGAACAATAGCAATAGTTTGGCGATGATCTGATAATATGTGTCAGATGAATGGTAAGGAAGATGATGAGAGCAATTCAACCGCTGCATCTGGGAGAGAAGAAACGAGGCAATGAAGAGTCATTGAAAAAGGAAAATGGGACACCTGAGAGGACGGCTGAACAGGAGAGTCTTAAAGGGATAAATTAAATTGGAAGCGCAAGAAAAGACAGAACGGAAAAGAATGAGCTTAATTGAAGGATGAGCTGAGGAGATGAATGAGGGGAAAATGTGGAGGACAAATGAGAGGAGAGGACAGAAAGCAAAGACACAGGATGAATATAAAAAAGAGGGAAGCAGTCCATGAGGTTTTCTAGTTTTGGTTGCTACATTCCTGCCCTGGGAATCAAGGTGTACAGAGACAGAATCCATATAACCAGAGCAGCACAACCATTAGAACAGTGACACATCTGGGCTTTTATCTTTATCTACTGCCTTAGAGACAGTTTAGAAAAATAGAAAAAACTCCAAGATTTCACCCCTACCCTTTGCTGTCATGGACGGTTATCTCTACATTAGCTGATTTATTTATTTTAGCACTAAAATAAAACACATTTATTGAAAATAGTTTGCATTTGTTGGCTGATAAAACACTGTGGAAGTGCAAATGGAAACACCTGTTGATGTGGCTGAAAACATTCATTGAATAGTCGAACTATTAAATCTGTCTTGTCGTTTTTAATAATAACTCAGTGCTGTTTGTGTAATGATCAAAAATACACGTTCACACGATGAATTTGGATCAAGACGGAGCAAAATGTATCTATTTTTTTCTGCATCTGCAGAGAAATTTCAGACGAACCCACCAGCTTCTCATAGGTGTGAAATTTCCTGTCAGACTCTTTTCTTCATGGAGCGTTTAAGCTGGTTCATGGAGGAGAGCTGACCTTTCCAGTTCTCGGGTGGATATTTCGCATCTGCCATCTTCTCTGCTTTTGCTCTCTAAAGAGTGTGATCGCACAACTGCTGAGCAACGCAAACCTTTTGAACGGAGACTCACTGATCAATCGGCCAGAGATCATAACTTTTTCCTCATCAGCTCGGTTCAGTTACAGGCTGCTCGTGTACTGATGTTTTTTAACTGCTGAATAAATGCACAGAAAACAATAAAGCTCCACTTTTAAAGTAAAGATGCTTCAAAAATTAAAATCTGATTAAGTTTGTGGACATAATTTTGATGCATAAATGTGAAATATTTTCTAATATCTTAATTTTCTGTTTCATTCATGAGTATGATCTCTACGATAGAAAAGAAAATTGTATTGATCCCAAAAACTGGGCTCAGCTACTTTAAAGCTGCTCTAAAACAACAAAACCGTACCAAGCCTGATCTGGGTCAAAACTCAGGTAATAAGTAATTAATGTTTATATGCAACCAGCAACCCTCCCGACCCCATTAAGGGACAAGGGTGCAAGAAAATGGGTGGGTGGGGTGGGGTGTTTATATGCAACCACATCATATTTTTAAAAATCTCTCTCTTAAAGTTGAGCTTCCGCTAAAATATTGCTTCGTTCAGACTTTCATGGTCACTTTTCTGTTTGTGCAGCAGAGGTGTGAAGTGAACTGCGGCTCTCGCTGGCACACGACCCTCGCTGCATGTTCAACCTCCTGTTGATCTCCATTAACACTGATTGAGTTAAGTGTCTCACTAAGTGCCTCTTGATTTGAGCTTCCAGGAGGAGATGTAGCCCTTCTCCTCCTCCGTTTCTCCTCTGTTGCCTTTGGAATTAGCATGACCATTATTGCGCTTTATTTCTTATTGATTACAAAAAGGCATGAATTGGATTTACGATCCTGTTTATGGAAGTCAAGCCTCCCTCACTATTTGCATGCTGCCAAACTCATAAATGTTGCTTATCATTATTCTGATACTGTCAAATGAACATTAATAGGGTGAGCATCCTTGGTAAGTGCTTTAAATGTGATATTTTCTGCTTCAGATCATTCTCGGGTTTGGTGATTAATGAGAGTTAGTAGAGGAATCCTTCTGAATTCTTGTTTAATTAGTTGTAATTATTTTTCGCTTTACTGTGCACAGCGGTGGGACTTTTAATCAGAATGGGGTAACTATCATGTTTACAAACTCATTTGCAGGAGAAATAAGGTCTGCTTCACAAGTTTAGATCTTCAGAAATCAACGAGGCGAGTCAGATCAGCTGCAGACAACAAAAAGGGCAAAGAGAGGAAAGATCATCTCCAGGCTCATCAGTCATGTTTCCTGGTTAGAGAATGAGCAGCAACTTCCTTTTGATCCCAAACTCCTGGCACTTTAACTAAATAATGTCATTAATTAGGTATACCATTTCTTTGTCATTTTATCGCAAAAAGTTTTTTTTCTTAGGAAAATAAAACTTTTTGAAATGAGTCCTGCAGGAAAAAAAAGATTCTTGTTTAATTATTGAATTTCAAATGTTTTTACAGGGATTTCTAATGTTATACGAATCACAAGTGCATCAAATTGGCTGAAAAAGTGATCAAACTGAGGATTTTTCACACCTCTCATCATTCTGATCACACTGTCAAACTGTGTCCGTGTCTGTACCTGCTTTCCTGAGTTTTCTGTTCCTGAACACCGACACGATCACCAGCAGGTTCCCGATAACATCCACCACGATGGTCGTGATGAGGACGCCGGCCAGCACGGTGGCCACCCACGGGAAGGAGTGCTGCTGCTGACCCGGGGCACCCTCCTCGCCCGCCGCTGCCGTGGAATTGCGCGGCTCCAGGGTCCCTCCCGCCATGGTGGGCTCATGGTCCTCCAGGGACATCAGTTGCGGGAGGTGCCTTGGATCGACCAGTCGCATCGGGTCGTAGCGGCGGAAAGTGGGTCCATTCAGCATAACGCACGAAGGTCAGACTAGGCACAGCCGGAAAGGGTGCGCATGGCTGCGCGCTCGGCTGTGGTTCAGTTTTTTACGCGCCCGAGCCTCCAAAGGTAGGACAGGATATTTCAGAAGACATTACTTTTGTCTTTGGTTTATCCCACTGGACACCCACGGAAGATCAACTGGAGTCTCGATTTCTAAGGCTTAGGAAAACACATTCTGTGGCGGCAAACATTTCCCCAGTCAGTCTGGCAAACACCTTCCATCTAAACTGGAAAACAGCGGCTCAGCTGACCCGTCTCATTCTCCTGCTTTCGGTCACCGATCTGCTCTCCTGTTCATGATCTCCACTTCATTCAGCCTCACATGTGCTCTCCATCAGTCTGGAGACTTCAACATCATTTAGGTTCCTCCAGCCTCCTCTCTGAGCGCCTCAGTCTGAGCCCAGCACGTTTACGCGCCTTTAAACATCGAGCGAGATCCGCGCGCTCTCTCACCTTCCCTCTTCTCACGCGTGTGCTCGTTCTCGTGAGAGTGCACGTGCTTCTCTGAGGTTCACCAGGTAAACCGCTGTCCACCTTTGAGCATATAGACTACACACACGATACATTTTATAAGAAATATGGACACGGTAAAATCATAATAATAATAATGTAATTATATTATCAATTTAAGGAGATTACGTTTAAATGGTAACATTTGTTTTAAACATGTGGGCATTATTATTATTATTATTATCATTATTATTATTATTATTATTATTATTATTATTATTATTATTATTATTATTATTATTATTATTATTATTATTATTATTATATTTATTGATTGTTGTATGTGATATGGACTATTGGTCTGTTATAAAATCTATCAAATAGCATCTTCAGACCTTTTAGCATAAAGTAGCAGAACATAAAGCAATGATGACAACCCGTTTCCCTGATGTGACCCACGGCTAATCAAGAAAGAACAAGTTTAAGCACCACTTCTTTTTAAAGCAACCATTCAGCTCTCCTGTTTCAATGACGCCAGCTTTCCTCTGCTCTAAGAGTTTCTCTGAATTAACAATGAATTCAATGAAAAAGCCCTCATTTCTTGGTAAGGATAAAAAGCGGTGCAAATGAGGTTTCTCTGGCAGCAATTTTGATTGATCTTTTAATAATTTGTATTTCTTTTGATACAAGATTTCACCTTTGATCTCAGTTTGTTTTGATACCTGTGTAGGCCATCAGAGAGGGATTTCATTTTCCATGTTTGTCAATTTTATATTCTTAAGTTCACAGGATCTTGTTTCTCCCAACTGTAGTTGTAAACACACTTTTACGCTTTTATTTCTCTTAACATATTTGTGAGGAGAAAATCAAAATCCAGACTTAAGCAGCAGAGTCTTTGAGTGCCTTTTGAGATTAAAAATATCATACATTACAAATACTGTTAACTCACAGCCAATTGCTTCACGCACACTGGGATGAGATATTCGTCTCTTGACAGTCAGGTACTTGATGTTGTTTTTTTATTTAAAGCAACTCTTCACTTTAATTGTGTTTGAAGAAACCCCAAACTGTCTCTGTTTAGTTCAATTATCCCATCTTCACATCACTTTTCCTGTTCAGTTATTGTGCTGAACATTTGGGCAACACTTTGACATCTTTGGTTTTGTTTACATTTGTTGCTGCTTAGTTTCTGAAGGTGACGCTGTTTCCTCATAATAACAGAATAAAATCTCCTTCCTGTGTTGGATAAAGAAAAAAAAAATGAGCAGACTGAACATTTGTAAAGAGAAATTTTTATGTGCTGAATAGTTTGGGTCCCAAGCTGGGATTGTGGATTTAAATAAGAAAAGTGTAAAGAAAATGCAATAATATGCTTTGGCTCCCTGAAGTAGAGCCAGTGACAACAAACTCTATTACTGCTGTAAACATTGGGAGTTTGGGATTTGTAGAAGTCCAAACGTTTATCTTTGTGTGCCAAAATAACATGCATGGATGATGGATGGTTTCTTGTCAGATCTGTCACAAACTAACTTCAGTCTTTTGCGTTTCAGGCTTCGAAACATTTAGGGAGTTTTGGCACATATGTTATTTGAAAGAATCCACTGATGAATTAATAACCAAAGTTTAAAAAGAGGGGTTCATGGAGCCCTACAGTCTGTCTTCTTATAGTGAAAATTATTCAGTTAGTCAAGAAAATAATTAGTAAGTAAGTAAGTAAGTAAGTATTGCTACTTGCTTTCAGAAAAAGCTGATTATGTTTTGACACACCTGGAAGAGTTTGTGCAGAGGATGTGTGAAAACAAAGTGCAACTGTTACCCAACATCTCATAGAAGCAATTCTCACAATTTTCTTTTCTGAGTGACTTTCTCAGGCTTGAGTTCACATTTGACTCAAGAATACTTTGATATGCAGAGGAGTTCATGGTTGACTTAATGACATCAAGGGAGCCAGGTCTGCAGCTGCAAAACAAGCCTGGGTGGGAGATGTGTTTGGCTTTCTCCAAACATAATGCTGTCCATTATGTGGCTTACTTTTACCTCAGATCTCCAAAGATTGTTGTTCTGAAAATCATAAGGTTCTACTTTGTAAACCCATCCATCCATTTTCTTAACACCCTTGTCCCTCAGTGGGGTGGGGAGGGTTGCTGGTGCCTCTCCAGCTATCGTTCCGGGCGAGAGGCGGAGTCACCCTGGACAGGTCGCCAGTCTGTCGCAGGGCAACACAGAGACACACAACCATGCAAACACACACTCACCTAGGGGCAATTTAGACAGACCAATTAACCTGACAGTCATGTTTTTGGACTGTGGGAGGAAACCGGAGTACCCGGAGAAAACCCACGCATGCACAGGGAGAACATGCAAACTCCATGCAGAAAGACCGGGGCCGGAATCAAACCCAGAACCTTCTTGCTGCAAGGCAACAGTTTTACCAACTGCGCCACTGTGCAGCCACTTTGTAAACCTATGTGTTATATACAGTTATATAGCTTAGACAGACAAGAGGCTCCATCCTTCAACTACTGAAAACTCTTCAGTCCTTTTCTAATTAACTTATCATCCACTTTAACATTTAACTTGTTGACTGAAGCCTGCAGCATCTGAGAGCTTTTGAGATTTTTAAAAATGCTCCAAGTTTTGCATGTTTTGACATTGGCTTCAATTTGCTGGTCCATCCACTCCTGGAAAGATTAGCAGCTGTTCTGGAAATGTAAGTTTTTATGTCCTAATGGCAGTGTACTAGATGGTCCAACTATTGAGTTTGTGGCTCTTCCCTGAAGTCTCCTGTTAGCAAGACACATCTGGTGCACATTGCCAGAAATCATTATGTTCAGACTGTCGTCTTCATCTTGCCAATTAGGTTACATTGTACCTAGTACCTCTGGAGGTGGGATCCCATAGTTTTTGTAGGAGTCGAGGTCTTAATTATTAAGTCCTCATATGATTTTCCTGTTCTGAATTAGTTGTCCTTTTTCCTGTAGTCTTGCTGGAAGAGCTTTAAATCCCTCTTAGTCTGACCCGTCTCCTCAGACAGGATTATCTTGAGGCGCCTCACCAGGAGCTACAGCCCAAGAGATTTAATCATTATGCTTTTATTTTTGATCTGTTATAAGACACTGAAAGTAAAGGCGTTGTAGATTATTGTGTGCTTCAATTAGTTGTCCAATTCACCATTTGATCTAAATTCTAAAGTGCATCATTAAAACATTTATCTAAGTCTGATAGATGTGCGTGGAGTTATGCGTTTTAAGTTTTTGTGTCTGTTTTCCATCATCTGAGCCGGCAGTTTGTGTAACCACTTCTTTTGTCTTTGTCTTGTTTTCCCATCAGGCTCGGAGCCATCTGCTTGGCAGCTCCATTGTGCACCTTACTTTACTTTCAAACTCATTCTATCCTTGTCACAGGAAACACGCCTCATCAGCCTGTAGACTCAGAAAAGTTACATGGTCACTGTAATATGTTGACTTAATTTAGCACCTTTAGGCTTAGCAGCTCTCTCCTGTGACTTCACGTTGACTTGCAAAGTGAGCCGCACAGGGTAAGTAATCTATAAAGATACATACAGTTTGATAGATTTTAACTTGAGCTGTCAGTCGCAACAACTTCTCAAGTCAGATAGTACAATGAGGTTGGTCAACTGATTAATCTGTTGATGTTTGTTGATCATTTCTTGAAACCTGTGATATATTATCATCAGATCTTAAAGGACATTTTCAGTACATCTACTGTGTTTGTTGCACACAGTAGAGCTTACCAATAGAAATAAAGTTTTCTGAGTCTCAAATAACAGTTTCCGTCTTGCTGTTGTGCAGGATTACACCGGTATTCTTTTTTTTTTTTTACCACATTAAGCTGCATCAAAGGGTATGTGTGAAGGTCGTCTTTGTACAGAGGGCTGTGCACCACTTAGTGTGACATCCTGTGAAAAATGTTCATCTTCAGGATAATTCTGCATATTTAAGCAAGTAATCATTGATCCAATATAAAAACTCTATATGTAAATCACATTGTGTTCCTTTCCAAAACACCTTATCATGAAATAAAATACTAGACTCACTTTGTCTTTCAGTCTCCTAGCAACCATCAGCAGTGTGGGTGTAATTTGGAGGTGTGTGCACCTACCCAGCAGTGAACAGCATCCAGTGCATACAGGTTTCTATGAGCAAAAAACCTGAAATTGTGGGCAAGAATAGCATGAATTGTTCTTTGCACCTATGTAACAAGATTGCCTCAGTTGAGGGCAATCGATTGCTCTATGTGATGCGAACAGTAGTTGTTGAACAAGTAGTGTTATAATGTCTTACTTAAAGGCTAATGTGGACATCATAATGTTATAGCTTAATTACTCAGCTGGCATGGTAAGTTTTGATTAAAATTATTTGATGACCAAGCGTGAACCAGACCCTAGAATTAATACGTCGTCTCTGCTGCAATTTCAGTGGCCCATAATTCATCCAGGGTCACAGACTGCTGAGCCAGGATGAAAATAAGCACCACAATGTCCACAGTGAAGTTTTTTATTTTCGGATGCTAAAACTACTCTGGAAACTTTCACACTCTAATTTTGTCAGAGTGATGAACACCACAGGCAGCTTAGTCAAGGCCTTAATTCTATTGAGTTTCTTTTGGACTTGAGATGAAATGACAGAGCTTTTGGATGATAGATGGAAAATAATTTTTTTGGCCTCATGCACCTGATTCTGATGAAGAAGCATTGCTGTTATGTTTAAGACGGAGCCTCGCACTCCCAAATGATACGTGTTTCTTTTGTCCCATCACACAAGACTGAAACTTATTCCCACATATAATTATCTTGTGGACACAAAGTATAAATTATTCATCTTCTTGTACACAAAGGAGCTTCCACAGTTGGCTCCGAATTTTGTTTGCGGTACAAACTGTGGCTCATGGTTGGAAACATTCATTTGTGCCGTGGGGTGTTATGTTTGCTACAAGGTGAAATTACATTTTGAAGTCGCTCCTTCCCTTCTGTCATATCATTTTATACTCCCTATAAATACAGGAATATAACTCAAAATGCTAATGAGGACTATCTAATATCTGGACAAATCCATGTAAGATGCACAGCATGTGTAAAATGTTTGCCAAGATTTTTGGTGTTGTTTTTATTGTGTTGTAAAATAATCAATATATGAGAAAGTGGTGGCGCTCCATACTCCACAGCAGGTTTTCAGTAGCAAGAAACAGCCAGTCCCGTTAGAAAACATTATACCGCTCTTTAACCTTGGTGGAGCGACTGCGGAAGGCACAGGTTATTTTTAAGACAGTAAAAACACTGAAGTTAGTTCTGTTGAATTGCTGCAGAGGTGACACAAAGGCTGAAATCATGTTGCCACGCTGCTTCTGTTATCAAGACAGTGGAAAATTGAAGAACTAGAGCTTTTCCATTAACAATATTTACTTTTGGTACTGTTTAACATTTCCTCTCAGAGAGTGACAAAATAAAGATTGAAAGATTAAGAAAAAATGATTTTGACATAAGCTCATTCAGAAGCTGTGGAAAAGATCCATCCATCTGTCCGTACATCTTGTACAGTTTCTCTTAGAAACATTGAGCGGAACGTTTGGCATAAAAGCAAACTCCACCAGAATAAATTATTTATCAAGTATGAAGTTGATAACAGGTTATAAGTTAAAGAGGGATCAGATTTGTCTAAAGAGAGTTAATGAACTTAACATATTTTCAATCGATTCAGAGCTGGAGCATCATCATCCTCTCCTGTCCCCAGTCAAACCGATGTCCCACCTTACATCTGACACGCAGCTTTCCTGTCACACCATAAATGTTTTATTATCCACCAGCTGAAGGATCCCTCTACTCCTCCAGTGGACAGACAGACAGACATTTAACTGAGAACCAAAAAGCATCCTTATAGTTTCTGGGATACACCAAAGCATTTGCAAGCAAGTGAAGCTTTGTTTTTCATCCTTCCTGTAAAATCTACTGAAAGCTCCTCCCTATAGGAGGCCCAACCTCCTCAGCTGGTGTCTTTTCATCCAGGAAAGCAGTGACTAGTCTGCTCCTTAGTCCTCCATAATATTCCCCAATCTATCCCTAAGGCAGAGGTTCCCAAACTGTGAGGCGCGCTCCCTAGAGGGGGCGCCGTGCCATTGCAGGGGGGGCGCGGGAAGCCGTCTGGATGAAAAAAAAACAACAAAACAAAACATGAAAGCAGTATGCGCTGGGTTTTTACCTTAGAATGGCCAACTCTCTGTTATTCCTATGTCAATTTGATACAATAGGGGCTTCCACACTTCCTATATCTCGGTCCTCTGTCACTTTTATCAGCAGTTAAAACTGTTTAATCCGTTGTTAACATGTCGTAACCTGTTTTTCCGAGCCTCTTTTAAACGCAACATGAGCGCTACGACGCTCGCGCTGGGTTTACGCCTGACCTGCTGCTGCTGTGCAGAGCTACACAGGTGTGTTAGAATCATGGCAGCAAACCAGCAAAACGCAAAGAACTTTTCACAGTTTTTTCCCCAAACTAACAGACTGAGTTGAGTAAAGCTGTGGGATGCAGGTAATGTTAGCTAAAGGATGACTAGCTAGCTAATATCAATACTACACCTTAAGATTGTTAACAAGTAGCTTGTAGGCTGCTGGTGTTGTTGTCTATGTTCAGCTATGATTCATTTTGCCCCCCAAAAAGTTGATTCCCCCCACCCCTTGTTCGTTTGGAGCCGTGGCTGAGTTTAACAGGGAGTCTCTAAGAATCCACCCAACCCCTTCGCTCACACACATCATTCAACCAGACAGCTATTTGTAAGCCATAGGGAGGAGGGGGGCAGAAATAGTTTGAAAACTACTGGGGGGGGCGCAGGAGAAAAAGTTTGGGAACCACTGCACTAAGGCGAGTCTGGTCACTGTGCAGCAGAAATTCAGTCTTTTGTATTTGTGACCTAATTTTTCTTGCTATTGCCATCAGTTTATGACTTTAAGTGAAGTTTGGTGATGACCTGATACAATCGCCTTCTTCATCACAGATCTGCACAGCAGACAGCTCCAGTGCTCCTATCTTCTCCTGATCTAAAGACCCAGAGGTACTTAAACCCCTTCAGTCGAGGCAGCCACTCGTTCCCAACCTGAAGGAGGCAATCCTCCATTTTTCTTTTCAAATAATCTTTAGAAAGCATTTTTAAAGGTGCTTACATATGGATGAGAAACTAACTGGATGTTTTTTTTTTCTTTTTACCTTAATGAACAAAGTACTGCCATAATCTTTTCTTAGATATGACCTTTCTATTTTTGCCTTTTGCCCAAAATCATAAAATATCATCTTGCCTCATATCATCTGATGTTTCAAGTCAAAGGCCTTCTTGTTAATCTGCTGTATATTTTCTTCCAAGCTGTAGTTTTGGATAAAAGATGAAAACCATCATAAAAGTGACATAATCTCTTTTCCTCAACTGAAGCACAAATAGAACAGAAGTTTGGGAGCCCTATAAATATCACCACTGCATCTGGGATAAACGTGAAGGACTAAACAAGGAGATGGATCTGGATCACTGGCAAAGGTCCAATTCAAAAAGAAGGAGGAAGGTAGAAACTGGGCGTGGAAAGACGAGTCAGAGCCCAGAGAATCTGAATGATTTATTTCCACATCAAACACAACATTCACCAAGTCGCTGGATTTTTATCTAAGCAGACCAAGAGCTCTCGTCTTTCTCATCTGACATGCACTTTGTTGATGCTTGAATCGCTCAACTCTCATCTTTTAATAATGAGTTTCAGTGTGCATAAGCATCAACACACAATCACACTTTTAAACATTCAAAAAAATTGAAATGTACCAGTGTTTTATGGAGAATCTGTACCAAACTGTGACCTTTCATCCTGAAAGAAGAAGCACATTCCTACACGAGATCAGGACGCAAACACGCATACGAAAAGAGAAAGAAAGAGAAGCAGCCACAAACCAGTTATTTGGCATTAACATATTCCATCTCTCCATGCATCGTGCATAAATAACTTCATTGCATATTTCACCACACGTTCACTGTCAGCGTGTGCCTGGAGGTTTATTTAGACCCTGAGGCACTGAGGCAAAAAAACAGCACAGAGATGAATCTGTGGATGTGAAACTGATGCATGATGACCAGCAGCACTGTTTGACATGTTTAGAAAAACAGACAACAGAAAAGGTCAGGCCATTCAAATCAATTTTTATTTTTGAGGTTTGTTTTAATTAGTGTTGGGAATTTATTATCAGTAAAATCAGAAATTAATTTCATTGCAATATGTGTATATCTTGAGGGTGAGAACAATCATGTTTCATTTATTTTTCTAAAGAATCTTCAAGATAGATCAGGTAGCCTTGAGCCCTCTCACAAGCTCAGAAATCACTTTCATATCATCAATGGCAATCTTTCGAATTTTTAGAACACGCTTGCACTTCATGCAAAATTCTCCATCAACTTGCACCACTTACATCATGTAATTTCTTCAAATCTAAAGA
The DNA here is from genome assembly GCF_904066995.2 of Poecilia reticulata. Taxonomy (NCBI): domain Eukaryota; kingdom Metazoa; phylum Chordata; class Actinopteri; order Cyprinodontiformes; family Poeciliidae; genus Poecilia; species Poecilia reticulata. The sequence continues at coordinate 27,647,341 of NC_088839.1, forward strand.
TAAAGGAGCCAGCTAGAGGTGACTGTGAGATTCGCTTCACACGCAGCATTTTTGGATGAACTTTCATGCCAGTAAGGGACAAAAATCACTTTATTGTTTCCATATAGGGAGCGTTACCAGCATATCACCTTCTATATAATACACGTACTTAACACCAGACACTTTTTATCATAATGCTACCCCATCACCTGACTCCTGACCTGAATATGGAGAAGGACTTTGCAAACTTTGCAGGGCTCAGTTGGCTCCTCATTATAAGTGATAATGCAGAATAGCTGCACAGTTGTTTTGAGCAGGCACCAAACATCCATTGAGAGGTTGTGGATTACTATCACGGGGTAAGCATATCTTGGTTCTGGATCCATTGTTTTCCATGCATTTGCATGACTTAGTTGGCCAGAATTTGAAGCAGGACCCACCATCCTGGTCAGGGAGCACTGGAGGCTCTATTGTAATAGTTCTGGTGGCACAGTTGCTTGTGGATGGCATCTTGAAACACTTTTAAACTATGCTTCATTTACTTTCTCATGCGATTCAAGAACCCCTTGTTTTCATCATGGTAAGCAGTAGGAATAGTGGATGTAAAAATAGGAATGAGAAATGCACTTTGTGTGTAATAAAAGCTCAGACTGCAGCGGTCCACACTTTGAAATAGCTCTGCTAAGTCTGAGTTCTTGATAATCATCAATGGAGAAGGTGGACTGCTGCCTCCACAGCAGGGTCCCTTCTTTGCCTCAAGCTTGGTGGATCTTGGTGTCTTGTTCTCGGGTGATGGAAGGCATGTGAAATGAAGAGAATGATTATTTCAGACATGTCTGCCTCAAAGCCCTCAAAGAAATGAAGGTATGCAAGATAATTTTATGTTTTTTTTATAAAAGATACTGACAGCTCTGAGGTGGACACGCTGCACTCGTTGAAGAGTTATTATGGCACTTTTCCCATTGCCAAACACTGACAAACAGCCCCACTGGGTTCCCAAGTGCAACTAGTGTGCAATGACTTTCCATGGCACTTAGCTGAATTTAATGCAGTAAAAATAATTTGGAACTGTTTTTTAATCCATATGGATAGATCACTTATAAAAACTGAGGCGGAGCATATGCTGTAGAAAAGCAGGATAATCAAGACAATGTGGATCCTGCAGTTTTCCTCATTTTTCTGTGAAATCATGATACCTTATCTCTGCTTCCAAGCTGCTCAAATGCACAGAATGTTGTTCTCATGATAACGATAAACACCAGCAAGCAGAAGAAGATGTGCTATAGCACACCTCATCAAACATTGTATAACATGTTACTAATTAACAAAAAAAACTATTCTAAGCATCATCACCCCACAAATGAAAAAAAAAGCAGAGAAAAACAAAATATGTATTGTTATTGGGGAGGATTTAAGCAGAGCAACAAATGTTGGTTGAACATTGAATGAACTCTGTATTGAAAAACTTTGAGTTGGTTTTGGGCATATGATGAGGAGGCCTGACTTTGGAGAAGAAGAAGAACCTCAAGGCAGACCCAGAACACACACTGTACTCCAGAATGAGCAGCAGAGCGTCACCGGGGAAACTGATGTCTCCCTTCTCCATTCACCCCACCTACTTTATCCCGGTTAAACATCAAGAGGATGTTAAAATGCAACATGTTATCTTCTGGTTTAAAAACAAAAGTTTAAATGCAAAAAATGTTTTCTCATATCATATCTGGGGGAAAAAAGAAGCTGACATGAATTTAATAAATCTAGCCACTGACATGCTCATTTATCCAGACAAGATTTGGATTCAGGTGTTCTGGTATTGAAGGGACAGGCTTGCATTGGTTTCCTCCAAGGGCACCGAAGCATATGGAGAACTAATTGCAACACTGTTATGCAGAAGCACATGGTGTAAAGCTTGGGAAATTCTTGTGATTTTCTCATTTGAATGAATGAGGCGCCACTTTTTAATCCAGTTCTCCTCACATCCAGATGGCAGTTTGGGGACAAGGAGTCAGTGTGTAATCAAGGGCCAATGAGTCATTCATTTTTCAAACCTGCTTCATCTTGTTCAGGGTCACTGCAGCCCATCAGGGAGTTGCTGGGCCCCTGGATGGGCTCCAGTCTCCTCTGACTGTCCAAGATGCTGCCAGGTGAGTGCAGAGGTGCACAGGCATGGACAACCATGCACACAAATGCTTTTGAAGAAATGCAGCTGAAATGGAAACCTTCCTGCTAACTTTGCACCCCCAAAAGCCGACAAAGAAAGTTAGAGATTAGAGGCTGGCTGCAAAGTTATGAGTTTCTTGCATTAAGCTTCTGTAAATTGGCTCACTGCATAGTCTTATTGATAGTATATTTTATTTAAGTCAGGCCAGATTGCTGCAGTAAAATCCCCTGCTGTCTCCATTGTCTTTAGTCCCATAGTGGCAGAACAATAAGTTGCATTTTTAGACCAAAATATTCTCAAATCCCAGCACAGAACGTTGACAGGTACAGAGCAGTGAAACTCTCCTTTTTCCCTGCCCTGATACTTCCCTCTTTCCTCTTGGGTCATTACTGCCCACAATCATGATTGCACTGCACTAGAATAGCTGGGTTGTTTCTAAAATCCCCAATAAAGCACCGGATTGTAGCTGTTGTTTCAAATACACTCTGGCAAACAGGTATGTGTATGCAGATCGGAGCGTATTCCCACACGGCCTCTGTGTAGCTGTGTGAATTAGATCAGTGCTCTTTGGTTCACAGCAGGGAATTCCCTGATATTCAGGAATCCGTGCAGTACAAGTATGTCTGTGTATGATTGTTTTAGAACATCTAGCAGAGAGAACACATTTGTTCTGAGACAAGCAGAGTTCAAATCTGCATATTTATGAATAGTCATGTCATAAATTATGTATCATGTGCCTAGAGAAGTGTATTATTGTCCTTTTTTTACCTTACACTGTACACATCAGACACATATTTGTATGTACTCTTCTCTAATTGAATATAAAGAAAAACCTGAATAAATGAGTATAAATTTCACAGAGTAATAAATAGTTTAAAGCATATAATTAGACGTCACATTTACCTGCTACTGCAGCTCTGTGGGCACAACAGTCATCTTGTGATTGGAGGGTTGTACTTTCAATTTCAGCTTCTCTTGTCACATGTGCCTGAGCAAAGCACTTAGCAACAAGTTGCCTACCAATCTGCACATTGGTGTGTGAATGTGACTGTAGTGTAAAGTGTTTTGAGTGGTCAAAAATGATTGGAAAAGCGATGTATGAGTTCAGTCCACTTACCTTTCTGCTGTCCAAAAAAGGACAATGTGAAACATTCTATGTCTAAAACCTCTGATTTTAAACCAAAATAACCAAAAATCTCTCAAACTACAAAACACAAATAAATCATGATTGTCCATATCCAGATTTTTTTGGCCAGAAATGTAATTTCAAGACTTTCTTTTTATATATATACTTTATTTTTGTCATTTTAGCAATTTTAGAAACATACATACATTGAAACAGTTAGACTCCCTCTAACACAAACTACAGAGCATCTACCATCAAGAGCTGTTGAGTAATGATCAACAAAAAAAGAGGTAATTACATTAATTATACAGTTGGTGTGAAGCTCCGATGTCATCCAGTATTTATAAGTGGCAAGTCTTAATGAAAAAGTCAGTCTCTCCATTGTGTGAATTTCCTCAATTATGTCCCTCCAGTCCAAACATGATGGTGGTTCCATGTCAAGCCATCTGTGAGTTATAGCTTTCTTTGCATCCGTTAATAATATTTTAATAGGAGATATCTATCTTACTTCTTCAGTTCCTGGGGTTAAATTACCCAAGAAAACCACAGTAAAATCACAGCGTAAAGTTAAGTCCATTTCAGTATTGATTTCTTTTATCACTTCAAGACACCTTTCTAACACAAAAAGATGTGCTTTAGCCACATGCTGAATGCATTTTGTTCATAGATGATTATGCAATGTTTGTAATGTCTGGATGTGTGCCTGCTTATCTGCAACATAGAAAAAATTATGAGTGTTGTAAAAGTAAACTGATAAAAGATGGTGAATTTCTCCGCTGTTCAAAACATTTTTTTTTTTTTTTTACCAAGGATTGTGAAACAACCCAAAGCTCTTCTCATCCCATGACTGTGACAGATGGTTTTAGCAGTAAGTAAACAAACTTAAACATAAAGTTGATTGGATGAGAAAATGTGTCCATTGCTAAAGGTCTCCTGTCTGCCTTACTAAATTAAACCAGTCCAGCAAGCATAAGCATACCTGTCCAGTCTCACGTTTTGACCAGAAAACTACCTTTTTTTTCTCACCCTTTCCAGCCTTGCTCCCATATTAGTGTTTTCCCATATTATTTTAGTTTCTCTCCCCCGATCTGAGAATACGGAGACACTTCCCGTATTCTCAAATCCAAAACTTGAATGGTATGCCAGCAAGATTAGGATCAACAGTTATAGCAGCAACTTACATGCCTTCTTATTGCATGTAAGTATTTTCACGTTCCTTCCAACCAGGACATGTGTAGCGTTAGCCCGAAGTGATTTTTTTTAGGCCAAGCATCAATTAGTGTCAAAACTGTTTGCATACGGCCTCACAGAGTTTAATTTGTGCCTTTCGTTGAAAACAATTCCCTGTTATTCAGAAGACAAAGTCCGATCAACAACATTTCAATAGCTACACTACTCACTTAATCACCGCATTGTTGCTATACGATAGATGAAGAAGGCTGTTTTGGTGACCCAATTGTTCTGTGATTTTCAAGTGGTCATTTAAAATCATAGCGACTGATAGGCAGGCCGGGGTCACCATAGAGTGCTTTAAACCCATGGAATGAGTGCTGGTTTGCTTTTTGCTGAATTGCTCCTCCTCACTTGTCAAATCCCAAAACAAGTCTTTATTTTATCAGCTCAAATTGTAGCCTTGCACTTTGCTTGGTTTTAGTTTATTATTGTCTTATTTAATTATGCCTAGGTTTGGTGTTTCTTATGTAAAGCCTCACTCTTTAGAGGCCTCACTCTTTAGCAATATTTAAGCAAAAATCGATTATGTATACTTGCACAGCATCATCCTCATAAAACCCACCATGCTTCATAATATTTTACAGAGCCTGGTGGGTCCCAGCCTCATCCTCAGCCTTATGCAAGGCTGGGGATTGTGGCAGCAGTCGCTCTCCACACCTACCTCCTCCAGCTCATCTGAGCAGAAGCCAAGGAAGACCCAAGCCACCAATGAAACGTGCTCTCCCTAACAAACCCAGGACTGATTTCTCTTCCTGGTGGAGGCACCCCTACATCTAAAACATTTCCTCTGGAAGGCATCCAGGCATTAGGCCTCCCCACCACATGGTGAAAGCCAGCTATAGCCACTGCCTTTTAAAGTGACGAAGAAGCATTAAACTCTTCAAGGGCCCATTTGGCCCTTAAGCTCTTTAACATTGCAGTCACATTCTTCCAGTCTTTGTTCACTGTTTATTATGACAGGTAAGGGTGCAGATTTCCCTCTCTGGATCGTTCCCCATTCTGCCTCCTGATCGTCATTCAGACTGAGAGTTTCTAAAGCTCCTCCATCTGTGGAAGGATCTAATTCCCAACCCCTTTTCAAGTTATACGGACCATATGGTGGTTTGTCTTTAATCGCAAATTAGATTGTAAACCTCACTTATTATGATATTCATTTCAGATTTTTGTTTCCCTGAAAAAAGCACGCCCATATTTTTGGAGGGCAACCTTTTTCCAGCAGTCATAACAGATCACCATTGTCCATCTAAGAAATGTTGAGTCTATGATATTTATTCACTTTTAAGCTTTATTTTGTTCCCCACAGAAAACACCTGGCTTGTCAGCTGAAAAACACACCTGTTCCTTTCCAACTTCGCCTGCCTGCTGTTTGGTTCTGAGGAACTGGTGTACAGAGGGCTTTCTTCAGGAGGTTTTCTTTGAAGACAACTCCCTGCTGTTGCTGGAAATGATGGGATGCGCCCTGAGAATGAATCTAAGGTGAGGCGGCGAGTGTGGTGCTGATAATCGAGCTGAAATGTGCTTTAATGCTCCTTGAGATTGCAGAGAGCAGCGAACATTACAAGCTATTTATGCTTAAAACTCCCTTCTCCAAGGGGAATTTCTGACTTGCTGAAAACGCAAATAAATAAATATTTTAGCCAAGCACTCTATTTTATGGGCTTAAATACAATAGATGTAATTAACATAACCATAGATAAAATTTACATTTTTAATTTTGTATTAAGAGTCCTTTGAAGTCTGGATTGCGTTGACATCAAAGGCTTGGTTTTGTCCTTTGTGATGCTCAGCCAAGCCTGTTTGATCAGTTTGGGGTTAGGTGATTCACACGGTCACTTCAGGATATCCTAACTGCTTTCAATTAAAATGATATCAATAAATTACTGTTGTGGATGTTTAGCCGTCTCAAATTAGTTTACACTCAAGCCTGCATTTCTTCTGGTTTCTGCAGCTTCATTAATAAAAACATGCATGTCTGGTAAATATTGTCTGCTGGCGTCATTTAACCCCATTTCTATACGGTAGTAGACTAGAACTGGACTAAAGTGATTTGCATACTATCAAAATCCTAATTTGTAACCAATTCTGATTACAAATATGTGAAAACATTACCTGTGTCTGTGCTGCAGTCCGATTGTTTAAAGCGATTTTAGAATTATGTGGCAGCCAAAAACATAAGAAAAGAAATAAACAGTCAGTGGTTGAATATTAATAAAAAGTGGTTCCTGTATTTAAGGATTAGTGTCTCAATTTTATGCTGTCTTATTTTCTACACAAATAAGTGGACGCTGAAGTGATTTCCATTGACAGATGAGAGATCTCAACCAGCTCTGGTCCACAATGGGCTGCCATATTTACCTTGCACACCGGGGAGCATGAAGCCTTCCAGGTCTGGGGTCTCAGTGGAGGAAACCATTATTTTCTTGTTTAGTGGAAAGGCCTGATATAATTCCTCTGTGCTGTGGGCTTCCATTGTTGTCTAGAAACTGTTTCACTTGGCAACATCTTCTTTCACAAACATAAATCCTGCTGCAGCAAACATGCAGACCAGCAGCACAGGTGGATATACCACTGAACCGATTCCCAGTTCAATTAACTTCTGCACAAAATTAAAGCTAACGCTGACTACCAGTTAAAATATTCTATAACTCTCTGTGGAAGGTCCTCTGTGAAATGGGATAAAGTGCGGTGCAAAAGTATTTATATTCCTGGAACTTTTCAAATTACTTGGCAAACTTTAATGTATTTCATTAAGATTTCATGTGATATAATAAGGTAAAGAAGCACATAATTGTTTAGGGAAGAAAAAAAAAGATATTTTAAAGTTTATGCATATGGAAATCTAAAAAAGTGTGGTGTGCATAGGTAAGTCAGGACTCTTCATTTTAATACTCCAAAATGAAATGCAATGCAAGCGACTATCGTCAGAAGTCAACAAATAAATAAAAATGTAAGCAGAGTTAGGTTATAAAACAATATGTCACAAGTCTCACAAAAGAGACACATAACTGTGAATTGTTAATTCCAGAAACTACAAGGTCAAAATTCTGCTTCCTGAAACTAACTTGTCAATTCATAGGCTCCTTCAACTTACCTTTAATGTTTATAAATAAATAAAATCATATACATTGAATATAATGAATTGCTACAAGGGTTATTTATATGTGAGCTGAATAAATGTATATTTTAAAAATAAATAAATATCCAAAGTCAAAACTTTGTGACTGATTAAAAGTTAATTAAGACAAAGTTTTATGCTGTTAATGACTTTAATAAAGTTTTTCAAAAGAAAAAACTCTTAAGAGTTTTTGGTCACTTTTTGCATGAATAAGCTCACATTAAAAAAAAAAAACCCAAAAAACGAACTCTCAGGGATGGTTATGTAGCAGAAGTGACATTGTTAACTCAACCCCCTGAACACACACACACGCACGCACGCACACATACACACACACACACACCGCACACGCATACACACACACACACACACACACACACACATACACACACACAGTGCTTGTTGTAAGTGGATAACGAGGACGATACCTGAGGTGCTGAAATAATTGAAGCTGTTTGATGTCACATCAAATACCCTTCACACACATTCACACAGTTTGACATGCACTGCAACACACTCTCATGATAACCTTTCTCTGTAATTATAACGAACATTAAAACACACACAAACCAGCAGGACCGCATCAGCCGTGCGGGATACGAATGATCTGCCTTGCTTTCCAGGGACATCCAGCAGACACAGATGTAATAAGGCCTGGCAGGGCTGCATGACAATATGTGCCTGTGTTTTCATGAAATCAGAGACTTTACAACAAGAGTGGTAGGTCTCTGTTTTAACTTACACCTTTGAACTGAGTAGCTGGGAGGCAAGTGTACATAATAGCTGCAGCTGCCTGGAATTTCATTTAAAACTCAAATGACTCGCAAATTACAGCATATTTGAATCTAAAATTCATGTAAATTGTTAAAAAATGATGAAAACGTGATTGAAAGTTGATGCAGCCAATTCTCAGTTAGAATTATAGCCAGGTTTATTTGTTGTCCCCACGGTGTCTGGCGTTTTGTTCACTGATCAACCTTCTTTTCCCCCAAACGTTCTCCAAATCTTCCTTCCAATCTTTCAAAACAAACTCTCTTCTGGTTGCAATAAATAGGGAATAAGTGCTGGAGTGTTATCAGGCCGATAACACTGTCTGCTAACCTTCACGCAGATGTTGACAGCATTACAATTGACTTTTGGAAGGGTTTGTATGAGTCCAAGAGGTTATTTAATTGTACAGATGTGAGAAAAGACTGAGTCACCAAAAACATTAAATAACTACATGGAGACAAATTAAATTGGAAATATTTCTTGAATGCAATTGAGATTTACAGCTATGAATAACCCAAAGGTACATTTCAGAAAGATACAATGTACTTGTTTGCACTGAAAAAATCCTGTAAGTTTGGCAATGTCCTAAATAACATTTACAGCTGTTAGGCATGCCTTACATATGGAAGCCCATTTCCGCCATGAAAGAAAAAATAAAAGACCAACAGGAAGTCATAATTTTGACTTTCAAAGTCATAATTATGAGATTCAAAGTCATAATTTCGAATCTCATAATTATGACTTTGAAAGTGGAAATTATGACTTCCTGTTGGTCTTTTATTTTTTCTTTCATGGCGGAAATGGGCTTCCATACTTACATTTTGAGCTGTCAGTTCATAATCATCTTGCTTTGATGAGGTTATTAGTGCAAGGCTGCAAACACTGAAAACCATTTTTCACAGGACATCCTTTAATAAACAAAGATTTAGCGATAAAAGAAAATGGATTTACTTAAGTAGGTTATGAGTGTGATATTTTTTTTACTCTGTCCAATGACTCGTAGAAGTTTTAGAAAATTTGTTCCTTTTTTAGTTATTTCTTGACAAAAGTTGGTGTTTTGCTTCAATCAAAGTGGGGTTGAAGTGGATGTCTTGAAAGGATTAACTTTATTTTAATTGGCAGATGTTTCCACAGCTGAGGTCAGAGGAGACTGAAAGTAAGAACTTTAAGTCTTCAAACTTTTTTATTATCTGACTGAATTTACAATGATTTTACTTCCTTTGTGGGAATGAAAATAATAGAACTAATGTTAGTTTTTATCTATGTGTGACTCTGTGTTTGGATCAGTGGTCTGAAAACTTGGATATTTACTATAGAATATTTGTGGTTTTATTTCTATCTTTAGGTTTTAAAACAAAAAAAAAAACATAAAAGATTTGCTTACTCAAAATACCCTTATTTACTTCATTATTTAAGGCAGTGAATTAAGGTTGCCTGCAAAAGTATTCACACCCCTTTGACTTTGTCATGTCATGTATGCTCTTTAAATACCTCAATCTTGTATCTATGTTATTAGGATTTTATGTGATAAACCAACACAAATTAGCAAATATCTGTGAACGGGAACAAACATTATGGTTTTCAGAATATTTCACAAATACCAGGAATGTTATTATAGATTTGTGCTCATCACGCCTCAGTCAGTTCCTACCACCTTTCTAGAAAGCACAACTGAAGAAAAATGCACTGCATATTGTAATAAATAACTACGTGCACAAGAATATACATGATGCCTATTTTAAGCACCTGTAATCCCCTCTGTATGTGAATCTGCTGCACACTGTACCTGACAGAAAGCGAGCGGACGCTACCAGGGGTCATGGCCAGTTCATGCCTAAGGTTCCTCTGACAGTGAAGTCAAAAAGTGAGAATATAAAAAGAAAATGACACACGTCAGTAACTACAGTACGTCTGCATGAGTAGAAGACCGTCATCCTCCCCTCTTTCACGTACGACCACACTAACCTTTAAATTATCACTCTTCATCATCTGTTGGCATTTAAACTTCAGCTGTTTTAAGGTATTTGAAATACCAGCCATGCTGTTTGTCTCTTGAATTAATCTGAATCTGAGCAGAGATATTTCTATTCTGTCTAAGAGGTAAGTCCTCAGCAAACAATTTAGCAGCAGAAACATGTAAATTTACAGCATGTAAATCAAAAGGCTTGGATAAAACAAACATCCTCAGATCTCTTAATCATGCAGATTAATATATCAATCAGAATGACCAACAACATTGCAGCTCTGCTGCTCTGACAGTGTGCATTTAGGAAAAGCCATCTTTTTTGACGTTTTACCATAAAAATGTTTCAGCAAATTGAAACTGGCTTAGCTTCTCAGTGTAGATTCTGATATTTTTTTAATATGTACAAAGGATTTAAATATCAATATAACCAGTCATTAAGAAGATTTAGAATAATTACAGAAATGAGAAACAGCAGAAGGGCTAAGGATCGATGCAGTTATCTTTTTTCTCTATTAAAATTCCCGTATAGTAACAAGCTGATGGCTCAAATTGCAAAGCAGTGATGCCAACTACACCCACTGAAGAAAAGCAGCCAAGCATCAAGTTAAGCACCTGGAAGGAATTGTTCAATTTGGAAGAAATTTGGCCAACATTCAGACCAGTGATGGGGATGTAAATTATTCGATTTGCAAAAAAGCTGAGTTTTTAGGAAAAATGACAAGAATGTGGGTTGGCATGGAGCCAGGTGCATATTGTGTAATTACCTCAGATGTGGGACGTTACAAAATGAAGCAGGGAGGCACAACGTTTGCAGGTGAACCCACTGAGTCCCACACTCTGCCACTATTTTAGGACATGTAACCACAAGACCCCAAAACCAAAATGTGAACCTTATTTAAATCCAGTGAATGTTACGTAAAGCTATGTAAAGCATTAGATGCCATCTGTCTGCTGACCTGTTTAAATGCTGTAAATGACTGACCACCACTTATTGCCTCTGTTTTTTGGATGCAAACATACAAACTCTTTGTAAATTAAATTATTTACCGCTTATTGTTAGTCCGTAAACAAGGTCCACTCCTCCTAGGTGACTTATTGTTTAACTGTCTTTTTAGTTAGATTATCTCTAAACTAAAGCAGTGAAATTGCGAAAACAGTTGCTAAATATTCTTCACATTTTACACTCATTAGTGAATTATTACATTATGTTCACATTCACAGTAAAACTAATTTGCATCCACAAGTACATTGTAATAAGTAAAACAAAAAACGAAACTCACATTGTATGAATTCATTATGCAACATATTTAGATTTTTTTTGTAGTTTAAAGATCCTGGCTTACAGCTAATGAAAACCCAAACTCATTTTCTTAGAAGATTTACATTTTTGATGGAGTTTTTTTTACAGAAATGTTGTGTTACTGTCTCAAAAGTTCATTGCTAAAGATGCTTGTTGTTTATTATGTTTTGTAAAGTCTAAAGCCAGAGAAGCCATTCACCAATACATTTTAGAGCACTTAACACTTTTCTATGCAAAACAGCTTCATGGAAATGTCCATTTCTTTATCCAGCATGACTTAGTGCCTCTTTACACTTCATTTTAATGTGACTAATTTACCAGCAGATCAATCTAATCTATATCCCCCTCAAAAAATATGTGTCTGACATATAAGACCAACGATGGAGACAAAGGAAGGCTGCCATTAAAGTAACTTTGGCTTCATTAACAGTTCAGCAGAGCCACAGGCTAATCACCTTTTAGCCATCCAGTAATTAATGCAAAATAACCTCAGAGAAAGTTTAGACTGCATGTATCAGACAGAATATGGGCTCGTTTTCAATACGCTGATATCTGAACACAAATCATTTTGCTTGGTTTTATGCAATTCTCTAATTTTCTGAGAAAAGAAAATGTTGACAGTATCAAAAAAGTTTGATACTGTTGAGACTCAAACTGAAATAAACCTGAAAAATCAGCAAGCCAACATTTTAATGTGAGGTTAAAATCGTGAAGTTGGGCATATTAAAATGTGATGCTTGATACTTTTACATGCTGTGATGTTGTTACTTAAAAAGCAATCACATAAAATTCGTTACAGGAGGACTACATTAAAGGCTGCCAGTGACCTCCTCACCACCTCTTCCTGCAATGTGAGCAAACTGCAGTGGATCCAATTCTGTTTGAATTGCACTAAAAATGAGAGCTATAATCATTGAGGAATTTCAGTGCTTTAATCTTGGACACACAGAGAGTCACTGAAACCTGCAACAGACAAGTAACCTCATGGAATTGAGGGAACTTTACAGAGATGAAGGACTTTTTCTTCCCTTCTTCGCTCCCCAGCAGTGTGGAGAAACATGCTTCTTATCAACATGGAACATGATTCTCACAAAGTAACAAAAAGGTTGAGGATATGAAAAAAGGCTTTTTGCCTGAGGTGAGCTACTCGATTTCATTCAGACATGAATGAGAGGGAAGAAAGGGGAAGTTTAAATGTGTTCAGACTAACAGCATAGCACATGCTTTGATCATATATGGAGACACAGAGGGAAGAGAGAATGTGGCTCTATGTATTCAGAATACTGAAAGTGACCTTCGAGTACTGAGGATTTAAACCCTCATGTAGTTTTACTGACGACTGCTCAAAGTTACATAAAGTTCTCATTCACCACCTTACAGGTAATACAGGTATTATTGTAGCAAGGTGGTATAGATACAGTTTGGTTGAGCCCATACTTACTCATACTTCTAGCACATTTAGGTTGAAATAAATATTTAAATTGTACCAACTTGGAAGTGACATTAAAATTTGGAGAAATGCAGCCAAATGCTCAGACATTGAACCCAATAGAGAAACTCTGGAGGGAGATAAAAATTATTAAGGAAAGAAAAAATTTCAACCTCAACAACTTGGAGCTTCTGAGCTTTTATCAGTTTATCAGATTGATGTCCATCCATCCATCCATTTTCTTAACACCCTTGTCCCTTAGTGGGGTCGGGAGGTACTGGTGCCTATCTCCAGCTGGCGTACCGGGCGAGAGGCGGGGTCACCCTGGACAGGTCGCCAGTCTGTTGCAGGGCAACACAGAGACACACAGGACAAACAACCATGCACACACACACACTCACACCTAGGGGCAATTTAGACAGACCAATTAACCTCAGAGAACATGCAAACTCCATGCAGAAAGACCGGGACCGGGAATCGAACCCAGAACCTTCTTGCTGCAAGGCAACAGCTCTACCAACTATGCCACTGTGCAGCCAGTTTGATTGATGTAATTCCAGTAAAGAATTTTCTTTTGATTATTAGTTACAACTGCGTTTTGATATATCCCTTTTAAAATAAAATGTAACTGATATCAGAAAACAATGTTACGATGGTTTATCTTTTTATAATATGACACCTTGGTTGACTGAAAACAGTTTCAAAATTGAATAAAGATTTATACTATTAATGAAACTGTTTAACAACACTTTTAATTTAATTCCAAAACACATACTCAACCTTTTATTGTTTCCTGACTTGCAGAATCAATAAATCACTTGAGTTGAATTGTCTGGCAACACAAAGTAGGCTAAAAGATTTAGAAAAAGCAGCAAATTATGCTGTGATGTAAAGAAAAAGTTCAAAATCCGAAGTTACCAACATGAAACAGATGTAGAAAACTGTGACTTTGTGTCTTCTGTCCTAGAACAGTACAGAACCTAAAGTCCTTGTATATCAGACTAGACAGGAAATCTAACTCATTATTCTGTTAATGTTCAGGTAACTGCTTTGGTTGGACATCAGTAATGAGCCTTGACTAGGCCACTAACTGGAATGAAAAAATGAACACTAAAAAATATTATTTGTATGTTTTCTTTACGATATTGTCACGAATCGAGGGGAAATCAATTTGCAGTTTGCCAACAGCAAAGCTCTCCCTGAGTGAAAGACAGTTAGATGCAAAACCACAAGACTCAACGACAGTAATATCATTGAATCTACTGCCTGTTATGGCTTTTAATGACGTTGAAACAATCTCTTTTCACTTCCACTCACCCTAAAGTCTCTAAAGGAGAGTTTAACAGCATAGCTGGCAGAAAATTTATTGCACTATTACAAATAAAGTGCATTATAAAGGGGTTATGTTACCACTGCAGAACCTTAAAGCATAGGTTTGACTTATTTGGTGCATCAGCGTTCATATACATACTCTGCTCTTATATAGAGTTTGTGTGCAAGTAACATAACAGAATATTACTTTCAGATCAGTCTTATCCTGTCAGAAAACATTTATCCTTTTCTTTAGGAGAAAAACTTCTTTGCCACTTTGTCTTTCTGTGTTCATGGGGCAGTTTTGCACAAGCTGTGGATGAGGTATCTCCACAAATGAAGTTCTGAGTCTACACCTTCATCAGCGAGTCATCTGCTATCCTCATATTCTCTACCTGCTCAATTCCTTTCTTCAATAAACCTTTAAATTTAGTCTAAGTCATCCAAGAAATCCTCTAACACATGCCTTTGAAAACAGTGTTGGTGTACATTATTTTGACAAAGGTTGAAACTGTTGAGTTGAAATTATTACCCTGGATGCTGCTTTTTATTATCTAGAATGGGTGTAGGCAGCTTTCAGCCCAGCAAATTATATTAGATAGCATGCCTATGTTATATCTGAGTGTGTATAGTGTGAAATCCTCAATTACAGTAGTAGTTTGTAAACCACATGATGCCAATCATAGCAGAAACACAACGGCAGGAAAAATGCCATGTTGTTTCGCCGCTTCATCTCCATCCTTCTCTGACTTCACCACCCGACCGGCAGACAGCTGTGCAGGCTCACAGGTGTTTTTAAGGGTTTTCACTGTGGTTGCAGCTTTATAAAAACTGGAATCTTTATAATAAAGTGCAAGATCTCCTCAAGATCCAATCACCTGTTGAGAGCACACTGGTCAAACAGGAAGTTTCTCCTTCATGTACTGAGATCAAAGTTAAAGCGTGGAGGTGATCGAGCCTTTGCTCTCACGGCCCAGACTGTGGAACGGCTCACCTCTCATTTCAGTACGGCTCAGAGCACAAAGTCATTTAAATGTCTTTTAAAAACGCATCTTCTTCCCCTGGCTTTTAACTGATTCAATATGAGACGCTATGTAGCTCTTTGAAATCTTAACTCCTCTGTGTTTGATTTATTTTCAAAACAGTTTTATTATGTTTGATATTTTATAATTGTTGGTGTAATTTGTGAAGCACTTTGGTGAGATGCTGTTTTTAAATGGACTTAGTTTGCAGCGTTGTGGTGTTTAAATATTGTTCTTAAGATTTTTGCAGCAAATCTTCAAGTGACATTTATTAACATATTTAAGTAATGCTTAATTATTTAGTTAGTAAACACAAACTATGCCTGTGTGTGCGGTTATTATTCCCTGCAAACCTCCAGAACTCTCTTTATTTGCTGAATGTGATGAAGAGCTGCTTCAGACCATATATTTGCATAAAGTTTGCATTCTAAGTGTTGATTTTTCCCTTCCAATATGTCCAAATCAAAAACAATGTTTACATTGAATAATTAAAAGAATATGAAATGAAATAACAATTGAATGATCTTCAGTTTCACAGAAATACAAGACTAATGTGAATGTATTATTATTCCTCAGGTGAGTATTTTTTGTTGAAATTAGAAATTAACATCCACCTCCTGCAAGATTCATAAGTGATTAAATTAACCAGGGAGGAGGCACTCGGATTGCCGAATTTGTTTCTAACAAAGAAATAAATGAGCAGAAATTGTTCTTTGTTGTCTTAAGATTAATATCACAATCATGTCTGCTGGAATGGCCTTTGATGAAAAAATAAACCAGAGAGAAACTAAACCAATTAAGACTCCAAGCTATATTTGCTTTTGGTCAGCATTAATAAATTCATGGATGACTTTTAATCTAGTTCCAGAGCCGACATATTGTTGTTGGCTAAGTTTGTGGCGAGTACTGATATTTAGCTTGAAAGACTTACATTTTAGACTGGCTTTGTTTTGCTCTGTTTTAAGTATTGGAGCATAGTTTCAAAAAATTCTTCCTAACTTCCATTTTGTGGGATTAAAAACAACTTGAAGTTGATATCGTAGTTTCTAGAAGTTGTCTTTTTATTCACCTTTGGAAACAAAAAAGAAGTAAAGCACATTTTAATAAAATCTCTCACAGAGAAATAACAGAAACATGGGGATGCCCACATTAATACAAAAATAAACTTTGTAAATGAATTAAAAAAGAACACATGTAACACACATTCAAGCAATTTGCTTCCTGCATAACAACACAAAATTTGTATTAAATGTACACGTCAATAGTTGCTTAGTTAGTTGCTCTTGACTGAATTTATTCAACTAAACTACCAGTGAAAAATAGGATGCACATCATCCAGTGTGACCATGTGAACAGGACTGGAAATTCATGTGGTAGAAAACCGACTGTTAGAGGAGAAGAGAATAATGATTCAAAATTTGGTACCTGAAATGTGCATAAATGAGTGTTTTGGCTCTGTAACAAGATCAAGTTCTTCCTTGTGTTTAAAATTCATAGCAATGTCTATAGCGACGTCTATAACAGCAAGTTAGAAGCCTGTAGAATTTTATTCAGCTGTTCAATACAATAAAAGTCAGTTAATTTTAACACATGCATTTTGATTAGCCTAACATTTTACAAAGAAGAAATTACCCAAGAATCCATCAGATTACCCTTGTTGAATCCTACATTTGGAAACAAAGTGAAATTCCAGTTAAAGCTCAGAAACATTGATGGGATATCATCAGTTATCGTGCACAGATTTGATAGAATCAGCTCTAAGATTAAATATTCATTAACTTGAATATCTTCCTCTTTTATGTGCGTATTTTCTTAAAACTTACTGCCTACTTGTATGTTATGCAAGAAGCTTTCCTTTGTGAAGAAACAATAGAAGTTAGCTGTGCGTATTTATTACACTTCATGAAGAGAGTTCTTCAGAATAACAGCAGAAGTGGGCAGACAATAACTGTGAGTCATTTACAATAGAGCAGTTTTTAGCTAAGGGGAGCATTTTATTTTTTCAGTCACTGAAATGACTTCAAATTTGTCTCTTTTGAAATGGCTATAACTTTTTAAAAATATGTAAAGGTTTTTAACGGTAGGTTGGAGGTTTTATTTTAGAACAATCAGTTCATGTTATTGCAATTTGGATGAAATATTAAATGTTGCAATAAAAAAAAAAGAAAAACTGAAAAATTAAAAGTTTGCTGCTAGTAACATTAACTTTACATGTCTACTTAAAAAATGTGCTGTATGCAGCAAAAGTAGTTTTTGACCGAAACAGGAATTTCATTAATCAGAGTGTTGTATTTTCCAACATTAAAAATGGCTGACCAGGCATTTCTTTGCTGCTGCAAAACTTCCACATTAAGCGTTCCCGTAACATCCAGGGTAGAAACATTGCTGAGCAGTGGGTAATCCAAAACTTTGAACCGAAATCTCATTAAAATCCAGGAGGAAATGTTCAGACACTAAAGCTACCGAATCGTCCCGACAGTGGAACACATTTAGAAATACGACATCACAAATAACATCACCAAATCACTCGTTTAAATGAGGATCCAGCCCCCATCGGAAGGATGTGAACAATATATGAGAAAACAAACACTGAAATGCTCATCCTGCATTTCAAGTTCTGAATGTCTTATTTAACACATTTAAAGTTGTTTTATTTGTATCCCTGCGATTTGGGAAATGACCAGAAGCATAAATTCACCTATGATTAAAGTATCACATGATTTACTTGTTCAGTGCAGGACAGGGAGCAGGCATTAACGAATCAGTTTTGTACAGAGTGGCTGTCGTATCACAGATGTGATGAAATGCTTGATATTTAGCGACATATCATTTTCAAACAGTCTTTTCTGTTGAGGCAGAGTCTCTCCTGCTGGTTAAAAAACAGTGGTACTTTATCTCCTTTTTATTTCCAAAGAGTGCAGGATCAAGTCAGCAACACTGTTCATATTTTCTAGGGATGGCGCTCAGCAGTTTTTCTTGAGTTAAAAGATGAACTTCTGCTGAACTACTTCCAAAGAGGTAATTGAGCAGCTTTGGACTACCTCAATCTAGTCTGACATGGGAAGACAACATTGTCTGTTGAAGTCAAATGAATCAGAGACGTCTGAACTGACATTTGCAATCTTTCTTTGATGTCCATCAGGGTGGAAAGAAAAGGAGATTGGATTGAGGAATCAGAGCTCAGCTGCAGTGGACCCCCAACCAAGATGTGTACTTGTACACAAAGCTGCCTTAAAGTGGAAGTGTGATGGTAGTTCATGTATGAAGCAACATAATCTTCAGGAATGATAGAGATCTCTGCGTGAAATGATAGATTTTGTCCTAAAACATGACTTCTTCACAGCTTCCATAATCACTCTCCACCATACTCAACCCATCATAGCCGCGGTGGTTTTGCCCCGTGGGTCGTGTTTGAGGCTGGGCGGGGTTCGGGCCCGGCGGCGGGCTGGACTGTTCAGCGTAGGATGGCATAGCCACACTTAAGCGCATGCTGAGTCTTTTATAGCCCGAAGAGACGTTGTCGAGGCTCCGCGTGTGCTGGGTGGGATAGTAGCTGATGGCAGTGTACTCGTTCGGGCACTGGGAGCTGGGAAGAGGAAGACCGTCTGGACCCAAAAAGTCATCCAAGTTCTGATTGCTGTAACACGGAGGCAGCGGTGCCCGACGATCACAGCGATCCAGTGGGAATGGGAAGCCCCCAAAACGGGAATTTCTTCGAGAGTCCACAGTAGAGGTGGAGTAGGTGTCCTCCACAATGTCAAACTGGGGGAACTCCCGGACTGTTGGCCGTCCGTAATAGTCCGGGTCTGCTGGGTAGACTGGAGACAAGAAGGAAAACGTCACAATTTGTCTCAAAACAATCAAATACTATTTGAAACACTTTTTAAATTTATTTTGCTTCTAGTTTCACATTCTTACTCCAAAATGAACAAAGAGATGTAGAAAGACATTATCGTTTGAAGCACTCCATAAATTAAAAGCTTATACACTTTGAATTATCACTTACTATCATTAATAGATTCGTACTATAAAACGGCTTGTATCATTGCATGTGGTCCACATAGGTTTGACAAAATCGGGGCTGTGAAAATACGCATGTTAAATTGTTCAAGCACAGTTCCTACGATTGGCTTTGACAGGCAGAACCGGGAGAGGGAATGTGTCTAAAGAGGACTCAGCATGAAGTCCCCACGTTTTACCTAAAGGCAGGCTGAACAAAAAAACCTTCTAAGAAAAGCACCTGGAGAATCCTTCTCATCTTCCTTCAACATTATTACAATTCAGCTGGAAACCTCAGCATAGACACCTTCAGCTTTTTATATGAATTTCTGTCTTTTTTGATGTGGACAGGCTTTACAGAAGTCACTGCAGGCCAAGTCCGTCACCAGGAGCAACATAGTTTGGGATAAAGAAAAGTTTCAGCGCGCTCCTCCAGAATATACTGCCAACAGCACAAGTTTGAAATTGTCTTTTTTTAAACAAGAAAAGGGAGAGCTGAGCTTTAGTTATTTCCATTAAATAACCTCTTGTAACATACGGCGATATTTTCCTCAAATTGAAAACACTGGCTTGTTTTTTTTTTTTACCTCAACACATTGAAAAATAGCGATCCTGACTGACCAGCTCAAAGCTCTCAAACCTCTGCAGGTCTGATGCGATTTAGATTTTCAAATGATATTTTTGATTTTGAAGGATTGTGGATTGAATTCAAAATGCTTAAGATAATTCAATTCTACTTTGCGTAAGAACTAAAAGTAACAAAATTTTGGTTTTAAGAGAATAATTTAATCTCTTCTTCATTAAATAAATTAAACCATTTTTGTTTACATGATTACCATGAAGCATTTAGCAAAAGAAAAATGGTTAATCGTATAAGTTAATGAACTCTAATACTATACTGATCACATTGAGTAAACCCACCATTTTATTTTATTGTGCCATGATTTCTTCTATTTATTTACAGATTTTTGTTCCCTGACTGAATTTGCTCCAGATAACTAAAGTTAAAACGTGATTTGTTGCCCTGTCATCCAAGCCTGCTGAGCTGCAGGAATGTTTAAAACAAACTGCTGCACACCTTCGTAGTCCATGTCCCAGTGGCCCTTCCTGATGGAGTCATTGTCGGAGCTTGACGGCGGCCTGACAGGAAGGTTGGGGGCCACGCTACACACCACCGGCCGCTGCGCCTTTGGGGATCCGCCTCCTGCTGAACCAATTTGGCTGCGGGGCCTCAGGGATCTGAATGGTGTGTGGTTGTCCAGGTTGTTGGTGGCGTTGACCAGGGAGCTCATCTCGGTGGAGTTGACGTCTTGGCATTCTGCCTTCAGGCTCTTAGCCAGACTGGGCTGGAAGTACCTGTTGGGATGAACAAAGGTGGTTTTAGTTTGACACTGTTAGCAAGTAGTTCTGTGTCGATGATTAAACACGTATTTGTTTGACGCTGGTCAATTATTCACTTGATGAACTTTTTATGATTTAGTTTCTCTTTGCTTGGAAAAAAAGGAACATCCCTCTCCTAAAAGTTCAGTAATGTGAATCAAAAAGTGAAACTCTTACACTGTGATGTATTTCCAACATTTCAGTTTACATCTAACGGAAATCAAAAATTCATTTTCTCAAATAATTACTATAAAGTATTTTAATTTAATTTAATTGGGTTGCTTTGCCAGGAGTTGGCAGGGAATCAGCTTGTGGCACCACTTCCCCAAAGCACTTGAATGGCTTTTTCATAACAACCATATCAACGATGTGCTTCTTTTTATGCCCATCTTTTTTCCTTCCACTAAACATTCCATAAATGTGCTCGGATATAAAGGTCTGTCAGTATCCACATGGTTATTTAGCCTTTTGTAGATTATGTTCCAAATGAAGTTGTCAATAATGTCTACTGAACAATGTCAGGTTTGCAGTTTTCTCCATAATTATTTATCCCATAACATAAACTTCCTGGTAACAATCATAAGTAAAATTTGTATTTACTTTCAGAAAAACTGAATTTTGGAATCCACTATGAGACATAATAATCAAAAGTGACGAAAAAAACCACATCTGGGATATATCACAGTGCAATGAATCAGTTTAACTTTCACTTTAACTTTGAATTACTGAAACAACTTTCTGATTAAATTTATATTAAATTATTTAAGCATGTGTAATATGAAATATATCCACACCTTTTTAAGAAAAAAAAAGATAATTCTCACCCATTTGAGTCCTGAACACAAACAGGTTTTCTCTTCTTCTTCTGAACATAACGTCTCCTGACGCAAACAAAGACTCCAACCAGGAAGACTATTCCCAGCACAACGGCACAGATCTGTATGATTTCCAAATAGCCAATCTCTTGAGATACCTGACACAGGATGGGAGAGGAGGAGTCAGACTTACAGAGGAGGAGAAATTACAATAATTGGTACCAAAGTGTAAAGTTTCCATAAAACTGACCACTGGCAGTGGGGCACAGTAGATCAAACCATCGGTGACTTTACAGTCATAAGCTCCAGGACAGGAATTAGGCTGGCAGACCTCAACCTCGTTGTGGCATCTAAACCATGAGGAGAAGATAGATTCAGTAAAAAGCAGAGAGAGGAATACAAGCTTATACGAGACTGGAGAATGTTACTGTACTTGTTCTACATAGTGGAATAAAAGGGCTTCTGAACTTTTTTAGGGTCAGTTGTATTCAATTTAAGCATTTAAATTTACCACAGATTAGAAGACTGAAACAACGCTGAAAGACATTATGATTTATGCATCACCTAAACACACAAATCCTTAAATAGTCCTCACAGTTTGACTCTCCATGACATTCAGTTAGAGACATTAGGACAAACTCAAGTTTACTTTCTTGCTATGTAGGATATTTATAGCAGAAATTTGAATCACATCAACATTAAGTTTTTTCTTTTTTCTTTTAGAATATGAACATAATAATATATCTAACGCTGTTCTATTTTTTTTTACTATTGTGAAGTATAGTTAAAAACGTAGGAGGCAAGTTAATGGACCAAGAATTATTTTAATTTGTTAGTTTGCTAATAAGAAATAGCCCAAAGGCTGTTTTTAAATAAGGAATTATTTATTTAGAATTAAACACTTAAAAAAATCCCTTGGTAGTAACACTCTTGTATTTTGCTAGATTTCTGGCCAAAAACCAAGTCTTTTCTCTGTAAACTGTTCAAATATTTTAATTAAATCCAACAGCCAGGGGCCAGTGTGGCTCTGAAGAAGAATGCTAAAGCAGAGAGCAGCAGAAAGACTGGCACCTTGGCCAGGGAGTAAAGGTTATCCTTGGCTAATGACACTAAAAGCTTTACTGCAGCCCTTCATCTTCCTGGTCCAGGAAAGAAATACACCCCAAGGACTGTCAGCACTCTGACTGCTGAGTGTTACCCGCCTTACTACATAAACCTATCATTTTATTTTGCATAAGACAGCCTGGTGCTTGGTTTAACACACACATTTCCCAGATACAAAATTTACTTGATGTGATGCACTAAACTGTTTCTAAGAAACTCTTTAATTAAAAAAAAAAACATTTATTCAGTTTATCTGCAGAGAATTTGGTTTGTAAATGGGGTTTTTGACATAGTTAAAATCTAGGATTTTTGACCCTTCTGCTGTCATCTGCTGTCTGTAATTTATCTTCATGTGCAGCTGTGCACTTAACTGAGTGACCTTTATTATGACATGTACCGGGTTTGATAAAAACATCAGTCACAAAAAAACCCTCCCAATTACAACCCACAGTCATTTTTAACTCGTTCAGTGGAAACGTTACCTGCAACGTGGATTGCTCTCAATAACCGTGAGGAGCAAAGCAATTCCACAGACAGACTTAATGAAAGAAAGAATATGCAAATGCGTCAGTAATTTTGCTTGACGTCTGCTGGTGATGTGAAAGGAATGCAAGTATCTAGTGATGAGTGGATGCTGTTTGTGTGTTCATCAAAATTTGGAAGTTCGATTGAATACACATAAAAATTCAAGGCCGTGTGCGTCGTTTCTTGAAATACAAACTTTGAAGCTGTTCTTGTGGGCTTTTTTCCATTTCATTATTTTCTTGGCCTTGCTGGACCCAGGCGATTACCTCAGAGTATGTAATTACAATTTTGTGTGTGAATGCTCTCTGACCACAATTCATCTGGGAGTGATGGGATTGGTGGTAATTGGTTTTATTATTTCAGCTCCTCTTGTTTATTTGTTGAGTTGCAAATATTCGTAATATGTTTTACAAAGGGTAGATTAAAGCAAGGTCTCTTCTTGGTGTGTTTTAATCTTAATCTCCTCCCGAGAGGTTGCAAACATAATCATGTCTTAATGATGATTAGTGGGGATTGACTGATTGGCTTTTACTCTAAAACATCTTCCAGCCCTTATGTAAAATCAAAACAGTACAAATAAGCAATATTTTCAAATATCCATCCATTTTCTTGCACCCTTATCCCTTAATGGGGTCGGGAGGGTTGCTGGTGCCTCTCAAGCTAACGTTTTGGGCGAGAGGTGGGGTCACCTGGACAGGTCGCCAGTCTGTCGCAGGGCAAAACAGAGACACACAGGACAAACACACACACCTAGGGGCAATTTTGGAGAGGCCAATTAACCTGACAGTCATGTTTTTGGACTGTGGGAGGAAACCGGAGTACCTGGAGAAAACCCACGCATGCACAGGGAGAACATGCGAACTCCATGCAGAAAGACCCCAGGCCAGGAATCGAACCCAGAACCTTCTTGCTGCAAGGCAACAGCTCTACCAACTGCGCCACTGTGCAGCCTGTCATTTTCAAATAGAGAAATAATAAATAAAAAAAAAATAAAAAAATGAAACAAGTGTGTCTACCTTGCTTCGGTGTTGTCCAGAGAGCAGTTACATATGTAACCTGGAGCCTTTGGTATGCACACCCTGCCGTTGGTACACGGCTGCGAAATGCACGGGTTGACGGCCAGCTCACAGCGGTCGCCGTGGAAAATTCCTGCACACGTGCAGTGGGGCTCTGCAGAATAAATAAAATGCACTTAGACAACTGAGACAAGAGCGACTGATCAAAGCCGCATCGAGCGTCCCCAACAGGCAGGAATTAATCACAGCAAAGGTCAACGTGATCCAGCCTGATAACACAGACGTGTGTTTGATATGTACAAGGGAAAACACAGTCGTCAAAGTCACTGGCCATTAAAATGAAGGGCTCTAAATATTCTCAATTACAAATATTAATAGGAATTTATATACATGAAGAATCAACACAAAATAGAGGAAAATTGGAAAGAAAATCTTTAATGCTTTGAAACTTGTGTAAGTTAGGTAAACCAAAAGAAACAGTAAACACATAATTAGAAACTGAAGGGGGGAACTAAACACAACATGAAATCTTATGAAAATCCAGTGTCACAATAGAAACTTCAGGCCCCAAAAATACTGACTGAAGTAAAAATGGCAGCAAAACCAATGAGTCAAATCTCTCTTTGTGGAAGACATTTCCCTGAAAAAAGCAGTTTAAAAAGTGATATAGAAAATGTTATGTTGCTGGTGGTGTGACAATCCACCATGCTAAAACTATTATATCTCATCAGTGTACACCAATGTTAAATCAATGACGGATCATTGCTTTATGTAGTATCAATATTGAAAAGACTGCATGGAATTCAATAATTGTTGACTATTCATGGCACTAATACTTTAGCATGTGGGAGAGAAGGGATGAGAATGCATATTATTGCACCTGTAGTCAATATTACATTTAACCTGTAGTTAAATGTAATATTTAACAATGCTGAAATCTCATAATTTCCTGCCATAATGTTAATCTATTCTGGACTTTTCTCAGTAATCTTTGCATGAGCAGTGAGCCACTACATGGACAGGTCACCAGGCTATCTGGAGACCTTCCTGCGAGGCGACTGTATGATCCCCATTACCTGCCATTATATCATTTTGAAGTATTTAGCAGCCACTTGGTCCCTTTGTTGTTTTCATAACCATGACCTAAGAAAGGCCTGAAGCAGGAAAACATTGACAACAATCTAATCTGTCTTTTATTTTCTTCCCAGCTGTTTTACGCAAAGAAAGCTGCAGTAAAACAAAACAGACCTTGAAGTCTGCGTTGTGTTTAACATCTGTCTGATGGCATTGCCCTTACCTAGAGGCATCTTTAGGGAAATAAACACAGTTTAAGATAGTGGCTGTTTCTTACTGCAGCTCTGCATTTGTAACTGAAGCATGAGTAAAAGATGAGTTGACACGATGATGAATACAATCCTGAGAAAACAGTAACCTTTCATCCAGTGTCCACAGAGGCCATTTGCATATTGTAAAAGAAAACAATAAAATATAATGTAGTTATGAGCCTTTAAAAGTAACTTCAGTAAAGAAATATCATTGTGGGTGGAAGATTATTGATAACAACTGTACAGGGTTTTTGTTCATATATATTTTCTAAAGCAAAGAAACCTGCATCAGTAACAACTTTATGTTCTGTTTCATATCTAAGCTGAATAAGAAAAATTTGATGTAATGCTACAATTTCACAGTGAAGCTGATTGGAATAATTTTTAAAAGATCCTTTTATGTTAAGTTCACTTGTGCTTCTCAGCTGCTGTTTGGGTAAAGAATAAATCAAGCAGCTAGAAACAAGCTGTCAGAAATGAAACCTTTCAGAGACTGAATTTATTAGTACAATCTGCCTAATTAGTGATAACATGTCACAAAAAAGATATGTTGTATTGCACACAACATTGCAATACATTGGAGTAGTCTCTTATGCTGATAGAACAATATTTCTGACTGTGTGAAGATCCATGCTCTTTCCTGCCTGTTGACACTGCACAGCTGCTAAACTACAGAATCACATCTGCACATGTGCTGGAAAACCCAGGGTTTAACATTCATCTTAAAATGAACATGAAATCTTTTGGAAAGAAATAACTTAACTGCTCTAAACACAGCCGTCTTTCATGAAGGATGTCTTCCAAAAGGACTACAAAGTTCACACAATTGCTTGACTGCAGAACTTTTTGTACACTATAACTTATTTTGACAACACAGACCTAAGTGAAGATGTGGTGGTTTAACAATTTACATGAATGCAGCCAGGTCTATTGCTCATTGTTGACTTGTAGGTTATTGGGCTATGCATTACATTCTCCTTTGTAGTGCAATTTCTTTTTTTAGATGTGACACATAACCCTTTTACATTGTTTTTTCAAGACACATTTTATAGGCTTCATAAATAACGAACATTAAAAGATAAAAAAGTTTGAAGCATAAAACTTCTATGCAGGAAAAATAAAAGTCTCTCTTTTTGAATCTGTGTTTTATAGTTATTTTGTTTCCTGCTTATTTGTTGATGCTCATGGAACAACATATAGAGGTGCAAGACAAACTTCTTTTTCTGTTGCTACTTTCAATGTTAATATAAAGCAAAGTTAAGTTGAGTAAATACAGAAAGCACTTCTGTATAATTATTTGAATAATAATTACTATTATTCAAATAATAATTTATCAAAAAAAAAATCAAATAAAAATCTCTCTTATCTCAGTTAAGATTAGTTTTTGCAATTCCTTGCAAAAGGGATATAAAGACTACCGAATCTCCCAAAAATATCCCGATAATTTTCAAGATATGAATGCAAGTATTGGAGAGGCCTCATTAAACTCTGGCCTTCTATCCAATTAAGATGCTGTGACATGACTGAAAAGTGATTTTTTTCCACCTTATTCTAGCTCTTCTTGCTGATCTTAAACATTTAAATCAAAAAGCAAAAATCTTAAAAAATCCAAAAAGGTCTAATTCTTTTAATAGCTCTGTACAAATCAGCCTTTTATATAACTGTTTAGCATCCCTAACTTGTCCAAGCAAAACCATTTAATGGCTGCTGGATTGTGTTCCACAGCAATTGACTTCACATTTTGCACAAAGTCTAAAAAACTGGAATAAAATATGCAGTAAAATGACCTGAAAATTATTCCAAATTAGGGATCTCTTTGATCAAAACTTAATAAGATAGGGCTATTTTATACTTTTTATTTACAGCCTTATCGGAGCGTGTTCTTGTACTGACATCTTTATTACCGATCTGACCATGATCCAGTTTCTGATGTTTGAGAACTGTTTCTAATTTATTTTTAATGAGTAGATAGAGTCATAGTGTTCCTCCTGAACCATATGGATCATAAAGTAAAACATCCCCTTTACCATCTGCTGATTTGACATATGATCCAGCTGCTTGTCATGGTCTAAAGATGGAAAACCCTATCAGGATTTGCTCATTCTGTACATTTGTTTAGGTATTCCACTACTTTGTCTCTCTGTGATCTTTAAAACACATAAAGCTACAACTATTTTAAAGTCAACTTCATCTTATTAAAAACTCATATGCTCATCCTTACCCTCTAATGGACTGAATGCACTGATTTTAAAGGAGGATGTTGAAAGCTCATGATATCAATCATATATATTTGACCTGATTTACATAACTACTTTATTGAGTTATTATGCTGCTCAAATGTCGTTCAGCAAGTTGCATTTAAACCTACTTGGAATTAAACATGGCTCACTAAAATCATGGCAACAAACTGAAACATCTAAGAAACTTGTTTAAGTCGGTGTTTTTAGTTGGAAAAATGAGAGTTTTTTTTAAAAGCATGTCACACTTTTTGCAATTATCAAAATTATCAAAATGTTGTGCATGCTATGCATTCTTTATCTGTGCTCCTATCAGTAAAAAGCTATATTTGGTAAAAAACAAACAAACAAGAAAACTATTTTTTAGCTTGTGTGTGTGATATTTACCATTGAAGTGATTTTAGGGAAAGCCAGGTTCATTTACTCACCTCCAGCAGCGTTCTCCTGGCAGACGCCTCCATTCTTACATGGTTCACTGTCACAGCCTCCTGCGTTGTTGCAGCACTGATACACCCCGTACACCCTCCTGATTCCTGATCCTGTCAACTCTGCTGCATCACCCACTACAATTGGCTCCTTGTTGAGCTCCAGGCCCTCCAGACAGCCAGTGAAATGATGTGAGTCCAGGCCCAAATCTTGAGCGGAGTCCTGAGGTAGAGGAGCAAACAGCAAAGCGCCATGGGAGTGCATCATTCGGCACGGCTCTGCCAGGCTGATGGAAGCTGGGTGCTGCTGGTCGAAAGTCAGTTTCAGGGAGCTGGAGTTGACCTCCAGCAGGACGCTGTGCCAGCGGCCGTCCGACACCAGATGGGATCTGACCAGCAGTGTACCGGGGGATTTGTTTCCACATCTGTATCTGAAGTGGAGTTCCCCTTTGGCCAGCTGGGGAAGTAAAACAAACAAACAAACACATAGGATAATTAAAATTCAGGCTTCAGAAATTAATAACATTTAATAAAGATAATCAGAGTTTTAGGCACAGTTCGATTATCAAGAGCTGCTAATTTTCTGTCGTTTAATGATGTAATATGTCTTAAATCAGAGAATGACTCAAAGAAGTTCATTGCTGTTTCATAATTGATAAATATGTTATGTTTTTTATGGTGTAAAGGATTTTGGACCAACTTGTTGCTCAAATGTGTCATACAAATACACTTGACTTAATGCATTACAGATTGTCTGAATTAATTAAAAAACCCTCTGTAATTTGTTAATTGCAGGGGGTAAATTGCACCTAGGTTCCTTTAAATGTTCCTTTATGAACCTACAGGACTGTTCTCATATGCAATGCCTTAAAAAGTATGTGCTCCCATACATAGTTTATTGTTTAGGTTATTTCTTACTTACATGATTCACATAACTGAAACAAATGGAAAGATTAGACAAAAATAACTTGAGTAAATATACAATTACATTTTTGAACAGTGATTTTATTTATTAAGAGAAGAAAAGATCCAGGTCAACCGGGCTGTTTGTAAAAATATAATCATGTCCTAAACGTAATAATTGTTAGTTCCAACATGGTTGGCAAAAGCTGCCGTCACACACCCTCAACATGTCGTCTGTCCAATATAAGACAAAAAGACACACAGGATAAACATCCAGGACCTTCTTTCTGCCAGGACACAGGTCTACTAACTTTGTCATGTGCAGCAATGACAGTAGATTAGAATGAGCAATCATCTCTAATTTTAAAAAATCTCAAAAACATCTACTTACCGTATTTTCCGCACTATAAGGTGCACCGGATTATAAGGCGCACCTTCAATGAATGGCCTATTTTAAAACATTTTTCATATATAATTCACACCGCATTATAAGGCGCATAGAATAGACGCTTCGGTTTGGGTTACCAATTTGTTCTGTACTCTTATTACACATCCACATTTTTGGTCCCCGAGTACTTTATATAGTAGCTGCCCCAGTCGTTGTTTCACTCACGGTTTTGCGATATTGTGCCCAACTGCTTCCTGGGTAACACAGACCAACCGACACGCTGCCGCTGCAGTCTCTGACTCTCTTCCCCCGCCCCCCCCCGCCCCCCTGGCTTTAAATGTATTATCAAACTTTATTAACAAACTAGCGTTCTGACAACTATCCCAGCATGCACTGCGCACTTCTTCTTCTACGGGGGAAAATGAAGTCGGCGGCTGCTTACCGTAGTTGCTAGACCTGTTGTGGCTCAATATTGGTCCATATATAAGGCGCACCGGATTATAAGGCGCACTGTCAGCTTTTGAGAAAATTGAAGGTTTTTATGTGCGCCTTATAGTGCGGAAAATACGGTACTTAAAATTATGTAACATTTGGAAATAAAATAAAATAGAAAACGCTTAAACAATGTGTTTTCATGTGTACCCAACTCTAGAATAAGTTCTAGTCTTCAGATGCAATTTGGGGAATCTCTTAAAAACAACTAAGCAGTGACTCATGTTTCTGTCTCTTTTGAGTAAGTCTTTTGTGTTACAAAAATAATCTTTTGCTGATGCACTGCTCAACTCCCCTCTATTTGACACACTGCACCTAGAGTCAAACAAATATGCTCAGCATTTTATCTCCATAAACCGTGGCCTCTTAGTGTTTCTGCACACTCAGCGCGCTCAAGAAATAACTAGCCAGCAGCTTTTTCTACCTCCTTTTATCTGTTCATGTTTTCTTTATGCAACAGAATCCTTTTCCACATCTTCTGTATTAAATATACAAAAGTGGGTATTTGAAAAATGCTATCATACACGAGTGAAGACAGTGATGCGTTATTGACACCAATGCAACCGACTCTCAAAACATTAATTATTCCAATATCTGCTTTTTTTTTAGATCTTTCTCATACCTTTATGCGGAGTGATGCTATTTTGCCTTCAGTGACCAAAATAAAGTTGGCTTCATATCCAAAACAGTAATAGATTTCCTGAGCTGAACCTGCAGAATCTCTCACATGGATGAACAAGGAGGAAAATGAGGATTGCTCTATCTTTAGCTAACCAAAGGAAGATGGTCTGACTGAGGGGCAGCTTAAATATGTGTGAGTTCCCTTTTAATCTATTGCACCAGTTTAGTACAACTTATTTGTGACAAAATAATTAAATAGAGAGAGCACAGTTTGATGCATCAGGGATCTTACTATAACAGAAGAGCCCATCTAACATGTGTAGCCTATAAAGCCAAACTCTACTGGGACTAAAGTTCTCCAGCTCTCCATTTTGTGTGACTTCATAAATCACAGTCACAAATGCTGCAAGGCTCCTGCAAGCCGCTTTAATGCTGCAGGGCAAAATTTACTAGGCCGGCACAGGAGCAACGCTTATTTTCAGAATGATGGTTATGGCACAAGCAGAGGTACCGCAGAGTGCTCAAAAAATATTTTCCCACTGACATATTTGTCCAGTTTTTGCTTTTTTGTTATATTTAAATTAGGTGTGCATAATATATCAGCATTAAGGTCAGTACTGGTCCGGTAACTAAAACTGGGTCGACATCAATAACCAATATTTATTTCCATCTTGTTTCTTTTTGTTTCTGTGGGTGGAGGGGAGAAGGTTGGTCATATTTGTTTGTTCATGTGACAGTGACAGTCATGCAGCACATGACTGTGGAGCGTTTACCTGAAGCAGAAAGGCAATGTCAGTACTGTGGTTATTTTTTCACAATGTCAAAAATATATTTAATATCGTTAATATCGCTTTTCATCCATATCTGTGTCGTCCTACATTTTTATGAACCTGCAACCCTAAAGGAAGTTTCTCAGATTATAAAACTAATTTTATTATTGGACAGAGATAGTTTGAAGGATTATAAAAATTAATAATTTAAGTTGATGACACCTTAATGGCAACAACTGTCATTTAGCAATATCTCACAATGAGTCTTTTTCGTCACTGTGGAGGAAATTTAGCTCATTCTGTCATTTTTTTATTTTATTTCAGGGGCATTGAGCATGCATGACCTGCTTAAAGTCATAAAACAGCAAGTCAGTCCGAATAAAATCCAGTCTTAAAGACCAGAATTGTCCAACACCTTCATGTTGTTCCACTGAACTATCCAGAGTATTTCATACCTTGCTCAGCAGCAAGACCACAAACTGATGGCTGGACCTTTTCTTTTCAGATTCTTTGGTAGAGATCAGAATTATTATTTTTTATAATTACTGCAAGCTGTAACGCTTGCAGACCATCACACTACCACCAACATGTTTGATTACAATCACAATGTTCTTTCCTTGAAATTCAGTTAATTTTACATCAGATTTAGCAGAACACAAAGGTTCCAGTTATCCTTGTCAGTCCCCTCATCAAGAAGGAGCTCATTAAGATGTTTAATTGGTAAATTTAATGTGAGCTTGTGCACTTCTTTTGGTTAGTAAGTAGTTTAAGCCTTGAAACTCTCATACTCTAGCTATTTTCACTCTTTCTTTTTCTTGAATGGTGATTGAATGCTCACCTTAACGAAGGCAACTGAGGCTTTCAGTGCTTTCCATGATTCTAGTTTTGATAATCAAGTCACTTCTTTAAATGTCACAATTGCTTGAGCAAGAAACTCTTCCTGCTCACTCGTCAACATAAATGCCTGAAATAAAACTAGTCAGTTTGTATAACTGCAGCGAGTGAGTGTTGGTCCACTGACTCCACATCAGCACATATCCACCGCCTTGTTCACTGTCGAGTGTGCTAACTGCTCTGCTGTCAGGTCTAAAGTGACAAGTCACCTTCACTTGTTCTTCACAGTTTACTGCTGCTGCTTTTGATTGAAGCCGCCCCAGTTTCCCTTTCAAAGGTGCCGAATTACTCTAGAGTAAACTGTGGGATTAAATAAAACAATTCAGCAGCAGTGAAACTTAAGCTTTAAAGTTAACTTAAACCCACACAATGTAGCTCAAGTCCAAAGTAGTGAGAGAAGTCGAGCATGAGTAACTCTGGCTTGTAATGACTTCCAGGAATCAGAATAAAACATATTCAGCCAGACAGCCTCAAGAGCCTGAGAGATATCTTGCCAATAAAAAATTTACAAAAAGAAAATACCTTACAGAACTTCAGGGACTTTATCCATTTACAGAAACATGTCTCTCAAAGAACACAACAACTCATTATTCTCCTTCACTCTGCCCGTTTGGTTTTGTACAGAAGAATTTGCACTAGAGCACAAAAATGAATCTTCCCTTCCCTTCACTGTGCCACAGAAACATATTAATACATCTTGATGACAGTAAAGGTTTTATTGGGACTCCCAAAACACAGCCGGTTCTCTCAGTGGGAATTTAAAGGAAAAAGGGGCCAAATGGGACCAATGAGCTCCTACACCAGAATCGCTGACATCGTAAAGTAATGTGGAGCTGGACATAAGTTTAGCTTGGTACTTAAAAGATACTCTAAAAAAGTCATTTAGCAAATACAGAAATTTAAGGTGAAAAACTTAATCTTTAGATATGAAATATACATCTCCTACATGAAAAGGTACATAACCTTTTGTTTCCTTCTGATTGACATTAAAACAGACTAAACATTTCCATATTCACGCTGGTTGGAATTTTCAAAGCCTTGTGGGAAGAGCTGAAAAGGTTTGAGAACAAACCTGACATCAGTTCTGCCAGGAGGAATTAACTAAAACTCCAACAAACTATTGTGTGAAACCTTTGTAAGAAAACTCAAAATGGTTGCCCCAAGTCATACCTTTTAAAAAGCCATTCTACTAAATCAACAGTTCTTCTGAGTCTGAAGAAGGTTGAAAAGCAACTCCAAGATGTTTTTTTCTTTAGCAACTAGAAATACATTTGGAAATCCCAACTGGTGCAACAAAAGAAAGTTCATTCTGAATTAATGTGAGAAAGTGGGATAGAAAAAAAAAGTTTGTTTTTCAGATATTGGATGTAAATATTTAATTACAACTGTAAGCGTAATGATCTTCATGTTTAACTTTAAGAGGAGCAGAAAAGAAACTCTCTTGACAGCAGCTTTGTTTTAAAGTTTTGAGGCACAGAAATGTCTTCTCAACCTGGTTTCTTTTATATTAGAAGAAAACTTTTTTTTTAACTGTAACTGGTTAAACAAAAGGCTACTTTAAATCAGGTTGATATGGCTGGGTGTGGTGCAATGCTTGAATAAACTCACAAAAGGATAAACAGGTTACATATAAAATATTTCAGAAGGTAGCGTACAACTGTGGACTCATATAATAAGAAAATATGAAATTAGACCAGAATATGAGAAGCTGACATCAAGTATTTGGGATTCTGGGCTCGAAATATTTTGAAATCAAGCAATCCCCCCCTTACTGTCTGCGTTCCCTATGGAGAACTCCCTTTGATTAAATCAGCATCTGCTCGATTTTATCTTTCGGCCCGTAAATTAGTGTCAAACAACAACATTACACTAACAGCATCCGAAAATTAGGAAGAGATTTAATCTCTCTGCGGTGGCAAAACTGGAAGAGCAGAATAAATTACCCCCCAGCTCAGGGGAGAGCACAACAAATACATTTCAAATGAAAGCAAATAATGAGCCTCTGCCTCCTTTCACTGTAATTATATTGCTTCTAGAGTGTTTCTTCTTATTTTGTCTTATTCTGCTTTTGCGACATTTTCAAACTGAAGTGAACGTCTCTTGTAGCAATAATAAACATTGACATGTTACTTATAATTCCATGACTGACCCTTTTAACTGTTTAACTTGAATGTTGGTGCTTAGAAAAATTAACAGAAGATTTTGGGAACCCAAGCAACCACTTTATTCTTAAATACCACTCTATGTCTTATCTTTAAATACTGCTGAAGTGATGATAGGATTCTAGATTCAATTGCTTCATAATAACACTAGAAAATTCACAAAAATATGAAAAGTAAGTCCTATTTTTTGATGTTCAGTTATAAAACACGTGAGGATAAATACCTGTAAAGCCCCCCAGTCGTTTGCACCAGTAGAGGTCATGATGAGGCCTTGGTCCTGGAAAGTCTTAAACCTCAGGGAGAGTCTGAAATCCTGGCTGTCCTCATCCATCCTGTGGAGATACTTCAGGTAGGATGTACTGCCAAACTTCAGAGCTGACTCTGAAACAGAAAAAGGTGAATCCAGTGAGGAAAAACACAGCATGAGGAAAAACATAACTGTTGATGATAAAGTAATTGTGAATCATTAGCTGTACTTTTACAAAGTTTATCTACATTTGTGCACATTTTTCTCATTTTTGTGCCTCATTTTTCTACTTTAAAACTTGTGTAATAACTGGTGGTTTTGCCTTGTATAGATTTGAACAAATTTCAAATTAGCGTCTTCAAATCTGAGCTGCTAATGACAAGTCCCACAATGTGATATTTGATCAAGGAAACATAAAAAATTTCTTCATAAAAAATAAGAAATATTTAATTGCTGCTTGTATAAATTTCAGGGGAGAAAGTAGCAGTTAGTCTTTATAAGGTTTATGCCTTGTTTCCACAGAGCGGGAGAGCACAGGGTTTTCTGCCATTAATTTTATATTTATGTATGAAATACCTTACTTCTGTAATTGCCAGAACAGAACAATCGCCAACACAACATTTTCAACAGACTCTCAAACTAAAATTACGTCTGAGTTTTGCGTCTGTGGAAGAT
Organism: Poecilia reticulata; assembly: GCF_904066995.2. NCBI lineage: Eukaryota > Metazoa > Chordata > Actinopteri > Cyprinodontiformes > Poeciliidae > Poecilia > Poecilia reticulata. The sequence continues at coordinate 27,682,732 of NC_088839.1, forward strand.
TACGTAATCCTTCAACACAAATACTTTTACTTTATGACATTTTGATAATTACAATTAACCAGATAATTGATCAGTTATTCATTTTTGATCATTTTAAGCAAAGGGATCAAAGATGGCTTTTAGCAGAAAAACTGGAACTTTGGCAGCTTATACTTTTTCTGAAAGGTCCCAATTTTAAGCTCACAAAAGGCCACAAGGTGATCATGTGACCAAACTTTCAACACTTTTTACTCGTAGAGTTGCACATTGAGCCAGCTGAGTTCCCCACCACACCTCTTTTGGTCCTGCTTCATTGATGAAAACATTTCAATTGGAGGATGTGGATGACTCAGTGTGTGATTTACGAGCAGCCAGAGGCAACATAAACTGGGAATATCACAAACTTGCTATTTAAACGAGGCAACAGAAAGCTTTGACTTCTGAACAGACACTCATGCTCAGAAATTACTGGTGAACAAACAGGCTGCTGCTGCTGCTTGTTCACATCCGAACTGCTGCATTAATCATTCTCATAATCCATTATTTGAAAAGCTAGTGGCATTTCAGCCAAAAACAATAAAACCCCCCACCAGATATGTAGACAGGAAAGTATTGAGTTTATAACATAATCTATTTATTTCTTATTTGAATCTGTTTGGATTGTGACATTCTAATATCAGACCTGTTAATTCTTAATCCTGACTAAGCAATACAGAGCACTTTGCTGAGAGACTGCTGAATAATGACAGGTACAACGATATTACTGCTTCCTCATCAAAGGTAAACTAATTTAGCAGATTCAATTTTCTCTGTCTAACTGGGACTAATTAGTTTTCTAATCTGTGATCCATTAGATGTAATGATAACATTAGGAAGGAAGAGAATGAGGATCATGTATTTTCTGTTTTTGCCCCTGGAAGCACAAAAGACTCATATTGCAGAAACCCCATGTTTTTTCATCAACTCATATGATGTTCTAGTTTGCTACTTGAGCAAATGTTGTGTTTTAGATTTTAGATTTAGATTATTTCATCTGAAGACACAACATTTTCTCTTGTTATTAAACTCACCATACCCCCCCCCCCCCCCCCCCCGCCACCTGAATAATTCCACTTATACCCCTGAGGCGGAAAAACTGTGAAAACATGATGTCTATACAGTTAAAATACGATGTTTACATATATTTCATAAGCTTTTTTGACTTCCATCCATGTAAATTATTTTCTCTTTTAAATTAGTTCAACAAATTAAGTTCATTTGCTTATAGGGGTGCACCGATTCACTTTTCTACTTCTGATTCCAATACAGATATTTGAGGTTTAGTATCAGTCGACACCGATGCCATACAGAAAAATTGTGCTGAATCAACTTATTTTTTTAAACACAGACATAAAGGTAGTGAATAATAAAATTATTAGATAACTCTGCACCAGTACAGCACACTTAAATACACCAATGTTTCACAAGCTAAAAAAACAACACTGTATCAGGTTCCAACACTGGAGCCCTGTATTTGCTACGGTTAGGGACTACAACCAACCACAACAAATTGCTGAAATCTAAATACCTGAGACCCCTCAAGAAGCTCTTTTAGGCGCCAATTGTAATATTAAATACACCTTATGGCCTAATATCCACAGTGAAAACATAACTGCAGTAATCCTATCTGACCTAAACAGAAAGCATAGTCTAATTCAATGCCAGGCAGTGAGTAAAAATGGTCTTTTTGCATATCAACATCAAGTTTCAACTATACTGTACACAGGGAAAGGATCATGTAGGGCAGCGGGTGCTGAGGTTTTGTAGCAGCCATCAAATTGAAAGAAGTGGTTAGCATCCAAGCTTCGCGTCTAGAAGGGTTCTTGTGAGCCACACTCACACTTTATTGGTGTCTGAGTGTGTGTAATAGAAGCACAGCGCAGGCTGTTAGATTCTGTGTCAACAGAGCGCTTTACTCTGGCAGGAAAGTGTTGGCAGGGTGCAGAGGAGAGATTTCTGCCAGCATTTCATCAAAATAAACCGGCACTGACACAGCAGCCTTTTGTGTGTGTGTGTGTGTGTGCGTGTGTGCGTGTGTGTGCGTGTGCGTGCGTGCGTGTGTGCGTGCGTGTGTGTATGTGAGGACAATATCTTGGCTCAGTTTTCTGATAATGAAACAATCTCTCTCTCTCTCCATTACCTCTGTCTTAGTCTAATATTTGTTTCCCATTGTTTTATCACCAAATAAAATACATTTGTCCTCCTGTTATCAGCAAATGAAGCTGTCAAACCTTTAAACTTGTTACAGCTCAGTGTGACAGATAAAGAGGCTGGCGGGGAATCTATCTGACACAGCAGTACAGTGAGTATAATCCCAATACAGACCTAATCAGGTCAAACAAGGGACCACTTAAATTAAACATCTTTTGGAGGAATGGGGATGAATCTAGCTGTCTGTAAATTATGTTCAGAGAGATGAGAAGTCCTGCAAAATGTCTGTGTGCTTTTCGGTTTACTAAGCCTAGAATCAACAGGCTTGTTATGTTTTGTTATGTTATGTTTTTTCATCACTTTTTAAGCTAATGTTAACATAGCGCTGAGTGATAAAATCTCAGTTTTTTTCATACCAGAGACTGAGCAACTCTCAGTTTTATTTTCCTGCTGTTCTAGTTACTGATTATATAATTACTTGCTTTAAAAAAAAATCTTTTAAACATGACGTTTAATGAAAGCAAAATAATGAAAGTATTTTTTTCTCTGCTCCATTTTCTCCATCACATTTGGATGAGTCCGAAGCTAAAAACTCTGTGCTATATGAAATTGCTCAAGCTCATGTAGAGCTCATTCTGTTAAGTGCGTTACCACTGTTTTGAACTGGAACAACTATAAAAGTTTATATGAACTTTGGGGCTGCACACCCAGATATTCAGAGCGACAGACGCTCTGCATAGTTTTGTTAGCAAACTTCAGCGTTTCCATTCCAGAACCACAACTTTCTCTGCGGTTCACACGATCTCACATCAGCACCGTCTCTGATGGCTGTCTCTCTGAAGCTCAGACACACACTGACACAGAGACAGAGTGACGTACCGTTACAGGAGCAGACGCTCTCCCAGGTGTGCTGCGGTGTGATGTAACCAGCTCTGGCTGTGGTGAAATGGCTCAGCTTCGCTCCTGACAGCAGCACAGCGTTCCTGCAGCCTCTCGCCAGACAGCTGGCTTCCACACATCCATCATGGCTCACCTTGGGAATTTTGAGGCCCAGGGAGTCCTCCATCTCTGCTAAGACACCTAAATCAAAGTGTTCACATTCAGACTGTACGCACTGCCATGATCACAGGTCTTATGCTATGTTCACTCAGCAGGCAAATGCGACCCAAATCTACCTTTATTTTGCCCGTTCGCAGCCGTCTAACGGGCCAATTCCAATCTTTTTAACCCAAAAAAACTCTTTCATATGTGTTACTAATTCAAATGTGTATCCAATTGTTTACAAAATGTCAGCAGTCTGAATTGTCACGTTGCAGTTTATCTGGCTTTTATGTCATCAACGAGAGAAATGCATCATAATTCTGCACCTGACTTGATAAGTTAGGATGTAAACAATGGCTGAAGTTTATGATTAAAAATTATGAAAGAAGTCTGTGTCACTGAAGCGCATCACATCACAATCCTGCCACTCCGGACTCTGACTGCACATCCACACAGACATCTCTACAGAAATTGCAGCCAATACTATACAAAGCCATTGATATTAGTTGTGCTTTCATTTTATTCGCTGACTTTTACTTGTTGCAATCTCATGACAATACTATCGACTCCTTTTGATGAATAAACCTTAAAATTGATCCATAAATGGTTCCACCTGTTATTATTTCTGTAAACAGTGATGTCAAAGTTCTGCCCATTCTGTGCATGCTGGTAACTTTAAGAATGTAAACCATGCACAAGTCTCTTTGCAGCTGGGTTTAACTAGTAGTATGAATTAAGACGTGTGTGAACGTAGCCTATTAAGGAAGTAATTCTGCTGACAGCTCACCTTCGAGTTTGCTCCCTGACAGCGACTGAACGAGTCGTCCCTCAGGCCTGCGGACCAGCAGCACCTCCAGGGCTTTGGTGTCAGGCAGCTGCTGCAGGCTGGCCAGATAGAGCTCTTGTTTGGACAGGCTAAGAGACTGTGCCATTTTGCGCTGGAGGCCTCTCCAGTGATCTCCCAGGAACTCCTCGGGTGACATCCCGACCAGCTGCAGCGTCAGGCCAGAGTCCAGCACTCTCTGACTGGCTGCCCACATGTGAACTTTGACCTCTGCCCAGACAGTAAACTTCCCGTCGCTCACGCTGATGTTCAGCGCATACGAGCCCACCTCCAGGTTTTCATCCGCCCAGATTTTACCGTCAGTCAGGTCCACGGAGAACCTTTGGCCCTCTGGCTTTTGTGAAACCATCTTGTAGGTCAAGATGTCCTGCAGGTCCTGATCCGATGCGTGCAGTTTGCCGATGACCCGATTTGCAAATAGCCCTCCAGTGGTAGTAATGAAGACCTCGAGGGGGACAACGGTGGGAGGATACTTGCTCTGCTCAGTGACGTTGATGTTGATCACACAGATAGAAGACAGCGGAGGGTGACCACTGTCTGTTACCTGAATAAAAAAAATGCAATGGTTTCACCCTTACCTTCACACAACTGCATTTTTTTTAAATAGTATGGCACTTTTAACAGATAGTTTTCCTGCTAAACTTATTTTATTTATTAATTTTTCTTTCCTCAAACTAACACATCACTAAAAACTAAACTCTTGCAAAGTGTTTCAAAATTTTAAAAATAATCATTAAATTATATTACAGGAACTAATTCCGTCCATCCATCCATTTTCTTACACCCTTGTCCCTTAGTGGGGTCAGGAGGGTTGCTGGTTCCTCTCCAGCTAGCGTACCGGGTGAGAGGCGGGTTCACCCTGGACAGGTCGCCAGTCTGTTGCAGGGCAACATAGAGACACACAGGACAAACAACCAGGCACACACACACTCACACCTAGGGACAATTTGGAGAGGCCAATTAACCTGACAGTCATGTTTTTGGACTGTGGGAGGAAACCGGAGTACCTGGAGAAAACCCACGCATGCACAGGGAGAACATGCGAACTCCATGCAGAAGGACTGGGGCCGGGAATCGAACCCAGAGCCTTCTTGCTGCAAGGCAACAGCTCTAGCAACTGCACCACTGTGCAGCCTGGAACAAATTCCATTTTAGTAATTCAAATAGGGAGTTAAACTCAACTAAAAACATATGTTTCACATGTTCAAAATTCATTTTTTTTGTAAATATGAGTACTAAACAAGACCTACTCAATCATAGGGAAATCTCCTGACTTGACAGCTGTCCAGCAGACACTCACTGATACCTTTCACAAACTAGAAACCCACAAAACATTATGTCTAAAGAAACTGACTGTTCTCAAGCTTTTTTATCTAAGCAAATACAATTTCTGCATGTGGAAGGGGGGTGAAAGTGTCAGAAAAGAGATGAAGAAACAGCAAAGGGGATAACCACAGCCTTAAGAGGATTGTAGAGCAGAGCTCTTTCAAGAGTTTTGAGGAAATTCACAAGGCATGAGCTGCAGCTGGAGTCTGTGCTACATGAGTCACCACACATAAATATATCCAGGACATGAGCTACATCTGTTGCATTCCTTGCAATCTGTTGCAGATTCCTTGTCGCTCCTGAATTAAAAGCATTTACTTTAGGCTTAGGGGAAAATGGACAGGACTGTTGCTTAGTGGTCCAAAGTCCTTTTTTGAGATGAAATGAGTAACTGGAAATCAAGGCCCCAGAGTCAAGATGAAGAGCTGAGAAGTACAGAATCAAAGATGCTTAAGGGTTCAGTGTGAATTTTCAATCAGTGATGATTTGGGGAATCAAGTCATTTCCTGGTATTGGCCTTCATATTCAGGCCAAAGTCAGCCCAGCTTCCTGGAACACTTCATTCCTCCTTTCCCTGACATCGTTGGCAGAAATGCTGATTTCATTTTCCAGGAGGATTTGGTACCTGCCCACACTCACGACATTACCACCACCTTGTTTAAAGACCACGATAACACTGGGGTTGAAATGCCAAATGGTCTGATCTTAACCCAGAGAAACTGTGGAGTTTCTAAAAGACACTCGAGGCTCTCATCTTTCTCTTGATCAAACACAACACTACAAACGCTGCTATCCAAGAAACCTGGACTTCTTCAGCAGAACCACAGGATGATCGCCTTAATGTCACACTGTATTGGTGCTGTAATTTATGCAAAAGAAGCATAAGTGTTTATGGAAACCTTTCATTCACTGCAAGATAAGATTGCCAGAATTAACAGAAACAAACATTTAAAATTTGCCACATTTTCATCTTTCTAATCAAGTCAGTTTATTTGATTTAATGAACGCAAATTAGGTAATTGAATACAGATGGAAGATGTTTGTTTTTCCAGCAACAGTATGTAACTTTTAGGAAAAATCTGTTTTTTAAATATTTGTTAAAAACTGTCACTGTGTCGTGACTGTATAAGACAGATAATTTGTTTACCCAGTATTTTCAGTGTCAACTTCAGAAATGCACTGGTTAGTCAGACACAACCAATCAGAAACAGGAGGAGGGTCTTAGCATTCTCAATCATTCTTGTGAATGCGCTGCTCACACTTTCCTCCTTGTTCTCTGCTGTCTACAGCTTGTTCCCGACAGCAGAGCCTGTCATGAATGCTCAGGCTCGTTAGCAAGGCCACCAATTACAGGCGGAAGAGCTTTTCTGTAACAATGACTTGTTTCTACACGAAGTTGATTAACAGCGCTAAGATCTTCTTCCTGCCTCTGATCAGTTGATTTTGACTGGGAGTGATGCATTTTTGCAGATTGGTATAGTTTTTTTTTACAGATTATCTGTCTCAGAAAATACTGTCATGGCAATGTGATACTTTCAACAAATAAGTCAAAAACTGATTTTTCAGATAAGTTATGTTATAGCTTTAAGGTTTCCCAGAGCAAACTTACAAATTTCTGACAACAGCTGAAGCTACAGGGTAAACTCAGCAGATTTAAACAGCAGGATCACAATTTCTTCTTTTTTGTAGTTTTACTGACAATGTGAAAAAAGCCATTTCAATGTCAGAAGTGACATGAAGACTTTGACAGAAATTGCAGTGTATTTGTTTCCAGTCCACTGGGTAAAGAGGGAGAAAGCAGCTTAGAGGAAAGAGAGGCAACAGACAGAAGTGGAAGAGGAAAAACAGAAATGTAGTGGCCCTTCTTACCTGGATCTTCAGCTGATGGTAGGGTTTGTTCTTTTTCCTGAGAGGTGCAGAGAGAGACAACAGACCGCCCTGGTCGACATGGAAACGTCGGTCACTGTTGCCGCTGAGGATGTGGAAGGAGAAAGGCGGGCCGTTCTTTGGAGTGTCTTTATCCGTCACAACAAGCTGAAGGATGCTGCTGCCGATGGACTCGCCCTCCTATAAGAAATACATTTTTCAATTTCAGATTTTCATTCATCTTCAAAAAGTGTGTATTGAAAATCAACAGTGCATTTATAACAATTTATGAAAAACTTGACCAAATCAAAAAAGTTTATGGGTTTCATTTTAATAACAAGTTTGCCTGTTCAATTGAATTTAATATTTTGTGCTTCACAAAAGATGCCGAGCTTTACTGAAAGAGAACAAAACATGTTTGCTGTGATGAATTACATATTCAGTTGGAGCTTCTTTTCATTGTGTCCTAATGCTATTAGAAACCAGTGGCCCCTTACAAAACAAAGCTATCAGTCTCAGAACAGCACTCTGCCGGAGATGGATGGCAGGAAAGGTACACAAAATGTGGAATTATTGGGCTAACACATGCACCAACCCATGTGCAGTGTTAGCAATTTAAATTAAAGCATGCGTCACATTATGAGTCAGGTCTGTTAAAAGAAAGCTGCAGCAGACTGTGACCAAAACGGTCGAATGTGTTGTAAATGTTGAAAGCTGGTCTTGTACCTCAGGCTTTGCTGAACACAAGAGTTACAATGTTGACACAAAAGCCTAATTAACTTAAGATAAAACAAAGTGTCGAGCAGTTGGGATCCAGTAAGCCTTTCCTCTGTCTGCATATTTGTGGTTTTATGAAGCAGCGGAGTAACACATTTTATTACCTAAATGACCACACCTGCTACAATTTGCTTATAGACCAAACAGATCCGCATAAAATGCAGAAGGCTTTTGTGTTCCTATTTAGGATTAGAGCAACACAGACAGGTGAATTTCATTCAAAGACCACAGTTAAGCCTTTAATATCATGTTTACATCCACACAAATCTGGAATCCCCAGGAACAGACATCCAAACATCATCGCTTCTCTAATGTACTTGATCCTAAACTTCTTTGTAGGCGTCTCAGTAGGTGGAGCAGATTCAAAATGTCACCTGGTCCATTCTGTACCTTAATACTAGGCTCACCTACAGATGAGTGCCAGGGCCCCTGATCTGCAACTTGCAGACAACTGCACTATCATTTGACAAAGTGAGTCTTGAAATAAAGAACATTTTAAAGGTAAATGTGAAGATGCACTTTATTGATCTGATAAATAGGAAGATGTTATTTTTAAAATAGTTTGAAAAAGTTAGAGGTGAATCAGACTAAAGTCTTCATAACATCTAAATTGTTTTACAAAAAGGCATGTGCTTACCATTCTGGTACAAGCTGCTATATAATAGTTCATGATCAATAGTAAAGAAGTAGAACATTAAAGAACAAAAAAGTTTATTAGACTGAAAATGTTTCTTATTCTTCCCCTCTCTTTTTTCACTCAAGCTGAGAAAAATTCAAACAGCTTTTATTTTGGCCTACATTTAAATACTTTCACTTCAGGATGTTCCATTAAGGACCTGAAGTAAAAAAAAATTAAATATTCATCCAAAACCCCGGGGCTTCACTGAAGTTAAAGACAGACTGTAATTGAACACAATGTTTGTCTGCAAGAGTTACTCTCTAGGAAATTCACGCTGATACAAAGAAAGTGGTTAATGCAAAAAGACGCAAAATTCCATTGGGTTTTTAGTAAACCATAGTCCAGAATTTACCCGACTCGGCTGAATCTGCAAATACGCTCTGAGCAGAACAATTTAACCCTGGTACATTTGAATGTCTTCAGATTGTTTTCACTGCTCAGTGGAGACAATCTTCCTCAGCGATGTAGAATTTATCTTGATTTATATCTTCTGTGGCTTCCTCTGTGGGGGTTCTGGGAACCAAAATGAATCACTTGTCAAAACTGCTGGCTTTAGTGAAGATTTCAAACTCAACTCCAGCCTATAGTGGCAGCTTCACTTCCCCACAACAGATGTGCTTCTCGTAAAAGCAGACGCGTGAAGGTGACAAATAGTCAAACAAAGACTGTAATTAACTGCCAAAAAAGAAATCCAGGCCGCTGTCGACCTGCAGCACCTGTCTGTAAAAATTAACAACTCCTCAGACCGTCTGCAGCCGCATCCATCTGCTCACTGCAATCAGAGCGCCTTCATCAGGCAGAGCTGGCGTTAGCACATGGGAGCATTTCAAAGACTTTGGATTCATCCACAGACGACATTTGGCAAAGTCTGGTCTCACGACCAAGCTTTCCCGTGGCTGGATGGTGTGAAGAGAGCTGGCAAACCTGCAGCAGTCAAAGTGATGAAGAGCTGGCAGATAAAACACTGTCAATGAGCAACAACCACAGCTAGCCAGGAGCAGATTTATAAACAAACATACACAGCCACGTGGAAAACCGAAACATTGTGAAATACATGCGTTCCCAGGAGCTAAGGTGTAGGTAAATTGCCCGTAAAAAGTCTTTTTCCACCTCAGCAGATGTGGCTGTGTAATAAAAGGTTTAAAGCAAAAAGGTTGAACACAGTGACAATCATGATAGCTGATTCCTCTGATGTTTGAATTCAAAGTCCAGAAACAAATCTGTGTACTCTTGTTTTGGATCAAGTCAATGAAAGAGATAAACAAAATAAGTCATTTGTAATTTCTCTTTAATTATCACTGGCTATGGCATCTCTATGTAAGCATGTCAGGGAATGTTTGGGAATACTGTCTGCCCCTTTTTCTCCATGTAAACAAAATGAACACAGCATGAGGCACTTTGCGGGAGGCACTGCATTTTTTGCTCATCCTCATATTCCCATTGCACTTATTTTTACACAGAGTCGTCAAATATCACACATGAATGCAACTGTTGCTCTTCAGGACACTGGTGTTTATATATATATATATATATTTTTTTTTTTGTAGGAGGCAGCGGCTTATTCCTGTGTGTTCTTGCTGGAATTCTTTATTTGTCTCCTGATGTATCGGTTCATGACAGTTTGTCGAAGCTGTGCTTTGTGTGTGCAGCAGGGTGTGCAGACATTTTTTTGTTTTTTTAAGCGACAGACGTGAAAGATCTCTGTGCACAAAACAGTGGCTGCAACGAATCAAAACACAGTGGCAAAACCTGTTCAAACGCGCATTCGGTTCCTGAAAGGGTCAAATCAATAAAAAGTACATGAAAGATAAGCTGTTTAAAAAAATGACTTATTTCTCTTTCCTTTTCAGGCCTACAAAATGTACATCTAAAACACTAAAAAAGGACAACCGAAGTCAAGGTCATTGGTGACTTAATGAGTTAAGATGATTTGCATCAACTTAATGTGCATAATATTTTTGTGTCCTTTTTATTTCAAGCTCTTATACTTCTCTAAAGCACTTGAGAACTTCTCAAAAAAAATCCTTTTGTAGGGGAGCGCTGAATGCAAAGCGTAGGCTGAACTTGTTCTTTCATGCCTGCAGCAAAGTGGATGCATCATCTGGACAAAATGTACGGCAGCCAACATGTGGTGGCCCACGCCGATAACAACACACACACAAAAAAAATTGGAAACTGTTTTTGAAAGTATCAGGATTACTATGACATGGATGATGGAATATCTACACAGACATATCTTTCAGGATTCAGCAATTAGCTGGATAAACATCAAATAAGCCATGTTCCACCAAAAATGTCTGCATGCTTTCTGTGAATAAGCTTAACGCAAAACATTCAGGTTGTCGTACCTGCAGCACTAGATTGTGGTTGACCTGAGAGAAGACCGGTGGGTTGTCGTTGACGTCCATGACAGTGATGGTGACGAGGACCGCCGATGACAGAGGGGGCCTGCCCTCGTCTGCTGCCTGCACCGTCAGAGAGTAATGAGGGATCTGCAAAGCAGAAATCAGGGTTTAACAAAACACTTTTTGTTTTCATGTCATTCAATGTTTTTCTTTTTCTTTTGTATTTCACACACGCTGACCTCTTCTCTGTCCAGTGCTGTGCGAACAGAAATTTCACCGCTGCGAGGGTGGATGGAGAACTGCTGCTGCAGATCTCCACTAACGATCGAGTACCGAAGCAGATTATTGATTGGACCATCCAGGTCTGAAGCTGTTACCTGATAGGAATGAAAGATAATAAACACCACAGCCAAAGCAAATATGTTTCTTTTCTTCTTTTTTTTATATTATTATATATTATTTATATATTTTCTTTGTGATGGCAGGCACAAGCTTTTCTCCACGTCTTAGAGAAATAAAAACAAGAAAACTAAAATCCATCACTTGTATCATATTTTCTACAGTACGTCACACCCAAAGCATAACATTTAAGATTTTGTAGATCTGATTTTTTTGTACTCACTGCTGAAAACATTTACAGGAACAATCAGTATGGGGTGCACATGATGGATTCTATAAGCTGATGCTTTCTGATTGCTTTGTTGCAACCAATTAAATCCAATTGACTTTAATTCTTGATATTTTGCTATTTAATTAAAGACATAAACATGTTCTGTTAGGATTTTTTTTCAAGCTTAGACATTAATACAACGCATTATCTACCAAACGTTTGACCAACATGGTTGATTGTTTCAGTCCTTTATATGTTCTATAATGACCCATACTTTAATGGAAGTTGCTTTTGTTGGAGTTTATTTTAAATAAATAAGATGCACGTTTTCCTTTAATGTAATTTCTGTTGTAGATCCTATTAATCTCCAAAAAATATCTTGAAAAAATGTTTGGTCATAAAACAGACCCAGAAGATGAAGACTTAGTTTCATCCTTCAGTTTCTCTCTGAATTTAGCTCACTTAAAAAAATTTAATCCAACTTTCTGTAGATAATTAAACAACTGAAACAGTTGGCCATCAGACAAAAACGTGGACCTGATAGATGACAGCGTTGTAACCAGTGAGTTGCTGAGTTGTGTTATTGCCATATTATCTACTGCCGCCCTGATGAGACGTCTGACATGTGGCTTAATCTGGTTTCTGCACCTTTCTCACCTGAATCCATGATCAATATATAAGTTTGAACTGTTGTCAGGACTCTCTCTCTCTGCTCGACTCATTGGTCACCTCCTGTCATGTTGTGTATTTGTGTGAGATCACATCTGCTTGCACTGCAATTAAATATTACCTGATGAAATGTTTTATTTGGCTCACAATTATCTGTTGTGTGTGTGTACATGTCATAAATGATCAAATCTTTGTTTCATTAACTTTTCATTGTGCAACCTGGTTTTCTACACGCTTCAGTCAAAAATTCTTCCAGATTTCTCATATGAGGTCTTTGTACATGAATTTATTTTGTCTTTCACCTTCCGCGTCTTTTTTTAATTTTAACAAGGTTTTTTTGTGTGTTTAAGGAATTACAATAAATGTTTATTGAATTATATTATCTATTACTAAATTGTAAAAATGTACATCTAATAAGCTTTGACTGAAAACAATAATTTTAGTGCTTCAAATCTTCATAAAATTCACTGTGTACCTTAAGAAAGCATTAGGTTTTTTCATGTAAGTCTAAAATTTTGTCTATAAATGATAAAAAAGAGATTAGAAATTTAAATAATAATGGTTTTAAAATGTCTTCATTTTAACATAGTATGAAGAAAGCTAGTTAAAATTAGTTATAAAGCACATATGTATAAAGACAAATTACGGTTCTCCAGTTTAATTACTTTGCAATATATTGTATTTATTCCTTACTTTCATAACCAGACTTCCGGGTGTCAGATCCTCCAGTATCTCAGCGCTGTAATCGCCCTGTCTGAACACTGGTGCGTTGTCGTTCATGTCCGTCACATTGATGATAACCGTCGTGATGTCACTGAGGGAAGACTTTCCACGACTTCCCTCCACGGACAGGTAGTACTCCCGGGACACCTCGAAGTCCAGCGGGGCCATGAGGGTGAGAAGGCCTGCAAGATGACGACATAAAGCAGTCACTTTGAACAGAACAAAAATCTGATGTCTGCTTGATTGACTGACAGGATTAAGGATGCTGTCTTGCATCCTTGATGACTGCAGTTCACACTTGACTGCTATCCTAAGAACAAAGAAGCGCTTAAGGGTTTCCCACATCTGTTCTGCTTTTCCCTTAATGTGATTCAATGAAACTTTTAAAGTGCAGGCTCAAAAAGTGAACAACTGGGAGGACAACGTAAACAGTGCAGAGTAGAAAACTTTCAATCTTTAGTTTACCTCTACTTTAGACGATCTCAGGATCTTTTTTGTGATGTCAATACTGTCATTGTTACCACAACAGCACAAGAAAGTGTAGTCTGGTGCTATTGTATTTAAAGAAATGTTTTCATTTATGTTTATATTTTTGTAGCGCATTAAGGGAGTTCTCCTATTTATATGTTAAAACTTTAAACAGCTAAAGACCTCTGTGATGCCTTTTTTACAATTGATGGGAATACATTCAGGATCAGGGTAGAAATCATTAATTTTACTGCAATATAAAGACTAATTTGAACTGGAGGTTTACTTGCTATACACTGCACAATGCTCACATGAGAACTGCTGCATAAAGTTACGAAGACATCAATTTATTTTACATCTTCAGCTATCCCAGTGACCTTCCTTTTATCTGTTTCCCAAGCATTTCCTTTGTGTTGCACATCTGAACTGTCATCATAACCTCGTATATACCATGCTCTACCTGACAACACATGAGGCTGAAATGCAGAGTCAATATTATATGGAGTGACAAGCGTTTTATGATCTTTAAACGGGTGTTCTCGTCGTGAGCAGAATGTGGTTTGGATGGTGATATTTTCCATAAGTGAAACACATCCTGTGTGTGGTATCATGTGGTACATCTGAGCTCAGTAAAGCTGTTAGTTTAACCTTTAAGGAGACATAAATCTGTCCATAAATGCCTGCTGTCTGTGTGTTTGCTGTCATCCTCATGTGAAGCCCAACATCAGTTTACGGAAACAGCTAAAGCAGTTAAGATGTGACCACTGTGTCTAAAAGCCTTTTTGCATCTGACCTGCTGAATATTTGCTTAATATAAATGTTTTGTCTGAGACAAAAGGAGAAAATACGTTTTTGTTCCTTAAAGAACAAGAGCAAACAATCTTTACATTGTCAATGAGCGGTCTATGTGATGATTGCTGTCTTAGTTTTTTAGTTTCTAATAATGACTAATGATTCATTGGTCGCTATTAAAAGCTCACAGAAAGAGGATAGATCGTTTTATGGCAACATTCTTGATCAAATCTAGTTAATTTTCACAGAAAAGTTCAATTTATGGCCATTATACTTTTAAAAGACATCATTTAAAATACACTGCTCAAAAAAATAAAGGGAACACTTAAACAACACAATATAACTCCAAGTAAATCAAACTTCTGTGAAATCAAACTGTCCACTTAGGAAGCAAAGCTGATTGACAACGGGGACCATCGTCGGGTCGATCAGCGTTGCTTCCTAAGTGGACAGTTTGATTTCACACAAGTTTGATTTACTTGGAGTTATATTGTGTTGTTTAAGTGTTCCCTTTATTTTTTTGAGCAGTATACTTTATACAATAACTTTGACATAAAAGACAATAAAAATTTTAAACATTGGCAGCTATATTAGTAATAAAATTGTATTTTCAGAGATCAAACCTGAAACGATATTTTACATTTCTGAAATGGCAACTGATTTCCTTCATCAGCAGACAGTGCTAGTGGGTTTTTTTCACAACACAAACTATCAAACTAACATCGCAGACAAGAACATCTAGTGGATTGTAAAGTCTCAACACAAAACAAACTAATAAATTCCTTATTAGTTTTAGATTTTAGTATTTCTTTGAGTCAACGAATAACATTGTCTCCTGTTAAAACATCTTCTTTTCCCCCCGTCAACCAACATGCTGTTAATGGCTATGACAGAGAATATGAAACATCCTTGGAAAATATATCCACCTCTCGTCTTCAGAAAATAATCAAAACATGTTTGCCTTTCTTGGAGCAGTACCAATAAAGACCCGTAATCCAAAACCATACAAAAAATATAAAATTACAGCCCGCAGCTCTGACTCCAGAACATCCTGATCCACTCATTACAACCCAAACCACAGATGTAAACAAAGAAACGTAACTCTACTAACTTTTAGTGAGCTCACACAAACTCACAGTGGTTTCAGTGTTTGGAGATGGAACTCGCTACAACTGTGGAGGTTTTTACCTTTTTCTGTTTTTGTTACACTGAGCAAGTGTGAAGCAACAGAACGTCTCATTGTGGGCATATTATCCCACACAGAGCCGGAGCGTACCTACCTGCTGCAGCTCGTCATATCTAGCAGAGTGTGGGTGAAACACACTCCCAGTATTGGGCTGCCAGCCAGTCTGCCAAAAGACACCTTATTAAGAGAGAACAAAAATAGGCTCCAAAAACACGAAACAACCATCCACCACTCTGCTAAAATCGAACAACTCCATGTTTCAGAGAGTAAATTATTTGTGCCCCGTGCAAAGAACGTAGGTCTCATTTTATTGATTTTTCTGAAATAAAGGGGTTTTCTGCAGCTAGTTTTAGTCAAAATGATCCAAGGCGTGTTATTTATTCATTCGTTGCTTACAATCCAACTGTGAAAATGCAGACTGGGATCCTGTTTTCCCTTTTGTATCAATAAAACACATTCTTTCTCTTTTTGTGCAGAATTCCCACTGAGAGGTCTCTGCTTGTTTATAATTTGTACTATCCCAGGGTTCCTCCACTTCTTATTCTTAAACTAAATGTTATTGGAAGAACTGAAAATCTGCAGTGACAACAAATATATATAAGCTGATTCGATAGAAATAATGACTACTACTTTGAAATCACTTAACTCAGTGAGACAGTTAAAGTGTGTCCATCGAGCCAAATATATTACTGGCAAGCAATTTGAATGCATGCCACTCGAAATACAACAGCCTTCCAGATACTTCATCCAAACAGTCCTTAGCAATTGTGTACATATTGTAATTTCAGTGATGATCGTGACTGAATATATTGTGCAGCTCCGAGCTATAATGACGAGAAAGAGGTTACTAGATGAAAAACCTGTTGAAATGCTGAACAAATATCAAACTAAATCACTTTAAATTAAAACAAAAATGACTTAATTACAAATAGAAGACTACACAAATCTCAAATTTCAAAGCCAAGATAGAAAAATCAAACCTAGTCCCTTATCATTTACACATGGCACAAAATACCTTCTGTAGACCAAATTCTGCATCGAGAACAAACACCCAAGTGCTCATTTTAACAATAAATCAATACTCTTCTTTCACACTGTTCTACTTTATAGTAGAGAATATATTAACTTGTGACTGACTTTCTTTTTCACATATCACTCACAGGATTGTGCCTAAACTAAGAACCATCTTGAGTCTTGGTGCTAAACTGTAAAAAACAACATACAATAAATTAAATAAAATTACATTTATTTTACCTGCTCTAGGTAAAATCATCAAGTTTGTTGTAAAGAAATTGAGTGCATAGTACTTTATCTCTGTCCTCAGACCAATGACACTGCTTCTGGTAAGAATCCTTTTCCCTGCTGGATGATGGCCACTTAAAAAGTTTATAGTTAGGATGGTAAATGTTCTTCATTATGTGCCCTGGATCCACATCGTTGAATCAAGATGTCTCAAAGGTCAGCCTACCTAAAGCTTTTCTGTCTGGTGAGTTACAATTCCTGTGCCAAACGGTGATATCGTTAGAAACTACTGAGTAACAGAAATGAAGAAGGTTTACAGAACCACTGTGGAGATATTATACCTTTTCAGTCTTTTCAGACTGCGACACACTATTCCTTCTTTACCGGGCAGGAAGTTTGTGTGCTCCAGGTTGGAGATATGGAGTCCAGGGCAGGGAGAATTTGCCACTTTCTCCATCAGCATCCTATTTAACTCAGGTGGTAAGTAGTTTAACCTGCTTCTTTCTTCTGAAGTCCACTGCCTGGTTTTATATAGAAACTCTTTACACCACAGAGTTTTGATGTTGATTGATATCAGCAAATTCCACAGTGGTGTTAGGGATGAATTGGAATTAAGAGTATCAAGAATAGAAGTGGACTTAAAGCACGGCCTTGTTGGTAATTATAAAACTGTATATGCAGTTTTTTATATCTTCCTTCTTCTGAGGATCCAGCAGCCATTAGGTGGCACTAATCTCCAGTTCCTTGAGCTTTTTTTTTTTTTTTTTTAATTAAATGCTGAGCTGTGATTTATCAACCAGCGAACAGGGGTAATTGCCCTTCCATGACGTAATTTAGACTTTATTTTAAAAACTTCCCACAAAGTGAAAGAAGTAGGTTTGTACTTTTGTTTATTGTTTGAAATGGCAGCTTACTGGTAGCCTGTGAAGAAAGAGCATAAATGATTCAGTGAAAGGATGAGGTTTTTACACATCTGGGCCAAACCACCAGATAAAACATCGATGTTAAACATTTTCTCCAGTTAGCTTTAGGGATCAGACTGGAAGCCACAGTTTCACAGCATGTCTCTGAGGTTTTCATGGATCCCTCTCACTGCAGCAGAGGTGTTTGTGCACGTACAGTAATTATGCTAATGTTTTCGATTGCCTGTTATAACCCTGCACCGTAGTAAGCCTTTGATATAAACATACAGCAGCAGCTTTTTCTTCCTGCTGCCAGGTTTCTATCAGTGTGGACTTGTTTCACAGTTTTGCTCCGAGCAGTCTGAGCTCATTCCACACAGCATGAAGTGACTTCCCACAGAGTAACTGAGTGAGGATTGTTTGTCATTGTCAGCTTCTACGCTTCTACTTCTCACACATTTATTGTGAACACAAACAGTAGTGCTTTGAGAAGCTAAGGCAAAGGCTGTTAACACCCGTAAGAAGCTGCAGGGTATTAATTTGTTATTAGCTACAAACAATAAAAACCAAGTCAGCTTACTTTGCTTTCACTGGAACACAGAGCTCAAAAAGGATTAGTACAAATCTGTCTTACATTTTTAAATTTTGCAAATAAATTAAGTTGTTCAGGATTATCAAGTTGTTACCTATTTCTCTGGCGATGGTGTGAAGGTGTCGCAATAAAATAAAACATTGTGATATTTTTTCATTAAAAACAACATTTGATCCACAGCTGCATGTAGTGCTTTGCTCAAGTGTGTTCCCAATGAAACTTTCCTTATTCTGTTTGCAAAAGTGTGGCAAATATTTCATTTAGTCAAACCACTATTTACTGCAATTACACCTGAAAATCTTTTCTAACATTTTATTTCCAGACTTTTATCCTCAGACTGAAACTGCTTTGCCAGAAAGTTTGCCTCAGTTCCAGGTCTGTTTGTAACACTTAACAGGTTTTCTTCCAGTATTGCACCGTATTTTGCTCTACCCAAATCTCACAAGCCTCCTCAGAGCATGATGCTGCCACTGTCGTGTTTTATCGTGAGGATAGTGTGCTAGGTGGTGATTTACGGGGTTAATTTTCTGCCACACACAGGATTTTGCATGTAGGCCCAAAAGGCTTTTTTTTCTTGTCCCCTCTTCTTCTAGGCCACCTCCCCTTCATGGGTTCTAGCAAATTAAAATTCTCTTATCTTTGTTTCAACACTGACCCTCTTCCATACAGGCCAAATTTGCAGGATCTGCCCTCTCAATAGATTTATGCCATGCATTCATTACTTATTCATGGAATGAACAGTGCTTTGTTCAAAACTCGGGATATTGTTTTATAATCTAAGCCTGCTTTAAACTGATTCACAATTTCCTCTGTAACCTTTGTGGTGTGTTCTTTGGTCTTCATGATGCTCTTTGTTCTGTAATTTTTTCTAACAAACCTCCAAAGTCTTCACAGAACAGATGTGTCTATACTGAGATTACATTACTAATCAGTTCACTTCTGAAGGCAAATGGCTGCACTCAATTATGTGCAGTAGTGCCAGTGTAAAGGACTTGAATGCTAATGCGTACCACACACTGTGATTTTTACCTGTAGATGTATGCCTTTATTTTCCTTTCACTTCACTGTTCTTCACAATTCTCAGTGTTGGTCTATCACCAAATCATCCAGTAGAATAACACATGGAAAATATTGGCAGTTAAAAATGTGAAACACTTCAAATGCCAAGTCGCTTTTTGAAAGATGGTGTAAAAACAGCACAGTGGAGACATTAGAAAGTACAAATTTAGGTTCATTCAGCAAGCATATTTCCTCGTATTAATTTAGATTTTTAATTCTCAGAATATATGGTACATTGTCCTCTTTCAAACAGTCCTTAAATTTGTTTTAAACCTATTCATGGATTTACTGAATGTACTTGCATTTTTTCACAATTTGTTGGTTGATCAAAGCTCAATTCAACTATCAGGCATAAAACATTTGCTCTTCATGCTGAATTGAAACAATGAAGTATTTACCTCTGGAAAACTGCAGACACACAGAACTTTATTGAGTTATTTCTCTCTTACTCTGCTTTTGAAGATAAACTCACCTATTTGTCACATGATTAGTTTATCTTTCCTGATGATTCAGTGAAATATTAAGCTGCCATGAGGGTTAGACCCAATCCATCTGGCTCCTGTATCAGACAAGACAAACTGCTTGCTGTCTAATATTGGAAAAACACCTCCTGATCCACAGCCAGTGTTAGATTTACTGACCACAGCCATGTCCTTTAAAGACAACTTGGAGATGCTTGTTTATCATGCAAAGGATCCATAGTTCATTCAAAAACCATATAAATTATCTAGTGTATTCTTCACCAACCAGTGATGGTTTTGAATGATGTTTTATCAGTTCAGCAGCAGATATTACAGTTGTTTTCAGGGTCTTTAACTGTTTTCACATATAAAAACACCTGGGAGATTCAGGGGAAATGCAGGCTGTCTGAGCGTCTGCTGCTGTTCCTGCATGCCTTTCACAGCAGGAGATTCACGCTCACAGCTGGAAGTAACACGGAGTAATATCTGGGAGGAGCGCAGAGGCTGCAGGAGCTGTTGGAAAAATGCTCCATGGGATTCTCAGTTTTGTTTACAGCATGCTGACAAATGAGTCCCATTGAAATATATTTTAGTGTTTATTATGTAACATATAACATTTTAAATAGAATGGATTATTGCTGAATACGTAACAAAGGAGTAAACCACAGAGGTGGACAATATGGCCCATAAACAATTTCACAATATCTGCAGAAAAAAGGGGTTTGAACATCTGTGTGCTCTAATGACTTGGTGTGATCTCTGCTTTTTTCTAGATTACATTTTAATAATTTGGAAACCTGGTAAACCAGCTCGTGTTACAAAATCATTCTGTGATTGTGGATTATGTGAAACATAGTAAATAAAATAAATGTTTTTATATTTTTTTCTTGTTTAGTTTTTGTGTGCAACTGTAAGAGAGCAGACATTTTGTTAAAATTTGGATTTATGTCCCTTTTTTTAATAACAGTGCATATGGTCACAACTGTAGAAACTAACAGCACTATGTTTGGAATATTGTATGGGACAAAGAGAGCAAAAATTAGGGATTTGCAGGTATTTAAATTATTCATATTATTCAACAAAGACAAAAATGTACTTTTTGCAAAATATACAATATATTAGATATATATTATATAATAGATATTATATACTGAATATACCTTATTCAGCTCTGCAAAAATATGTTTGTTTTCTATCAATTGTTTTGAAAGAGATTAATTGGTGAAGCCAACAGATGACGACTTAATTCCTTCTTTGTTTCAAACTGCAATAATTACATAAAGCATCACATCAAAGGGTAAACATTTGCTGCAATGTTTCCCGTGAACAAAATTTATTCATGATGCTTTAAACTCAATAGTCGGAAATCTTAAACTATATTTCAACTTAGATATCACAGAGGTAGTTCTACATTCTCAGGAGTCTCAACAAATGTATTTTCTTCTGTCAGGCTTGCTTGTCCTTCCTATTTAAAACATGAGAAGGGTGAATGCAGGATGTGTTTCAGACAGCCTTGGAAAAAAAAACAACAGACGTGTTTAAGTAAAACTTTGAATGTTTCTGACTTTTAATTACACATCAGACTTTTACATTACGTACTTCATTCATAACTCCCCCCCAAAGCATTTCACTCTGTTGGCATCACAGCAGAATGTTACTTATTAATTTATTTGAGAAAAGTCCTAATTGCTATATTCCGTTGACAGTTTAGTAAAAAAATAAAATAAAAAAACCATGGTGCCTCCAGCCACCTTGAAGGAAATCAAATCAAAATCTTCTTTCTCTGGATCAAAAGTTTCAGCTCCCTGGTTTGTCTTTGTTGTACTAATACAATGCAGATTAATTATCCACACAATGAACTGCTGGCACTCCATTTATCATGACCACAGCATATTTCAGATATTTATACACCATGGAAGAAAGTTCTCACAGTAGCAAATACGCTATTGTTCCACTCATGAAATACTCTTTGAGTTTTACAGACCGGAAACTTTCTGATTCTTTTGGGTTTAATTGCACATATTTTAAGCTTTTTTCTATTGTTCTTTTTAGAGATATTTATGTGAAAAACTGAAATGTGTGTATTTTAAAATGAATTGGTTTATTTTGTGAAATGTCAAATCTACATATTTCTTTTGTTCTTTATCATATCTTCTACATTTTTACTTTAGATTTATCCTGTTTTGGGATCATATTTAATTTGAAAGTTCATGAAAATTTTGAATACATACACAGAATAGTCCTCACAACCCAGTGAAGATGCATATTTTTTAAATTCACCTCAGAAAATTAAATCAGTTTTTCAAACTGTGGACAAAAATAATAATTCTGACCTGTTTGTGAGTCTAGGTGGAAGCGGCCGTCCTCGTTTCCTGAGATGATGCGGTACACGATGGGATCTGGACCGCCCCCGTCTCTGGTGAGCGCCGACACGCTCAACACCTCAGACCCGACCACCAACGACTCTGGAAGCTGGGCGGTGTACTCGGAGCTCAGGAACACTGGTTGATAGTCGTCCAGGGAAACCACATCCACTGTAACCGTGGCAACAGAGTACAGGTGGCGAGGCAGGCCACGGTCGGCAGCTTTGACCTTCAACTCAAATGTTGGTGGGGTGTCAGAGGTCAGAGGTCGCTCCAGCCGCAGGACTCCAGAGAACTCATCCAGAGAGAAGAACCCACGGTCTCCTGCCAGCATGGAGTACTTCACCTCGGAGTTTATGCCTGAAAAACACAAATTTTGATGTACTTAAGCTCAAACATGAAGAATAAACAGACAAGAGAAACTCAACTAAATTTGACCTCTCTGTGTAGAAATATTTGTTAAATGAGTTTTTATTTAAATATTTTTCAAAAACTTCTAAAAGTTTAATAAAGAGCTTATATATTAAAATGTATTTTAAACTGAAATAAAACAAAAGATCAATCATTTTCTGGTTGATCTGATGAGAGTGCAAAATGACGTAAATCGTCCCATAAAAGCCTAAAACATGGTGGAGGAGACAAACAAATGAACTACAATTGAAAGTATTATTGAAAATAAGCACAGAAACGGTTGAAAGTGGTATTTTAAGGAGTAAAATACCTCTAAACAATCGTTAATCCTCAGTCGTTTACTATTATTATTGAATCACATTTTAAAGCCAACTCTCATCTTTATTCGGCAGTTGCTTAAAAGAAAAAGGGCCAGAGAAAGAGAGAGAGTAAAACAAGCAGTAAATGCCTCTAACTGGGATTTGAATTGGATTAAAATTGTGCAGCCTTCATAGATGGAGCATCTTTTCCTTTCATGTTTTCACAGATATCACCATCAGTCAGTTGCAAGTTTTGGATAAATGATTTCATGGACAAGCCCCAGCTATTGCTGCCCCTCAATCAATTCAGAATGCAAGAAATTATCTGAGATTATGTGGCAAGATAAAATGTGTTGCTATTTCATACAAAGCATGTCACTCTCTTATCTGCAGCAAACCAGATAATAGATAATAACTCAACAGATGGTGGCACCAAATCCCCTCTTCAGGTCATGAAAAAAGCAACAGAAAACCTGTTTGTTCTGCAACTACTCAGAAAAAACTCTGACAACAGCAGCATTCTTGTGAATTAACTTAATTTTGAAGTCCGTATTTCCATCAAGGCATTTCACATAAACATTCAAACTTAAGTCACACAAGGACGTTTAGGTGTTCTGCAGAAGATTAACTGGACTAAAGCTTGAAAGATGATGGCTAAGCAGTTTGTCTTTCTGTTGCCATGACAGAAAACACACTTCAGTGTATTCCATTCAAGAACTAACATTTGTTCTCAAAACTGTCTCAATCTTTAAAAGTCAGCAGCTGGATTTGAAAAGTTTGTTAATGCTCGCTCATTAAGAAAATAAATCAAATCACTGAAAAAGCAAACTGATGCACCAGTAGACGGAGTAAAGCCTCAAACAGGCCGATCTTTATGTTTCATCTGTGAGAAAGCTGTGAGAGCAGGTGAAGGCAAGCTGCTGCACATCTAAAGGAGTGGCTGAGCTGCCAAAGTACGCTTTCCAAAAAAAGTCTGTACCAGCTGGTTTATGGGCAAACTCTTTGATTACTTTCTTTATATTTGCAAGTGCGTCAAAGTTTGACCATAAACCTTTCAACACTCAAACTGCAAACAGACAAACGCATCTGTGCAGACTGGGCTCTGCTGCAAGTTTTTAAAGAAGAAAACTTTTTCCTTAGGTTTCCCAGCGGTATTAACTCTGTATGTGCCAAAATGGTGTCAATTATTTTTTTTAGAAGCAACATAAACTATGCCCATACCTTCATCATCATTAACAGGAAAAACAACATTGAGTGGCCCCCACAAAACTGCAGTATAAGAAAACCCTTGAGAACACACACTGAGAGGGTGAGACGTTCTCTTGTAATATAATCTTGGAGAGAAAGAGAGATAGAAAGAGAGAGAGAGAGAGAGAGAGAGAGAGAGAGAGAGAGAGAGAGGGGAAAAAATCTAGAATAAACACTATTGGCTACTTCACCCACATGCTGTGAGTTGCTTCCCAAATGTGCTACTGTATTGTGAAGAGATGGTGGCCTTCCTTCCCACATCTGGATGCTGCCATCAACTTTTTTTACCTTGGTACAAATAACCGAATGGTACATGCCTCTTGGCCACATACTACTGAAAGCTTTTAGTTTTGCATATTGATCATTTGAAACTGGATATGGAAACTAAATCTAAAAATCAAAAGAGGTCTCTTAATTTCATGCAAAATAAAGCAAAAGAAAACAAAATATTTTTTCCCAAAATAAAAATTTCAATTTCAAATGTGTGACACTAAATGTGTTGTCCATAAACCTTTCAACACTCATATAAGAATGTTTCAGTGTTTCAAAAAGAGAGAATTGAGACTGTTGGCTTTTCAACCACTCTTTCAACTGAAGCGAAAAACTGAAACTTTCTTTCACTGTTGATTAAAAACAAGCTAGTAGGTATTCGAGGTCCTTAATGTGATCATCAGCAGCTATTTCCATGACCCTTACATAATCTCCTTATCTACTCATTGTCTGTCAAAGCACCTTACAGAAGAAAATATCCTGTGAATATCGTCTTCTGGATAAGAGTGGTGATTGCAGTTTTAACTGATTGTACAATACAGTAAAACTATGACACATATATATGAATGATTATGTCCCTACTTTCCACTTTGTAACAAACACAAGTTTACACTGATGTGAAGGGACCAACCCTAGATATTTATTCTTCAGAAGACAGTTTTTCTTTACATGGCCATATTTAGTATTTAGAGTTTAGTATAGAGTATTTCACTTTATAGTCAAATTTTCTACGGTTGTTTTACCATAACTATTTTTACTGTTTACTATAAAATAAAAAATAGTGGGGAGCTTTCCATTTGAATGAGGCTCAAAGTGAAATAACAGTCAGAGGTTTTTCTACAGCTAACTGAAGATATATCAACAGTGACATTTGGTGCAGTAGCAGATGCTAATTACCTAGAAAGCAGCTGCAAGTGCAACTAAACACTTCTTTTTGGTTGAATGTAGAGCTCAAGATTCCTCTTCAAGTTGCAAATCTCAAGTGATGATTTAAGTTTGTTTGTACGTTGAACTTAGCGCTCAGAACAAGATTAAATGAATGACTTAAAATAAACTATCTACATACAGTAGATCCCCGAGCCCCTCAAAAAAAAAAAAATTAACACACACACACACGCACGCACGCACGCACGCGCACACACAAAATTGGGTTTATCTATAAACAACCCATAAAACAGTGTTATGCATCAATATGTTTGGTTGTTACACTGGGATTAAAGAGGTGGCTACGCTCAGCAAGTTATGATTTTACACAGACTGAGAGTTGGTACTGAAAACACAATGAAGTGCCAGCTGACAGAAGAACACTGTTAAAAACAAACAAGGGTGTAAAAAATTTGATTAAGTGATGAACTGAATTTATACAACTCAAAGCACTTTATACTAAAGCCCCAGTCATCCATTTAAACTCAATAATATGCACACATTCATGCACCGATACACAAATCAACAGGTAACTTTGGGTTAAGTGGCCAGGGGCAAGTCGACATGTGGCAGAAGGACATTTGAAACAAACTTACGTTTTTCAGATTTTCAGCTCATGAGGTTACGTGTTAAGAGAGTTAAATCTCTGTGCAGACAGCTAGAATGACATAAAGTATCAAGGGGGAGTTTCGGAAGAATTAACTCTGTTGCAAATGGATTAGCATGTCATTATGTATGGGATCAGGAAAAACATGCTTATACACATGCATATTCTAGACTTACAAAGCCAGGCTTGTGATACCAGGCCAAATGTTTTGCCTCAGCATGTTGGGACCTGAGGCACACAATAGATTGTTCTCACAGAGCTGAAAACCTCCCATTTCTAAACGTCAGCAGTTGCTTACCTGTGTCCGGGTCCTTGGCGTATATAACAGCGATCGGAGTGCGAACCGTAGTGTTGTCGAACACGGTGACCTCGTAGTGACTGGAGGAGAAGAGGGGCGGGTTGTCGTTCATGTCCTGGATCATCAGCAGGATGTCGGCCTGACAGGATCGACCACCGCCGTCAGTCGCCTTCGTCACCAGGTTAAACTCCGAATGCGTCTCACGGTCCAAAACGGCCAGAGTGAACAGCTCACCTGAGGGAAGGTGGATTCAGAAATAGTTCATCACCAAACAACATTTTATATGCATATAAAAACATTTTTTATTCTTATGGAAACTGAAATATGTTTATCTACAGTTGAATTGGCATTTATCATTCTAAGAGTAGTGGAAAATGTTTGGCAACACATTTTAAAATGTAAGTTTGTGACCTCCAATACATTTTCTTATTATTTTACAGTGAAAGGGATGATTGTTCTCAGAAGGACATGACAAAATGAAAACCGTCCGGTTCATCTGTAAAATCAGGACTACGAATTTTAGGTGAGAATAAATGTTATGGCAGAATGAAAGGAATTGATGTCAGTGATCTACTGGACAATAACAATTGCTTTGGCTCCTGTTAGCTCATTACAGCTGCAGATTGTTGATGTTATCACCATCCCAGACACTCACAGAGTGAGAGTGCCCATTTTCACCCCAAACAGGCGCCATCATACCTGTTCTCGGATCCAGATGGAACTTGTCTGCATCTGGACCGTGCAGTGTGTACGAAATGTCGCCATTTGCTCCCACATCTGGATCTGAAGCTGAAACTTTGAGAATATACATCCTAGGTGGCGAGTTCTCCATCACCCCCTCTGTGTACACCAGCTAGAGACAGAGGATGAGAAAAATGATCAGGTGGCGCTGAGATAATGACAGTGTTTACGAGCTTCAATCATTTCAGACGTTTTTAGCAGGCAGCTGAAAAGTGTTATTTTTAATAAATTAGATTCATTTGTCAGATTAAAAGTATCCTTTAAAAACTGACAACCTTTAAGCAGGTATTGAACATACTTTTAGTGCACTTAACACAAGTGGTGATGGAGGCCTTTGATTAACTTTATTTAAATTTTTATTGATGTTTGGGATTGAGAAATAGCTTGGAATAAGACTTGTGTGACTATATATATATATATATATATATATATATATATATATATATATATATATATATATATATATATGCAGAATATGGACTGGAAGCCCCGAGATCAAAGTGGGGAACACCCCCAAAAGTGGTGGAGAATGACCGAGCTAAGATCCTGTGGGACTTCCAGATCCAGACAGACAAGATGGTAATGGCGAACCAACCGGACATTGTGGTGGTGGATAAAGAACAGAGGAAAGCCGTTGTGGTGGATGTAGCAATACCAAGTGACTACAACATCAGGAAAAAGGAGCATGAGAAATTGGAGAAATACCAGGGCCTCAGGGAGGAACTGGAAAAGACCTGGAAGGTGAAGACCACAGTGGTGCCTGTGGTCATCGGGGCCCTCGGGGCAGTCACCCCCAAACTGGAGCAGTGGTTCAAACAGATCCCAGGAACAACATCAGACATCTCAGTCCAGAAATGTGCAGTTCTAGGCACAGCCAAGACACTGCGCAGAACCCTCAAGCTCCCAGGCCTCTGGTAGAGGACCCGAGCTCAGAGGATGAAACAGACCACCCACGGAGGGTGAGAAGGGAATTTTATATATATATAGTATATAAAATAGTATATAAAATCACCCCATATATATGTGGGTCTCCAGTACTTTCTAATGCACTCTATGGCAGCTATATAAATATTTTTTCTCTTACTTTCCCGTATAAGAGGAAATGTACCTCACTTTGTATGAGACGACATTCAATGTAAAAGGAGACTTTTTAAACATTGTTTTAAAGACCAAAGTTTAAAGTTCAACTTTTAAATTGTCCTTGACATCTTTTATGAACATTTCGTGCAATAGCACAAGTACTGCTGTAAAAACAGCACTCCTCCTTTGTAATCCCTTGTGAAAGAGGATCCTAACAATAAATCTGGGACTGCCTAACCATTCAGTAGATCCTAGCAGTGAAGCGAATTTGCTGAGCGGATCAACACAGTATCTGAGAAGCAACAGCCTTCTGTCAGTGATGCCGTGAAATGACTCACCTGTTCACAAACTGGACTGTTGTCGTTGCTGTCCAAAACATGAACGTGAACAGTAACTGGAGCCTCAAACTTCCCATCAGTGGCAGTCACCCGTAATGTGTATCTGCCTTTGGTCTCTCGGTCCAGGCTCTCCTTCACAATCAGACCCCACTGACCTTCGTCCTCCTGGACGATGGCGAACTGGCCCAATGGGTCTCCGTCTGCAAGACGAAAAAA
The DNA here is from genome assembly GCF_904066995.2 of Poecilia reticulata. Lineage (NCBI taxonomy): Eukaryota > Metazoa > Chordata > Actinopteri > Cyprinodontiformes > Poeciliidae > Poecilia > Poecilia reticulata. Next base: position 27,711,278 of record NC_088839.1, read on the forward strand.
AAAAAAGAAGCCGCATCATGTTTTTGAATCTGACGATTCGATTGTCATTGCAGCTGAAAATTATTTGTGATTCTCCGATTGTTTCCTATATGCTACTGTCCTGCTAATGTTGTTTGAGATTGATGTTTTTTTTCTACATTACACTTGCAATCTTAGATTCTGTAACTGATTTTGTTTGTTGCCTTTGTCGAACACACCTTGTCGGACAGGTGATGTGTGCTGGCTAAGGCTGAACAAAAGGTTTCTTACAAAAACAAAACGTTTAACCTCAAGAAAGAAACTGTCTCGAGCTGCCATTCAGGTATTGCAATTAAATTGAATTAAATTGTTTAGCTGTACCACAGGTTTTCTTTGGCAGATATAAAACATTAAGTGGATTCTGTTCCACAAACACCAACATTAATTGTTATAAGTTATAACTCATAACTCATTGTTATGAGTTATAATTTATGCTGATTTAATTTATAATGTTAACATTAGAATGGAAATGTCACAAATTAAGTTGACATGCTCCCAGTTTTTACAGGAACATGCATTTAATTTCCTTTTTTTTGTTACATTTTTATGTGCAAGTTGTGTTTCTACAGCAAAATGTAGAAAGTTTATTTGCCGTTGAAGCTTTAATAACAATAAAAAGTCAAATCAAAGCTTTACTTTAGAAAAATATCTATGTACTGTCACTAGCACATTTCCAGTTTTACATCTTTGTGGCTGTTGCATGTTTTTGTGCAGATTTTGTGTAATAGCTGTTAAAAGAATGAGAATATGAGTATACTATTTACTGTTTTTGTTATGATGTAAGACATTAAGTGTTCAGACATTAACAAAGAAAGAAGTAAACTCCTTTTAGTACTATTTGTACTGTGGTCTTCAGACAAAACAAAGAAAAAACATTTGCCCTGCAAACTGGAAATCAACAGTGAAAATAACGAATTCTTATTGATTTAGAATAAGACAAACCTTAAATAAATTAACAGTGTTTTGGGCGGTTTTAATATATATTTTTTTTGTGACAACTGAGACTTTGCCTAAGCTGAGCCCTTCCATTGTAAATAATTCCAGCACAAACACTCATCTCTGTGTCAGAGCTCCTTCAGAGAAGTTTAACTGTCTTGGATTTGCATTAATTCAAGGCTGTGTTCGTGTTGTTAGCTGCAGGGCATCCAGTTGGTATTCCTGTGTTGTCTCTCTGTTCCACTTTGGGATTAATTGGAGGTGGAATAATGTGACTCAGTTGAGGGTGATTAACACAGATTTTCATTTTGCCTTATTAATGTCTTTATAAATCCCACAGTGCAGCAGATCTTCAGAGCAAAAAAGTGATTTCACTGATGAAAACATTTATGCTTGCTTGAGCAGATATCCGCATTCCACAGTGCAGTAAAGCAAACTGTGAGTCAGATATACAGACCTGTGATATAACATGTCACCAAGCGGTTCTCCAGGGACACATCAGCATCTGTGGTCGTCATTGAAACAATTGGCTCAAACGGGGTGGCATTCTCCACCACTGAACCGTGGTATACATCTTCCGTGAATTTCGGTGCGTTGTCATTCTCGTCTGTCACCATCACCTCCACGAGGACGCTGGACGATAGCTTGACATCTCCTCCATGATCTGTGGCAACCACATTGAACTTGTAGAGTCTGAGAGTCTCGCAGTCTGTTTCCCGTAGAGTGGTGATCCAGCCGCTTTCTCCTTCAATGGTAAACACCTCATTGATGTCAATCTCAGTGTCATCAGGCAGCATCTCCAAGCTGTAGGTAACCATGCCATTGGTGTCTGCGTCTGGATCATTGGCTGTCACCTAGAGGTCAGAGACTCATTAGCATATTTTGTGCAAAACTCTATTGTGACATGGATGGTAAAACACTTATGTGGAGGTTAAAGTAAATGCTAAGATCTCTAGGTGTCAGATAAACAAGAAAAAAGGCAATAACTTTCAAAGATAGCTACATTGACTGTATATCTAAACATTTCAAGTAAAACACCAGAACCTACTCGAATGTCTTTTTAAAAGTTTTTTCAGGGATGTAGTTGTTTCCTAGACCTTTATTCATACCCAGTTTTCTCAACATTCCTTATAATTTATCCAGATATCTTATAAAGAAAAGGTATATCTATGTCCAGTCCACGTATAAGAAGTAGACATGCAAATGTCTCACTGTACTAGACACCATTTCATGCTTCTCTGTTCAACAAGAACTTTGGCATTTCCTTGAACTTCAGAGGACCCTGGTCTATTAAATGCATTCAATACATTGGAAGAAGTAAACCTATAAAATAAAGCCTGGTTTGTCTCACCTGAATAACAGTGGTTCCAGCAGGCATATTTTCTGCCAGGAAGGCTCTATATGGGCTGGCATCAAACATGGGCTGGTTATCGTTCACGTCCTGGACCTGGATGCTAACAGAGACCAGCGATGCAACGTCTGTCCCGTTATGGTTCCCCTGAGCGATCACATCTATCTGGTACCACTTTGTCTTTTCATGGTCTATGGTCTTCTGTAGTAGCAGAGTGCCACTTTCCTGGTCCAAGCTGAAAACTTTGTCTTTATTGCTTTCCACAGTATTCCCATTGACCAGACTGTAAATGAGAGGCATGTCAGAGTCGGCCCTCACTGAACCAATCTCCGATCCGATGGGAAAATCCTCTGCAGCAGAGAAGGTGTAGAGTGGTTCTGAGAATTTTGGCAGGGGAACCTCTGGAGGAACCACCTTCAGCTGAACAGGGACAGTGGAGTTATAAAAAGGGAGGCTGCCGTCACGAGCTTTCACTTTAAAGTTAAAGATCTTGTTCTCCATTCCAACCAGACTCTCCTTCACACTGACCACTCCTGTGAAAGGGTTGATTTCGATGACGTCTTCTACAACTTCCTCAGCTTCATCCACAGTGTAGGTCACATCTGCATTTTTACCATCATCAGCATCATAAGCCATAATCTGAATGACAGGAGAGCCTTTATTTACAGTTGATTGAATTGAGACTTGGTATTCTGATGCTTTGAATTGAGGCACATTGTCATTCTCATCTGTGAGAATAATTTTGACTGTGCAAAAGGCCACTTTTCCACCACCATCCTTTGCCATCACTTTTATTGCTATCACTTTCTGGGTGGGGTTTTCTCTGTCAAGCGGCTGAGTTGTAACAATCTGACCGTCTTTGAGGATGGCAAATTTCTCATCAGCAAGTTTGTTGATGATGGTGTAGTCCACACTTCCGTATGGCCCATCATCGGGATCAATAGCTGCCAGTCGGATAACGCGAGTTCCTGCTTCTGCATTTTCAGCCAGCTCTGCCTCGTAGATGCTCTTTTTGAAGTAAGGACTGTGCCTGTTGCTGTTAATCATGTCAATACTAACTGGGGCAGTTTTCTGAAACACTCCATCGGATACAGCCACAGTCAGGTTGTAGTAAGGATCTAGATTCCTCTTGCAAACGTTGGAAAAGGAGATGATCCCTGAGGATTCATTGATGTTGAAGTATCGATCCTTGTTACCTGAAATTATTTTGTACTTGAGATTATTGAGGTCTTCAGAGTCAGGATCTGAAGCTTGAATTTTAATAACAATGTGGCCACATTTGGCCATTTCATCTAAAGTAGCTTCATACTGAGAAGTGACAAAATCAGGAGGATTGTCATTGACATCAGTGACATTTACTAAAACCATCACCTCGCTACTGAGAGGCACAGTCCCATTGTCAATGGCTCTGATTTTCAAGTTAAACCGCTCAATGTCTTCATGATCCAGAACCTGTTTTGTGATAATCAATCCAGTTTTAGGATTGATCTCAAAGAAATCAGTTTCGTTTCCCTCAGTTTTAACGATCCAGTAAGTCAAATCTTTATTTCTGCCAGAGTCTTTGTCCGTCGCATTGAGTTGGATCACAGAGGTCCTGACTGGAAGCCCTTCGGCAATGTCCACACTGTAAGTCAGCTGTGGGAAAAGTGGTGGATTATCATTCACATCCTCCACTACAATTTCAATAGACGCCTCTGAGAACGCTCCGGTGACAGAGTCAGTAGCTCGAACTGTCAAGAAATGCATTTTCTGGCTCTCATAATCCAGAGGATTGGTTATGGTCAGAACTCCAGTCTTAAAATCAATGTGAAAATGCTTTGAAGCATTTTCTTCCTCAAGATTGTAGATGAGTCGATATCCCTCAGGGTTTCTGGCCTGAACATGCAGAATGGTGGTGAATGGGGGAACATTTTCAGGAACTCTCAGTGGATAAAGAAGAGTCTGAAAAACTGGATTGGTTCTGTTCCTTACTTGAATAGTGAGCTGAGCAGTGGTACTATGACTTGGCAGGCCATCATCTGAAGCCACAACAGTCAACATGTATTTATTCAGGGCTTCAAAATCAAGAGGTCTTTGAAGAGATACATCACCCACATCTGGATCTATCCTGAAGAGGTCAAAATCCTCCTCCAGAGAATACATGATCGATCCATTTTCACCCAGATCTTTATCAATGGCTGTTGCTTGGTACAAAACATCTCCTGGCTCGGAGTCTTCAGAAATCATCATTGAAAAAGGCAAATTTAGAAACTGTGGAGAATTGTCATTAACATCATCTATAAAAACTTTGACTTGAGCTGTTGCTGTTCTGCGTGGGGTTCTGGTGTCTTCAACTTTTACCACTACGTCATAAATATCTTGTTCCTCTCTGTCAAAAGGAATGCCGGTGGTTTCAAGAACCCCTGACATTTGGGAAATAGTAAACCTTCCCATGGGGTTGATGACCGAATATAAAAGAGGCTCATTCAGGTAGCACCCTGAGACTTTTAGTGCTGCCAAAGTTTTCACTGTATTTAAGTTTTCTGCAATGCTTGCTGAGTAAATTTTATGCTGAAATTCTAGATCACTTGGCATCAGCTCAGTTACATTTATGTTGACAGTGGCTGAATCTTTAAAGAGGCCATCTGAAGCTCTGACAATCAGCTGGTAAAATGACCTCAACTCGGACACGTTGCTCACAGTTACGACTCCGGTATTGGGATCAATCGAGAAGGCATTGTGAAGATTGCCCTCAGAGATGCTGTATGAGACTGCTGAATCTCCATCATGGGCCATGACACGTACAACCTCAGTATCTCTGACTGCTGGGACAATGATAGATGACTCATACACAGAGGCGGTGAATTGTGGCGCGCAGTCATTAAGGTCCAGGACACGTACAGTGACCTTGGCAGGCTCTGCTGCGTACAGTGATGGTTCCCCTGAGTCCTTCACCTGTACTGTGAGGTGATATTCGGCTTTGGCTTCAAAGTCAACTGGTGAAATTAAAGAGATGGTACCCATACTTGGGTCAATCTTGAAAACTTTCTGCGCTTCAGGTTCAAGGATCAGATATGTCAGCAGAGAATTTGAATCTCGATCTGCATCAAATGCCTGAACGACCAGTGGTGCACTTCTTTTCCCCGTCACTATGCTGTTTATAGGAGCTGATTCACTGATTTGACCCAAGTACTCCTTCTGCTGAAATACAGGAGCGTTATCATTCTCATCCATCACATAGATATGGACCAGAGTCTTGGACATGGCTCCAGCTGTTGTGGAAGCTGTAACTTTGAGCTTGTAGGACTCCCAGATTTCAAAATCAAGATATCGTTTGGTGGAAATCAAGCCAGTGTAGGGGTTGATATGAAATGTGTCATTTAAGTTTCCACTCTCTATACCATAATGCACTGCAGATGGGCTGGAGGCAGAGATGGTGACCACTGGAGTGCCAGGAGCTCTTAGTTCACTGACCTCTGTTAAATATTCATCCGCGGGGAAGATGGGTGGCGTTTGATCAGAAATGCGGATGTGGATGTGGACAGAGCAGAGGTCAGAACGTTGAGGGAAACCCTGATCATTGGCTTTTACTGTTATGTGGAATTGGTCCTGAGGCTGAAGGTCCAGGGGTTTGGAAACGCTGATGGAGCCCAGCTCAGGATCAATGGAGAAGATGTTGTCAATGTTACCTGCAGAAAGGTAAGACATACTATGTTACACATAAAAAAACCTTCCTAATTTTAGATTTTGATGATTAAGTCATTTTTATATAAAAATAGGTACAGAAAAAAAAAACTATTTACTTTATTTTTCACGGTGTTCAGTGATAACAGTATTATCTCATTGATTCTTCTGTTGTCTCTTAAACTTTAAAAACTGTTCTGGGAGCAGTGACATTTATCTCACACCAGTGGTCATTTTTAACTTCACAAGCGTGAATCTGAGATAAGACAATTACAAAGATGGATGCCGTTTGCTGTATAAAACACTAAATCAACAATGTGTTCGACTGCAGCAGCTGGCATTGAAGCATCATTCTCTGTCTCACACATTCCCCCGATCTTTGATTACTCGTGATCCGCTATAATCCCAAACAACCCAGTGTGAAAGATTTAAAGACTGCAGATGCAACAGAGACATCTCCCAGGAGCAGGTTTGTATAGCTAAATGAATGTGAAGCAGCGTTCAGGTGAAAAGCAGTAAACGCAGATAAAATATAAAAATAAGCCTGGGCAACTCACCAGAGTGCAGCGAGTAGCTGATGTCTGCATTGCTCCCCATGTCCTTGTCTAGGGCCTTGACTCGGACAACCTCAGAGCCCGCAGGGGCCAGATTAGAGATGCTAGCTTCATAACGGGGGCTGAGGAAAGCTGGAGAGTGGTCGTTACAGTCCTCCACATGAATCACCACTTTTGCAAAATTTTTCTTCATTGGAATCTCCTGGTCACGCACCTGAAGAAGAGAGTTAACATTGCAGCGTGTGAAGAGGTAAAAGGCCCCTACATTCCCAAACCAAACACTATAACAAGGTTTTATTTAAAAAACAAAATAAAATTAAGAGGTTGTCATTCAATATAGTAGAAATAAATTCTTTGTTTTGCTATTTGTTTTATATTTTTATTAAGCTACACATTTTTTTAACCAAAATCTTTAGTGTTTTAAATATTTCTATTTTTTTAATACCTGACATATTTTATCAAACATAAGTGTTATTTTAACAATAAATAGTTGTTGTTTTGCAACAAATACAGAAAATTTAATTATAAAAACAAAATATTAACATAATCATACATTTTACCATTTAAATCTCACCAGTCTACCATCAGTGCAAAATTCAAAACTTTCAAAAGGAACTTTTTGTCATTACATAATAAATGGTTACCATAATGATGAGTGTATGAATAGAGATCTTCTCGAAGTCCAGCTTCTCCTTTATCACCAGAATGCCATTCTTTGGATCCAGGTGAAAGAACTTGGTGCTGTCCGGATGAAGGCTGCTGTGGATGGAGAACAGCAGGTTGCTGTTGGTGTCATCATCCTTAGCGCTGATCTGCAGGATGTCCTTCCACAGGGACGTGTCTTCAGGAACCCTCACCTTAAGGACAAGAGCAGATGAGGTGAGCAGTCTGACAAAGCAGTCTGGAAACACTGTGTTTTGATTCTTGATGGTTCTTATAAAGAAGAAAGGTAAAAAGGGAGTAGAGCTGAAGAGGAATATCAAGCTAAAAGAGTCAGCTCATCTGCAGACAGAGAAATGACAGTGTTGTAAAGTTGTCAGAAAACATAGAACGTAGCTTTTTTAAATCTTTCCTTGCCGTCTCAAAGACATACCCAGGTTATTCATAATTTTCCATCTCAAATTCAAGAACCAAATGCTTTATAAGGCCTCAGTTTTCCAAATTTTGTTAAGCAATTGATGAAAGAGCACAGAAAGAGAACCTTTCTTCTTTTTCACATG